>NC_142888.1:114903500-115542000 GCF_051225735.1 Oryctolagus cuniculus | reverse complement strand
CATCAAAGAGGAGCTATTGGAGGGGCCGGTGCTGTAGTGTAGTATGCTAAACCTCCGCCTTCAGAGCTGGCATCCCTTATGAGCTCCAGTTCGTGTCCTGGTTGCTGCTATTCTGATCCAGCTCTCTGCTATGGCCTGGGAAAGCAGTGGAAATGGCCCGTGTGCTTGGACCCCCGCACCCACTTGGGAGACAGGGAAGAAGGTCCTGTCTCCTGGCTTTGGATTGGCTCAGCTCTATCCATTGAGGCCATTTGGGGAGTGAACCAACAGATGGAAGATCTTTCTCTATGTCTCTCCCTCTGTCTGTAACTCTACCTCTCAAACAAATAAATTCTTAAAAAAGAAGAAGAAGAAGAACAAGAGCTATTGGAATGGTCAAGACAGTTGAGGGACCAGTTAGGAGACTGATGAAAGATACTAAAACTCCTCACAAAACATGGCAACTGATATGTAAAGGTTTGGAAAAATTCGAATAATATTTAAGACATAGTAGAATGTGGTGATTGACAGGATCTAGGGATTGGAAATGACGGATCTGTGAGATGTTTTATCCAAGTAGAATTTGGAGACTATTCAGGTATATGCTCTCGTTTTATCCATAAAAATTGAAAGCCCAGAAGTTTGTTGACTTGGAGCATATTGACCAATTTCTTTTGTGGTGCTGCAGGACCTAGGATAAAGATCTAGCTCAGAATAAAGTCATCTTACAACAAATTTAACTTAATATCTAGATTGAGGCAAAAGTATTAGTTATACTTTAAAGCCCCCAAAACTGAAACTAATTTCAAAAGTATTTGAGTTTTACCCATACATTCCTTGCTTTCTGCTTCTAATACATTTAATCTGAAGTATCTGGTTCTACAGCCTCTTTTGGGCTATAAAAAGATCTGAATGGCAAAGTGTGTGGCTGTATAATGATTTCATGATACTGAGACTGTAAAACACAAATACTTTATGTAGATAGGTATTTTGTGATTAATATTTGAACAGGAATGCAGCTGAGAAATACCGTAAGATACATAATACTGAGTTGAGATAGGTTCTTATTCTTTTTCTTTTATGGGACTTAATCACTAACTTGTAAAAAATAGAAAATAAGATGCATCAATTGTAAGGATAGTGTTTGATGTAAATGAACTCTGAATGCAGCAAATTCAAAAATGTTTGTGGATCAACCATCTCTTTCATTAGAATGAAGTTGCTATATTACTCCCTCCTGCTATCAAATACTGCTATTCATATTCTAGATCATTAATGATAGGGTAAACTCAGAATAAGCTCCGATGATAACTTAATAATAAAATCTGAGTCCACATGTCTGTGTCCAGTGATAGTTTCAACACTGCTGCGTCAGCTTAAGGGGATGCTTCCTATGCTCTTCTAAAACCATTGGGTTTTTTTTAATTATTATTTTTGGCAGGCAGAATGGACAGTGAGAGAGAGAGAGAGAGAGAGAGAGAGAGAAAGGTCTTCCTTTACCCTTGGTTCACCCTCCAATGGCCACTGCGCTGATCCAAAGCCAGGAGCCAGGTGCTTCTCCTGGTCTCCCATGGGGTGCAGGGCCCAAGGACTTGGGCCACAGCAGAGAGCTGGACTGGAAGAGGGGCAACCGGGACAGAATCCGGCGCCCCAACCGGGACTAGAACCCGGTGTGCCGGCGCCACAGGTGGAGGATTAGCCTATTGAGCCGCGGCGCCGGCCAATACTATTGTATCATCTACTGCACCAACACTTTGAGATAGTATATAATCTCAGCCACACTCACAAAGGTTCTTCAAATCTCAAGAAACTCTGAATCTTTCTCTTCAATTTGAAAAACCTTACTTGGTCAATGAATACTATTTCCCTCAAAATTTTCTCTACACTGAATATCTGGTGCCTAAAACTGAAAACCACAGGTTTCCCAGTGAGCAATCCAGTGCCTCAAAATTATGCTACAGAATGCAGTCAGTAATTGATGAGAAAGACACATCTATATGTGGGATAATATTTATGAAAAACATTGAAATAATGTATATTTCACTCCCCACAAATGTTTCTTCACCCATTATACCGAACAATGCTATTCATTGCTAAGGGTGAGGGAGGTGACAGGGCAAGGACAAAGAAGTCATTGCTTCATTTGGATACCAAGCTACATTTCCCAAAGTCCAGATCAGGATGATACCCTTAAACACCAAGTTCAGTCGACAAAAACATCCAATTTTATAGCAAGAGTTAAACTTGGAGCCCTGAGAATAAAGGTTTATTATTAGCCACAATGTAAATGAGCATGAAGGATACATTGTCAAAAGGGTTTGTCATCCATAAAGGGGAAAACTCTTCCTGTACTGAGAAGAATAATTATTTGAGGAATAAATGAGGGGTCTTAAAAGTACATGGAAAATGCATATTATGAAAAACTATGGAGAGATTCCAAAGATTTGATGAGTCAAAATAAACTCTTTTAAATTCATTTTTGCGCCACTCTTTTGGAATACCCTCATATTTCAGAAGAAACTAATAATCCTTTCTGTCCCAAGGCAGTTATACCATACATAGGCTTCTTCTACACACAAACATAATCATGTAGAAAAGCAAAAGGGGAAATCCATTGATGCAGCCTTGAGATAGTTTGAATTTTGAACAAAAGGACTAACTTAAATAATTTTAAATTAGAAGAACCTGAGTGATTTCAGTGAAAGATAAAACTTCTCACCATCACCAAGATTGAAGACATTAGAGAAAGATAAGGTAAGTTTTAAGTAATGCCAAACATGACATAGGGGACTCATTTGTTTTTTCAACTTCTATTCTGATATACTAGCTTGTTGAAGTAAGATTAATCTTTCTACAACAAAACTTCTACCACCTCCCCAAAGGAAGTCAAGATCATCAAGGTTCTTTCAAAATATCTTCCACGTGGAACATAATTCATCTAGAAAATAAAGCCTGCATTTCCTTATTTCCAGTTTAATGATCTTTCCTCCTTCTTTCATTCACATAATTATTCAAAACAAATTTGAGGGCAGTTTACATGACATCAGGAATGACTTGCTTGCTTCTCATTAAATCATCCAGGTTCAGTTTAGTCACGATCAAATCTTCCGACTCTACTCTGGTCTCATAATAAAAGTAGATTAGCTAACCAGCCAAGTTTAAAAAAAAAAAGTTTGCCTATTGGGTGGTGGTAGCAAGTAGTAGAGGTCCCTACTAACTGCTGTGCTGATTGACAGGGCCTTTGAAACAATAGAAGAATATGCCAAAAAACTCTCTTTTTGAATCGAATTCAAAATTCCAGAAAGGCTTTTCTGAGGCCATGGCTTCCTGGTGTCTTCTTTGATGTAATAAAATTTCAGTCATTTTCAGCTGTAGTTGCAATTGCTATGTATGGGAGGGGTTGGGGCTGACTAGCCAGGATTATTTTATTATTTTTTCAATTCAATACTAATATAATAACTTAGAGGCTTAACAGCTCAAGCCAAGAATAGTACACAGTGGGCTACTGAGAAACTTTAGTCTAGAATTTTGCTTTTGACAAGACTTTCTTTCAGATATTTCTTCTAGAGGTTAAAAAAACCACTATTTAAATTATTTGCACAAGAATATATTTTAATGTAATGTGTCCAGTAATTCAATGGTGGAAAATCCAGGAAAAGGAACAGCATATTGTCATTAGAAACAATGATATTTGGAATTATAACGGAAAGTCCTAGGTCATTTTTCAACCTGCCAACCAAATCAATGCTAAGAGAAGACTGTGCATATGTGTGCACGTGCCTATGCATTTACGCATGAGCTTGTGGGCTGATGAGAGCGCCTGACAAAGATATGGATTTATAATTCACCACCACCAAAGGAAGCACTTTAAATGGCACTAAGTTAGCCAATGAACAGAGGTAGGAGGCAAGGGTCATAAAATCCAGTGCAAGAGTATGGAATGTTTCACTTTTGTGTACATTTTTCAATCTTAAAACCGATTGACTCAGGATTTAAGACTTTATTAAGGTCAAAAGGATTACATTTAGTTCGTAGACACGTTTGTTATATTAATTGAGTAATAAGTTCTGGCTGTCTGCAAGCACATTTGAAAACAGGCATCAGCTGGTTTCCATTGCCATAATAGATCAGAAAATCTGCTAGTAAGTCTGTTTGCAGCTCTTAAAAGTTGTTGAACAAAAATGTGTTTTGAAGTATCGACAATTACCTGAGAAAACAACTGGATTCTATAAGTGGATTTGTTTATACTCCCAATATACCCTTCTCTCTCTCACCCAACTCCCCCTGCTCTTATTGTGGAATTCTGTTAGTCTCAAGCCCCCCCCCCACCCCATATCATCATAGGTGATCATTTCTGTCTGCTCCCCCATTAAGATGGAATATCAAGAAAACCTCTATCTAGTCTCTTGAAAAGTGATTTAATATTGATAGAGAATGGAAATAGCAAATCTAGAATAGCAGATAGAATTGTGCTTTTATTAAATTATATACAAAACAACATATATATATATGAAAGAGGTATAAATACATTTTAGATTAAGAAAATATTACCATTGCACTGGAAATCCCATTAGTTCCTCCTCAGTTCTTCATCTGTCTCTCTGTGCCCAGAGATGTTTATTTTAATCTACTTGAAAGACAGAGCAACAGAGGGAGAACAATCTTTCATCCACTGATTCATCCTCAAATGGCTGCAACAACCAGGGCTGGACCAGGGCGAAGACTGAAGCTGAAAACTCCTTTTGGTCTCACGTGTGGTTGGCAGGGGCCCAAGCATTCAAGCCACCATCTATTGCCATACAGGATGCAGTAGCAGGAAGCTGGATTGAAAGTGGAGTAATCACGGCTTGAAAAGCCACTCTGGGACTTGAATGGGCATTCCAGTATGGGATATGTGCAACCTAAACCGCAGCTTAACCCACTGCACCCAATGTCCGCCTCTATCGTAACCATTGTCAAAAGTACAGTTCAGTAGTGTTAAGTATATTCACACTGTGGAACAGACCTCCAGCCAGAAATGTTTTTAACTTTGCAAATCTGAAATTCTATACCTATTAAACTACTTCTCTTCCTCCTATCCCCCAGCCCCCAACAATCACCATTCTTTGTGTTTTTATGGATCTGCCTACTTTAGATACCTCATATAAGGGCTGTTATACAATATTTGTCTTTTTGTAATTTCCTTACTTCATTTAATCTCCTGTCCTCAATGTTCAACCATATTGAAACATCTGACAGGACTTCCTTACTTTTTAAGGTTCAATAATATTTCATTTTATGTATATATAACATTGAATTTAGCCATTCATCTTTCTATGGGCATGCGGGCTATTTTGCACCTTTTGGCTATTGTGAATAGTGCTGCTAAGAGCATAGGAACACAAATAATTATTCAAGACTCTGCTTTCAATTCTTTTGGATATGTAACCAGAAGTTCGAATGCTAGATTACATTGTAGCTCAATTTTGAATTTCTTGAGGAACATCCATACTATTTTCCATAGCAGTTGCAAGGTGTTAAAATATGTAAAAAAATTTGAGTGAAGAAACAATGCTTAGAAGTTCTTACATGGAGTTTTTGATAAAATGGATATTTGGGGACCCCGGGAATAATTTAAATGGTCCATTAAAGCTGACTTAAGGGACCAGCACTGTGGTGCAGCAGGTTAAGCCATTGCCTGCAGTGGGCACCGGCTCCTTGTCAATGCACCTGGGAAAGCAACAGAAGATGTCCCAAACCTTGGGCTTCTGCACCCATGTGGGAGACCTGAAAGAAGCTCCTGACTCCTCGCTTTGGCCTGACCCAGCCCCAGTCCATGAGGCCATTTGAGGAGTGAAACAGCAGAGGAATGATCTCTCTCTCTCTCTCTCTCTCTCTCTTTCTCTCTTTCTCTCTTTCTCTGTGTGTGTGTGCATGCACACATGGGTACATGCATGTGTCTTCTTCTCTCTCTGTGTAACTCTGTTTTCAAATAAATAAATAAATCTTTCAAAAAGTGACTTAAACTTGATTTTTTTTTCATTGGCATTAAAACATCCAGTTAAACAGCTTAAAAGAAGCCAACCATTTCCCTTCACAAGTTACCATTGTGGCATTGTGAAGTCACAGTGAATATCTAGAAGTATTAAGGGTTCATCTCCATAATAACATTAGCATTTGGCATTCCTATAGCTGTGCTTTATTCTCCTACCTTATGTTTGGTTTCACAGCAGTTTGGTTTAGCAGCAGTTTGGTGGTTGTTTATTCTAACATCTCTGAGCGCAATCTGTATGCATA
The DNA here is from genome assembly GCF_051225735.1 of Oryctolagus cuniculus. Taxonomy (NCBI): domain Eukaryota; kingdom Metazoa; phylum Chordata; class Mammalia; order Lagomorpha; family Leporidae; genus Oryctolagus; species Oryctolagus cuniculus. The sequence goes on along the minus strand of NC_142888.1, from coordinate 115,535,745 downwards.
ACACTGTGTGCAGTGATTTAACTGCGTCTTCCATAGTATTCCTTAGAGGCAAACACTATTACGAGTCTTACTGTTTTAAACAAGGAAACAGTCTGAGGAAGCCTAAGGACCATATTTCATTCTTTTTAAGATGCACTTTCTACATTTTCCAAATCATCATACATCTTTTAAGCAATGTTATAGCCTGAGATAGTAGCTAAACCTGTGTGGATGTACTTAGTCAGAATTGTTGATACTGTTGTCACTTCCTTTGAGTTTATATGCCATGTTAGTACTAAAAGTGGTGAGTTTTATTGCTATTTTAAATGTTTTCATTGACATTGAAAGAAAAAGGTATTGAGTATGCTGAAAGGCAGTGAAAACAGAGTGGCAGCGTAACAATTGTTTATCAGTGAAACAAGTATATATATCATTGGAAGAATGTACACAATTCCTTATTTCTTGACCTAAGGGGGAAAAAAGATGTTCACACAAAAAAATCTTTGTTGCATTATATTACTTTCAAGAGGAACAACTAAATGTCAGAAAAGGCATCAAATCTCTCCACATAGATGCAAAAACTTTCAAGGCACAATAGGCCAGCACTATTGTTAAAGCATTATGTCAGTCTTTCGTTAAGAATTTTTTTTTCTTTCGTAGTGGTACATAGAACAATAATGCATCATATGATTGATGACATCTTAGGTTTGATGATATTGAGTACCTTGCCCAAAGTCACACAGTTAGTAAGCAGAAGGGTGGAGACTCATAAGCCATATCTGTGCTTCTAGGCAGGAGGCTTTTAATAAACCTTGTTACACTCTGTGATTTTCTTCAACTCTTTAACAAGACTGTAAGCATTACTTTCTTTGTAAAGGCAGATGACTCTACTGTCTTTCTAACATTTTTAAAATAAATATATTTACTTGAAAGGCAGAGAGAGAGAGAGAATTTCCATCTGCTGTTTCACTCCCCAAATGTCTCTAATAGCTGAGGTTGGACCAGATCAAAGCTAGGAACTGGGGGTCAGCGCTGTGGCACAGCTGGTTAATGCACTGGCCTGAAGCACCAGCATCCCATATGGGTGTAGGTTCGAGATCCGGCTGCTCCACTTCCGATCCAGCTCTCTGCTATGGCCTGGGAAAGCAGTAGAAGATGGCCCAAGTCTTTGGGCCCCTGCACCCGCATGAGAGACCTGGAAGAAGCTCCTGGCTCCTGGCTTCGGATCAACGCAGCTCCGGCCATTGCAGCCAGTTGGGGAATGAACCAGTGGATGGAAGATCTCTTTCTTTCTCTCTCTCTCTCTCTGCCTCTCCTCTCTCTGTGTAACTCTGAGGTTCAAATAAATGAAAAAAAAAAAAAAAAGCTAGGAGCTGGGAATTCCATCTGGGTATCCAATATGGGTGGCAAGGATCCAAGTACTTAAATAATCATCTTCTGCATCTCAAGGTGCACGTTATGAGGAAGCTGGATAGGAAGCAGAAGCAGGACTTGATCCTAGGCACCCTGATATGGGATGTGGGTGTATCAAAGGGCAGCTTAACCTGCTGCAACACAACACCTGCGCCAGCATCTCTTTTAAACAAAATATTCATTGTGTTTATTTCTTTTGATAATTTCATGACCATTTGATGGATAATTGTAGGCTGCTTGAGAGGAGTCTCCAAAAGAGATAAATCACCAAAATTTGGAAAACATCAACATACTGGAAGAGTAGCTAATAGAAGCCCTCAAACCAAAAAACAAACAAAAAAAAAAACAAAAAACAAAAAAAAAAAAAAAAAAAACAGATGCCCTCTGCATGATGTCCCCCTCAAAGCAGCCAAGAATGTGTAGGGTATCCTGTCACTTGCAAATACCAAAGAGAGGGGCCGACACTGTGTTGTAGTGGGTAAACCTGCTGCTTGCAGTGCTGGCATCCCATATGAGCACCAGTTCGAGACCTGGCTGCTCCACTTCCAATCCAGTTCTCTGCTGTGGCCTGAGAAAGCAGTAAAGGATGGCCCAAGTCCATGGGCCCCAGCACCCACTTGCGAGACCTGGAGGAAGCTCCTGGCTCCCGGCTTCGGATCGGTGCAGCTCTGGCCGTTGTAGCCATCTGGGAAGTGAACCAGCGGATGGAAGACCTCTCTCTCTCTCACACTCTGTCTCTGCCTCTCCCTCTCTCTCTATGTAACTGTGACTTTCAAGTAAAATAAATAAATCTTTTTAAAAAATCAAAGAGAAGTGAATATCTTAGAATCACTGAAATCACAGCCGTGGCTCTATACAGTCATATTTTGTAAGCTTTCCATGTTTACATGACTCCCTCTTTACTTTCAGAATCTATTGCTTTGAGAAGGTTAAGAAAAAAAATAGTAGTCATGATTACTTCGTGGAGATGATCATAGCTTTAATAGCAATAAAAATGCAAATAATTATATTGTATCTGATTGTTACAACAATTCAATTTTATATAATTTGATCCTCATGACAATATCTTATGGTGGTTACGAACAAAGTGCATTAGAAAGCTTAACAACATCATCTGGGTCGAATTCTCAGCTCAAGCTTATAATGAATTATCAGCTACATGAGCCTCATTTTTCTCATTTTTAAAGTTTAGGTCTGATAATACACATCATGCTATGGAAATGAAATGATAAATTGCATGTAAAACAATTCAGCGTACTACCTGCTATTTAAAGATTACTAATGACAAGCTGCCATTATTAGCACTAAAAAAAAAAACTGTGCATTAGTAAACAACTTTACAAATGAAAGGAAGGCTCAGAGTGGTTAAGTCAATCTCAAAGGTTACAATGCACAGCTAGAAAGTGGAACAGCAGGTACACAAATCCAGAACTGCAGTTGTTTTGTGCACAGGTAAAACATATGATAGAGAACTTCTCAAAGGCTGTGCCATATAGTAATAGTAATGACTATTAGTCATTACTCAAATAAACTTCTCAAAGTCTATGCCATATAGTCAATAGTAATGACGATTCTTTTATGTTCTCCATGTAACTTAAAAAACTTTTACAAGAGCAAACATAGAAATTATTTTACCCCTCTCTTATAAAAGTTGTTAATGGATACTGATGGAAATAAAAGTTGAGTTGATTTTGCTGACCAGTCATAGTATGAGGTCATCAAAATGCTGTAGGCCAATATCTGTTAAAACCAAAATCTCTTTACTACAGAGACCTAACCCAAGTTACCTTATCACAAATTCAAGGAACGTTTGACAGAATTTTTAAATAGTGAAAATATGGACAGGGTATTGAAAGTTTAGTGTAAAGGATATGACCTGTACTAAAATCCACTTGAATTTCTTATTTCTCTAACCCATGGTGATTATTTGAATTTGCGTGCAAGCTTTTCATCTGCATAATAAGTTCCAGTACCTCACAGAAGTAGATTGAAACCTAATCAAGGAGGTCAAGAGTTGGACAAAAGTGAGCTCCAGAGGAGAGGATGCTGTGTTAACCCCTGCTCTTAGGTACATTTTTGTGTTCAAGATGCACTGAACTGGAAACAAAGGGATGCCCTAGGAATGCAGACAGGGGATGGAGAGAAAGAGCTCTGGAAAGACAGTCTTGTAGATTTCCGGAGCTGTGAGAACTGCAGCAGAGAATGGAGGAGTAGAAAGAGACTGAAACTTTGGATTGAACCAAAAGAGGTCTCACCAAAGACTAAGGTAACTGCAACGGCCATACAGCTAAGGGAAGACCCAAAGACAGTTTTCTAGAAAGAGAAAATGTGAGTAGAGACAATAGAGAAGACTAAACCAGAGGAAAGAAGACCACACCAAGGGTCAGAAAGTCACAGTATTGGCACAAAAATACCCCACTACAGACTCCAGAACCAAGCAGGCCATGCCAGTAGTATGTGGAGGCTTCTCAAAGAGAGAAGCGCATCCGACAAGAGTGGCAGGCAGTCCTCCCTGACTGAGTAGCCAAGCCCAGACCAAGCAGTCAGCTGAAGAAATGAGGCCGCATTTAACCTTCTGCTTTAATCTTCAGGTGTGGAGAGAGCCTGTCCTGGAACAGTAGCCATGATCCTTTCCAGCAGAAGAATTGGGAAGACCAGTTCCAGCAAGCTGTCCAGCAGAGCAAGTATGCTGGAGGGGACTGAGGAGCTGTCCAGGAGCTGCGGAAGACCTCATGGCCTATCAGCATATTCCTTGTTGGACTATGAATGACTGAGGTTTTCTGAGTGGAGCTTCTGGCTAGCATGCATCAAAAGCTGACAGTGACTACCACAGCAGACGATCTCTAGCCCAAAATGTCCTCTCGGACAAGAGGGGAGTTGTCATCAACATTATGACAATAAAGCCAATTGACTCCTATTTTCTTCCAAAGTAAATTTGGCATTTTTTTAAAAAAAAAGAAGTGTAAGTGTATAGTTGCTTCTAGACTTATGATTAGGTTAAGCCTCAATTAAACCCATCAGAAATTGAAAGTATCATGAGTTGAAAATATATTTAATCCACATGACTGAACAGCCTAACTCAGTAACAGAGCACACTGTAGAGCAGGGTCTGTTTCCCCTCATGATGGCGGGGCTCTCTGGAGGCTGCACTTGCTGTCCTGGTCCAGCATGGTGAGAGAGGTTCATACCACTTATCACTAGTCCAGGACAAGAAATCCTTCAAAATTTTCAATAACGAGTTGACAAATTAGCATTGGGCAAAATTCCAGTACAGATCTCAGGTTAGCCTCCTTGCACATTCTGTTACATTGATTTATAATGCATGACCAGTCATTTCTATGGAACAAAGAGGTACCATGAACATGAGCCCATAGTTATACATATACATACACATACACATATTTAATCTCATATGCACACTTTCACACAAATTTGTACAATAAAGCACATCCATACAAAAGCTACACAGGGCTTCATGCACTCATTTAAATACACACTCACATTTGTACACACTAAAATATACACATACTCACACATACAGTCATATACTTAAAACAGATACATATATATTTTTTCACACATTTTTTCATACGTATGTTCAATAGTGAGCCACTTTTACTGAGTTCACACAATAACACTATGACTTGAGTTTTGCTAACTTTATTATACAGACGGGAAAATTGAAGCTCAGGAAATTAAAAGAACTTGCTCAAGTTCATGGCGTTACTAAATGGAAGGCTGTAGCTGATTCAGGAGTATGTACAGCTGTTTGTAGGATTAGAAACAAAACAACTCAGTGTGTCTGTAACCTGTTAAAGATTTCACTAATTGTACTATCATTTTAGAAATACTTACACTGAATTTTGAATTATGCATATTTTATGAGAAATTTAATCCTCAAGCTTGTGATCAATTTATACCAAAATGTTCCAAATATTGTTAACAGGTACATGATGTCAAAAGCAGGGTTTTGAAGTTTTCAGTGACATTTTTCAAATTTTATATTTTATTAGAAACAGGCAAAACCATTGTCCCATGCTTAAGGAAATTTGGAGTTATGTTTAGGATTTTTTTTTCTTGTTCTGGCATTCTGAATAATTTGCTACATGTATCCAATCATTTGAATGAAAATTAATTTTTAGACCTTTTTTGTTTGTCTTTGCTTTTTTAAAAATGGTTTATTTGTTTATTTATTTGAAAGGTACAGTAACAGATAGAGAGAGAAAGGACAGCAAGAGGGAAATAGAGAAATCTTCCATCCACTGGTTCACTCCCCAAATGGCCAAAATGACTGGGGCCGGGCCAGGTTGAAGCTCCAAGCCTGGAACTCAATCCAAGTTTCCCCTGTGAGTATTAGGGGCCCAAGAACCTGCAGTTGCATTATTAGGGAGCTGTATTTGAAGTGCAGCAGCCGGGAATCCCACTGAAGTTCACATGGGATGCCAGCATCACAGGCAGTGGCTTAACCTGCTGCATCATGATGCTGGCCATGTGAAAATTAATTTGCTTCTTGTAAATCCCTACTGTAACACCTGAAACTATGAGATTGTTAGAAGAAAACAAAAGGGAAACACTTCAAAACATTGATTCGACAATATTTTTTGGACGAAACTCCAAAAGTGCAGGCAACCAAAGCAAAACTAAACAAGTGGGATTATATCAAATCTGAAGCTTCTGCACATCAAAGCAAACAATACAGTGAGGAGACATATGACAGAATAGGAGAAAATATTATCAAGTTACTTATCCAACAAAGGATTAATATTCAGAGTATAACAACAATTTAAAAAGAACCAATCCAGGGGCTGGCATTGTGGTGTAGCAAGTAAAGCCACCACCTGCAACACTGCCATCTCATACGGACAACTTTTTGAGTCCTAGCTGCCCCATTTCTGAATAGCTCCCAGCTAATGGCCTGGGAAAAACAGCAGAAAAATGGCCCAAGTGTTTGGGCCCCTGCCACCCACATGGAAGACCCAGAAGAAGTTTCCTGGCTCCTGGCTTCAGCCTGGCCAGGAACTCCCTGTTGAGACCATCTGGGAAGTGAACCAGAGGATGGAAGTTTTCTCCCTGTCTCTCCTTCTCTGTCTGTAATAAAATAAATGAATAAATCTTTTTAAAAGATTTTTATTTATTTGATCACTTCTTGACCTTTTGGCTAAGATCAAGTATAAAGATTTTTATCTATTTGAGAGGTAGAGTTACAGACAGGGGAAAATACAGATATTCCATCCGCTGGTTCACTACCCAATTGGCTGCAATGGCTAGAGCTGGGCCAATCCAAAGCCAGGAGCCAGAAGCTTCTTCCAGGTCCCACACAGGTGCAGGGGCCCAAGCACTTGGGCCATCCTCCACTTCTTCCCCAAGCCATAAGCAGAGAGCTGTATTGGAAGATGAACAGCCAGGACTCAAACCTGCACCCATATGGGATGCTGGCGCCACAGGCAGAGGTTTAGACTACTATGCCACAGCACCAGCCCCAAATGAATAAATCTTTAATAAAAAAAAAAAAAAACAGTGAAAACATGGGCAAAGGACCTGAATAGACAGTTCTCAAAAGAAGAAATACTGGGGCCGGTGCTGTGGCTCAGCAGGTTAATGCCCTGGCCTGGAGCGCCGGCATCCCATATGGGCGCTGATTCGAGTCCCTGCTGCTCCTCTTCCGATAGAGCTCTCTGCTGTAGCCTGGGAAGGCAGTGGAAGATGGCCCAAATCCTCGGGCTCCTGCACCTGCATGGGAGACCCAGAGGAAGCTCCTGGCTCCTGGCTTTGGATCGGCGCAGCTCCGGCCATTGTGGTCATCTGGGGGAGTGAACCAGCATATGGAAGACTTTTCTCTCTCTCTCTCTCTCTCTCTCTCTCTCTGCCTCTCCTCTCTCTGTGTAGCTCTGACTTTCAAATAAATCTTTTAAAAAAAGAAATACAAATAGTCAAAAAATATAGGAACAAATGCTTAACGTTACTAGCCATCAGAGAAATGCAAATCAAAACCACAATGAGATATCATCTCAACTCTGTGAGGATGGCTATTATCCAAAGTCAGAGAGCAAAAAAAAAAAATGCTGATGAGGATGTGGAGAAAGGAAAACACTTATACACTGTTGATGGGAATGTAAATTGGTGCAGCCACTGTGGAAAACAGTATGGAGATTTCTTGAAAAAACAGAAATTGAACTGCAGTATGACCCAGCAATTCTAGTACTGGGTATATACCACTGTACCAAAAAAGATACCTGCTTTACCATGTTTATTTTAGCACTGCTCCCACTAGCCAAGATATGGAATTAACAAAGCTGTTCATCACCAGATGGGTGGATAAAGAAAATGTGTCATACAATCCAGCCATAAAAAAGAATGATATACTGTCATTTGCAGCAAAATAGATGGAACTGGAGGATATCCTGTTAAGAGAAATAAGCCAGACACAGAAAGACAAATACTGTGTGTTCTCCTTCCTATGTGGAATTAAAAAAACTTCCATCTGAACACATAATGGTCTTCACTAGTTTCTAGGAGAGGAGATAGAGTGAGTTTGGTTGGGTTACAGGTACCAAATGAGAGTCAGACTGACGGAATAGGTTCCTAGTGTTACACAGTATAGTGAGGAGACTATAGTTCACAACAATCTAGTATATATTATCTGAACAAACAGAAGAGAGAAGCTCCAAGCCTCCTATCATAAAGTAATGGCAGAGAAGAGGAAATGCTGACTACACTGTTTTGATCAGTACACATTGCATACATGTACTGATATGTCACAGTGGAGCACATAAGTATGAACAACAATTGTTAATCTTAAAATTATAAATACATAAACTAATTAAAGACCGAAAATTGTCTGCCATATAAAAAGATGAACGAACTGAGGTTCAGGGTTGCCCAAGGCTGTCATAGCTAGGAGGTCACAAAGATGATTGGTGACAAAAAAAAAAGGAAAGTCCTTCACACGCAGGCTGAGTGGAGACTGGGGTCAAAAGCAGAATTTTTCTGAAGCTAGTGAGAATTGAAAGCAAATGCAATGAAAGCGAAATCTTGGTCAACCAACCTTCCTCTAAAGGCCTTGACTGTGTGGCCGGCACTATGGTGTAGCAGGTAAAGCTGCCGCCTGCAAAGCCGGTGCCAGGTTGTGTCCTGACTGCTTCACTTCCAGTACAACTCTCTGCTAATGGCCTGGGAAATGCAGCAGAAGATAGCGCAAGTGTTTGGGACCCTGCTAGCCTCATGGGAGACCCAGATGAAGCTCCTGGCTCCTGGCTTCAGCCTGGCCTAGCCCTGGCATTGTGGCCATCTGGGGAGTGAACTAGCATATGGAAGCTCTTTCTCTGTGTCTCTCCCTCTCTCTGCATAACTCTTTCAAATAAATAAATGTTTTAAAAAGCCTTGATTGTGCCTCCTCAACCTGATGTCCAACTTCAGGTTAAACTATGAAGACTTGCTTTCTTGATATCACTCTTTCCTCTTTTCCCCTCCCATACGCCACACAAGCAGCCTGTCTTTCCTCTCCTCATTCGCCTTGCCTTGCCTCGCCTCACCTCTCCTCTCCTTCCTCTCCTTTCCTCTCCTCTGTTCTCCTCACCTCCTTCTATTCCTCTCCCTCTCTCTCTCTCTCTCTCTCTCTCTCTCACACACACACACACACACACACACACTAACATGAAAATGCCTATACCAACAGTACTTATACCAACATATTGAGACAGCAATGTGTAGTGGGAATTCTTGCTCAGTAAGGCTGATGTAAAATTTAAAGGCCATGAGTGTGAATTGTTAGCCCAGTGATTGGTACAGAAAATAGAGCTGAAAAATGGTAGCTGTTCATTGCGGTGTTGCTTGTTATCCAGAAAGATTGTGGGCTATATTTAGATTCAAAACCTGACTAGGGCTTGAATTTTATCTAATGTTATGAGATTCTGGGTTATTTTTACTGCCATTTAATTGCCTTCACTAAGAGGGAAGAAGGAAATTAGCATGGTAAGGTCCTAGGGGGCAGAATCATATATTTTAGCACTGTATAACTCCTCCTCCCTCAGACTCTAGCACAGGGCATTGAGAGAAGTAATAGCTCCATACTGTTAAAGAATAAATGACGGGTTGGTATTGTGGTGTAGCAGGGTAAGTTTCTGCATGCGATGCTGGCATCCCATATGGGCACCAGTTCAAGACCCAGCTGCTCCACTTTCTATCCAGCTCCCTGTTAACATGCCTGGGAAAGCAGCAAAAGATGACCCAAGTACTTGGGCCCCTGCACCCACATGGGCAAGAAGAAGCTCCAGGCTCCTGGTTTCAGCCTGGCACAGCCTTGGTTGATGTGGCCATTTGGGGAGCGAACCAGAAGATGGAAGATATACTCTCTCTCTCTCTCTCTCTCTCTCTAGTCTCTTCTCGCCACTCTCTGTAACTCTGCTTTTCAAAACAATACAAAATAAACCTTTGAAAAAAGAATAATTGAATGCATAAATGAATGAATGCTGCACGTTCAGATGTCTCACAGAAGTTCTTCATCATAGCTTGCAGGCAACAATAAGTATTTTCTGCCCCAGTTCTGATGGGGATTAATTGGCATTAGTAGAATCTACTGCAAATCTCCAGACCTTTCAGAAATAGATACTTATCCATGATAACAACTTTACCCATCCATGTGCTTCAACTCTCACAAGCCTTTAACCTACAATGCTTCCCTTTTCTTTTACTTGTCTCCTGCAGGAGAAACCTTACCCTTCAAGGCTCAGCACAAATACCACTTCTTCCATGAAGCCTTCTTTGATCTCCCCATCTGGAAATGATCGCACTCTCCTTTGAACACCATTGCCCTTTGTACTGCTCTGTTGGCACTTCTCCCATTCCACCTTATATTAGAACTGTAATCCTGCCTCAGCTCCCCTGCTAGTTTGTGACTCTTTGAGAGCACAGAGCATATTTTATGCACTTTTAGTTTCCCCAACAGAGCCTAGTACTGCTGAGCTCATTGGTACTCAACACACACTTATATGAATGACTGAATCCAAGCTGGGTGCTGTAGCACATGACTTGGCAAAAGTTGACAAACCAATAGAAAGTCTGGCTTGACATGAAATGTTTAAGGATAAAACTTTGTAATAAAATGAAGCCTGGTTCATGACCACATTTCTTTGTCAGAAAAGTCCTTATTAGCCTGAACGTTGCCCAAGGCAGGATACCAGCCAAAGAGGATCTAGAGGAAAAAATTATTTTTATTAAACCTCAAATAAAATAACGCACATTTATAAAACTAATTAAACCCTGAAGACGATTTAAAGGATTGTATCAGCATTTCAGTGGATGGCATTTAAAAGACTCAAAATGCTTAATTTTGCCTTGACAGAATTCATCCATCACCTCAACCTTGTTTGTCTCTAAAAACGTTCAGAGTCAGCTGGTTTGACCATTTCCACCCCCGTTGACCTAAGCTCCCATGATTGCTACCTGGTGAGTTTGTAGTCAAAGCTGACTGACAGTAGTGGCAGTAAAAATGTTCTTTATAAACAGAAACCAAGACCATGTAAATACAGTCCTGGCATCAGGTTGTATGCTTAAACATCAAACTTAAGTACTCCTGGGCTGGTAGACCATTAGCAAGTAAGGGGTCTGCCTATAATACTACAAAAATCATTCATTTGCTTCTGATTTTTTTTCCGAATCTGTGAGGAGGCGCTTTCAAAAAAAAATTTAATTGACCTCTGTATGACCTCATCAGATAGGTCACTTCAAACAGACTGCACCCTGGGATCAGTATAAGCCCTGGGCAATGCCGAAAAGTCAACAAAGTTCTTGGATCTCTGGTTCCCTCCACTTCACATGGTGACACTTTCATTCCCGTCTTGAAAATTCCCCTCTCTTTTGCTCTCTCCAAACTCCTACTGTTTCTCCACTCTCCAAGATGTACAGGCCCTATAAACTGCCCTTTCACTGGCATCCCCACATAAAATTTTTCTCTTAAAGTGTCCCCATGTTTTAAGACCCTATTCCTGGCTAGATTTCCACAGATGGTAATGGGTTAATTCAGATTAGTTCATTTGTTACCATCTAGGTAATCCAATGCTTTAACCAAGAAACGTTCAAAACGTCTAAACACTAATGCACTCAAGTAACCAATAACATTTTGGCTGCATGATTACATGATATCCAGAAAGCTTTAGGTGGATGTTAATGGTGGGAATATCAGCTCTATAGCAGGAAATAGCTAAGTCTTTTCAGTCTGATCTAATTTCAGACTCTTCAACTCCTGTTGAAAGGATTGCCCTGATGGTGACTGGCAAAGCCAATCCTCCCTAACATGGTGGGAAAACTGCAGAGGAGGAATAGGTCACGTACACACCATTAAAAATAGGGCAAATTTAGGTATATACCCCAAAGAAATGTATATAAAGTGTACCAAGAGGTGGGTAAAGTATTTTCAGAGCAGCCTTGTTCGTAATTTTCCCAGACTGAAAATAATCCAAATGATCATTATCAGTAAAATAGATTAATTGGGGCTTGTGCTGTCGCATAGTGGGTAAAGCTGTCACCTACAGTGCCAGCATCCCATATAGGTGCCAGTTCAAGTCCTGGCTGCTCCACTTCTGATCCAGCTCTCTGCTATGGCCTGGGAAAGCAGTAGAAGATGGCCCAAGTCATTGGACCCCTACACACATGTAGGAGACCCGAAAGAAGCTCCTAGCTCCTGGCTTCGGATTGACCTAGCTCTGGCTGTTGGGACCATTTGGATAGTGAACCAGCAGATGGAAGACACCTCTCTCTCTCTCTCTCTCTCTCTCCCTGCTTCTCTGTAACTCTGCCTTTCAAATAAATAAATCTTTTAAAAATGGATTAATTGCAATATATTCAAGTATTATACAGCAATGGGGTTGAATGAAGCAAAACCACATCCAACAACACGTATATATTGTACAAACACAATGTTGAGCAAGATAAGGCACAAAGAGAATGTGCTGTATTGTTATACTGATATAAAAGCATAAACACAGCAGTCCTCACAGCTTCCTCCTGCCTGGCGCTGGGGTCAGCGTTTCCTGGGAGCATGGCCCCCAAGCGCCCGTCTTCGCTCCTTCTTCACGCGAAGAAGCCAAGAGCAGCTACTGGCCCAAGGCCGGCGGACACATCCGCCTCTCGGGGTTTGTTGACGGGAGAAAAAGAACAACAAGAAACAATTGAACATATTGATGAAGTACAAAATGAAATAGACAGACTTAATGAACAAGCCAGTGAGGAGATTTTGAAAGTAGAACAGACAGCCGGCGCCGCGGCTCACTAGGCTAATTCTCCGCCTAGCGGCGCCGGCACACCGGGTTCTAGTCTCCGTCGGGGTGCCGGATTCTGTCCCAGTTGCCCCTCTTCCAGGCCAGCTCTCTGCTGTGGCCAGGGAGTGCAGTGGAGGATGGCCCAAGTGCTTGGGCCCTTCACCCCATGGGAGACCAGGAAAAGCACCTGGCTCCTGGCTCCTGCCATCGGATCAGCGCGGTGCGCTGGCCACAGCGCGCCGGCCGCGGCGGCCATTGGAGGGTGAACCAACGGCAAAGGAAGACCTTTCTCTCTGTCTCTCTCTCTCACTGTCCACTCCGCCTGTCAAAAAAAAAAAAGTAGAACAGAAATATAACAAACTCCGCTGTCAGGGAACGGGACAGCCTGGCCAGCTGTGCCCCTCCCGACATGTACAAGCACAAGAAGTTTAGTGCTGGGCTTTTTCCACCCTGCCCGTTGCTAATTGCAAGATCCTGTTTTGACTTTAAGCATCCTGTTATTGCATGTTTCCCACACTTAGTTGGTAACATGTTTTCCCTGAATCATATATAAATAGGTGGACGGTGGGCGGGAGTGATGAATGAACGCTGGTAAAAGACGGAGGAGTGAATGAACGCTGGTAAAAGGCGGAGTAATGAATTAACGCCGGTAACAGGCGGAGTTGTGAATGAACGCCGGTAACAGGCGGGAGTTATGAATGAACGCCGGTAACAGGCGGGAGTTATGAATGAACGCCGGTAACAGGCGGGAGCTGTGAATGAACGCCAGTAGTAAGCGGGAGTGGTGAACGAAGGAGTTGTGAATGAATGCCGGTAACAGGGCGGGCGTTCGCGACATGTAACGCGAGTCTGCTGAAAAATAAAGTGGAAGCTGAAAAGCCGATAAACGCGTCTGGTGTCTCCGAGGTCTCGCCGGCGTTAACCTATCCGGAAGGTGTACGCCTGCACTCCGCCAACCATTTTTTCAGAAGAGGTCAGAACTGATCGCCAAAATCCCAAATTTTTGGGTAACAACATTTGTCAACCATCCACAAGTGTCTGCACTGCTTGGGGAGAAGGATGAAGAGGCGCTGCATTATCTGCCCAGAGTGGAAGTGACAGAATTTGACGATATTAAATCAGGTTACAGAATAGATTTTTATTTTGATAAAAATCCTTAGTTTGAAAATAAAGTTCTCTCCAAAGAATTTCATCTGAATGAGAATGGTGATCCATCTTCAAAGTCCACCAAAATCAAATGGAAATCTAGAAAGGATTTGACGAAATGTTCAAGTCAAACGTAGAGCAAAAGCCAGCAGGAAGAGGCAGCCAGAGAGCTTCTTCACCTGGTTTACTGACCATTCTGACGCAGGTGCGGATTGCTGCTCCTCCGCACGCGGAGGAGCCGCACCGGACCGGGCGCTTGTTGTTCCCTTTTTTTACAAGTCCTTTCTATAGTAAAGTAAGAATAAGTAAACAGCAAACTCCCAAAGCAAGAATGAGTAGAGAGAAATGAGAAAGAACGAAGTAACGAACTTCCCCGCGAACTCTCCAACGCACTCTCCAACCAACCCACACCACCATGCCGTCTCTCTCCTCCTATATAGTCCTCCTCCGCCAATCCCAACTCGGCTGCCCACACGCCGAGCACGCCGCTCTCCTCCAATCAGGAGCAGCTCCTGCAGCTTGTCAAGTTGGTGAGGCAGCTGGGTAGAAGCTGTTTACTCCTCTCCCAGCGCCATATTGTGGGAGAGCAGATGCATAGAATAAGTCTTAATTCCAGTAACTCAGTCTAGTCCGGTTTGCTCCCCACAGCGGATGAGTTAGGAGAGGCCATCAAGGATGATATCTGGCTGAATCCATTACAGTACTGCTTGGTTCCTGATATGGATGATGAAGAAGGGGAAGGAGGAGAAGATGATGATGATGATGATGATGATGAAGAAGAAGAAGAAGGGTTGGATGACATTGATGAGGAAGGCGACGAGGATGAAGGGGAGGAAGATGAGGATGAGGATGAAGGGGAAGAAGGGGAGGAGGATGAAGGAGAAGATGACTAATAGAAAACACTGATGGATTCCATCTTTTTTTTTTTAATTTTCTCCAGTCCCTGGGAGCAAATTGCCGTCTTCTTTTTATTTTTTTCCCTTTTGTGCTCAGTCTCCCTGTTTTTGAGGTCTCTTTTCTCTACACCATGGTTCTCACCTTATTGTGGGGAAAATACCTGAAGCAGAATACAATGGGAAAAGAATCTCTACCCCTTTCTGTTCCAAATTCATTTTGTCCCTCTTGTCTCGACAAAAACTGTATGGAATCAACACCACCGTGCTCTGCGGAAAAAAGAAACCCTCCTGCTCCTGGCTCTGCTGGAAGCTGGAGGGTGCCAGGCCCCTGTGTAGTAGTGCATAGAATTCTAGCTTTTCTCCTCCTTTCTCTGTATATTGGACTCAGAGATTACACTGTGTCTCTGTGTGAATACGGACAGTTAGCATTTACCAACATGTATCTGCCTACTTTCTCTTGTTTAAAAAAAGAAAAAAAAACCTTAAAAAAATGGGGTTTAGAAGGTCAGCAAAGGGTGGGTTTGAGATGTTTGGGTGGGTTAAGTGGGCATTTTGACAACATGGCTCCTCCTTTGGCATGTTTAATTGTGATGTTTAACGGACATCCTTGCAGTTGAAGATGACATTTTTAAATAAAATTCTCTCCTAATGATGACTTGAGCCCTGCCACTCGATGGGAGAATCAGCAGAATCTGTAGGATCTTATTTGGAATTGACATTCTCTATTGTAATTTTGTTCCTGTTTATTTTTAAATTTTCTTTTTGTTTCACTGGAAAAGAAAGATGCTCAGTTTTAAACGTTAAAAGTATACAAGTTGCTTTGTTACAATAAAACTAAATGTGTACACAAAGGATTTGATGGTTTTCTCTCAGAACAGATGAACTGAGTTTGACTTGTAAGTAATGTTACTGTCAAACTTTTATCACCCTAATTGCGTATTTTTTGATATGCACTTTGCAGGATGACCTCAGGGCTATGTGGATTCAGTAAAGGGGTTTGAATTAATGTATTATTGTCTCCCCATACCTGGGAACCATGGGCACAGCTTGCCTTTGGTTTCTTAAAATATCACATCGTTTGGAGAGCATCTTGCTCAGCTGAGTTGAGTATGTTGTACTGTTGACTTTTACCAAATTTTCAGTTTTTTAAAAATGAGCTTTTATTTACTTGAATATATTAAGTGGCTGCCACCACCATCAGACAGACCTGGGGCTCTTGACGCCAAGGGAGACATGAAATGGTCGCTGTCGGGTCTTCACTGGCGCTTCAGTATGGCCCACGGGCAGAGACTGTCAGTAGAACTGTCCCCGTTGAGGCTGGGAGTGTTGCCTCGGTCCCAGTGGGATGATGCCCACTGCCCTTGTACAGAGCGTCTGAGAAGCTCCCCAAGTGGATAAGCTTTTGAATGCTGTGAGTGGGCTGAAGTTAAATGCCACTTTTTTCACAGATGAATTATTGAGCACCCTGGACAAATCCAAAGCTTGTGATGTATCAGTAGGCGAAGTGTGACAGGCTCGTCGGGATGGGGAGTGTGTGTTGTGCCCAGGTCTGGAGGGAATCCCTTACTGTGTGCTCCAATAAAGGAACATCAAGACTTAAAAAAAAATAAATGAATAAACACAGGCTAAACCAATCTATAATGTTCAAATCTGGGTAGTCGTTACATTTGTGAAGGGGAGGTAGTGACAGTGAGGTGGTGATCAGGTTGTTTCTTGATTTTGGTGCTGGTTGCACAGAAAGGTTCAGTTTTTGAAATTTCCTCATACTAACATAATTTGTTCACTTCAATAAAGTACAATACCAATAAAAACAATAATTAAAGGGGGTTTTCATGAGACAAAAAGGATGGAAAAAAAAAACAAAAACAGGAAGAAAGTGATTGAACTGCTTGGAGTAATGGTTATGGAAATAAAATAGAAAAAAAAATAAAGGAGAGCCAGGCCAATAATTATTCTCCTAATTATACCATTCATTCATTCATTCATTCAATAAATATTTCTTGAACAACTATCACACACCAGGCACCATTCTAAATGCTTGGGGCATATCTGTGAAGAAAATACACACCTCTGCTTTCATGACTATCACATTCTAGTGAGAAGCATACCCTACCAGGATTAAGTGCAGTAGCCTTTTGAAGGAAGTATAAAGGAATTCTCCCAAACCTACTCTCATCCATGAGGGTATACCATGGTTTTCTTTATGTGTTTATTAGCTATGTCAAGACACCAGAATGGATAGTGAACATGTGGTAATGTGCCCATTCTTCCTAGAAGCTATCAGATGCTTTGACTATACACTGCAGTGTTCTGAATGAAATACAACACAAAATTATGGGTTGCAGTCTGTATGTGTTCAGAGTCCAGCTTAAAGGGCATGCTGTGCGCTCCTAAGCTGGCTGAGAAATAGGCTTTGCCCTCCTCCCGCCGGACGTCTCTCACTCTGGCACCTGTCATCCATTAGGAGCCCTCCTACTGGGATCTTTCATCATTGAAAATATATGATGATTTTCATTACCGCCTAGGCTAATTGGTAGTGAGTATTCCTTTAAAATATATTCCCCTAAATACTGAGCTTTGGGTTTGCTTTGAAGTTTCTAACACCAACACAGTTGGACTAAAATCATAGATACTAATCACAGAAACTGAAAAGTCCGGTGCAAGAAAATCACCACTGTGGTTTTTCCTTATTATAGTCGGTTGGGCAGTAGGCACACATGTAAAAGGAAACCTTACAGCCTTTAGCTAAACCAGCCCATGACTGTCTCCAGTAATGGGCTTGCTAGGCCCACTGTGTTTACGCATCTCCTTGTGAAATTACCATCCAAAAGGAAGTGTTTGATGTCCCTAGTTCGCTTTTCAAGCCAGGGAAATAATATTAGAGCTTTCAGAAAATTTTTTTAAAGCCTCATGGTATGAGATTTCAATAAGCAAAATAATATGCTAAATTTAATACAATAAATACTTATTTTTTTCAGAAAGGGAGAGAAAATAGGATATTTTTCTGCTATTTGTTGTTAGCACCTGAGTTAATAAACTATTCAATCTGAAAGGGAAACGTATCACGAAACATCTGCTGCAAACTTTTCATTTTCAGATAGGTAAACTAAGGCCATGAAGGGTTGGTGATGTCCACCCTAGTACATCTTCCACACTACTTGTTTTATAAATAAAATCATGTCACAAACCTACGTTTCACAATTTTAAATTGAATTTATTTATTTTCCACTTTTAAAAAATGTACATTTTATGGGGTACAATGTCAATATATATACAGTGTGTAATGATCAAATCAGTTTAGTTAGCATTTCTGTGTCCTTAAACATTTCATAAAATCTTGATTAACACATATTAATTCTCTATATTTCTGAGGTACAGTATGCTATTTCAATCTCTGTAGGTAATGTGCACCAATCAACTCAAGGTAATTATCATTCTTATCTCAGTATCATTACTTTGTATGTGGAGCTTCGGTTTATTGAGATTACAGGATAGAGGCTGGAAACTGTAAATCTAAAACCAGATCCACATGTAAAAATTAGTTTATGAAAAGGCATTAAATATGAATAAATGACTAAACCTAAGAAAAAGATTATAGCATGGAATTTATAGTTTACTTCCTTGCAGTTACAGTTGTAGACTGATATGGTTTCCATTAGCTGCTTTATAACCCATTTTTAGCATGAATTTTTTAAGATAGATTTATTTGTTTTGAAAGGCAGAGTGATAGAGAAGGAGAGACAGTCAGAGAGAGAGGGGGAGAGAGAAAGATCTTCCAGCTACTGGTTCATGCCCCAAATGGCTGTAACAGCCTAGACTGGGCCAGGTTGAAGACAGGAGTCAGGAACTTCACCCTGGTCTCCCACCTGCATGGAAGGGGCTCAAGTACTTGGGCCAATTTCTACTGTCTTCACAAGCACATAAACAGGAAGCTGAATAGCAAGCAAAGCAACCAGGACTCGAACTAGCACTCATATGGGATGCCAGAATTGCAAGCAACAGATTAACCAACAGTGCCATAACACTGGCCCCCATAGAATGAATTTGCACTAAAACATATATTGGATGCCATCAATCACACAAATATTCAATATTTATATAGCTAGTTATTTAAAAATGAGGTTAGAAGTATGCAACATGATCCCTTTAAGTAAGAAAATAACAATATAAGAATTTCTATTCATGTTTTTCTCCACTTTGTTCTAAAATGGTTGCAGTTCCCAGGGATAGCCTGTAACCTCTATGGGAATAAGAATCATGTTATGTTGTTCACTGGATCTGAGTACCTAGTACAACACCCACCATATAGTAGATGCTCAGTAAATATGTTGAAAGAATGAATAAAAACAATAAATTTTAGACTCAAGCTGTCTGTGAGATGTGCATCTGTAAGATATTTGTTGTCACTATGAATAGATTTCAGTCTTTAGGCTTCAATGATTATGTGAATTTCAAATGCAATTTCTTTAACTGGCACTCTTCCCCATAGAATGCAGGAAATGGAAAGAAAAAAAAAAGGACTGAATTGATCCTCTAATCCTACTCCTTTATTTTACATAGGAGGAAACAGCCAGGCCCATAAAGAGGGAAATGACTTCCTTAGAGGTAACATTGCTGACTAACAAATGAACTTGGGATAGATAGAACCCAATATAATGCCATTGATTAGTTGCTTTCCATAGATGTATTCTTAAGCTGACTCTCACATCTTTAGATCAGTGGCTTTCAAACTATTCTCTGACCAGCAGTGTCAGCAACACCTGAGAGCTAGTTAGAAATGCAAATTCTTGGGACCAGCACTGCAGTGTAGCAGGTAAAGCCTCTGCCTGCAGTGCTGGTTCAAGTCCCGGCTGCTCCACTTCTGATCCAGCTCTCCGTTAGGGCCTGGGAAAGCAGTGGAAGATGGACCCTGCACCCACATGGGAGACCTGGAGGAATCTCCTGGCTCCTGGCTTTGGATCGGCACAGCTCCGGCCATTGTAGCCATCTGGGGAGTGAATTGGCGGATGGAAGACCTCTCTCTGTCTCTGCCTCTCTGCCATTCTGCCTTTCAAATAAATAAATTGATTTTAAAAAAAAGAAATGCAAATTCTTGGGTCCCACCCCAAACCTACTAAATCAGAAACTCCAGGGTTAGGGCCACGTTGTCTGAACAAGCCCTCCTGGGGATGCTGAGTTACTTCCAGTTTGAAAGCACCTTTGAAAGTTCTGGGATTTTAGGCAAAAAGGGTTGTGTTTTCAAACTTGGTTAGTAGTTCATTCACATAAAAATAAATGCATAAAAATAAATATCTTTTGCATTTTTGTATTTTATTGTTTCTTTTTTTTTAAAGATTTTATTTATTTATTTGACAGGTAGAGTTACAGACAGTGAGAGAGAGAGACAGAGAGAAAGGTCTTCCTTCCGTTGGTTCACTCCCCAAATGGTCGCCATGGCCGGAGCTGCGGTGATCCAAAGCCAGGAGCCAGGAGCTTCCTCCTGGTCTCCCATGCGGGTGCAGGGGCCCAAACACTGGGCCATCCTCCACTGTCCTCCTGGGCCTCAGCAGGGAGCTGGACTGGAAGAGGAGCAGCCGGGACTAGAACCCGGTGCCCATATGCTATGCTGACACCGCTGGCAGAGAATTAACCAAGCGAGCCATGGCGCCGGCCCTTATTTTTTCATCAATTAAGGTTAAGAAAAGGATACATGTTTTCATATAACCTACTCAGGTTCCTGGTACAAAATGGCGGCTTAGTGTTTTTTCAAGTCATTTGAGTACATTGTCTCAATTTAATTGGCATTTCCTTTTTTTAAAAAAAATATTTATTTGAAAAGCAAAGTGATAGAGAGAGAGGGAAAGACAGAGAGACATCTTTCATCCAATGATTTGCTCACCAAATGGCTGCAATAGCAGGAGGCTAGGCCAGGCCGAAGCCAGGAGCTTGGAGCTCCATCCAGACTTCCCACGTGGGTGCAGGGGCCCAAGCACTTGGGACATCATCTGCTGCTTTCCCAGCACATTAGCAGGAAGCTATATCAGAAGCAGAGTATCCAAGACTTGAACTGGCACACATGTGGGATGCCAGCATCACAGAAACCAGCTTAACTTGCTGGGCCCCAACACCAGCCATTCATTGGCATTTTTATATATACTATATCAGTAACATAATCTAGTAGTTAATTCCATGGGTCTTAGACCCGCTTTTCAGTCCCAACTCTGTCACTAACTAGTTGATGGATCTTGGACATGTTACTGAAACCTTACTGAGCCTTACTATCTCATCTCTACAACGTGTTAATTATATACCTACTCCTCAGTATTGTTATGGGGATAAATAAGAAAAACGCATGCAAAGAGCTTAATATAGTCCCTTGTCATAGTAATTGCTTAGTAATGGCAGCTATTATTATTATAATGATTATTAGCATAACCATCATTAC
The DNA here is from genome assembly GCF_051225735.1 of Oryctolagus cuniculus. Classification (NCBI taxonomy): domain Eukaryota; kingdom Metazoa; phylum Chordata; class Mammalia; order Lagomorpha; family Leporidae; genus Oryctolagus; species Oryctolagus cuniculus. The sequence goes on along the minus strand of NC_142888.1, from coordinate 115,514,632 downwards.
CATCATCATCATCATTTGTTCTCAAGGAGGATGGATGATTCATTTGGAGGCAAAATTGGCATAAATTTAAAACTGATAAGTAATATTTTTTAGCATTCCAAAGGTCATGATGACCATGAAAAACGTGTTTTCTCTGAGTGTTATTGCAATAGTTTCAGGATTTGGGGGAAGAGCTAAGCCTTAGAGAAATGTTTCCTAGGGCCCCCCACGGTCTGATTCACACTTCAACTTTTGCCTATGGTGGGTTTTCCCTCAAAAATATAAAAGTGCATCAGAACACAAAATTATCTCTGAAATACATTTTCGCACCTACCAGAGTACTTCGAAAAGTTCACAGAAATGTCATGAAAAGGGAAATTAATTTTGATGCAAACATTTTTGAAATCTGTGCATGTGAGGGCTTTTCAAAAAGTTCATGGTTAATGCGTATTATGAAAACAATTCTGCACTTGTTTCAAATTTTTTGCACCAAAACAAACATCTTTTAATTCTATTCTTCCAAGAACTTTTTGAGATGCTCTCATAGGTAGTTTTAAGGGATTTGCCTCTGACCTTCAAAAGCCTTGTAGCAGAAGGGGAAATGGAGACACTTTTGCCCCCACAAAGACTGTTTCAGTGAGTCCAGGGAATCTGGTTGAGATGATATAAGTCTTGCTTAATCTTCAAGTGTAGGAATTGGGACAAAATAGAGCAATCACTATTCTAAACAGGCAATGATACCCCCCCTTTTCCAGATGTCTTGTAAGAATCAGAGCGGAGCCCTGTGCAGTGCCCCCCTTTTCTCCCCACTTCCACTCAGGGAGCCAGGGAAAGTAGCCACACCTGGAGTGAGTTTGGGTGGCGGTGTCCCATGCAAATTCTCCTTTCAAGTCATTTTCAGAATTTCAGTGCTGCCAACTTTTATTAACAATTCTCCATATTTCTGTCATTGAGAGGAAAGGAGGAAACAGTCTCCCTGGTGGATTTCTTGTCGGAGAGGCAGAAGTATATTACAGCCTCTCCATTTTTGAAGTAAGCTACATTTCAAGAGATGAAACAAAGGTAACTCTTAACAGCTGCCAATATGTTTTCAGTCGTTATATCAAAGAAAGAGAAATAGCCACAAACCCTAAAGAAAGAAATCAGGCTTTATAATTTATTCAATTAGAACATGGGAAATGCTGGGCTAAGTCGACTTTGGCAAGCCAAGTGTTGTCGACAGACATAAATGCTTTCAGGAAGAAGCGTCTGAACAGCAAGAGCCTCTGGGGTCAAATTTGAAAGCCCTGAGGCTTAGCTGAGCTTCCAGACGCTCTAGCAAATGTTTGTGAATTGAAGAAAACTTATTCAGCTTTAGGAGCAGGAGCCCAAAGACTTTGGTCCTAAGTTCATTTTCCTGTAGAGTAGACAGAAAATAACTATTTTTTAACAAAATATACTAGGAAGCTTCCAAAGATCCCTGGGAAAATAGAATTAAAAGATAAAGTGCATTTTGCATGAACCTTTGGAAGCCCTCTCGTATTCTTGTCCTTTTGCAAGTCTACGAAAATAAAACCTATTTAAAATTCCACACTCGTGTAGATGTGGCCTTAGGGAAGACCCATTAGACACAGCAATGATTAATGCTCCCCTTGGAATCTTATTTGCTTCTTCAACTGATTGCTCATATAGAATCTTACTTACCAAGTACTTAAGTATTTAAGTGCCTTATCATTCTTGGAAATCACCATTCACCAGCCCAGCTCTGAGAGTGAGGAGAGGTGCATGCACACAGTGTTTCCGAAATGGGCAAAGCAGCTCACTTTCTCTCCAACTCTGCCCTACAAGACTGTCTTTACATTTGCCCCCACAGGTGAAAACAAAGCAAAAAATAACCATCACCACAACAACAATGAAAAACAAAACCACCAGCCCTGAAACTCTGCACCGAAGAGTATTAGCCCTTGCAATACAGGTGCCAGTAGGACATCTAAATATTGGGCATTCTGTGACCTTTAGAACCAGATTCAATCACATGGATATTAATGCTTGCAATCAGGGGAAAGAAGAGGAAAATGAATTGTTAATTGATTGTAATTTCTAAATGTCTGCTAGATGTCTCCCCTTTATATAGCACAATGAACTCAAGATGCTCCGAACCAAAATCTTTATTTATACCCCCCACAAAAGAATATTGTTCCAAGTTGCCCTATTTCTTTACACACCTCATTCAAAACCTCAGAGGCATCCCTAGCAGTTCCCTAAACCTCGTAAATACATTTACCAATATCACGTCATTTACCAATTTTTCTTAATAACTATTAGTGAATTCAACCTTCTCAATCTTTCCCTCATCTCTTCCCTCCTTCCTATTCTCATAAAATCCCATTGTTCAGGCCCCCAGTTTCACCCTCAGCATGGAATGCTTCTCCACTGGCCCCCAGCCTCTCATTTCCTCCCCCCTACCCCTGTAATCAGTCCTCCACATCACCACGAGAGAGCTTTCTAAAAACACAGGCTTGATCATGTCACTAAAAGCCTTAAATAATAAAAGAAAAGAGGTGAGAGGATAAAAGCTGAATGGGGTTATCAGAACTCATGCTTAGTGCTCAAAATGAACAATTATCCTGATTTTAAGTATACCCAAGTCATTTTCCTAAGAATCACAATTGTTACAGTGGAACTCCTTACTCCTATGATGTAGGCAAGGCCGTTATATCTATTTATGGCTATGTGGTTAAGGAGTATATTGTATGTGGTTGGATTTCCAGGAATTTTGTTTGATATGGTTTATCCAAACATATGCTGTGATGAATTCTAATATTTGCCGAACATTTACTGAGCACTTACTAGATGCCAGATGCTGTGCCATGCACTTGGGACACAAAGATGAATGTAACATGGTTACTGCTCTCACGAAACTTCATCTGACTTTCTGAAAGACAGCAAAGCCTTCAATATGTAGAATAAAGTTATCTGTACAATAAAGTCCAAACGGATTGTTATGAGACATAATGAAAGAAATATGTGTTGAATATTACTCTGAATAAGGACATTTACTAAGCCTCAGTCATGAAAACTTACCTGAACACCCCTGATGCTACTCACCAGCTGTGTGACCAAGGGTAACTTATTTCCAGAGTCCCACTAGGCTAACCCATAAAATGGTGAAAATAATAGTGTTTACCTGACAGCAAAACTGTAAGGATGAACGGTATTTCTGATGTGAAGGGCCTGGCCCATAATCAGTGTGAAATATGTCAGAGATACTATTGTTATCCTTTGAGAGTCTTTGTCAAGACATTTCTCTTCTAAATTATAAATGCATTTTTCAGGAGGAATCTGTGAAACCCATCCAGGATGAGGTTTGTTATGGGGTTTTCTACCAGTAAAAGTCCCCAAGGACAACATTGGGCACAAGATCTGGGTAAATAAATCAACTAGGGAAGCTTCGTATTGACCAAGTGTGTCTTGAGCCAGCTCTGTCGAGCCCAGATTCAGAGATGAGAGTCCTCCCCTCCAAAGGGTCTATAAAGGCCACCATCATGCCCAGTGATGACCAAGAGAAGCTCTGCAGCTGGCAGAAGCTCTCACTTGAGAAGGAGGATCCCTGGAGCTTCCTATGTGAAGAAGAGGCTGAGTTTGACACAGTGGGTCTGTGAAAATCAGTCTGAAATGCCCTAATTGCTCTCCACCAGTGAGCGTGAAGAGTCACATTAGTATTTAAAAATCATCCAAACAGCTAAGTGCTATGATTACTCTAAATCAACCTAATTTCTAAATCACTGGAGTAAATCCTTGTGGGATGTCACCATATAAACTTGAAAGAATTCAATAAAAGACAGGAAACAGCATGGGGATCTTATTGAGATGGCAATGCCTGGCACTGCCACATTCAACTGCCTTCTTCCGAGGTCTAATGCACTTCATTCAACGACATCAAGTGACCCCGGTTTGTGAGGTCAATATTTTTAAATAGAGTTCCTGTGCATCATTCATTTGACAAATATTTACTGAGCATGTGTTATGTGTCTTGGTGCTGGGAATACGGTGGTGAACAGCAAGTTTTAGCTCTCAAGAAGCTTATCTTGCAGAGATCTTAGACAATTGATTCACGAATAAAAATTTAATCTAGAGTGCTATCAGAAAACTAAAGCAATGTGTGAGGATGAAGAAATCGCAAGGGCTGGTACTGTGGCCCAGTGGGTTAAAGCTCCAGCCTGCTGTACCAGCATCTCATAAGGGCGTTGGTTTGAGTCCTGGCTGCTCCACTTCTGATCCAGCTCTCTGCTAATGTGCCTGGGAAGTAGTAGAAGATGACCCGTGTGCTTGGGCTTCTGCACCCACGTAGGAGACCCAGAAGAAGGTCCTGGCTCCTGGCTTCAGATCAACTCAGTCCCAGCTGTCGCAGCCATTTGGGGAGTGTACCAGAAGTTGGGAGACCTATCTGTCTCTACCTCTCTCTGTAGCTCTTTTAAATAAATAAAAATTAAATGTTAAAAAAATCCCAGGGCAGAATTGAGATGGTCAGTGTCTTCAACAAGCTGCTGCCATCTCTAAGGAGATGGTATCTGAGCAAGTAGCTGAAAGAAATGATGGAACAAGTCACAGGATCATCTGTGAAAAAGAGTGTGATAACCAGAGGAAACACCAATGAAAAAGGCCATAAGGAAGAAAGAATCTTGAGATTTTCAAGGATCAACCCACAGAATAAGGAGTAGGGCAATGGATGATAGCAAATGAGGTAGAGAGTTGGCTGGAGGTCAAATAAAGGAGGCTTTGGAAACTAAGCTAAGTACTTCAGATTTTATTCTGAGGGTGTTGGGGAGCTAAAGGAGGGTCTTGAGGAGTGACAGCATCAATTTTTTCTTGTAATGGATTTTAAATTAGATTTAAATTATGGTAAAATACACATAAGACTGACCATCTTAACCATTTTTAAGTGTTCAGTCCAGTAGCATTAAGTCTGTTCAAAATGTTGTACAGTAGTCATCACCATTCATCCTCAAAACTTTTTTATCATCCTAAAGTGAAACTGTATAAGCATTAAGCAATAACTCCCTATTCCACTCCCTCCATTCTCTCAAGTCCTACTTTCTGTTTGTATCAATTTGACTACTCTAGGAACCTCATATAAGTCATACAGTATTTATCCTACTACAATTGTTTTATTTCACTTAGAGTAATGTCTTTAGGGCTCATCAGTGTTAGGGCATATGATAGGATTTGTTTTTCCTTTCTCAGGTTGAGTAATATGCCATGGTATGTATTTACCACATTGCATGTGTCCATTCATTGATCAATGGACATTTGAGTTGTTTCCACTCTGTGAGTATTCCGAATAATGCTTCTAATCAACACAGGTATACAACGATTCTCACTTTAAAGGATGACTCTGACTACAGTGCTGACAGCACACAGCAATGTAAAGACTTGGAAGCTGGAGACCAGTTAGGAGTCTGGGTGAGATGAGAAGTCGTTAAATTCTGGTTTTATCTTGAAGTTAAGGGTGGCAAACTGGGCTCAAGCAGTGCACATTTTTCTGTGCTTTATTTCTTCCAGGCTAGCATCTGGTTTAGGGGGATTCACTTCTTTCAACTTCCTATGGAAAGCCAGTGCTGTGATCTGAACATGTCCTCCCAGATTCATGGATTGTAAATTTAATCCTCAATTCAACAGTGTTGAGACACCTAATGGGAGGTGTTTAGGTTGTGAAGATTCAACCCTTATAGATAGATCCATGCCATTATAAAAAGAAGCTGTGTTAGTGGGTTCACGTTCTGCTCTTCTGCCAAGTAAGGACACTGCATTCCTCTTCTCTGGAGACTGAAGCATTCAAGGTACTATCTTGGAAGCAGAGATTGGACCCTCATCAAACAATCAAATCTTTCAGTGACTTGATCTTGGACTTCCCAACATCCAGGATTGTGAGGGAATAAATTTTTGTTCTTTATAAATTACCCAGCCTGTAATATTCAGATATAAAATTAAGATAGTCAGCAAATAATGCTTCTAAAGAAATCTAGTTATTCATCTCTAGTGACATTGACAAAAGTGCTAAGTAATCTGTACACATTAGTCAGATAACTAGAAGTCAGAAGTATTGCTCAGGGTACTAGAATACACCAATAAAACACTGAAGTCTTTGGGGTAAAAAAAAAAAAAAGCCATGTAAGATATATTAGGATTTACTCTGCCTATTTGAAGAGAAGGCATTGAAAATATTTTAGGCGTTTGTGGGTTATTTGCTATTACAGTTCTGAAAGAGCAACCCTAGTACCAACAAAGGTGCATCATAACCTATGTCTTTAACGTTACTGAAGAGAGTTACATCCTCTTGCACTAAAGGGCCTCCATATTCTGTACTTCTGATAATCTTGAATTTCTCCCTGGGGGTTTTCTGTCTCCTCTGTTGCTAATGTGCCTGCAAATACTGCTCTTTTTCCTCTTCCTACAAGCTTGGAAAGCAGCATGCAATTCTGTACCTTCAGGTAGTAAGGAATTGATAAATGCTTGAAGAATGAAGACACAGAAATATGCATGTATCTTGGGTAAAAGAAAACTATTAACAGAAGGAGGGATTCATCGGTGTATAGTTTTGTGGTTGTTGTTTTGGGCCATCAAGGGATTCTTTGCTTATCTTCCTAGTTTTCATGTACATTCAGGGCAGAAGGGTCTGCCATATGATTGCACTCCACACAGTGGAGGATTTAGGCCCTTGGCAATTAATAACAGAGACCTGCTTGGGCCATGCATGTTAATCCCAGGATAGAGAAGCCACAAAATGAGAAATCTCTTCCTGTCTCATCTATTCTGGTCATACTCATACTGTAAAAACATGTGCAGTATTTTGAAAGCATCAACTGTTTGGCATCTGTTTTAGGGAAGTTCGCAAGCACATTCTCAATGACAAAAGTAGTGTGTTATTTTCTTTATTTTCTTGCCAAGAAGAAAAACCCACATTCTGAAACATAGACTATTTGAATGGGGTAATATTTAAACTAGAAGTACATGTGAAAGCTAAAGAATCTGAGAGCAAGAAGGGGCCCAGAGAAATGGGAGAAACAGGAAGACAGACAGATGTGGACATGAAGCTAGAGAATATCCTCACTATTACAGTTTACATTGCATGTTTCTTATGGAAGCATCTCTCAAGTGCTGTTTCCAGGATTCAGTTGGCATATGCAGGCTCACCTCTTATGAGGAATACAATTGATCTTCAAAACACTCATGAGAAATGGAAGTAAAAGATAAATTTACTTTGGTGCCAAAAATTTGAAATCCATGCATATGAGGCGTCTTCAAAACTGTATGGAAAATACGTATTATGAAAAAAAATTCTGCATGGATTTCAATTTTTCCATCAAAATGAATTTATCTTTTAACTTTATTGTCCACAAACTTTTTAAGATACCCTCTTATACCAGGGGAGATTTGAAATTGGCATTGACCCTACTGATTTAATTAATGTGGGGTATCTTTAAGAATGTTGAAAGTTGTGGCCAGTGCTGTGACATAGCAGGTAAAGCCACTGCCTGCTGCAGCAGCATTCTATCTGGCCCCTGGTTTGTGTCCCTGCTGCTCCACTTCCAATCCAGCTGCCTGCTAATATGGGAAAGCAGCCAAAGATGGCTCAAGTGCTTGTGCCCATGCACACATGTGGGAGACCCAGAAGAGGCTCATTGCTCATAGCTTCAAATTGGCCCAGCTCCAGCCATTTTAGCCATTTGGAGAGTGAACCAGCAGATGGAAGATCTCTGTTTCTGTCTGTCTGTCTCTCTCCCTCTCTCTCTGTAATTCTGCCTTTCAAATAAATAGATAAATCTTTTTTAAAAGAGAACATGAGGGGCCGGCGCTGTGGCGCATTGGGTTAATGCCCTGGCCTGAAGTGCTGGCATCCCCTGTGGGCACCGGTTCAAGACCCGACTGCTCCACTTCTGATCCAGCTCTCGCTATGGCTTGGGATGGCAGTGCAGGATGGCTCAAGTCCTTGGACCCCTGCACCCATGTGGGAGTTCCTGGCTCCTGGCTTTGGATTGGTGCAGCTCTGGCCATTACGGCCAATTGTGGAGTGAACCATCAGATGGAAGATCTCTTTCTCTCTCTGCCTCTCCTCTTTCTGTGTAACTCTGACTTTCAAATAAATAAATAAATAAATATTTTTAAAAACATGAAATATCACTGTAAGTCACACACAAATAAATAAATGAATATTTATTATTTATCTATCAGTAAATTATAACATCTAGCTTATACTGAATATTTACCATATGCCTTTCAGTGTGCTAAGTACTTTAATTATAATTAATTTAATTATCAACCAATCCTATAGAGTAGGTAGCATTATTTTTGCTGTTTAACAAATGAAAAAAAACTGAGGTTTGGGAAACGGCAGAGCTGGCATTTAAACCCAGGTTTGTCTGAAGCCAAAGTTAGTGCCCTTAAGTACTATACCATAACACATGCAAGAGAATCAGAAACCTTGGGTCTCTGCTAAGTGCTTAGAAGACTAAAGCTGAATTTAACCAAAAGGGTAGCACTATGCATATCCCAGAGGTCTCCAAAAGAGCTGATTCTTACACAGATGCAAAGCCTCATAGATGCCAGAAGAGGGTTTAGCAAATACGCTTGCTACTACCTAAAGCCTGGAAATGCTAAGAGAGTGAAAAACTGACGGAACAAGAACAAGAAATCAGGATGCTCAGAGTAGTAGTTAATGGACCTGGGCTGCTGGTTTTTACACTCAGAAAGGGAACTCTGAAAACTGGCAAATGCAGCCATCAGAAAGCCCAGGCACTCAGCTTAGGTGTCATCTAACAGAATGTGAAGGTGTCAATTCAATGAATGCTTTTCCCAAAGAAAGAGGTTTATTGTCAATTTATTCCCCACCCTGGAATATAAACTCCTTAAACACACTATGTCTTTTTGTACAAAAAAAAAATGTATCTCCAATTCTTAAACCAGTACCTGGCACACAGAGAGTGCTTGATAAATATCAGGCATGCATGAATGATTAGACAACAGACTTGAATCTGCTGACCTGAACTGTATCCTGTCTCCAAGTTTTCCAGTATTTGAACACACAAATGAGCCTGAGCTGCCAGTCCCCTGTGTGGCCTTCATTAGTGTTGCTCACCAAACAGTTCCAACTCACTGCTCTCCAGGCACATGGCAAGAAATGCACTTCCCCACCCTATTTGAAGTTAGAAATGGCATTGTGGCTTCTTAGTAAAATATGACCAGAAGTTTCTAGAACTTTTCCATGCTTTGGATATCATTGCAGAATGGACATGGAGCTTCCCTCAGCCTGGCATCCTGAGTGAGGAGTAAATACAGCAGAGTCAACTAAACCACAATGGACATATTAAGAGGTCTTCAAAAAGTTGATGGAAAATGTATTTTTTAAATAAAATGCGTGTATTTCAATTTTTTGCACCAAAATAAACTTAGATTTTAATTCCACTTTCCACAAACTTTTTGAAATACCTTCATATCATATATGAAATGAGTAATAAACCACAGATATTTGGGGATTTTTACTTTAGCTTAATAAAGCACTTCCTAACTGCTGTATCACCTAATTTTCAAAAAATTTAACCTTGCTATCAGGTGCAATTTGCCAAGAATTCCTGGGACTTATTAGGAGATGCTTATAATCTGTCAATTTATTATCTTTGTCATTTGTCACTTCTTTACTTAGACCACTGTTCTAGGTTTCTTGGTTGCTTCTCTTCTCCATGTAACCAAATTTCCTCAAGCTGCTGCTGTTTCATTCAAATCAAGTCACACTAAATGAGAACAGAGTTAAGATCCGGTTACAGAGTTTAACAAAAGATTGGGGAAGTATTTGGAATGACAGAGGGGAATTAGGATATAGGATATATATATATTTCTATATAGGATATAGAAAAAAATCTTAATGTTGGCCATTTAACACCATGCTGCCTAGCTTCTATCAGTCAGTTCTGTCTACAGGGTCCAATCAGTTCTTTCCTTAGTGCTATCGCTTACTGTCGTATTGAAGGTGTTATCAAACAACACCCCAGACTAGTTGGAGGCTGTTAGTAAAATGGTGCAGTCTTTACGCCCCAGACACCATCCTTGGCTCTAGCCCCTATTGTTGCTAGAAGCCAGGTGACCAGATGGCCCAACCACAGGTGTCAGCTCCACCCCCATCCTAATGGGATGCACTGCTCTTACTTCCCTGCCCTTTGGCAAAGGTATAACAGTACCTGCTTCCCACAGACGAGCGCTCGCTCTCTCTCTCTTACTTTCTTGCCCTCTCCCCCCAGCCTGTCAGGCTTCCCCCACTCGACAATAAACCTTTCCTCTAACTCCGGCATTTGGTGTGTTTTGTTGAGGCCTTACAGAGGCTTTGCTATAGAACTCATAAACTGGGTCTGCTCACCTGATGCACAGAAAACCAGTCACTGACACTGGGGTAGTGGAAAGTCTTTATTGCAAAGTGTAGAGCATGGAGCCAAGCAGCTACTGCTTAATTTCCCCGGGATCCCCAAGGAGTTAGAGGTGAAGGTTCTTATAGATTGAAATTGGGTCTGAGAGATGCATCATCAGCTTGTGTACAAGTTCTCAGTTGGTCAATGGAACTTGTAACCTTCACATGATTGGTCAGTAATGCCTTGCTCTTTGGGAAATTTATGATGACCAGGTGGGGTCTGGGGGTTATGTGAAGGTGGCAGTTGCATTCTGTCTGTGCCTGGAATCCCCCTAAACAAACCACTCTGGATGATGTAGGCCATCAAGTTTCCTATCTATTGGCGAAGCAAATGACTCTTTGAATCCAGTGATTAGAACCTTGTAGTGCCAGCTGGATCACTTCCTCCAGTCAGTGAATTCCTTTTGATAAGGGATAGTCAAGGACATCTTGGGCTAAGGGAAACAGACAAGAAGCTGAATCCTGCTTTTATATTTATGGGGGTTTCATTTCAATCTAGTTCCATATTGAAGGTTTAGCATAGCTCCCAGGGAAGATAAGTGTCTTAAATCTTGTCCACACCATCCAGAAGACATCCACCAACTTCCTCTTTCAAGTCCAAAACAGAAAATGAAAACCTTCCTTCTTCCAGTGGAAATCATCAATCTCTTCAGAGACAGTACTCTGCCTTCCAGGGAGCCCACCTTGTACATCCTTCTACAGGGCACTGTAGCTCTTCATTCTTAGTTTCTCTATTTTAGAACACAGTCTGAGACAGAGCTCTGCAGAGTTAAAGGCCCAGTAAAGTGATTTTCCCAAAAGAAGAAAGCAATATTTTCTGAACAACGAATTCCCAAAGCAAGAGTAAGAAGCTGTTAGCAGCTTTAAATAGCAGCTTGTCTCTGCTTCTGGTTAGTTTTTGCTTTTTTGTCTTATATTTTCTTTCAAAGAGTCCACTTTTCTCTCTACACAAATTTCCAGAGTTCTTGCTCTTGATCAGTGTTACACCTGTTCACATAATGCACATAATGCCCTGTGTTTGAGGCTTTATTCCACCTATTGTGTCTCGTGGCCTCAGCTTGAATGCAAGTTTCCCTTGGAAGAGTAATTATATTGGCTGCTACTTTGTAAAGAGAGGCAGATTCACATAGGGGTTAAGAGTTTGGACTGTGGAGCCAGACCTCCTGACACAAAGTAAGTGCTAAGTGTTTTCTATTACTCTAATGCCTCTGGGATGACCTGATGACGTGACTGGTTCCCTTTCTAGAGGTCTGAGGCTGGATGGATTGAAAAGGATCAGTCAGAGGCAGAACTAGTTCAAGGGCTGAGTGTCACTTTGAATTGAGTAGGAAATCCAAGACCAGTACCACATAAAAGAAGCAAGGGCATGACCTGGGAGCCAGGCAAGAGATCAAGAACAGGAAGGTAGAATCCAAGATAAGTTTGGCAGGAGCAAAAAGCTGGTGCTTGTCAATGAAGTTACATGGAGAGGACAGGACCAGGATGACCATTCTGCATGCTCTCCAAGGCCTTTTGTGAGTAATTGTCTCTCTTAGCAGCATAAGGCTCCATCAAGAAAGAGAAATATTAATCCCATAAGCCAACATTTTCCAAAGCATGCTCTGGGGAAACCCAAGTTCTTGAGGAAGTTAGGAAACATATTGGGAAACTAGTTTGGAAATTGTAGAATTAAACAAAGTTTAACACATGTTTCCTTACTGTACAGTCCCTCCAAAGGTGTTGATATGTAGCATGAATCTCCATGAGGGAGTGAGAGTATGAAGTGTCACCCTGAACAAACTTGAGAAAGAAACCTTCTTTTAAGCATCATCTCTCCCTGCCATATCTCATTATATCAACAAAGCACTTTAGGTTCACTCTGGTGAAAGAGGCCTTGTAAGTTCATTGCAGCTTTATGTTGTAGATGCATGCAACTAATTACACTTTTAGGAGAAGAATCTCAAAGTGGGGGCAGAAAGGACTATAGAGGACTTCTCCCAAGCAGTTGACAAAGTGGAAGTGGGGGAAACCATCCATGTTATCTTGGAGTTTGTGAAATCCAAGGAATGGTGTGAATCAAAAGGGAGAAATCCCTTCTCTGGGAGGGAAGCAAGGATGGTTTCTAGAAGATTACCATGGCAAGAGCGTAATATTCTGTTGAACCTTCTCAACCATCTTACAAAGCAGCTCTTATGATACTTACTTTATTGATTAAGAAACTTGACATTGGGACCAGCGTTGTGGCATAACGGGTTAAGCCACTGCCTGCAAATGCCTGCATCCCATACAGACACAAGTTTGCACCCTGGCCATTCCACTTCCAGTTCAGCTCCCTGATAATGTGCCTTGGAAGGCAGCAGAAGATGGCCCAAGTCCTTGGGCCCCTGAACCCACACGGGAGACCCAGATAAAGCTCCTAGCTCCTGGCTTCAGCTTGGTCCATCCTCAGCCATCGCGGCCATTTGGGGAGTGAACCAGCAAATGGAAGAAGATTCTCTCTCTCTCTCTCTCTCTCTCTCTTTCTCTCTCCCCCTCCCTATGTAACTCTACCTTTTAATAAATAAATGAATTTTTAAAAAAAGAAATTGACATTGCAATTCAGAAGAAAATAAAGTTCAGAGAGATTCTGTAAATTACCTAAAATCACTTAGTTTATTAATGCGCAGAGCTGGGATTTAAGCTGAAGTTGGACTCACTCCAGAATCTGTGGATCTTTGCTCCTAACGGGACCATAGGACCTCAATAAAACTGTGCTCATGTCTCCTGGCCCTCACCTTGGGAGTATACATACTAATAATAAGGATGGAACATGCCAACAATTTAAGTTAAACATAGTTAACACTTGGTATTTGTTCGAAGTACAAGGGTCATGAAGGGAAGCAAGTGTCATGTTCTCATGTCAGCTTAGAGTGGGTGGTGGAGAGCAGATCAGGAAGATATTGTCCAGGAGCAGTCCCTTGAGCTAAGTCCCCATGAGAGTCACCAATGGGACAAGAAGCAGGTAGTAGGTGATTGGTGGGTGGGGAGTACTTTCCTGACACAGGAAACAGTGTCCATATGGGAATTTTCATAAAACTTTTAAAATGAAAAACAAACTTATCTTTAAAACAAACAAACCAAAAAAGGAGTCTATATTACAGTTGCTGATAGTTCCACTACAGAAGTTCAGAGACCTGACCGCCAAAGGAAAAGACAACAAAATCAAACCAAACCAAACAAAACAAACAAACAAAAAAAGAAACCAAAGGCATCGCTAATCTGCCATCTGCACCAATGATGAAGGAAAATAAACGAGGGCTAAGCAAAGCAAAATCAAACAAAGCCTTAAATAAAAAGTCCTCTTTTGAGACAGGAGGAAAGCTCTGTGTCCCAAAGCCGCGTTTGTGTTTTCCGTGTTTATGTTGCAGTCTGACCGGGGCCTCAGAGTCCTGTTGGGGGCCTGTCCCTTTTTATGCTACATGGCTTAATCTGTCTCCATCACTTCCCCAAGTCAGACGGGAATCAGTTTCAAATGCCAAGGCTTGACTTCAGCTGCGTGGCGCCTGCCTCTCAAGCCACAATATCTCAGTGCAGCCTCCTCCCAGGCAAGGAAACAGTCAATAAGGAAATACCATAGTTAGGCTCTTTGCAACTTGGTCGAAGTGTGAGGCAGCGCTTCATTTCCTGATCGCTCAGGTGGAAATTGTAAAAACAATTAAGAGCAATGACTAATCACCGAATCAAAGCAGGTTGCCCAACTCATTTGCAATTGTGTGTTCAGTTCTGTGTGCCAACAAACAAAACTTGGGGAGTTTATTATTTAAACCAATTAAAAGCTCTAGGCAAAGCAAGTAGTCAATTTGTGGCCACGTGGTGGGAAACCATCAGTTGGAAGAGACTGAGGAATTTCGTGAGCAGAGCCATATGGCCAAAATTGGAATGAAGCACCCAGGATCACTGGAAATGTCTTCACGGAAAGCAATTTCACAATAAAAAGCATCACCTAGCAAGAACAGGCTTGTGTTCTGCGCACGCGTTCCTTTGCTCACCCAACCCCTCCCCACCCACCCCACCACCCACCCCTAACATCCCCCCCCCCCGTCCACCCCTGCCCCCTTCTAGCTTGCCTGCAATGCTGGTAGTTCTAACCAACAGTCAAAGAAAAACAAACTGAATAAACTCCAAACTTGGACTGTTCAGCAAGAGACATTGCTAAATTTCCTGTCCACCATTTGCACTTTTATGTATTTTAGGGCTACCTAGAGAGTTCTTAAAGGCCCAGATGATGAAAATCGGCTGCCCTTCTTCCCAAATGAGGTGCACAGTCCATCTGGAGAGGGCACTCACACTTTTGTATGAAGCTGTAGGCCATAAAACGGAAAGTAAAGAATTAAAAACTGAAGCCATTTGGTAGCAGTTATAAAAAAAAAAGCCAGGGGAGGTAGAAGGTGGTGCAGTGGGGGCAGTTACTTCAGCAAATTAGATTTACAGAATGGATGTTATAGAGTAAGCCTTTACTGAGAGTTCCTTTTCACATCCCCATGAGATATTTTTCCCCTTACATTTTTTTCTGGCCTACAGTTCCCCTTGCTGCTAAGCACTCCCCTCTGTCTTCCCTTTGCCCCCACAAACACCGCAGTGTGCACATTTTCTTGGAAAGTCTAATAATTCTTGTGTTCCCAATGGACCTCACTTCTTAGGTCCTGGTTCATTTCTCCTTCAAGTTCTCTCCAAAACAAGCATTCTCAGACACTTCTGATTACACAAGGAAGGAAGAACAATTGTACCAGAATCAGTTGGAAAACTTTGAAACTGAGTCAGCTAGCTGTAGCTTTCCTGCACTGTTGTATATTATAATTACTTCTGATAATACAAAATAAATTCTGTATATCAATAAACAATATGGCTCATGATATGCCAATAACTAAATTGAGTAGCAAAGAATAACAGCTGCAATGTCTCTGCTTTAAAGAAGTCTAATACTATTAACACTGACCAAATTAATATAGCACATCTGCTAATGTATTGGGGAATGGCCAGATTTCCAGCTCCAGTTTTCTGCAACCTAGAGGCTAGCACCAGGAAAAGAGTAGAAGGGCTTCTATGCTCTCCACCTGGAGCTTACCCTATCATCTGACTGTTGGCATCCAATCTCACTTCATTTCATCCCAACAACTCAGCAGCAACAGCCCTGACTTGTACTACTGGCTAAGGGCACAAGTCCCTGCATTTTGAAGCCAGAGGCCTGTAGAGTAAGGTGGAAAAGCACAAAACTGCAGGACCTGTAGGATCCCAGTATGACTGCTACTAGGAGCTCACCGCACTCAGAAGGTTAGGTCACCTCACGGACTTGCTGGGAAGCCTTCTTTCCTAAACTATCAGCCACAGAAGAGACCTTTGTAATCATTTGAGAATCAAGGAACTGAAAAATAGGAACTCATGTCTAAACCAGTGGGAATGGGAACAGCAAGTCACTAAGACTATTACTGTTTTGAGTAGTAGATTTCAAAAGAAGGCATTATGAGCCAGTGCTGTGGCATAGGAAGTAAGGCTGCCACCTGCAGCACTGGCATCCTATATGGGCACCAGTTCAAATCCTAGCTGTTCCACTTCTGATCCAGCTCCCTGCTAATGCACCTGGAAAAGCAGTGGAAGATGGCCCAAGTCCTTGGGCCCTTGTGCGCATGTTGGAAACCCAGAAAAATCTCCTGGATCATGGCTTTTGCCTGGCCCAGCCCTGTCTATTGCAGACATTTGGGGAATGAACCAGCACACAGAAGATTCTCTCTCTCTCTCTCTCTCTCTCTCTCCCTGCCTCTCCTTCTCTATAATGCTGACTTTCAATTGGATGTAGATTTGGAGTGGATCTCTCATCAGTGAGGAAACACCAGTTATTCCATTAATTTACAAAATGGAATGCCAACCTGCCATGCGGCTGGCTGATAATTGCGATTGGCATTAAAACTGGTAAAGAAGACGTAATTATTCTCAAGAAGAATAAATGGGCATGCTTGAGGAATGCAAACCTCAGTCCCTTTGAAGTTAAGCAGTCATGTCATTTGCTTTGGCCAATGAAGTATGAGTGAAAGTGCTATGTGTTACTTATGGGGAGAGGCATTTAATTGTCAGACTTTCCAGAGCTCTCTTGCCTTGGCCTGAAAAACAGTGTTGAGATGATGCCATGAGATACTATGGAGTGACTACCTGCAGTTAACCTACCTTCTAAGCCATACTGTATATGGAGCACAAGAGATAAAAATGTCTTAGTTGCATTAACTACTCAGATTCAGCTATGTTCCTTATCAAAGTATACCCTAGCCTATTCAGACTGGTAACAATCATAATCTTAGGCTATAGTTTTTTTTTCTTTTTTTAAAAGATTTATTTATTTATTTGAAAGTCAGAGTTACACAGAGAGAGAAGGAGAGGCAGAGAGAGAGAGGTCTTCCATCCACTGGTTCACTCCCCAATTGGCTGCAACTGCCAGAGTTTCTCTGATCTGAAGCCAGGACCCAGGAGCCTCTTCTGGGTCTCCCAAGCAGGTGCAGAAGCCCAAGGTCTTGGGCCATCTTCTACTGCTTTCCCAGGCCATATCAGAGAGCTGGATTGGAAGTAAAGCAGCAGGGACTCGAACCGGCACTCATATGGGATGCCAACACTGCAGGCAGCAGCTTTACCCACTACGCCACAGCACTGGCCCCTATTTATTTGGTTTTCAAGGCAGATTCACCAAGTAAATCAAGTGCATTCCCATGAGAATGTACCAGGTCTAAAGGTTTAAAGTCTGCCTTATCCCTCTACTTTCTTCAAGGGAAGAAAGCAGTCTCACAAGCTGTTGTGTTATCTTTGGTTGGCCTTAAAAGTGGTGGAAACTGAGACAGGTTAAGTTATTGCCTGCAGCCCCAGCATCCCCTTGGGCACTGGTTTGCATCCCAGCTGCTCCTCCCTCTTCTGATCCAGCTCCCTGTTATGTGCCTGGGAAAGCAGCAGACTAAGGCCCAAGTGCTTGGGACCCTGCCCGCTACTTGGTAGACCCAGATGAAGCTCCCAGTTCCTGGCTTCAGTATGGCCCAGCCCCCACCATTGCAGCCATTTGTGGAATGAATCAGCAGATGGAAGATCTCTGTATCTCCTTCTCTTTCTCTAAAATTATGCCTTTCAAATAAATAAATTTAAAAAAAAAAGAAGTGGAAATGGTGGGACTCCATTTATCTGATTCCAGGTGACAGGAGCTAGACTACAAATTCAGAAATCATCTGATTCTTTTCATTCTTGGAGCAACAAGATATGACAACGAAAGTTGATAGGACATTTCAGGCCATAGTATTGCAAAGGAAACTTCGCCATTATAGAATCAATGACTATGTAAGAATTTGATATGTTTTTAAGAGAGCTTTTATATAATGAAAACAAACTTCATAGGTACAGCTTTAGGAATATAGTAATTTTTCTCTCCATACCCTCCCTCCCACCCCTACTCCTGTCCCACCTCCTACTCCCTCTCCCATCCCCATTCTTCATTAAGATTCATTTTTAATGAACTTTATATACAGACGATCAACTCAAAAATTTCTACAGTTTGCACCCACACAGACACATAAAGTATAAAGTACTGTTTGAGAGCAAGTTTTACAGTTAATTCTCACAGTACAACTCATTAAGGACAGAGGTCCTACGTGGACACTCTGACCTCAGAATCAGCCCTTAAGGCATTTGAATCTGACTGAACTCGGTATTTTAAAGTACATAGTCCCCATGAGTGGAAGGGAGAAAGAGAAGAAACAGGTAATGCTTACAAATAAATTAAATGGCTTTTTAAAAGTCTCAGTAAATCTAGTAATTGTGTTTCTCAAAGTAGAGCAGGATTTTTCAACCTCAGCATTTTATAGTGGATAATTTCTTGAGGGCCAGCTTCACTACACATTGCAAGACATTCAGCAACATAACTGGCCTCTATCCAGTATATAACAGTAGCACTTCCTCTAAGGTGTGAAAATAAAAAAAATGTCTCTAGACACTGGCAAATATCTTCCAGGAAGTCAAAATTGCCCCTCAAAGAAAGCCACTGAATCGGAGAATCTTTCATCAGAAATTTCTACCATAGTCCTGTTTCATCTCTTGTACAAAAGTCACAATAGCTATCATTATTATGTACCTACTATGTGTCAGATATTTTACACATAGCCCAGTCAAGGACTATTTTGCCCCAATTTACAAATGAAAACTCTAAAGCTTAGGGAAGGTCACACAATTAGTAGGAACTGGAACCAGGAAACAAACCCAGAACTGCTTGGCTCTAACTAAACCTGTGTCCTCCACTGTATTTATCCTGATTTTAGAAAAGAAGAAACTGAAGTCCTTCCAACTCAAGTGATTTACCTATAGCACACAGAAAGCCTTGGCAGAATCAGAATTCTAATCTAGGTTTCTGTGGCTCAAAAGACACGCCTACTTTTTTTTCTCCATATGGATCTATTAAGTGGTTGCTGGGCCATTTGTACCCTCTCCCACTTGGGTGCCAATAGAGGCAAAAGGGTGAGACATCTGGAACCAATGAAGTTCAGAGATTGCACCAAAGGGAAATACCAATGCAGTGGCAATC
Organism: Oryctolagus cuniculus; assembly: GCF_051225735.1. Lineage (NCBI taxonomy): Eukaryota > Metazoa > Chordata > Mammalia > Lagomorpha > Leporidae > Oryctolagus > Oryctolagus cuniculus. Next base: position 115,495,658 of record NC_142888.1, on the reverse strand, counting down.
AGCAGAAGAAAAAAAAAGTCCGTCAGTACTGGGGAGGCCACACAGCTACCACAGTTTGCAATGAAACAGCCCAACTACTACTACCACTCAGGGAACCATTTCAGTATTTCTCTGGTAATCCTTGACCCTCACCTGCTTCACTGAACTCCAAAGACAGGAAAAAAAACTTTGTGACTATGTTGAGTTTTTTAAAGACACTTTGAGATATTCTGTTTTATGTCTGCTAATGACTGAGCCAGACCAAATCATATTTTCTGCAATGATGATGATGAAAAGTCAATATCGCATCAACTCCCCACGTGCCCAAGCTGGAATTTAACATGGCAAAATTGATGTGTGAACCAGTGTTGCTATTTAATGTGGTTTCTATCAAAGTGTTCATAAAACCTGGAGTTGCAGCTGGCCTCCATTAGGTAGTTTCTTGGTGAAAGTTTTCCAAGGAAAACTTTTTTAACAACTTCATAAAGCCAGGCACAAAAGGGCAGTGCAATGACTGGCTGAAAGACATGAGACTTTTTATCTTTGCCTGAAATGTTAAATGAGGGCTTACTCTGTTTCTGGAAGAAAACTTGGAAGGCATTAAAGCTAACATTTTGAGCCTTGCATGATTTCATTCATTTAGGCACAAATTCATTTGTTCAGTATTTATTTAGCACCTACTATTTGCCAGGCATTGTGTCAAATGCTGAGACAAACAAAAGATGAGCAGCACTAGAGAGAAGACAAGAACTAGTTTGAAGCAGACTATGGTAAGGGTTTCAGCGACGGAATTTGTAAAGCTGCCTGGAAAAGCACTGGGTGCCAAGTAGGCACTCATAAAAGGTGCACTTATTCCTTCTCCATGTACAATTAGCTGCTGATGTTTTGAGGATAACTGTGCATTCATTGCTTAAAGATGATTGCATAACTGACGTGAAAGGTCATGTTCGGGGCCCAATTTGGGAATATGAGCTATTATTTTAAAAGATAATTTTTTTTTTCTAAACAACCCAATGCATATGTTAGTTTTTTAGATAGCACCATTAAAACTTCCTCTGTTTTCAGCAGACATCCTCCTGTTGAGGAAATAACACTTGCATCTTTTAATGAATAAAATGTGAAAGACATCTTCCAGAAGATTTTCTTTACCTACAGACTCAAGTCAGTTTTAGATTGGTGTAATCATTGACCATTCATCCAACTAACCCTTGAATTCAAGCATCATAGATGATAAGCATGTTGCAAGAGTTCAGAGGAGAGGCTGCATTTGGCATATTAGTTAAGACACCACTTGGAATGCCTACGTACCCTATCAGAGTGCCTCGGTTTGAGTCCTGGCTCCACTCCCGATTCCAGCTTCTTGGTAATGTGCATCCTAGGAGGCAACAGGTGATGGCTCCAGCAGTTAGGTCCCTGTTACCCACATGGGAGACCCACATTGAGTTCCTGGATCCTGGCTTTGACCTAGCCCAACCTTGGCTGTCATGGGTATTTGAGGAGTAAACCAGTGAATACCAGTGAAGAAATCATTTTTTTAAAAAAGTAAGAGTTCAGAAGGTAACCCACTCCCTAGGAGATGAGGTGATCAGGAACGAGTCTCTGCAGGAGATCATCCTGAAGCTGGATCTTAAGGGTGGAGGTTGTACGTGACAATAAAGGAAGAACAAAGACATTCCAGAGTGAGGATAGCCTGAGCAAAAATGTACAAGTAGAAATGTAATCAGCATGCTTGGGGAACAATGAATAAGCCAGTTTGACAGAAACACTGTTCAGAGGCCTGGTGGGAAATCAAATTCATGCCAGGTAAGACAAGTCTAAAGCATTGTGTAGCCAAACACTTCAAAATATATGGAGCCTGCTTAAGTTGAGTACTCAGATTCTCAAATATTTTATTCTTAACAGTATTATCCATTATACTACATCTCAGAATTTTATCTCTCCTACCAAATGCTTTCCATACTACAAAGCCCATAGAACTTGGAGGCTTGTGGAACGAAAGGTCCTTAGAACTTACGGCAGGACTGTACCTGGGAGCTGTGTTCTTGGGAAAAAGAACTAACATTCAGAGACACGGTATAAGGCCTTTTCACATGTGTTCTATGATTCTCACCAATATTCTATGAGTTAGGTTCTAATGCAACCTCCATTTGACAGATGAGCAAACTGAGCCTCAGATAGTAAGCAGATCAACACAAAATTCAAACTCCAACCTTTGCTCTTACAAATCCACAATCCTTTCACCATATTACACTGCCTTCTAAGTAGAATCTTTTTGGAAAATTTTGAATTGGGGCAATCTGTGATTAACCCATTCCTCTAGTTGTTTTTCTCTTGGAACTTGGGAAATTTCCTATTTGCCTGTTACCCAAACATCCTCGAATGTCAGATATTTTCAGGTTCTTGACAGGTTGTGGGAAACAATGAACAAAAGGACTCCCAGAAAAATTCATCACAAAGTGAAACTACCCTTATATTATATAGTTAAACTACCCTCATGTTTATTCAACTATCAAGAGACACTGCTCCATTTAGCAAAGCCCAGAATGGATATAGTCCCTTGCACTTGTGAAGTTTCTGTCTGTCAGCATGAAAGTGCTAATGGAAATACTAACAATGGCAAATGGTAACAAGAGTGCTGTCCATTCAGCATCCTTGATTCCAAAGTACTGTGTTAATGGGACTTTTATACATTATTTTGTATGTTCTACCAGATGATTGTTTCTAAACATGAACAAAAGATGTCTTTTTATTCATCCCTTTTCTCCATGTCTCAGTCTGAGACCATGTCTGGTCTCAGTTAATACTTATCAATTAAACAAATGAATGATTCCTCTGCATTCATAAATTCTGTGACAAGGTGACCTTGCGCCCTTTAACAGAAAGGAAATTGAGAATCAGAGAGATTCAATAACTTGACCCAAATCACATAGCAAAGAGGAACCAGGATTCAAATGCAGATTGCTGTCCAATACACCAATGTTTGCTTCTGCATGTATCAGCAGGACTTCAGTTTTCCTGGAGCACTGGCTTCTATGTACTACACACTGGCCATGTAGAGATGAGCAGGAACACTTTCATTCTCAGGATACTCTTCCGCACTAACAGGGGAATGGGATCCTGGGACTGACATTGTGGTGCAGGGGATTAAGCCGTAGTTTGTGAGGCCAGTATCCCATGTCACAGTGTTGGTTTGAGTCCCAGATGCTCCGCTTCCCTTTTAGCTCAGTGATAATGTGCCTGGGAAAGCAGAAGAGGAATGCCCAAGCACCTGGGTTCCTGCTCCCCAAGTGGAAGGCCCAAATGGAATTCCTGGTTCCTAGCCCTGGCCATTGTGGGCATGTGGGGAGTGATTAGTAGATGGAAGATCTCTTTCATTCTGGTTTTCCTTCTGTCACTCTGCCTTTCAAATAAAGAAATCTTTTTTGAAGTGATAAAAAAGAGAGACACTACTCCATAGATCAGAGAAAATAGTATACGAGCTGGAACTATAAGTAGCTCAAATTGAGAGCATACGTGTCAAATCAGAGATAGACATGAATTGGCCATGCTATTCTGATAAGCTCTGCTGCCTGTTTAAGCATCACATCACTAAAACTACAGCTATAATTGTACTAGAAAATAACCTTTGCATAGTACTGTATAGTTTGTGAAAGTTATGTACACAACTTCCCACTGAAATACCATCACCCCCAATTTCACAGATGAGGAAACTGAAGATCAGAGATTAAGAAACTTACTCAAAGCTGAATATCTCAATAAATGCTAAAGTAGATTCAAACCCTGTTCTTTTGACCCCAAAGTTTAATAAACCAGTGTCAAGACACTAATTTTGCCTTCATTTTGGCAAAATAATTAGTTGAAAGACTAGAAATAGTCACCAATTTTAGTGCTTTGATTACTTTTCCATACGATATTTATTTTTAAATTTTATTTCAAAAGTAGAGAAATGGAGGAGAAAGATAAATCTTTCCTCTTGTTGGTCAGGCCAAAGCCAGAAGATCGAAACTCAATCCAGGTCTTCTACATGGGATAGAATGAGTCCAAATACTTGAGCCCTCACCTACTACCTCCCTGGATGCACAGTAGCAGGAAGCTGGAATCAGAAACAGATCCAGGACTTGAACCCAGGCATTGTGATACGAGTTATGGGCATCCCAAGTGCTGTTTTTTTTTATTTTAATTTGTTTTTATTTTATTTGAAAGTTAGAGACCAACAGAGAAAGAAAGAGAGACACAAAGAGATCTTCCAACTGCTGGTTCACTACTCAAATGCCTGCTACAGCCAGGGCTGCACCATGCCAAAGGCAGGAGCTCCTAACTCCATCCAAGGTCTCCCATATGAGTGGCAGGGACTCAAGTGCTTGGGCCATTATCTGCTGCCTCAAGGAGTGTGCAGGAATCTGGATCAGAAGCAGGGGAGCTGACACTTGACCTAGGCACTGTGATATGGAATGTGGGCTTCCCAAGCAGCAACTTAACCACTTCACCACATGCCTGCCCCGCAAGTACCAGGTTTACAATTATGCCAAATGCCTGCCCCACCTGCTTTGATTTCTATCCTTCCAACTTCCAAGGTTCCTCTCTCCAGCCCCATCTCCAGCTCTCTATTGATTGGACTTACAAGTTGTGCTGGTACCAAGCAGGCAGAGTCTATGTGTCAAAGGCTCAGGGAAACTCCTCCCTCAAAAAAAAGGTCCAAAATGCAATAAACATGACTTTAATCTTCAGGAAATTCAAAACACATGACAACCATAAAAATGGCATTGGAGAAATTAACAACAGGTTATTAAAGAGGTATGAATCTCCAGTAATGTTATATGGATGAGTCATGACTAACCCCTGTCAAAGAAACCTGGAGGCTATTATAATGATGTAAATGATGGAGAAAATGTAGAAGTGAGATAAATAGCTACCTGGTGAACAAGCAGAGAGACTCAAATACTTTCTAAAATTTCCAGTGATCAAACCATTGGATTAGCAGGTGACCCTACTAGTGCATGTATTCTTAGCAATATATTATATGTATTAAAATGCATGTATATACATCACTGCCTATGACCATCAATCAACTAATCACCTTAGGTGAGAAAAATCAATTGATTACACTCTCAAGTGAGTGGACTGTTTATTTAACTCATAAAAAGAAGTGGTCCTTCTTGTCCAGGAGCTTAATTATACAATAGCTTTCTACGTGATCACCCTTCATATAATTTGGTCATCCCTCAGTATCTGTGGGGGTGGGTTCTATGACCCTTCTCAGATGTCAAATCCAGTCCTTATATCAAGTGGAATATGACCTATGTAATCTTCCCATATACTTTGGATTACTTTTGGTAACTACTACAATGTAAATGCTAAGTGAGTTGTTGTTGTACTGTATTGTTTAGGGAAAAATAACAAAGACAAAAGCTGTATGTTTTCAGTACAGACACTAGCATCAGCATCATTGGCTTAATTATATAGTATACAAGACTCAAGGTGAACAATGCCCAAGTAACAAGTGCTGGAGAGTAATTGACCACCTATGTTATGGTAGAGTATGCCTACAAATCACTTCATCAGTGTGGATTCAGCATATTTCTTGTTGTGAAGCAAATTCAAATTCAGATTTGAATTTTTGGGACTTTCTGGAATTTTCTTCAAATATTTGTGGTCAGTAATTAGTTGAATCCATGGGTGTGAAACCCAGGAATACAGAAGATTGAATGCATAGAGTTTCCCAAACTCGAAAGTTCATCAGAATCAGAATCACCTGGGGGACTTATCTTACCAGAATTCTGAGTGCCACCCTCAGGGCTTCTGATGCCATATGTCTGGCATGGGGATCAAGAATTAGCATTTCTGGGGTGAACGTTTGGCATAGTCGGTAAAGCCAATGCTGCAGTGCCTGCATGCCATATGAGTGCCAGTTCATGTCCAGGCTGTTCCTCTTCCAATCCAGCTCCTTGCTAATGGCCTGGGAAAAAGCAGTGGAAGAGGGACCAAGTGCTTGGGCTCCTGCTACCTACATGGGAGACCTGGAAGAAGCTCCTGGTTCCTGGCTTTGGCCTGGCCCAGCCCTGGCCATTGTCACCATCTGGGGAGTAAACCAACAGATAAAAGATCTCTCTCTCTCTCTCTCTCTCTTTTTCTCCCTCCCTTCCTCCCTCTCTCTCCTTCTATCTCCCTCTCTTCTCTGTACCTCTGCCTTTCAAACAAATAAATAAATCTTGAAGAAATATATATTAAAATTAGCATTTGTAACAAGTTCCCACATGGTGTTGACATGGAGAACAAATGCAGTACAGCCAAGCAACCAATCACCTGAAAGCATTTATTTTGTTAGTATCACTCTTCTCAATTACTTGTTCTAGCTCACAACCGCCTACACAATACGGTTCATACTCTAGGACCTAGTACTGCAAGATCCACTCACTTTCTCTCTCCAATGCCATCTCTCAACATTCACAAACACAAGCCCTCCATTCCAGCCAGGAGTTTTCTTTCCAAGTCCCTGAACTGCTGACTTCAGTCATGGCTTCATGCTGTTCTCTCAAAGGAAATTCCTTCACCTTTCATAAGCCCATCAATACCCACAGACTTCTGGCTCCTACTCTATTTCTCTAACTAGAGTTTCCTGACTGTTCTAGCTGGATTAATCTCATTCTGTTAATGCCAACAACACTGCTACTTCTGTTTAGCCCGGAAGAAGTTGAGCAAGTTTTACTGTTGTCTCCTTTTTGAATGTAAACTCAGTTCCCTGAAGGCCCATATCTCAAGCAGTGCTCTCCTTTAGTATGCATGACAGCACTAGACAAGTGCTGCATTCTTAATAAATGCACTCCTCTTTAAAATACAACTTGGAGGTAGGCATTGTGGAGCAGCAGGTTAAGCCACCACCTGGGACACCTGCATACTATATCAGAATGCCTGGTTTGGTACCTAGCTACCATACATTTCTGATCCAGCTTCTTGCTATTATGCCAGGGAAGCAGCCAATGGTGGCCCAAGTACTTGAGGTCCTATCACCCACATGGGAGACAAGATGGAATTCCTGGCTCCTGGCTTCAGCCATGACTAGCCGTAGCTGTTGCAGGCATTTAGGAAATGAATCACCAGATGCAAACTCTCTCTCTCTCTCTTGCTCGCTCACTCTCTCTGTCAGTTTGCATTTTGAATAAATAAATACATATTTTTAAAAATAAAACTAAAATATAACTATTAGTTAAGAACACAATATATTTTTTATTTTTATTTATTTATTTTTTATTTTTTGACAGGCAGAGTAGACAGAGAGAGAGACAGAGAGAAAGGTCTTCCTTTGCCATTGGTTCACCCTCCAATGGCCGCCTTGGCCGGCATGCTGCAGCCGGGGTACTGCGCTGATCCGATGGCAGGAGCCAGGTGCTTCTCCTGGTCTCCCATGGGGTGCAGGGCCCAAGCACTTGGGCCATCCTCCACTGCACTCCCTGGCCACAGCAGAAAGCTGGCCTGGAAGAGGGGCAACCGGAACAGAATCCGGCGCCCCGACCGGGACTAGAACCCGGTGTGCCGGCGCCGCAAGGCGGAGGATTAGCCTAGTGAGCCACAGTGCCGGCTCAAGAACACAATATATTTTTTAAGAACTGGTGAATCTTAACACAGTAATAAGTTACATTTTGGGTAATTAGCTTTGTTTTCAAGTTTTTGTTTATTTGTTTTACAATTATTTCCTGTTCTGAGAATTCCTGAGGACAGTTAAATGTGTAAAATTAGGTTGAAAACAGACATGACAACACGGATTCAATCTATGCATTTGCTGATCACTGCTGGATATTTCCCAGTATGCTCACACATGGAGCACAGTCCTAATTTATACAACTCAACTTAACCCTCTGGTAACACAGATGCATCATAGGTGCCTTTGACCCAGATCAGCACCAAACACTGATCTAGACATATGCTAATTAGGATTTCATTAATGACAAAAAATTCCTGCCTTTGAGGGATGCCTTGGTGAAACAGGAGAGAGATTAAAATGACAATTAGATTTCTTAAATCATCTCCCTTGTAATCTATGAAGTACTTTGAGGCTGATTTGGTTCAGTTCTGCCTTTTCAAAAAATCTCACTTGTGGGAGAATGAGAATATAAAAAATGATAATCTCTAAAATCAAATTTAAGCTATTCTAACATAGATACTGCATGTGAAAAGCAACTAATTTCTTAAACTATGTTGCCCGGGTTTTTCCTCAATAGAATCAGAATCATTTCAATTGATGAAAGAAAAATAAACAAAAATTTTGTCTACACACCCGAACTGGCTTGATTTTTAATTTTTTTGTATATTTTTGAACAGATTACTAATATGAACTTGATTTCAAACACCTGGTATATTTAGTATCAATTGTCTTCATTCCAGTCTCATATAATCACATGTATTTCTAGAACATGTGAGGATAGGATCACCTGACAGCTGTACATCATTTCAGTAACAAATGACAGTATTCTTTAACTCAACACACCCAATGCCATCAGTTAGAATTGGCCATGGAGTTTATTTTATTTTGGATCTCCTTCAGTTCAAAGAGGATCTCCAACTCCAAATAGTTTGCTTGACAAGTAACTGCATAAATGAGTACAAAGTTGCAGGCTTGTTGGTCTTTATGGCTGGCCATATATAATACAGAAATATATAATTACACCTGTCAACCCCCATCTTGTGTAATTGATTCAATGACTAACAATGTCACTGGCAAGCTAAGCTTTGGGGTCTGACTGTGAGAAAATACTCATACATCGCTAAACATCTTGGTGTCTTAATTGCTTGTCATACTGCCAAGGCCCCTGTGTTGTATCTATTTCCACAGCAATGGACTGGAATAGATAAAGCACATCTAATAGCCTAAAGTAAATTGATAACATTGTTTTTGTTTTGCAGGCCCTGTAAGACAATGGTAAGGTCCTTGAAAATAATCTGGCTGTAAAGCCATATTTGATATAGAAACTTAAAATGATTCTATGCATTTAAAACTAGATGCATGCTCTATAGTGTTATATATATATATATATATATACACACACACATATATATATATATATATCCTCTATTGTGATTACAAAGAAGACTAGTTCATGCCTGAACACATACAAAGGCCCAACATGACAAGAAGCCTTCCTCCCACTCACTGCCTTATCAAGACTTGTTGAAACATATTAAAGTCCATCAACCATGAAGTCAAAAAACGCTGAAAGCTATTGGACTGGCCATTGGCAATTTTTTTTTGAGGAGGTCATTTTGAAGTCAACACAATAATACCCTAGATACTACCAACACTGGGGACCAGCATACCATTCATGATCTCATGTAATAAAAAATGGGAGTCACAAATAATATTATAACAGCATGCAATAGGTCACTTTTGAAATTTAGCAAGATATATCCTGCAGCTAGTGCTTAGAAAGTTTAATGATTAATTTTATGCTGTCAAGAAGCTTACGGGTTCATCATGCTTTACCCAAGATTAACAACTTTTTGCACTTCAGTTACAGAGTCACTCACACACTCAATCTCTACTGGTCTTTTAATTCTTTTTTTATTTTTAGTTTTAATGATTTATTTATTTGAGAGGCGGAGGCAGAGAGAGAGAGAAAGTCTTCCATCTGCTGGTTCACTCCCCAAATGGCCACAATGGCCGGAGCTGCGCCGATCCAAAGCCAGGAGCTGAGAGCTTCTTCCTGGTCTCCCATGTGGGTGCAGGGTTGGGCCATCTTCTACTGCTTTCTCAGGCCACAGCAGAGAGCTAGATTGGAAGTGGAGCATCCGGGACTCAAACCCGTGCCCATATGGGATGCCAATACTGCAGGTGATGGCTTTACCCACTATGCCTTAGCACTAGCTCCTCTTAATTCTCTTTTAAAAGCTATTTTTGAACCAATCACATTCAGGCAACCACTTTCCGTGGTACCAAAGCCCATTCATGCATTAATTGATTTGTTTATTGAGTCATTTAACATACTTTGAGTACCTACTATGTACCAAGCACTGTGATAGGTGTTGGGATGCAACACAACAGAATGTTTGTTGTGGGAGCACGTCAGAGTACCATTAACCTAAATGCAAAGGATCAGAGAAGTTTTCCTGAAGAAGATGGCATTTAAACTGCATTTTGTTAGATGAATAAAAAATTAACCTGGTTTTTAGGAGGAGGAATATCAACCACAGGGGATAAAATCAAAGAGGGAGGTAAAAGACATCTAGAGCATGAAATGGCATGAGGAGACTTGGCTTGAGGGAGAAGAAGAAAACACATCACAGAAGGTTTGATTATCACATTAAAGATTTCTGATGCTATTCTTGACAGCAACAAAGAGAAAGTTTTTTAAGTGTGTGTTGGGTGTAGGAGCCCCATATGTTAGGAAGGTTATTTATCTCCAATGTTATGAGTAGAAGAAGATTTCCAGAATAATCAAATTTTCTTCCTTAAATTATGTTTTCATAGGCTGGGAAGAGTCACTAGGCTCCCAAAGTTGTTTTTAGTTATGTAGCAAAATCACACCCATATTTTTTAACAGCATCATTATTTGCCTTAGAAAAACAGCCCCTTACCCTAATTTGGATATCATCCCACCTTCTATTCAAAGGCCAATTACATAAGCCAACCAGACTTCCTCTGGAATTTGAATCTCGACTCAAAGAATCGAAAGTTATTGGGATCTGATTCATCCAAAGAGCAGAGTGCTGAATAGTATACAATTTAGTTCCTGTGGTCTTGGAATTGTCATAGTTCTTGATCTTCCTAAGGCCTTTGTGTTGTGCATTCCCTGAAGTTCTGAAAGATACCCTACATCTTTCTAATGTATATATGTATGTGCATATGTATTATGTATGTGTATTTATCTGCGCTTATATAGGTATGTATATGTGCATATGTGTAATTCAAGTTAAAGTGTACTTCTATTGCTTCCAAATGAAGAGTTCAAGCCCAGTATATATCATCTCACCTATTCAAACACACAACTCCATTAGCCAAACAAAACCCTAGGACACAGTCTGAATCTACCTTCTCTGCTCTTTCCACCACATATACTTTTACAGTCCTAACTACAGAATTTTGTTTCATCCCCCTTAGTCTGTCCTCATATCACATTACACTTGACGCTGAAGGACACACTGTGTAACTGGCACTATGATAAGTGTTGAGAAAAGAAGAAATGAAGGAAACATTGATCTAAACTTGAGGAACCAACTTTCTATCATCCAAATCCTAACTTGTATTTTACCTCTTTCCTAAAGTCTTCCCCATTAATGTCAGGAATATTATTCTGCATAGTCTAAGAACTTGGTCACACATAGACACTGTTGAGCACTATGGTCTAATTGTGCATGTTCTCTCTACCACAGTTATAAGCTCTTCAGGAAACAAAGAACAACTTTTATCCACCCTCCCAATCCCATCCACAAACTCAATATTTTTGTGCAATAGTATATTGAATTAAATAATTTTAATATTCTAAGGTAAAATATAGAAAATAAATTTCTACCCACCAATAGGCCACTGGAGCTTCTTTTGTAAAACACTGTACTAGATTGCATGGATTTTGGAATCATACACACCTGAATTTAAATTCTGGTTTTGTTATAAATAGGCTGTATGCCAAAACCTCACAGCCTCTGCTACCTCATCTGTAGGTTAGATGACATGATACACGTTAAAGTGCTAAGTACAGTGTAAGGCACAGAGAATTGACTATATTAGTTCATTTTATGAAAATTATGATGAGAGGCAAAAATTGTGGCACAGTGGGTTAAACTTCCACTTTAGACACTCTCATCCATATCAGAATGCCAACTGAAGTCCTGGCTACTCTGCTCCTGATTCAGCATCATGCTAATGTGCCTGGAAGGCAGCAGATAATGGCCCAAAGTACTTGGGTCCCTGTCACCCATGTTGGAGACCCAGATGGAGACCCTGGATGCAGGTTGGCCTAGCTTCAGCTGCTGCAGGCATTTGGTGAGTGAATCAACAGATACAAGATTCATTATCACCCCCATCATTCTGTCTTTCAAATCAATCAATAAAAAAAACTTCCTCTAGATTAAAAAATCATTTTCTTAATCAATACTCCAAACCTAATTTTATTTTCCCTAACCACCAAATTCTAAATCTGTGGCAGAAAATATCATATATGGGTATCCTAAAATAAAACAACAGGTATTTTGTAGCCAGAGTTAGATAATCTCAAAGCACTTCCGTCTCCAAAAGTCTGATTCACTCTCACATCCCATCTTTTCCCACTTGTATAGAACGAGGTGCTGATTTTCAATTTCCACAGTGGTCTTAGAAGCTAACTCATGGACTTGTGAGGTCTGTGAAGAAAGCCTGTATCACAGGGGATTCTTTCGGCAAGGGCAGCAAAAGATCACTCAGAACTCTTTACTTAGTATAGAGTTGGTCTTCTGCGCATAAAGTTAATTGAAAATGGATCTTAGTGGAGAATGGGACTTGGGAATGCGAGAGGGAGGAGGAAGAGGGGTAGGAGGGCGGGTGGGAGGGCGAGTATGGTGGGAAGAATCACTATGTTTCTAAAGCTGTACTTACGAAATGCATGAAGTTTGTATTCCTTAAATGAATAGTTTCTTTGGAGAAAAAAAAAGACAATTCAGAGACTCTGGAGGTAAGTGGCGGGGGGGGGTGGATTGGGTTGGAATTTGATGTGACAGTGTATATATTTGGCACCATGATTCATATGTAATATTATTAAACAAATATTAATCAATATTTATTTTAATTACTTCTAATTTTAGTTTGAAAAATTATTTTTATCATTTTTTGAGAAAGTGCAAAAAACTTTACATGTAGGCCAGCGCTGTGACACAGCAAGTTAATGCCCTGGCCTAAAACGCCGGCATCCCATGTGGGCTCCAGTTCAAGACTTGACTGCTCCACTTCCAATCCAGCTCTCTGCTATGGCCTGGGAAAGCAATAGAAGATGGCCCAAATCCTTGGGGCCCTGAACCCACATGGGAGATCCAGAAGAAACTCATGGCTCCTGGTCTTGGATCGGCACAGCTCCAGCCATTGCGACCATCTGGGGAGTGAACCAGTGGATGGAAGAACAATCTCTCTCTCTCTCTCTCTCCCTCTCCCTCTCCCTCTCCCTCTCCCTCTCCTCTCTCTGTGTGTAACTTTGACTTTCAAATAAATAAATAAATCTTTTTAAAAAACTATACATATAAAATTTTATCTATGCTTTCTTTTAAGTTATGCTACCTCAAATAAAAATAACATAATTTATCTATAGAATTTGTAATCCTTAGCAATGGCACTGTCATACACTCATAATTTATACTCTTGTGTTTCAAAACAGTACGTAAAATATAATCTTATCCCTGTTTTAAAGACCTAAATCTAGTATCTAGTGCACACACAAAAAAAACCATTAAAAACTCAGAAAGAAACATAACACATTGATTTATTTTTTAGAAAACCTATTTAATAAGTATAAATTTCAAAAGGACAACTTTTGGATTATAGCACTTTTTCCCCCCATAACCTCCCTCCCATGTGAAAACCATCCCATCTCCTACTCCCTCTCCCATCCCATTCTTCATTAAGATTCATTTTTAATTATCTTTATATACAGAAGATCAATTTAGTATATACTAAGTAAAGATTTCAACAGATTGCACCCACACAGGCACACAAAGTATAAAGTACTGTTTAAAGACTAGTTTTACCATTAATTTGCGTAGTACAACACATTAAGGACAGAGATCCTATATGGGGAGTAGGTGCACAGTGACTCCCATTGTTGATTTAACAATTGACACCCTTACTTATGACGTCAGTAATCACCAACGCTCTTGTCATGAGCTGCCAAGGCTATAGAAGCCTCTTGAGTTCACAGTCTCTGATCTTATTTAGACAAGGCCATAATCATAATCCTCCCTTCAGAGAAAGTTGCCTCCTTCTTTGATGGCCCGTTCTTTCCACTGGGATCTCACTCACAGAGATCTTTCATTTAGGTCATTTTTTGCTACAGTGTCTTGACTTTCCATGCCTGAGAAACTCTCATGGGCTTTTTAGCCAGAATCGAATGCCTTAAGGGCTGATTTTGAGGCCAGAGTGAGTGCTGTTTAGGGCATTTGCCATTCTATGAGTCTGCTGTGCATCCCGCTTCCCATGTTGGCTCATTCTCTCCTTTTTAATTATATCAATTATTATTGGCAGACACTAGTCTTATTTATGTGATCCCTTTGACACTCCTATCTTTATGATCAATTTTGAACTTAAACTGATCATTTAACTGGTCAGATGGCATTGGTACCTGCCAACTTAATGGAATTTGTAGTCCCATGGCATGTTTCTAGCTCTACCATAAGGGGTAAGTAACAATATTCTTGCAATAAAAGGTGGAATTAGATGGAGTGAGGGATGTTTCCATTTATCTTATACACACTTTGCCTGATGAGAGCATAGTGTAAACCAGATAGCACCTAATTTCTTCCCACAGAAACTGACTTCATTTACAACAAAGAATGAAGAAGCTCAAACCTAAAGAGTTGTCTCAGTAAGAGTGGAGGTTGCAGTAAAAGGCTATCCTATAGGACTGTTAGTGAATCAGGCTACAGACAGAAAGCCCTCCTTGTGTGCAGGTTCCATATTCTTGTTCAACCAACCGTGGATCAAAAATAGTTTTTAAAATGCATCTGTACTGAAAATGTGCAACTTTTTCTTGTAATTATTCCCTAAACAATATAGTATAATAACTACTTACATAGAATTTATATTGTATTAGGTATTGAATGTAATCTTGATGTGATTTAAAGTCTATGGGATGATAAAATTAATTATATAGGGACTTGAGCAACTGTAGATTCTGGTATACAGCAAAGATCCTACTACCAATCTGCCACAAATACTGAGGATGACTGTGTAAGAAAAGCAGGCAGGGAGGAAGCATGCTGGAGTCAGAATAAACATCAAATGCAGATCTAAGAAACTATTCCCTTCTAGGAGCCAAAATTTGATTGCATTTGTAGAACAATTTATGCCCCCCAAAGCATTAGTGAAAACAATATATAAATCAGTCAGGAATTAGTGGAGTGTAAGAAAGAGTTCCCAAAACATTGTCAACCAAGAATCTTATATTGAGCAGAGCTATCTTTCATAAATGAAGGCAAGAAGTAAACATTTAGCTTAAGACACGAGCTAGGATGACTACCTGAGTTTGAATCCCAGCTCTAGCTCCTGTCTCCAGTTTCCTGCAAATGCAGACAGCGATGGTGAGTCAAGTAGCTATATCTCTGCCACCTATGTAAAAAACCTTGATTGGATTCCTGGCCTGACCTAGTCCTGGGTATTGCAAGCATTTGGAGCATGAGTCAGAAGATGGTAATTCTTTATCTGTATATCTGTCTGTGTCTATCTCTCTGTCTGCTTCTCTGCCTCTCAAATAAATAGTTAACAAAGACAAAATTTACCCTCTGGCCTAAAAAAAGCCAAAAAAATGGAAGGGTAGGCATTGTAGTATAGTGGGTTAAGCCAACAACTGGGACATCCATATCCTATATCAGAATGCCTGAGATGGGGCCCTGGCTATTCTGCTTCCAATCTAACATTTTGCCAGAGTGTACCCTGGGAGGCAACAGATGGTGGCTCAAGTACTTGGATCCCTGAATCCTATGTGAATGACTTCGATAAAGTTCCACATTCCTGGATTCATCTTGGCCCAGCCCTGGCTGTTGTAGTTGGGCATTTGAAGAGAGAACCAGTGGATGGAACTCTCTCTCTCTCTCTCTCTCTCTCTCTAATAAATACAAGTTTTCTAAATGGAAAAATAAATGAGATGGAAGATCTACTGAATGGGAGAAAATATTTGCAAACCACATATCTGATAACAAGTTAGTAGCCAGAATGCGAACCCTTACAAGTCAACAACATCAACAATACAATCCAGTTAAAAAGTTGTCCAAGGACTAGAACAAAAATGTCTCCAAAGAAAATATACAAATGATCAATAAACACTACTCATTAAGGAGATACAAATCAAAATTACAATAAGATGTTATCCTGAAGGTGAGCAATGTGGTACAGGTTAAGCAATCGCTTAAGATGCTCACATCCCATATCAGAATGCTTAGGATCAAGTCTCATTTCTTCTTCCCATCCAGCTTCCTGCTGATGCATTTGGGAGGCAGCAGAAGTACTTGAGTTCCTTCCACCCACATGGGAAACCCAGGTAGAGTTTTTGGCTCCTGGTTTCAGCTTACCTAGTCTCAGCTGCTGTAGGCATTTGGGGAGTGAACCAGTAGACAGAATATATAATCTCCCTTTCAAATAAATTAAGTAAAACTAAAAGATACCATCTCATATTCACTAAGAAGGCTACTATCTAACAAAAAAATAGAAAAGAACAAGTATTACTGAGGATATAGAAAAATTGGAACACTTCTGCATTGCTGGTAGCTGTATAAATTGTTTCAGGGCTGTGGTAAATAGTATGACATTTCCTCAGAAATTAAAAAAAATCACGATACAGAAATTTTAGTTTTAATAATTTCAAACAGTTCATGGAAATACATATTTTAGTAAAACATTACTTAGATTTCAAAATATACATAAAAATAAACTTATGTTTTAATAGATTGTTTTTCATGGATTAATTAACTTAAAGGATATTTATAAACTTTTGATTAACCTTTTATCAGCAAATATCTTTCTTTGTAGTCATCTATCCTTTGTAGTCATCATCTAAAATCTACATTACCTGATATAAATGTAGCTACTTCAAGTTTCCTTTGATTACTGTCAGCATGGTATCTTTGATACTCATAATTTATAACTTTTATTTCTAACCTATTTTACCTTTATATTTAAACCAGATTCCTATAGAGGGCATTTTCTTGCTTTATAGCCAGTCTCATAATCTCTACTTTTAAAAATGTGGATTTTTAGACCATTTACATCTCACACAATTGTCAATATAGTTGAATTTAAATCTACTGTATTACTATTTTTCTTTTGTCCTGCATGGTTTTTTGTTCCCATTTCCACTTTTTTGCTTTCTTTATTTTTTAAGTTATTCCATTTATTTCTTTTAATGGCTTAAAACTTTATTGTATCATTTTAGAGGCTACTTTAAGAAAAATTTACTTTATTTTTACATATTTATGTGAGAGGCAGAGAAACAAGAGAGAGAGCGAGAGTGAGATAGAGAGAGAGAGCTGTCATCTCCTGATTTACTCCCAAAATGTCCACAACTGCTCAGGACTAAAGCCAGGAGCCTCAAAAACAATCCAGGTCTCTCAAATGGGTGGCAGAAACTCAATTATATGAGCCGCTCTTGCTTCCTCCCAGGGTCTGCTATCAAATCTAGGTAGTGTAATATGGGATGTGTGCATTTTAACAGTTAGCTTCTTAACCACTTGTCAAAATGGCCAACCCTAGTGGTTATTTTAAGTTAAAGATTAGTATTTACCATTTCAATTTATCTCATTTTATGTTTAAATGATATTACACCACTATAAGAACCTTAAAACACTTTATTTATATGTCTCTTGTCCCAACATTGAGTGCAATTTTGTCATATATTTTTCTTCCATTCCTATCATCTCAGCCTCTGAGCTGTTTTTATGCATTTTATTTCTATCTACAAAAGGTAATTCAAAAAGTTTATTGAAAGTGGGATTAAAAGATAAATTCATTTTGCTGCAAAAATAATTTTTAAAATGCATGCATAGCTTTTTCAGAACACATGTTTTCCACTTGTTTGTTTAAAAGGCAAAGAGAGAGAGAGAGAGAGAGAGAGAGAGAGAGAGAGAATGCATGTGCATCATATTCTGGTTCACTACCCAGATGGCCACAAGAGCCAGGGCTAACCCAAGTTGAAGCCAGGAGCCAGAAATTCCATAAAAGTCTCATTTGGATGGCAGGAGCCCAACTTGGGCCATCTGCTGCTTTCCAGGCACATTAGCAGGAAGCTGGATCATAAGTGGAGAAGTCAAGACTTGAAGACTTGAACAGGGGCCCCATTATGGAATGCTTAAGCTACTATACCACAATGCCCACCCTTTCCATGAACTTTTTGAAGACTCTTTGTGTATATTATCATATTATCATACATTATTATAATTGAGGCTTTTTAAAAAAATCCATTCTCTTTTAAAGATACTTGAATAATATGAAATTTTTGTTTATGCCTGCCCACAGTTACAGTTTCTAGTACTCCTTATTCCTTTGCATAGACACAATTTTTTGCTGGTTTCACTTGCTTCATGTCTGGAATATTTTCTCTGATCTTTCTTATAGTGCAGAGGATGTTAGTGACTAATTTTTCAGCTTGTGTATTACTGTTAAAGTCTAATTTACCTTCAATTTGGAAATATGTTTGTATTGGGCATAGCATCCTAGATGAGCATCTTTTGTTTATTTACATTTTTTAAATTTATTTATTTATTCATTTATTTAAACAGCAGAGTTACAGACAGACAGGGAGAGACAGAGTGAGAGAGGTCTTCAGTCCACTGGTTCACTCCCCAAATGTCTGCAATTGCTAAAGCTGGGCTGATCCTAAACCAGAAGACAGAAGCCAGGAATTTCTTCCAAATCTCTCATGTGGGTGCAAGAGCCCAAGCACTTGGTCCACCTTTCACTGCTTTTCCAGGCCATTAGCAGGGAGTTGGATCGGAAGTGGAGCAGTCAGGTCTCGAAGCAGTGCCCATATGTGATGCTGGCTGCACAGGGGGAGGCTTAACCACATTGCAGTGCCAGCCCCCTTTATTTAATTTCAACACATGAAATATGTAGCTTTGATGCCTTCTTGCTTGAGTTATTTACAACTATTGATTGGCTGTCATCCATATCTTTCTTCCTACATATACAACATTCTTTTTGCCTCTGGCTAATTTTAAATATTTCTCTGAGTTCAAGCAATTTGATTCTGATATGCTTTAGTGTTATTTTATTCACATTTTTGAGCTTGAGTTTGGGATTTGTTGAGCTTCTTGTATTTGTGGATTTTTAGTTTTTGTTGAATTTGTAAAAGTTTCAGCCATTATTTCTTCAAATATTTTTCCACCAACCACATCTTTGCCAGCATTTTTTATTTTTTGATTTATGTGTGAAAGCCATGATAACTGGGCTAAGATGAAATCTCATTGTGATTTTGATTTGCATTTTCCTGATGACTAGTGATCCTGAGAATTTTGTGTGTGTGTCTGTTGACCATTTGAATTTCCTCTTTTGAAAAATGCCTTTTCAAATTCTTTGCCCATTTCTTAACTGAATTGTTTTGTTGTTGTTGAGTTTCTTGAGCTCTTTATAGATTCTAGATATTAATCCTTTATCAGTTGTTGACTCTTCACTTTGCTGAATGTTTCTTTTTCAGTGCAGAAGCTTCACTTGTGAATATTATTGATCTTTGTTCTAGGTTGCAATTAAGTGATTGGGAAGTTTATTCTTGATTTTAATACTTATTAGGAAGGATAACCTTGTTAACAAGGATACTTGTTTAGTTGAAGCTTAGTTTTACCCAACTACTGAAGTTAAAGTCTTCTGAGTACTCTAAGTAATACCCCATGATTTATGAGGTTTTTCTGCTCTGGCTAGGGGAAATAGGAACTACTCAAGATCCATGTGAAAATAGGGCCCCTGTTTCTATGGCTTGTGTCATAATGTGAAAATTCCCTTCAATTGCTAAGCTTAGAAAATTGAGGGCTCACCTAATTTGTATTCCATGGCACAAGGCTTAGTGTCCTTCACTGTCTGATGCTCAATTTATAGAACAAGCATTGCTTTTGTCTAGTTTTATAGTTGTTTCAGGCCAGAGAGTAAATATTTTCCCCTTTACCCCATCTTGGCCAGAGAGTAAATATTTTCTTCAGTATCATGTTTTCCCCAAACCAGGAATGCATCTGAATTTTATGATCTGTAATGACTCATTTTCCAACCTCATTTCTACTTGGGCTTGTCAAAACATCTTGTTCTTTTTTTTAAATTTGTATGGCTATATAGAGAACAAACCTCATGTATTTCATAGATACAATTCTAAGAAGATAACCATATTTCCCTCTCTCTCTCTGTAGCCTTCCTTCACTTTAGTATTTACACATAGACACACACAAGACTGTATGCATATGTAATGTGTGTATGTATATGTGTGCAAGTGTATTATCTCATTTCCTATTTAAAACCATCTTTTTGAAATAGGTAGTGACAGTATATCCAAGTTACAGGTGAGTTTAAGTGACTTTTCCCAAGTCGCATAGCGATAAAACCTTCTATTACCATATCCTGTACTTTCCACTACATATTCTTTCAAGGAAATTAGTTCAAAATCTACATTTTTTTCTTTGACCCATATTAACCATTCCCCATGCTGTAGTTTGAATGTATTCATTCTCTCCAAAATTCTTGTGTTGGAAACTTATTCTCCAATACAACAGTGTTGGCAGGTAGAGCCCATTGGGAGGTATTCAAGTCATGAGGGCTCCACCTTCATAAATGTATTAATGCCACCAGAAAAAGGTATTGCAGGAGTGGGAGCTCTGTCTGCTGATCTTCTGCCATGTGAATATACAGTTTTCCTTCCCTTTTGGAGGACTCAGCCCTCAATGTACCATCTTCAAAGCAGAGAGATAGAAATCTTAACTTGATGGCACCTTGACCCTAGACTTTCTAGTTTCCATAATTTTGAGAGAATAAATTTACACTCAATTAATTATTCACTCTAGGGTATTCTGTAATAGCAGCACAAAATGGACAAAGAGAGACTCTCAAACAGGAGCAATGATGATATTATTGATCAGAGTAGGCACGGATTGCCTCTGGTTTTCTAGTTATGAATGTTTTAGGATGATGCATAAGCATATGCAAGACCAGAAAAAATGAATCAATACATTGTTGTTTCCTCTAAAACTAGCCAGCATGGCTTAATATCTAATTTGAAAGGTAAAGAAGGATATGAGATGTAATAGGAAAAGAAAAAAGAAAGGAAAGGAAGAGAAAGGAAAGGGAGGGGAGGAGAGGGGAGAGAAAAGGAGGGGAGGGGAGGGGAGAAAAAACATATCCTTCAAGCATTCTTACTTGTGTTTTGAACTAGGATTTAGAGCTCAAATCCAAAGTAATAATAAATCCTCATTTTGCTTTTCTCGCTATGGCTTGTATCTATTGAGTCTCTCAGTGACCTCATGTAGGGAAGAGATGACTAGGCCAGGGTTGGTGTAGTTCATTGGGTTCTCTAGCTGTATACCTTTTTACAATGCTGAATAAGAAATAAGATCCTATATCAAAGCTGTGAACTGTAAACAGAAAAAGTAATTTATCTTGAAGTCCTCTCGTTACTGGTATTTTATCTCTGCCTTTAACTAAAGTTTTCTTTCAGTTCTTATGGATCTTCTGGTTCCAGTTTCCTTGGTTTGCAGACTTCTAGTCTTCTTCTGTGTCTACCCTGCTGATTCTTGTCTCCATACCTAGCTTCTGGCCCTTGTTTGTTTTGACCTTTATCCCTGGGAGTTTCTTCCAGGTCTCCCATGCGGATTCAGGGGCCCAAGGACTTGGGCCATCTTCTACTGCTTTCCCAGGTCATAGCAGAGAGCTGGATTGGAAGACGAGCACTTGGGACTGAAACCGGCATCCATATGGAATGCTAGCACTGCAGGCGGCAGCTTTACCTGCTATGCCACAGTGCTGGCCCCCAGACTTATTCTTGCCTTTAGTATCTGAATTCACTAGTTTGAATTGGCTAACAGCTTCCAAGCCTGGGACTTTACTCAACCTGTGGCTTTATTTTGCCTTTGATCCTCTGACCCAGATTAGTGATCAATCCATTCCTTTTATTTTTTTTTTTTTTGACAGGCAGAGTGGACAGTGAGAGAGAGATACAGAGAGAAAGGTCTTCCTTTTGCTGTTGGTCCACCCTCCAATGGCCGCCATGGCCGGCGCAATGCGCCGATCCGAAGCCAGGAGCCAGGTGCTTCTCCTGGTCTCCCATGCAGGTGCAGGGCCCAAGGACTTGGGCCATCCCTCCACTGCACTCCGGGCCCACAGCAGAGAGCTGGCCTGTAAGAGGGGCAACTGCAACATAATCCGGCGCCCCGACCGGGACTAGAACCCTGTGTACCAGCGCTGCAGGCAGAGGATTAGCCTATTGAGCCGCTGCGCCATCCTCAATCCATTCCTACATCTTCCTTTATTCTGTGTTCCCAGTCTTATTCCCATGTCTTTTGGTCCTTGTTATGTATTTGATGTTCAAAACTTTTTGAAAACTCTTCAGAGATAGATTATACCAGACCAATTAGATAGCTATGATAGTGCATCATATCACTGAGGCCAAGGTCAGATTCTTAATCTTTATTGGAGTCATTTGACCAAAAGCCCCCATAATCACAGGAAGAAGAGTGGGATGGTATGTGGGTTAAATTGTAGAAACCTACCCAGCTACTGAGATCACATTTCTAAAAACGTATCTGAGTGACCATGATGAGCAGTATCATCTTTGTAGAGGAAGGATAACAAAATAATTATTTGTATATATAGAGAATGAATATGTTGAAGCCACTCTTTAAATCCCAACACAAATGGTCTATGTGTGAAGGACTCCCGATCAAGGAAAATGCCTCTGGGATTTGAGAGAGAAATTTGTGTTCCCTAAACCAGATTGTTCAAAGTATTGGAACATGCTATCCCTTCAATACTAAAGAAGCATGACTTTGATCATGATTATTTTCATTATGAATGATTATTCCTATTACACCATCCCTCCAAGGAATGGTACCAGAGGACCTCCTGAATCTTCTAAAATCTATTTCTAGATCTCATCAATGAAATTAATAGATACATAGATTTTCTAATTAGCTGGAAGAAGATCAATGTTGCCTTTAAAGATATTTCTGGAACAGGAAACAAATGATTTGACAACAATGGGGTAGTGTATGTTCTGGCATGGAATGTAGTATTTATTAATGCAGAAAATAGATTTTTTCATAGCATCATTAAGTGAGCCCTGAAGGAAGAGACAATCTTGATTGATGGCAAGCATAAATATTAGGAAAGTATTTTACCAGTGAGCCATATATTCTAATTGTCTAGTTACCAGTAAAGACTCAAATAAAATCTTGCTTTGTAATTCCATTGTAGCATTGTAAATAAAAGTATTAATGTATGTTTAATAGCAAATAATATGTGTTGTAATTCAGACAGATTTTTAATGTTTTATTTATTTGTTTGAGAGGCAGACAAACAGAAGGAGAGAGAGCCCCCATCCTCTGGTCCACTCCCCATATACCCACAACAAACAGAAGGCTTAAGCCAGAAGCCAGGAATTCAATCCAGGTCTCCCACGGGGTGGCAAGAACCCAACTACTTGAGCCATCACTCCTGTCTTCCAGGGTCCACACCATCAGAAAGCTGAAATCAGTTGCCAGAGCTGAAGTTGAAACCCAGGCACTCTGATACAAAATTCAGGCACCACAATCATTATCTTAAAGTGGCTAAGTGAGGCCAAACACCTGCCCCAACTCAGATATATTTTAAAAATAAAAATAAATGTTTCATCTAGTATTTTGTGAAAAGTTAATAAAATTAATTTCCTATTTTTAGAGATTTATTGATTTAGTTATATGTCAGAATTACTAAAGAGAGAGAGAGACAGAGTAGGAAAGAGAAAATCTCCCACCCACAAGTTTACTTCCCTAATGACTGCAATTCAGGATCCTGGATCCAGGAGCTTCTTCCAGGTCTTCCACATGGGTGCAGGGGCCCAAGCACTTGGGCTATCCTCCGCTGCTTTCCCAGGCATATTGGTAGGAGGCTGAATCAGCAGTAGAGTAGCCAGGACTCAAACTGGCACCCATATGGAGTACAAGCACTGCAGACAACAGCTTAACACTTTGTGCCACAGTGTCAACCCCAAATTAGTTCTTTTCTATATTGAGAGTCTGACTTAATTATTCTCTCCAGGCCCCAGTGCCTTTGACCTGTCTTCCCCACTCTATTGTCCCTTTTGCAGCACTTGATGCTCATGTCCTCTCAAACTGCTCTGGGACCACTGTGGCTCCTCAGATAATAGGAAAATAAAACCATACACATCCACAGCACAACTCTCAGTTGCTTTGGCACCAAGCAGACCTCAACTACCCCTCATATCTACATATGAATTTGGAGAAAATGGGCTCTGCTAGAAAGAATGCAGAAAAATCAGATCTTTGTAGTATAAGTCACAGGCACAATAAAGAAAGCTAGGTGGTTTTGCAGTAAACTAAAGCAGAGGCCTCCCTACTGCATGGATTCCATAATAACTAAGTTGAAAAGCAAAAGCAACACTGTTTTTCCAGTCATAAAGCAGAATTTATTTAATGTTTATGTCTAGATAAATGCTTGAAAGCATCCTTGCAATAGTGCAATTTTGCTTTGTTGAGGTAATGTCCTCAGAGTTTCGAAATGAATTTGCTGAAACTGCTTTGGACCAGTTTACCTGATGTTAAATCGTAAATTTGTGTATTAGGCAAGTCATTTAAATTTTCTAGGCCTTGATATCCTCATCTGGGATAATAATTATATAACCTGCCTATCTCACAAGGTTGTTGTGAATATTGAGTGGGTTATGATTTGAACAGTTCAGAACAGGTTAAGAGAAAATAAAAAGTATGCTGGCGCCGCGGCTCACTTGGCTAATCCTTTGCCTGCGGCGCCGGCACCCCGGGTTCTAGTCCCGGTTGGGGCGCCAGATTCTGTCCCGGTTGCTCCTCTTCCAGTCCAGCTCTCTGTTGTGGCCCAGGAAGGCAGTGGGGGATGGCCCAAGTGCTTGAGTCCTTGCACCCACATGGGAGACCAGGAGGAAGCATCTGGCTCCTGGCTTCAGATCGGTACAGCACGCCGGCCACAGTGGCCATTTTAGGGGTGAACCAACAGAAAAGGAAGACCTTTCTCTCTGTCTCTCTCTCTCTCTGTCTAACCCTGCCTGTCAAAAAAAAAAAAAAAAAAAAAAACGAAAAAAGTCAATTTATGGCACATGGTTATTGATTTTAAAAGGACTACCTCTTTTCTACTCTCCTTCCATACCACCAGGATGGTGCTCATGACTGTCCTGGCTGATGCTCTGAAGAGCATCAACAATGCCGAAAAGAAAGGCAAATGCCAGATTCTTATTATGCTGTGCTCCAAAGTCATTATTAGGGGACCAGCCTTGTGGTGCAGCAGGTTAAGCCATTGCCTGTGATGCTTGCATCCCATATGTGCAGCTCTTCAATTCCTGGCACTCCACTTCTAATCCAGCTCCTTGCTAATGCCCTGGGAAAGCAGCAGAAGATGTCCCAAGTAATTGGGTACCTTCACCCATGTGGGAGACATGGATGAAGCTCTGGCTTCATTCAATTGTGGGGGGGGGACCAATGGAAAAGGAAGACCTTTCTCTCTGTCTCTCTCTCACTAAGTCTGCCTGTCCAAAAAAAAAAAAAAAGTAAAAGACTGAGTATAGAGTTAAGGTATTTACTGGTAAAATAAAGAACTTGGGACCAGTGCTACAGCATAGTAGGTTAAGCCTCCAACTGTGGCACCAGCACCCCATATGGGCACTGCTTGGTGTCCTGGCTGCTCCTCTTCCGATCCAGCTCTCTGCTATGGCCTGTGAAAGCTGTGGAAGATGGCACAAGTCCTTGGGCCCCTGCACTCATGTGGGAGATCCAGAGAAGGCTCCTGGCTCCTGGCTCCTGGCTCTTAGATCCTGGCTCTTGGCTCCTGACTTCGGATCTACCCAGCTGCAACCACTGCAGACATTTGGGGAGTGAACAAGCGAATGGAAGACCTCTCTCTCTGTCTCCCCTCTCTCTGTCTATAACTCTGTGCCTCTCAAATAAATAAATAAATCTTTAAAAAATAAAATAAAGAGCTTAATCTTACACAGAGATCACATTCTTTAGATTTACATTAGAGGGACAGAAAAGAAACAAGAATTTTAAAATTTATTTATTTATTTGAAAGGTAGCGTTACAGAGAGACAGAGGGGGAGAGAGAGAGAGAGAGAGAGAGAGAGAATTTTCATTCACTGGTTTACTCCCCAAATGGCCTTAACAGCCAGAGCTGGGCCGATTCAAAGCCAGGAACCTGGAGCTTCTTCTGGGTCTTCCACATGGGTGCAGGAGCCCAAGCACTTGGACCATCTTCCGCTGCTTTTTTCCTGGGTGCATTAGCAGGGAGCTGGATCAGAAGTGGAGCAGCCAGGACTCCAAAAGGCACCCATATAGGATGCCAGAACTGCAGGTGGTGGCTTTACCACTATACTACAGCACCAGCCCCTGAGGAATGGAACAAAAACTTTAAAGCCAAATTACGAAGTGTCTCAATCTCATATTAGAAAAGCTAAGTCTGTAGCTGAATGATTGGTTGTAAAGAGGAAATCCAAACAGCCAACAGACACATGAAAAAATGTTTGGGATCACTAGCAATCAGGGAAACACAAATCAAAACCACAATGAGGTTTCACCTCACCAAGGTTAGAATGGCTCACATACAGAAATCAACTAACAACAGATGCTGGCGAGGATGTGAGGAAAAAGGCACACTAATCCACTGTTGGTGGGAATGCAAACTGCTAAAGCCACTATGGAAGACAGTTTGGAGATGCCTCAGAAACCTGAATATAACCCTACCACACGAACCAGCCATCCCACTCCTAGGAATCTACCCAAGGGAAATTAAATTGACAAATAAAAGAGCTATCTGCACATCAATGTTTATTGCAGCTCAATTCACAATAGCTAAGACATGGAATCAACCTAAATGCCCATCAACAGAAGATTGGATAAAGAAATCATGGGATATGTACTCTATAGAATAGTGTACAGTGGTAAAAAAAAAAAAATGAAATCCGCACACTTGCAACAAAATGGAGAAATCTGGAAAACATCATGCTGAGTGAAATAAGCCAGACCCAAAGGGACAAATAGCATATGTTCTCCCTGATCGGTGACAACTAACTGAGCACCTAAAAGGAAACCTGTTGAAGTGAAATGGACACTATGAGAAACAGTGACTTGATCAGCCCTTGTCCTGGCTGTCGAGGAACAGCTTACTATTTTATTCTTTTTAGTATTTTCTTTTTCTACTTAATACCATTGGTTGAACTCTTTAATTAACACACAATTATTCTTAGGTGTTTAAATTTAACTGAAAATTGATCCCTGTTAAAAGTAAGACTGGGATTAAGAGAGGGAGGAGATATAAAGTTCGGCACACGTTAACTCGGACTTACCCCTAATGGTAGAGATAGAAATGTGCCAGGAGACTCCAAATTTCATTAAGTTGGCAGGTACCAATGCCATCTTACTAGTTAAATGATCAGTTTAAGTTCATAATTGATCATAAAGATAGGAGTGTCAAAGGGATCACATAAATAAGACTAGTGTCTGCTAATAATAATTGATAGAATTAAAATAAAAATTAAAATAAAAATTAAAAAGCCAACATGGGAAGCGGGATACACAGCAGACTCATAGAATGGCAAATGCCCTAAACAGCACTCTGGCCTCAAAATCAGCCCTTAAGGCATTCGATTCTGGCTAAAAAGCCCATGAGAGTTTCTCAGGCATGGAAAGTCAAGACACTGTAGCAAAAAATGACCTAAATGAAAGATCTCTGTGAGTGAGATCCCAGTGGAAAGAACGGGCCATCAAAGAAGGAGGCAACTTTCTCTGAAGGGAGGAGAGAACTCCCACTTTGATTATGGCCATGTCTAAATGAGGTCAGAGTTTGTGAACTCAAGAGGCATCCATAGCCTTGGCAGCTCATGACAAGAGCGTTGGTGATTACTGACGTCATAAGTAAGGGTGTCAATTGTTAAATCAACAATGGGAGTCACTGTGCACCTACTCCCCATGTAGGATCTCTGTGCTTAATGTGTTGTACTACGCAAATTAATGGTAAAACTAGTCTTTAAACAGTACTTTATACTTTGTGTGCCTGTGTGGGTGCAATCTGTTGAAATCTTTACTTAGTATATACTAAATTGATCTTCTGTATATAAAGATAATTAAAAATGAATCTTAATGAAGAATGGGATGGGAGAGGGAGTAGGAGATGGGATGGTTTTCACATGGGAGGGAGGTTATGGGGGGAAAAACTGCTATAATCCAAAAGTTGTCCTTTTGAAATTTATATTTATTAAATAAAAGCTTAAAAATTAATAAATTAGACATTAAAAATGATTGGTTGTAGGTATCAAGGCAAGTTGGTCTGTATTGTGCATATATATATATATTTTTCATTTTCAATTATCTTTATATACAGAAGATCAATTTAGTATATATTAAGTAAAGATTTCATCAGTTTGCACCCACACAGAACATAGAGTGTAAAATACTGTTTCAGTACTAGTTATAGCATTAATTCATATTGGACAACACATTAAGGACAGATCCCACATGAGAAGTAAGTACACAGTGACTCCTGTTGTTGACTTAACAATTTGACACTCTTGTTTTTTTTTTTATCTTTTATTTAATGAATATAAATTTCCAAAGTACGACTCATGGGTTACAATGGCTTCCCCCCCCATACCGTCCCTCCCACCCACAACCCTCCCCTTTCCCACTCCCTCTCCCCTTCCATTCACATCAAGATTCATTTTCGATTATCTTAATATACAGAAGATCAGCTTAGTATACCTTAAGTAAGGATTTCAACAGTTTGCTCCCACACCGAAACATAAAGTGAAAAATAATAAATGATTTTTTTTAAATGATGATGAAATCAGATCAGACCTATTGACATGTTTAATCCCAGTGAGAGTCAAGTTGGGAATTGATAGTTTCTTTTCTTTTTTTTAACAGAAGATCAGTTTAGTGTACATTAAGTAAAGATTTCAATCGTTTCCACCCCCATAGAAACACAAAGTGAAATATACTGTTTGAGTACTCGTTATAGCATTAAGCCTCAATGTACAGCACATTAAGGACAGAGATCCTACATGAGGAGCAAGTGCACAGTGACTCCTGTTGTTGACTTTACAAATTGACACTCCTGTTTATGGCATCAGTAATCTCCCTATGCACCAGTCATGAGTTTCCAAGGCTATGGAAGCCCCTTGAGTTCTCCGACTCTTATCTTGTTTAGACACGGTCATAGTCAAAGTGGAGGTTCTCTCCTCCCTTCAGAGAAAGGCACCTCCCTCTTTGAAGACCTGTTCTTTCCACTGGGATCTCACTCACAGAGATCTTTTTGCCAGAGTGTCTTGGCTTTCCATGCCTGAAATACTCTCATGAGCTTTTCAGCCAGCTCCGAATGCCTTTAGGGCTGATTCTGAGGCCAGAGTGCTATTTAGGACATCCGCCATTCTATGAGTCTGCTGAGTATCTCACTTCCCATGTTGGATCACTCTCCCCTTTATTTATTCTATCGGTTGGTGTTAGCAGATACTAGACTTGTTTATGTGCTCCCTTTGACTCTTAGTCCTTTCATTATGATCAATTGTGAACTGAAATTGATCACTTGGAATAGTGAGATGGCATTGGCACATGCCACCTTGATGGGATTGAACTGGAATCCCCTGGTATGTTTCCAACTCTACCAATTGGGGCAAGTCAGCCCGAGCATGCCCCAAATTATACATCTCTTCCCTCTCTTATTCCCACTCTTATGTTTAACAGGGATCACATTTCAGTTAATTTTCAACACTTAAGAATAACTGTGTGATAATTACAGAATTAAACCAGTCATATTAAGTAGAACAGACAAAAAAAAAATACTAAGAGGGATAATGTATTAAGTTGTCCATTAGCAGTCAGGGCTATGCTGATCAAGTCACCATTTCTCATAGTGTCCATTTCACTTCAGGAGGTTTCCTTTTTGGTGTTCAGTCAGTTGTCACCGATCAGGGAGAACATCTGGTATTTGTCCCTTTGGGACTGGCTTGCTTCACTCAGCATGATGTGTTCCAGATTCCTCCATTTGTTGCAAATGACTGGATTTCGTTGTTTCTTACTGCGGTATAGTATTCTAAAGAATACATATCCCATAATTTCTTTATCCAGTCTACCGTTGATGGGCATTTAGGTTGGTTCCAGGTCTTGGCTATTGTGAATTGTGCTGCAATAAACATTAGGGTGCAGACCGCTTTTTTGTTTATCAATTTAAATTCCTTTGGGTAAATTCCAAGGAGTGGGATGGCTGGGTCGAACTGTAGGGTTATCTTCAGGTTTCTGAGGGATCTCCAGACTGATTTCCATAGTGGCTTGACCAGTTTGCATTCCCACCAACAGTGGGTTAGTGTCCCTTTTTCCCCACATCCTCGCCAGCATCTGTTGTTGGTAGATTTCTGTATGTGAGCCATTCTAACCGGGGTGAGGTGAAACCTCATTGTGCTTTTGATTTGCATTTCCCTGATTGCTAGTGACCTTGAACATTTTTTCATGTGCCTGTTGGCCATTTGGATTTCCTCTTTTGAAAAAAGTCTATTGAAGACCTTGGCCCATCTCTTAAGTGGGTTGTTGGTTTTGTTTTTGTGGAGTTTCTTGATCTCTTTGTAGATTCTGGTTATTAACCCTTTATCTGTTGCATAGTTTGCAAATATTTTTTCCCATTCTGTCGGTTGTCTCTTCACTCTCCTGACTGTTTCTTTTGCAGTACAGAAACTTCTCAATTTGATGCAATCCCAATAGTTGATTTTGGCTTTGACTGTCTGTGCCTCCCGGGTCTTTTCCAGAAATTCTTTGCCTGTGCCAATATCTTGAAGGGTTTCTCCAATGTTCTCTAATAACTTGATGGTGTCAGGACGTAGATTTAGGTCTTTAATCCACGTTGAGTGGATTTTTGTGTAAGGTGTAAGGTAGGGGTCTTGCTTCATGCTTCTGCACGTGGAAATCCAGTTTTCCCAGCACCATTTATTGAATAGACTGTCCTTGCTCCAGGAATTAGTTTTAGATCCTTGATCAAATATAAGTTGGCTGTAGATGTTTGGATTGATTTCTGGTGTTTCTATTCTGTTCCATTGGTCTATCCATCTGTTTCTGTACCAGTACCATGCTGTTTTGATTACAACTGCCCTGTAGTATGTCCTGAAATCTGGTATTGTGATGCCTCCAGCTTTGTTTTTGTTGTACAAGATTGCTTTAGCTATTCGAGGTCTCTTGTGCCTCCATATGAATTTCAGCATCATTTTTTCTAGATCTGAGAAGAATGTCTTTGGTATCTTGATTGGGATTGCATTGAATCTATAAATTGCTTTTGGGAGAATGGACATTTTGATGATATTGATTCTTCCAATCCATGAGCATGGAAGATTTTTCCATTTTTTGGTATCCTCTTCTATTTCTTTCTTTAAGGTTTTGTAATTTTCATCGTAGAGATCTTTAACGTCCTTGGTTAAGTTTATTCCAAGGTATTTGATTGTTTTTGTAGCTATTGTGAATGGGATTGATCTTAGCAGTTCTTTCTCAGTCATGGCATTGCTTGTGTATACAAAGGCTGTTGATTTTTGTGCATTGATTTTATATCCTGCCACTTTGCCAAACTCCTCTATGAGTTCCAATAGTCTCTTAGTAGAGTTCTTTGGATCCTCTAAGTACAGAATCATATCGTCTGCAAAGAGGGATAGTTTGACTTCTTCCTTCTTGATTTGTATTCCTTTGATTTCTTTTTCTTGTCTGATGGCTCTGGCTAAAACTTCCAGAACTATGTTAAATAGCAGTGGTGAGAGTGGGCATCCCTGCCTGGTGCCAGATTTCAGTGGAAATGCTTCCATCTTTTCCCCATTCAATAGGATGCTGGCTGTGGGTTTTTTATAAATTGCTTTGATTATATTGAGGAATGTTCCTTCTATACCCAATTTGCTTAGAGTTTTCATCATGAAAGGGTGTTGAATTTTATCAAATGCTTTCTCTGCATCAACTGAGATAACCATATGGTTTTTCTTCTGCAGTCTGTTAATGTGGTGAAACACATTGATTGATTTGCGAATGTTGAACCATCCCTGCATACCAGGGATGAATCCCACTTGGTCTGGGTGGATGATTTTCCTGATGTGTTGTTGTATTCTATTGGCCAGAATTTTATTGAGGATTTTTGCATCTATGTTCATCAGGGATATTGGTCTGTAATTTTCTTTCAGTGCTGCATCTTTCTCTGGCTTAGGGATTAAGGTGATGCTGGCTTCATAGAAAGAATTTGGGAGGATTCCCTCTTCTTCGATTGTTCTGAATAGTTTGAGAAGAAATGGGATTAGTTCTTCTTTAAATGTCTGGTAGAATTCAGCAGTGAATCCATCTGGTCCTGGGCTTTTCTTTGTTGGGAGGGCCTTTATTACTGTTTCAATTTCTGTTTCAGTTATGGGTCTATTTAGGTTTTCGATGTCTTCATGGTTCAATTTTGGTAGATTGCATGTGTCCAGGAATCTATCCATTTCTGATAGGTTTTCCTGTTTGCTGGCATACAGGTCCTTGCAGTAATTTCTGATGATTCTTTTTATTTCTGTGGTGTCTGTTGTTACGTTTCCTTTTTCATCTCTGATTTTATTGATTTCGGTCTTTTCTCTTCTTTTTTTAGTTAGTTGGGCCAATGGGGTGTCAATTTTGTTTATTTTTTCAAAAAACCAGCTTCTCGCTTGGCTGATTTTTTGTAATGTTTTTCTTGATTCAATCCTGTTGATTTCTTCTCTGATTTTAATTATTTCTCTTCTCCTACTAGATTTGGGTTTGGTTTGCTGCAGTTTTTCTAGGTCCTTGAGGTGCGCTGAAAGCTCATTTATTTGGTACCTTTCCAATTTCTTGGTATAGGCACCTATTGCTATAAATTTGCCTCTCAATACTGCTTTTGCTGTATCCCATAAGTTTTGATATGTTGTGTTGTTGTCTTCATTTACTTCCAGAAAGTTTTTGATTTCTCTTTTGATTTCTTGAATGACCCAGTGTTCATTCAGGAGCATGTTGTTCAGTCTCCATGTGTTTGCATACTTTCTGGGGTTTCCTGAGTTGCTAATTTCCAGCTTCATCCTGCTGTGGTCTGAGAAGCTGCATGGTATGATTCTAATTCTTTTAAATTTGCTGAGACTTGCTTTATGGCCTAGTATGTGATCAATCCTAGAGAAGGTTCCATGCGCTGCTGAGAAGAATGTGACACTCTTGTTTATGGTGTCAGTAATCTCCCTAGGTTCTAGTTATGAGTTGCCAAGGCTATGGAAACCTTTTGAGTTCGCCGACTCTGATCTTATTCTGACAGGGTCATAGTCAAAGTGGAAATTCTCTCCTCCCTTCAGAGAAAGGTATCTCTTTCTTTGATGGCCCTGTTCTTTCCACTGAATCTCACTCACAGAGATCTTCCATTTAGGTCTTCCTTTTTTTTTCCAGGGTGTCTTGGCTTTCCATGCCTAAAATACTCTCATGGGCTCTTCATCCAGATCCGAATGCCTTAAGGGCTGATTCTGAGGCCAGAGTTCTGTTTAGGACATCATGCATATATATTTTGAGGTCTCAGTTGTCTTTAATGTGTACTTGAGGTCCACACTTCAAGATCTAGGGCATTGTTTCAGTATGTTTTTAAGTGTGCGGTGTTTTTAGTAGGCTACATGGACACAACAGAATGCCTCAAACATTACCCAGAACTTCATAGTGGCTATTATTGTTGCTCCATTAAAACTATTAAACATGGTAATATTTTGCACGTGAAAACATTAGGTCATCTGGCAATCTTTCATGTATCAGTGACATTTCTAAAGGAATCCCTGTCTCCAGCCCAGAGCTTTTTGAAGTGAGTAATTGCAAATAATCATTTGTGTTAAGATCAAATTGCTGGTACTAAGGATATTCAAAGAAGCAACCATGGAGATTAATTTGAAGCATAGGGTCAGGAGGAAAAGGAGATGCCACTAAGCTAGGCTTGGTACTGAATGTCCACCGGCCTTCTCTTTGCTGCCTCCCAGGTGTCTGTCTCTACAGCTCCGTGACTCCTGTCTTCTAGGAATCAGAATTTGAAAAAGCACTCTTTTCCCAACTTGGCTATTACCACAGCTGTTCTTACCCTATTCATCTTTGTTTTAGTAAATTCGACTCTACCATATACGCTTCTGACCTGCTTCTTTAAGCTTGTGGATTCTAACTCCAGATTTGTAGTTTAAACTTACTCCCTAATGTTGCTATTGCTTACAGATTTGATATATTATTTTTAGTAATTCTGAGCTTTTCTCTGACTTTAACCCTGGCACCACCAACAACATGAAAAAGCTGGATTCTTTCCTGTTATGGTGACAAAATTCAGGCTACTCCTTATATTGTTTTTATATTACATTAAAATAATTTGACATAGGGGAGTTTTTTGTAATAGCACACAAGAAAAATAGGTCACACAAATCCCACATAGATAATAATTACAAAAATTAGATGAACTTTTTAAAAAACTATTTAAAGGACAGTAAAGTATCCAAAAGAAGAGTGAATCCTGAAGAGAGTTTAATCTTGAAAAACTTCATCTGAAAATAGCAAGAATTGGAGGCTTGGGGTTTACTGACCTGGGGTAGTTTTTACAATTTAGTCCACAAAATCTTTCAATTTTTTTTGTCTTCAAGTGGTCGAATTTAAATCCCTTACCCTTGAATGTGGGCTGGACATAGTGACTGTTTTTTTTTTTTTTAATTTTTAAAAAAAATTTTTTAAAGGCAGAGAGAGAAAGAGAGAAAGAGAGAGAAAGAGGGAGAGAGAGAGAGAGAGAGAGAAAGAGAAGGCTTCTATCCGCTGGTTCACTCCCTAAATGTCCTCAACAGGTGGAGCTGGGCCGATCTGAAGCCAGGAACCTGGAGCTTCCTCTGGGTCTCCCACACAAGTACAGGGGCCCAAGGACTTGGGTCATCTTCTACTGCTTTCTCAGGCCATAGCAGAGAACTGGATCTTAAGTGGAGCATCTGGG
The DNA here is from genome assembly GCF_051225735.1 of Oryctolagus cuniculus. Classification (NCBI taxonomy): domain Eukaryota; kingdom Metazoa; phylum Chordata; class Mammalia; order Lagomorpha; family Leporidae; genus Oryctolagus; species Oryctolagus cuniculus. Next base: position 115,460,833 of record NC_142888.1, on the reverse strand, counting down.
ACTTGAACCGGTACCCATATGGCATGCCAGTGCTGCAGGCAGAGGCTTAATCCACTATGCCACAGCACCGGCCCCAGTGACTCATTTTTAAAGAAAAGCATAAAGCAGAAGATACTATTTGGGACTTGGAAGACTAGGTCAAAAAGGCACTGAAACTTCCTCCTTGCATGCTCTGTTTATTCAGATTCCCACAAAATGAACTAAAATCTCTTGCCAACAACCAACAGAGAACCAGGCCTTGCAAATATCCGTGTGAGTGTCCAATCTTGGAAGCGGATACCCCAATCCAAGTCTAGCCTTCAGATGACAGCCCCAGCTGAAAACTTAACTCCAATTCTGTGAGCAACATTGCACAGGAAACACCCAGCTAAGCCCCTTTTGACTTAATGAACCACAAAAGCTATCTGAGATTACAAATGTTTGTTGTGAGAAGCTGCTCATTTGGGGACTAATTCTGATCTCACAGTGGAAAATTAGCCTTAGGGTGTTACTTGTCCCCTACAGCTCTAGGTGTGAAACATGCAGTGGATAAAACTGCATCCTTAACAGCTGAATGTGCCTGATACCAGAATTCTGAAAGCAACTAGAAATTTAAAAGAGAAGGGGCTGGCGCTGTGGCATAGAGGGAAGTCGCCTCCTGCAGGGATGGCATCCCATATGGACGCCAGTTCGAGTCCCAGCTTTTCCACTTCTGATCCAGCTCTCTGCTGTGGCCTGGGAAAGAAGTACAAGATCGCCCAAGTCCTTGGGACCCTGCACCCATGTGGGAGACCCAGAAGAAGCTCCTAGCTCCTGGCTTCGATTCGGTGCAGTTCTGGCTGTTGCGGCCAGTTGGGGAGTGAACAGCAGATGGAAGACCTCTCTCTCTCTCTCTCTCTCTCTCTCTCTCTCTCTTTCTCTCTCTCTCTGTTTCTGCTTCTCCTTCTCTCTGTGTAACTCAGCCTTTCAAATAAATAAATAAATCTTTTAAATAAGAAATTAAAAAGGGAAAACAAAACATGGCAGTGCAAAACTACATAAGCAGTGAGAACCAAATTTAAAACCTAAACTCCCCAAATTCCTGGCTATACAACAAATTATATATGGTTGAGAAGGACCCCTGGGGATCTAGTGAAAAGCATGAAGAGGACACAGGGACATACACCTAAAATACAGAGATATGTGAAACCAAGCCTGTGAGTTTGATACATTCCTTTTTATAATTTTTTAAAGATTTATTTATTTATTTGAAAGTCAGAGTTACACATACACACACACAGAGAGAGAGAGAGAGAGAGAGATCCTCCATCCACTGGTTCAATCCCCAGATGACCACAACGGCCAGAGCTTTGCCAATCTGAAACCAGGAACCAGGAGTTTCCTCTGGGTCTCCCACATGGGTGCAAACGCCCAAGGACTTGGGCCATCTTCTACTATTTCCCCAGACCATAGCAGAGAGCTGGATTGGAAGTGCAGCAGCCAGGACTTGAACTGGCACCCATATCTGATGCTGGCATTGCAGACGGTAGCTTTACCTGCTATACCACAGCGCCAGCCCCTCATTCTTAACTGAGTACATTTTATTAACTGAGCAATTTGAATGGTATGAAGCTAAAATCAGATGTGCTTACATTGTCAGAATATGAACCTCCAAGTAGGTACAGTAACTAGAAATAAGAAAATTAAGGGAGAACTCCTACAAGCAAGGATACCACAGAGAGAATGAACTCTATTTCTGCCCAAATCCTTGGCCACTCGTCAAATTCAGCAAACACAATGTAGAACCACAAAAGAGCAGCCTGAAAAACTAACAATGGGATGGGATAAAAGTGAAGAGGAATTTCCCTTCCATCTGCTGAGGGTTTTCTTGGATTAACTGACAATAGAGAAATTAACAGGATTTTAAAAGTATATGAATGGGCTTTTCAGCCGGATCTGAATGCCTTAAAGGCAGATTCTGAGGCCAGAGTGCTGTTTAGGACATCTGCCATTCTATGAGTCTGCTGTGTATTTCGCTTCCCATGTTGGATCGTTCTCTCCCTTCTTTATTCTATCGGTTAGTATTTGCAGACACCAGTCTTGTTTATGTGATCCCTTTGACTCTTAGTCCTATCATTATTGTGAACAGAAATTGATCACTTGGACTAGTGAGATGGTATTGGTGCATGCTACCTTGATGGGATTGAATTGGAATCCCCTGGTATGTTTCTAACTCTACCGTTTGGAGCAAGTCAACTTGAGCATGTCCCAAATTGTATATCTCTTCCCTCTCTTATTCCCACTCTTATAAAGCCCATGAGATTATTTCAGGCATGGAAAGCCAAGACACTCTGGCAAAAAAAAAAAAAAAAAAAAAAAAAAAAAAAAAAAAAAAAAAAACTAAATGAAAGATCTCCTCGAGTGAGATCCCAGTGAAAAGAACAGGTCATCAAAGAAGGAGGTACCTTTCTCTGAAAGGAGGAGAGAACTTCCACATTGACTACGACCTTGTCTAAATATGATCAGAGTCGGTGAACTCAAAAGGCCTCCATAGCCTTAGCAACTCATAACAAGAGCCTCGGGTGATTACTGATGCCATAAACAAGAGTGTTAATTTGTTAAGTCAACAACAAGAGTCACTGTGAACTTACTCCTCATGTAGGATCTCTGTCCTTAATGTGCTGTACATTGTGATCTAATGCTATAACTAGTACTCAAGCAGTATTTTTCACTTTGTGTTTCTATGTGGGTGCAAACTGTTGAAATCCTTACTTAATATATACTAAACTGATATTCTGTATATAAAGAGAATTGAAAATGAATCTTGGCCGGCGCCTCGGCTCACTAGGCTAATCCTCTGCCTTGCGGCACCAGCACATGGGGTTCTAGTGCTGGTCTGGGTGCCGGATTCTGTCCTGGTTGCCCCTCTTCCAGGCCAGCTCTCTGCTGTGGCCAGGGAATGCAGTGGAGGATGGCCGAAATGCTTGGGTCCTGCACCCCATGGGAGACCAGGAGAAGTACCTGGCTCCTGCCATTGGATCAGTGTGGTGCGCCGGCTGTAGCGCGCCAGCCGTGGTGGCCATTGGAGGGTGAACCAATGGCAAAAGGAAGACCTTTCTCTCTGCTTCTCTCTCTCACTGTCCACTCTGCCTGTCAAAAAAAAAAAAAAAGAAAAGAAAATGAATCTTGATGTGAATGGAATGGGAGAGTGAGCGGGAGATGGGAGGGTTGCGGGTGGGAGGGAAGTTATGGAGGGGGGGAGCCATTGTAATCCATAAGCTGTACTTTGGAAGTTTATATTCGTTAAATAAAAGTTAAAAAAAATAAAAGTATATGAATGACGGGGCTGGTGCTGTGGCGCAGTGGGTTTACACCCTGGCCTGAAATGCCAGCATCCCATATGGGAGCCGGGGCTGCTTCTCTTCTGATCCAGCTCTCTGCTGTGGCCTGGGAGAGCAGTAGAGGCTGGCCTGAGTCCTTGGGCCCCTGCGCCCATGTGGAAGACCCAGAAGAAGCTCCTGGCCCCTGGCTTCGGATCGGCGCAGTTCTGGCCATTGCAGCCAATTGGGGAGTGAACCAACAGATGGAAGACCTCTCTCTCTCTCGCTCGCTCTCTCTGCCTCTCCTCTCTCTCTGTGTAACTCTGACTTTCAAATAAATAAATAAATCTTTTAAAAAAAATATATGAATGTATTGTCTGCATTAGCATGTGAACTATCCAAAATACTAAACTCAAAGGAAGAGTCAGATATTTGAAGCTTAAATAGCATCTTCAGAAGAGAGGGAGAAAATGGAGCAGCTGCAGTCTACTTCAGAGCAGTAGTTAATGGGTTTTTTTTAAGAAATGGGTGAGCACAAAGAGCAAATAATGACCTGGCATAAAATTCCTCTCAGCTGTGAGGAAGATGATGAGTGGAACTTCAATACAGACCAAAGGTTTGTTATTATACAGATAAAGTTTCCCAGATGATTTCTTGGAGCTATCCTTAGAAGAATACATGAAACATCTATCTGGGTATGGAGATGACTTTTAATCTCTTCTCCCACAGCTGCTCATTTCTGGTTATTTGTTGTGATTCCGGGTTATTTGTTGTGATTCCGAGATATGGAGTTTAAGACAATTACACTTCTTTTGGAACAATTTCTTCAAGCAGATAAGGAAACCTCAGAAACAGATTCCCCTGTACTTGGAGTTGAGAATAAAAGAGGAGATCACAGTCACTGAATGTGAGGAAGCTTCCAGGTCCTTCTGATTTTATTCAAAAGTACATAGCATGCCAAAACACCAAACCTTAGAGTATCATTTTCGGAGCCCCAGCAATGGCATAAGATCAGATAACAGCATCTACGTACCATAGTGGAGCAAAGGTTCAGAGGTTGAATCAATGCAAGTTAACTATCTACTAGAAAAGAGGATAATAATCTTCAGAAGAACTTGACATAGAGTCACTATAGTATATTATCTACAATAACTAGTTTCAACCAAAAATCACCAGACACGTAATGGGACAAGAAAGTGACTCATACTGAAGGAACAAAAAGAAGTCAGTAGAAACTAACAGAGTTCACATGTAGAATTTATCAGACAAAATCTCCAAAGCAGATAATAAAAAAAACACATTTAAAGAGCTATTTAAAATAGGTTCAAAAACTGAAGGAAAAACATGTTGAAGCTAAGGTTAAACTACTCCTTGTGCTGCCAGCATCCCATATCTGAGTTCTGGTTCAAGTCCCGGCTGCTCTGCTTCTTTATCCAGCTACCTGCTAATGTACCGGAGAAAGCAAAGGATGGATAGCCCAAGTACCTAGGTCTCTGCCACCCACGTGGGAGATCAAAATGGAGTTCTGGGCTTCTGGCTTCAGTCTGTCCTAACCCTGGCTGTTGCAGCCATTTGGGGAGTGTCTCTGTGTGTGTCACTCCCCAACCCCCACCACTTTGCCTTTCAAATAAAGCAAATAAGTCTTTTTTTTTTTTTTAAGCAGAAAAACGTGTTACTGAACAAAGAGAATGTCGATGGAGCAGTGGAATTTTTAAAAGGGGAAATTCTAGAACTGAAGTGCATATTTACTAAATGAACTCAGTAACAGATTGCAGATCTCAGAAGAATTTATGAGCTTGAAAATAAACCAGCCAGGGCTGGCACTGTGGCACAGTGAGTTAGGCTGCTGCCTGTGATGCCAGCATTCCCTGTGAATGTTAGATCGAATCCTGATTGCTCCACTTCCAATTCAACTCCCTGCTGACAGCCTGGGAAAGCCGTGGAACATGGCCCAAGTGCTTGGACCCCTGCTCCCACATGGGAGACCCAGAAGGAGTTCCAGGCTCCTGGCTTCAGCCTGGCCCAGCTCTAGCCATTGCAGCCATTTGGAGATTTAACCAGCAAATGGAAGATTCTCTCTCTCTCTCTCTTTCTCTCTTTGTAACTCTGCCTTTCAAATAAATAAGAAATAAATCTTAAAATAAAGAAAACAGACAATCCAAACCATAAAAAGAAAAATGATTTTAAAATAATGAATAAAACCTCAGAAACCTGTGGGCAACATGAAACAACTCAACAAAAATCTAACTGTAATCCCAAGAAAAGGAGAATAAAATAATAATATTTGTCCATTTCTTAAATTTGAAGTAAAGCATAATTACATAACCAAGAAATTTGAAAAACTCGAAACAGAAAGAACACAAAGTAACCCACTGTGGACATATCATGATGAATAAGCCAAATGCCTATGACAAGAAGAAAATCTTGAAAGCAGCAAAAAAGATATCTCATACAGAAGTTCAGATATAAGATTAACAGCCTACTTCTTGTGATAAATTATACAAATCATTGGAACAACATATTCAAACTGCTGATGGAGGGGAAGAAGTCTGCCAGCCAAGAGTCCTTTATCCAGGAAAGCTAGCCTCAAAATTGAAGGGATAATTAAGACATTTTCAGTGTAAGCTGAATACTCAAGTTCATTATCAGGAGAATTACACTACATAAAATGTTAAGAAAATTCTTCAAAATAAAATGAAATGACACTAGATGGCAAGTTCAATATATAAGAAGGAATGAAGTGCATCAAAAACTCTAAATATGTGGGGAAATATGAATGATAATTTTCTTCCTTTTAATTTATATAGCAGATATTTTTATTTTACTATTTTTAAATACTAATTTATGTATTTTTTAAAGTCAGAGTTACAGAGAAAGAGATGTAGAGACACAGAGAGAGATCTTCCATCTGCTGATTCACTCCCCAGATGGCCACAATATCTGGAGATGGATCAATCTGAAGCCAGGAGCTAGGACTTTCCTTCAGGTCTCCCACATGGCTGCAGGAGCCAAAGCACTGAACCATCCTCCACTGCTTTCCCATATGCATAAGCAGGGAACTGGATTGGAAGTGGAGCAGCCATTACTCAAACCGGTTCCCATATGGGATGCCAGTGCTATAAACAGCAGCTTCACCCACTACAGCATGATGCCAGCTCCAAGTTGTACACATTTTTTTAAAAGATTTATTTATTTATTTAAAAGACAGAGTTACAGAGAGAGAGAGAGAGAGAGAGAGAGAGAGAGGTCTTCAATCTGCTGGTTAACTCCCCAAATGGACGAAAGGGCCGGAGCTAAACTGATCTGAAGCCGGGAGCCAGGATCTTCTTCTGGGTCTCCCACATGGGTACAGGGGTCCAAGCACTTGGGCCCTCTTCTACTGCTTTCTTTTTTCCTTTTTTTAAATATTTTATTTATTTGAAAGTCAGAGTCACACAAAAAGAGAAGACCCAGACGAAGTTCTAGGCTCCTGGCTTTGGCCTGTACAAGCTGCAGCTGTGGTGTGCATTTGGGAAGTGAATCAAGGATGGAAGATCTCTCCCTCTTTGTTCTTCTCTGTGTTTCTTTTAAATAAAATGAAAAAAAATAAATAAAATAGTTGTATATTTAAAAAATCAAGGTATTGAGTATGTCATGTCATGAGGAAACATTTTGAAGTGAAACATTTGATCTATATTATGATTGTGGTGGTTACACCATTGATATATTTGTCAAAGCTTATAAAACTGCTTCTCTGGGGCCTGCAACACCAGCATCCCATATGGGGGCCAGTTCAAGTCCCAGCTGTTCCTCTTCTAATCCAGCTCTCTGCTATGCCTGGTGAAGCAGTGCAAGACGGCCCAGATGCTTGGGCCCCTGCACCCGTGTGGGAGACCCGGAAGAAGTTCCTGGTTCCTGGCTTCAAATCAGCCCAGCTCCAGCCCTTGTGGCCATTTGGGGAGTAAACCAACAGATGGAAGACCTTTCTCTCTGTTTCTCATTCCCTCTGTATGCAACTCTACCTCTAAAATAAATAAATAAATAAAATTTATATCTTAATGAAAAATAATGAAATGAAAAGCAATAAATAAAATAAAATAAGTGTGAACCTACTGATAGCTATGGATGTGGAAGGTAATCTTAAATGTATACCCTAGGGCAGTTTTCATTTGAAGAGTCCTAATTAGAAATCCACACTCCAGGGGAGCTTAGTTAGTGTTTGAAGAACCCTAATCAGGGACCCACACCCCTTATGTGACTATGGCAAGTGCTTTTAAAATGTTATCCGAATATGCACCCAAGTGTTCATTATTTAGCATAAGGGCTGTTAGAAATAATTAAACAATTTTATAGGGAAAATTAATCATATTAAGAAATATTCCATGGAATGGCAGATGTCCTAAACAGCACTCTGGCCTCAGAATCAGTCCTTAAGGCATGCAGATCCGGCTGAAAAGCCCATGACAGTATTTCAGGCATGGAAAGCCAAGACACTCTGGCAAAAAAAATAAAAAACCTAAATGAAAGATCTCTGTGAGTGAGATCCCAGAGGAAAGAACAGGTCATCAAAGAAGGAGGTACCTTTCTCCGAAGGGAAGAGAGAACTTCCACTTTGACTACAACCTTGTCTAAATATGATCAGAGTCGGTGAACTCAAACGGCTTCCATAGCCTTGGCAACTCATGACAAGAGCATAGGGCGATTACTGATGCCATAAACAAGAGTGTCAATTTGTTAAGTCAACAACAGGAGTCACTGTGAACTTACTCCTCATGTAGGATCTCTGTCCTTAATGTGCTGTACATTGTGATCTAATGCTATAACTAGTACTCAAACAGTATTTTTCACTTTGTGTTTCTGTATGGGGGCAAACTGTTGAAATCTTTACTTAATATATGCTAAATTGATCTGTATACAAAGAGAATTGGCCAGTGCCGCGGCTCACGAGGCTAATCCTCCGCCTTGTGGAGCCAGAACACCGGTTCTAGTCCCGGTCTGGGTGCCGGATTCTGTCCCGGTTGCCCCTCTTCCAGGCCAGCTCTCTGCTGTGGCCAGGGAATGCAGTGGAGGATGGCCCAAGTACTTGGGCCCTGCACCCTATGGGAGACCAGGATAAGTACCTGGCTCCTGCCATCAGATTAGTGTGGTGCGCCAGCCGCAGCGCACTGGTTGCGGTGGCCATTGGAGGGTGAACCAACGGCAAAAGGAAGACCTTTCTCTCTGTTTCTCTCTCTCACTGTCCACTCTGCCTGTCAAAAAAAAAAAAGAGATAATTGAAAATGAAAAAAAAAAGAAATATTAAACAGCTATCTCTGCTCTAAAATGAAGAAAGTGTAGGAATCTGGCAACACCTGTGGCAGTCTAATACCCTATAAAGGACATCCTTGTTGCATTTGTCCCTCCCACTTAAAAAGCAAGTCTACCTCCAGGGATTGGTTTTGGATCCTTGATCAAATATGAGTTGGCTGTAGATGTTTGGATTGATTTCTGGTGTTTCAATTCTGTTCCATTGATCTACCCATCTGTTTCTGTACCAGTACCATGCTGTTTTGATTACAACTGCCCTGTAGTATGTCCTGAAATCTGGTATTGTGATGCCTCCAGCTTTGTTTTTGTTGTACAAGATTGCTTTAGCTATTCGAAGTCTCCTGTGTCTCCATATGAATTTCAGCATCATTTTTTCCAGATCTGAAGAAGATCTTTGGTATCTTGATTGGTATTGCTTTGAATGTATAAATTGCTTTTGGGAGAATGGACATTTTGATGATATTGATTCTTCCAATCCATGAGTATGGAATATTTTTCCATACTCATTTCTTTCTTTAAGGTTTTGTAATTTTCATCGAAGAGATCTTTAACGTCCTTGGTTAAGTTTATTCCAAGGTATTTGATTGTTTTTGTAGCTTCATCAGCCCTCACCCTGACTGTTGATGAGCAGCTTAATATGTTATCCCTCTTAGTATTTTTTTTTGTTTATTCTACTTAATACTTTTGGTTGAATACTGTAATCAATACACAATTCTTCTTAAGTGCTGAAACTTAACTGAAAAGTGATCGCTGTTAAAAATAAGAGGGGGAATAAGAGAGGGAAGAGATGTGCAATTCGGGACATGCTCAAGCTGACTTACCTCAAACGGTAGAGTTAGAAACATACCAGGGGATTCGAATTCAATCCCATCGAGGTGGCATGTACCAATGCCATCTCACTAGTCCAAGTGATCAATTTCTGTTCACAATTGATCGTAATGATAGGACTAAGAACCAAAGGGATCACATAAACAAGACTAGTGTCTGGAAATACTAGCTGATAGAATCAAAAAGGGAGAGAACGATCCAACATGGGAAGTGAGATACACAGCAGACCCATAGAATGGCAAATGTCCTAAACAGCACTCTGGCCTCATAATCAGCCCTTAAGGCATGCGGATCCGGCTGAAAAGCCCATGAGAGTATTTCAGACATGGAAAGCCAAGACACTCTGGAAAAAAAAAAAAAAAAACTAAATGAAAGATCTCCTCGAGTGAGCTCCCAGTGGAAAGAACGGGTCATCAAAGAAGGAGGTACCTTTCTTTGAAGGGAGGAGAGAACTTCCACTTTGACCATGGCCTTGTCTAAATATGATCAGAGTCAGTGAACTCAGGGGGCTTCCATAGCCTTGGCAGCTCATGACAAGAGCCTAGGGTGATTACTGATGCCATAAACAAGAGTGTTAATTTGTTAAGTCAACAACAGGAGTCACTGTGTACTTACTCCTCATGTGGGATCTCTGTCCTTAGTGTGCTGTACATTGTGATTTAATGCTATAACTAGTACTCAAACAGTATTTTTCACTTTATGTTTCTGTGTGGAAGCAAACTGTTGAAATCTTTACTTAATGTATGCTAAACCGATCTTCAGTATATAAAGAGAATCGAAAATGAATCTTAATGTGAATGGAAGGGGAGAGGGAATGGATAAGGGGAGGGTTGCGGGTGGGAGGGACTTTATGGGGGGGAAGCCATTGTAATCCATAAGCTGTACTTGGAAATTTATATTCATTAAATAAATGTTAAAAAAAAAAAAAGCAAGTCTACCACTGTTCCAGCTAGAACACTGGCTAATCACACAGTCAGGATCCTAGTGCATCCTCCTCAGAAGATACCTTTCCTACAAAGTGTGTGGGGATGTCTAGACAGGTACGACATTGATTTTTGTGCCATAGTTGCAGAATTCAGGCTGAGTCTTCCCAGCATTGTTATCTGTCATCTGGTATTGACACTGTTGGGAAGAGGCATGTCCCTTCCATCATCTCTAATTAGCAAAGGTAATATTATGTGAATAACCAATAATTTTAGATCAGTTCTCTCCAGCACCCTGTTTCATCTAGAAGACCTTGTGCTCCTTCTTCCTGTTACAATTTAGGTAGTTTGAACTAGTTAAGTTTCTTTTACCAAGCAAATTCTTAAATCTAAGCTTTCAGGTCAATTTCTCTGACTTCTTCTGTGAAAGCCCTTTTTTTTCTGATTTCAGCTCACAAATGTAGTCCATGCAGGGAATTTCAAGGAATAATTAACACTGAAATTATCGATGCTTGTCAACAGTTACAGTGTTAAACTCTACCCTTGACAAGAAATATTGTTGAAGCAGGACTTCTCAGAGGACACTGATTTCTCTTCATCATGGCTCTGTGTAAGGAAAGTTGTACTAGAGCACAGTCATACTCATTCGTTGCTGTATTGTCTGTGGTTATTTGTGCTATAATGACAGATTTCAGTAGTTGATACAGAGACAGAGACCACTCAGCTTGTAGAGCACTAAAACATTATCTGTCTGACACTTCACAGAAGTTTGCTGACCCATGCACTAAAACAATATTTATTCTAAATCAGTACTTCCCAACTGTAACTACATAAGAATCACCATTAATTTCTACTTTTCTATTTATTAATTCCTCCCGTTTACACTCTTTTTCTGAATTTTTAAATGCTTTGATCATTTATTACAAGATTTCGTCATTTTTGAAAAACTACATTTCCTGGTATAAATTTTCCTCTACTTCCCACTTTAGTTACATTTGCTTTCTTTGTATCTAAATAGCTTGCAAATGGAAGACTGATTTAAAATTTAAAACTGATTTAGGAAGATGTTGTTGAAAATTTCAAGCAGATAGAACCATTTTTTATAATAATTTTGTTACTGATTTTTTATCTCATTACATTTGAGTCAGAGAATGGGACCTGTAAGATTTATGATTTTGGAGATTTGTAGATTCTTTATAGCTTAATATGTGGTCAAAATATGACACTTTTTCATGTGTATTTGAAAATAATTTCTATTGCTTTTTAGTACAGATTTTTGTATATACATTTATCTATGAGATTGAATTTATAAAATTTGTTATTCAAATCCTTTGTGGTCTTACATATTTTTTCTCTTCTAAAACTATTTTATGATAAATATTTTAGTATTCCTATGATTGTTGACTTGCCAATTTTCTCTTCTCTCACAGCATACAGATTATATAAAGTAACTGATCATTTTGAGAAAAATTTTATATTCTAAAAGAGTTTGAGAGAAAAATTAGTGACACATACACAGGAAATTAAAAAAACAAATTGGTGAGGCAACGAAAAGTGCCATTATCAACTCCAGGAAAAATTCAAAAAGTTGAAAAAGAAGTATGTCCATAGCATATATTGTGAAAATAATGTGACATTACAAGTTTAAGTGACCAGAAATTTTTGCAGGAAAAGTGGTATTAGAAAGCTAAGTCTTCATAATGCATACTAAACAAGTTAGTAGACTATGCCTAATTTTTTTAAAAATTTATTTATTTATTTATCTGAAAGTCAGAGTTACAGAAAGAGAGAAGCATAGAGAGAAGGGGGTCTTCTGTCTGCTGGTTCACTCCCCAGCTGACCTCAACAGAGGGAGCTGTGCCGACCCGAAGCCAGAAGCCAGGAGCCAGGAGCTTCTTCCGGGCCTCCCACGTGGGTGCAGGGGCCGAAGGACTTGGGCCACCTTCTACTGCTTTCCCAGGCCATAGCAGAGAGCTGAATTGGAAGTAAAGCAGCTGGGAATCAAACCGGCACCCATATGGGATTCCAGCACTGTAGGCAGTGGCTTCACCTGCTACACCACTGTGCCAGCCCCTTAAAGATTTATTTAATTTATTTGAAAGATAGAATTACAGGGGCTGGTGCTGTGTGGCATAACTCCAGTGGTTGCGGCCATCTGGAGAGTGAATCAGCAGATGGAAGACCTTTCTCTCTCTCTCTCTCTCTCTCTCTCTCTCTCTCTCTGTAACTCTGCCTTTCAAACAAATTAATTAATTTTTTTAAAAAAGGCAGCGTAACATGGAAAGAGGGAGAGACAGAGATAGGTTTTCCATCCACTGGTTAACTCCTCAAATGGCTGCAATGACCGGGGCTGGGCCAGGCTGAAGCCAGGAGCCAGGAGTTTCTTTTGGGTCTCTCACGTGGGTGCAGGGGCCCAAGCACTTGGGCCATCGCCCACTGCTTTCCCAGGTGCATTAGCGGGGAACTGGATCAGAAGTGAAGCAGCCAGGATTTGAATAGGCACCCATAGGGGATGCTGGCATAATAGGTGGTGGCTTTACCTGCTATACCACAATGATAGCCCAAATTATGCCTAATTTTTAAGACAATAAATAAGAAATAGCAGTATAAGCATGCTACTGAGAAATATGGAGGAACCATTTGAGACATCAACGTCCCATATGAAAATGTTGGTTTGAGTTCCAGCTAGTCCACTTCAAATCCAAACTCCGGCAAATGCCCCCTGGGAGGCAGCAGATGATGTCTCATGTGCTTAGAGTTCCTGCCACTCATGTTGGAGACACAGATGAGGTTCCTGGCTCCTGACTTCACCCTGGCCAGCTCCAACTATTGCGGCCATTTTTTTAATGCTAGGGCCATTTTGCAAGTAAACCATCATATAGAAGATCTCTCTCTCTCTCTCTCTCCCTCTCTCTCTCTCTCTCCCTCTCTCTCTCTCTCTCTCTCTGTTATTCCACCTTTCAAATAAATAAATAAATATTAAAGACTGATAGAAAACCTTATAGCACTAAAATAGAAGATGTTGAAGATCTAGCCAATTATTTTCCTCAAAAACTTTCATTATCCATAATAGGGTAACAGATGAGGTCAATCAAACCTGCAAAAAAAGATAACTCCTTCATTAATTACTATATATTATAAATGCATATGTTTAACATTCTATCATACTGCAGTTGTGCCTTACGGAAACTGTTCAATAGGCAACAGTCATGATTTATGTGCCATTGTTTGCATATATGCAAAGCTGTCCATAAGTACTTATGTTGTTTTTAATGTCAGTTATGCACACTGTTTGGTAAAAACCTTAGTCTTTTATCAGTTAGGGGAAGGAAATCCACTGACACTGCAGATCCCACAAGACAAATATTTTATAACTATAACATTTAAATAAAGAACATAAACAGAGAAGGGTCTCAGCACAGAGATATACCATGTTTCAGGCTGGAAAGAGTTAATATTTTAGAAATGGCATTTCTCCCTAAATTAATGTATAAATACAGTGCAATCACAAACATAATTTTAACAGCATGTTTTATGTAACTTGACAAGCCAATATTATCTTCATCTTAGATAATGAAACTATGTAAGAATTATTTTCAAAAAGCAGACAAAAAACAGCAATGATGGATTGCTCGATCAGATACCAAAATATCTTATAAGGCTAAAATAGACTCCAATAATTAAAATTGAAATAGTCATAAAATTATAATTTAAAAAATAGACAAATAAGTAAATGAAATAAAATAGAGCCCCCAAAACATTTACTAGATTTTAAAAAAGTGACACTTTAGATTACAAAGAAATGATGGACTATGCAGTAAGTGATATTCAGATAATTTAGTGTATACTAGGAAAAAAGTAGCCTTCACATTCTAATTGATACCATATTAAAAACCAAAATGATTCCAGATGGATTAAAGAATTAAATTTTTTTTCTGTTGTTCATGAACTTGGTCAAAATTTCCAGTTTAGCTGGAAGCCTATAAAATAATATGACCTTTTTAGAAGGAAATTTCTCTGTTACTATCAAAATATAACATATAAATGCTTTTGGACTCAGCATATGTATATGCAAAGAGAGAGGGATAAAGATGTTAATTGCTGCATTATTTTTTATTGCAAAAACATGGGATCAACCTAAATTCTCGTAAGTTGTTATATAATGATATATCTCTAGTATGCAGTGTTTAAAAGAAATGAAGTAAGTGGGGGCAGGCATTACTTGGGGGGGCGGCCCTGTGGCTTAGTGGGTAAAACCACTACCTGTAGTGCTGGCATTCCATATGGGCACCGGTTTGAGTCCTGGCTGCTCCACCTCGGATGCAGCACTCTACTTTGGCCTGGGAAAGCAGCAGAAGATAGCCCAAGTCCTTGGGCCCCTGCACCCACATGGGAGACCCAGAAGAAGCTCCTGGATCCTAGCTTTGATTGGCCCAGTTCCGGCCATTGTGGTCATTTGGGGAGTGAACCAGTGGATGAAAGACTTTCTCTCTCTCTCTCTCTCTCTCTCTCTGCCTCTGCCTCTCTGTAATTCTTCCTTTCAAATAAATGAATAAAACTTAAAAAAAAAAAGATATTACGTTGGATGCCTACACTGCGTGTCAGAATGCCTGGCTCAAGTCTTGGGAGCTCCTCCTCTTGTAATCCAACTTCCTGCTAATGCACTTCCTAGGAGGAAGCAGATGATGGCTTAAATACATGTATTTAGACAGATGGAGCTCCGGTGCCAATTCCAGTCCCCACTGCTCCACTTCCAACCCCAGTCCCTGCTAAGGAACCTGGGAAAGCAGCTGGAAATGGCCCAAGTTGCTTGAGCCCCTGCAACCACATGGGAGACCTGGAAGAAACTCCTGGCTTCTGGCTTTGGCCTGGCCCAACCCCAGCTGTTGTGGCCATGTGGGGAGTGAAACAACAGATGGAAGACCTTTCTGTCTCTCTCCTTCTCTAACTATGCCTTTCAAATAAACAAATCTCTTATAAAAAAAATCAATGAAAAGAAGAAATAAAATAAGTCTGTATACACTGACATGGAAAGGTCACTAAGGCATATTGTGAAGGTGGAAAAATTACCAAAACGAAATAATGTAATCAAAGAAATTGGTAAGTCCATACATACATATATATATATATATATAAATTCATAGGGAACAGTTTGTAAACATTCATACCAAATTGATGACAATGATCACTTCAGGAAAGAGGGTGTTGAAAGGAGTACTTGAGTGTTTTACTTTCTGTACTTGTGAGTGGCTTGACTCATTCCCAGTAGGAATGTATTCCTATATTACTTATGTAATTTTTTAGACGCAGTAAAAATTTTAAACACTAAATAAAACTTGGTAATGAGAAGGCATAGAGCAAGGCACTGCTGTTTCTCATTGCTTTTAAATAATATTTGATTTTTAAAGCCATGCACATGCTTTAATTTGATGAAAAAAAGTAAATGTTTAAAAATGCATTTTACTCAAGGCCTCAGAGCAATAAGTGGCAGAGTTAGCCTTCAAAGCAAGTTTGTGTTAATAGCTTCTAAAGAAAGAAATATAAAAGAAAAAAGGCTTAATCTACTAAGGCATTATAATTAAGTGCTATTCTAGCTTTTACTTATATTAAGAGAAGGGTGATTATGGTTTGATAGTAACTTATATAATAAATTATACATAGTAATCTGCACTAAAAGTCTTAAGTCCTTATCTGTACAATGACCGGAAATGTTTTCTTCCATAGTATTCTACATTTGGGCATAAAACTGGTACTGTTGTGTCTGGCACTATGGCACAATTGGTAAAACTGCTGCTTGTGATGTCGCCAGCATCACATATCAGAGTGCCAGTTCGAGCCTGTCTGTTCTGGTTCTGATCCAGTTCTCTGCTAAAGCAGCAGAGGATGGCTCAAGCACTTTGGCCCCTGCCACCCCTGTGTGAGATCAGGATGGAGTTCTGGGATCCTGCAGCCATTTAAGGAATGAACCAGTGGATGGAAGATCTCTCTCTCTCTCTCTCTCTCTCTCAAGTAAATAAATAAATAAATAAATAAATAAATCTTTAGAGGAAAAAAAACTGGTATTGTTAGGGTTAGCTTGGTGTCATCTTAACTCAATTTGCAATGATACTTTAGTATGATTTGTTAGGAGCTGTCTACTTTAAACACATTAATTTACGTCTACATCTGTGAATTTACAACTACTTCAAGTCCCAGCAGATTTAGATCAGAAAGAGGAATGACTATCTGTTTTGCTTGTAGGTTTCTGTATTTTTCCATGTATGGGGACATTCTTTCTTCTACATATCTTTATTTACAAATCAGCATGTGTTCTTGGGAGTCCCTAAATATGAGACCATATGGTTTTGATTTTCCATTTTTTAAAAAAATTTCTATACTAAGGACAAATATTTAAAAACTTAGTGAATAGTTGCCATATTTATTTTTCTAATGAAGGAAATGAGTTTATTCTTACTGTTAAAATTAAAATATACCAAGGCCAGCGCCGTGGCTCACTTGCCTAATCCTCCGCCTGCGGTGCCAGCACCCCGTGTTCTAGTCCCGGTTGGGGCGCCGGGTACTAGTCTCGGTTGCTCCTCTTCCAGTCCAGCTCTCTGCTGTGGCCCAGGAGGGCAGTGGAGGTTGGCCCAAGTGCTTGGGTCCCTGCACCCACATGGGAGACTGGGAGGAAGCACCCGGCTCCTGGCTTCGGATCAGTGCAGCGCCAGCTGTAGCAGCCATTAGGGGAGTGAACCAATGGAAGGACGACCTTTTTCTCTGTCTCTCTCTCACTGTCTATAACTCTCTCTCTGCCTCTCTCTCACTGTCTAACTCTGCCTGGCAAAAAATTTTAAAAAATTAAAATATACCAAAGAAATAGTACTTTACAGAGTTTGCCTTTAAAGAAAATATTCTTGTTAGAATTTTAAAGCCATTATATTATAGCACACATGGAAAAAGAAGTTACAAGTTAATGCTTAAGAAAATTTTGTATTCATTGGCCAAAAAACTACAGTTGTTGTTTCTGAACTGTTTGAATACTTAAAGCTTAAAACCAGAACAATGTCTAACATTTAGTAGGAACAAGTGATTCGCCAAACTTTTTATTAAACTGTCTCATTGACCCTTGAAACAACATTCTGAAGTAGATGCTACTATTATCCCCGTTTCAGAGATTGAAAGATTTACCAAAATCATACATCTAGGAAATTAGTAGTCAGCATTTGACCTCTGAGCTTAATTTCACAAAACAATTTTATGCTACTTTAGACTTAGATACCACATGGCAGCACATGAGGAGGTATGTGTCCTATGAGCCCTTTATGGTATTCATCATACCACTGCCATTAGTTATAAGCAAATGAGATGCCAAGAAAATATTATTTTATTTTCCATCACCAATCTCCATTAATGGCCCAGGGGATTCTGCTGAAGCTGTTGTAGACAGGTGTTTGGAAAGCATATTATGAATTTTATCTTTGGATGCCAATATTTAGAATTATTTTATTGAAATGTTTGCTGGCAGTGAGCCATCAACCTGTGTTGAAGGATAACAAGAAGATTGTATTCAATCAGTGCCAACAAAGTATCATCTTCACATATACCCACAGAATGACTTTCTCAGATCCCATTACCTAAAGGGAATCTCCTTGCATTTTATGAGGCAATATGATTAACTGATTTGATTATGTTTTCCTCTTGTCCTTTGACCTCTAAAGAAGCTAGAATCAAATCACCATCTCACCTGTAGCAACTGCTTAGAACATTTCCATGTGAATATCTTATTTCTGTTCTTACTATTTTCTGTTCACTGAGCTTCAATATTTGTTTTCATTGTTTTGCAGTGTGTTGGTCAAGACTCCTTTGGTTAAGTCATGTCACACGTGCATACATGCTTGCATGCACACATAAATTCACACACATACACACACACTTTGATCTCGGATATACCAAAAGTATGAGCTTGTGATAGTGAGCTATGGCCTAGTGGTTCTAAATCAGGCACTACTTGATCCCTAAGGGGACATTTTGCAGTACCTGGAGATGGATGCAGGTGTTACTGCAACCTAGTGAGTAGAGGTCAGGGAGGCTACTAAGTATCCTAAAATGCACAGAACAACTCCACCTCCTACTGTGAAGAATTAGCTAGTCCCAGATGGTAAACGGGAAACCCTGGGTTTTGCTACAGATGAGTGACAGAGCTAAAGTAAATAGGGAGGAATCTAGTAGGAAACAGTGCAGCGATCGTGAGGCTAAGTTCAAAAATGATTTTAAAGGAGTGACTTAGAGATGGCATTCTGATTCTACGTGGCAGGGCTCAGTTTGCAGAACACTTTTGTAAGATAAACAAATATTGGGGCTGACGCCACTTGCGGTGCTGGCATCCTGTAAGGGCACTGGTTTGTGTCCCAGCTGCTTCTCTTTGGATCCAGCTCTCTGCCTATGACCTGGGAAAGGAATGGAGAGTGGCCCAAGTGTTTGGGCCTCTGCACCTTCATGGGAGATCTGTAGGAAGCTCCTAGCTCCTGGCTTTGCATCAGCCCAGCTTTGGGAAGTGAACCAATGGATGGAAGACCTCTCTCTCTGTCTTTCCCTCTCTTCTGTTTGTAGCTCTACCTCTCAAATAAATAAACAGAAATTTTTGAAAAAATGAGCAAATATTAATTGTGCATATCTAAAAATAGACCAGAGCACTAAAGCTCCCTCAAGTCCCACCCTCCAGCAGCACCTCTGAACCAGGATAGTAAATGAGTCATGAACTTGGATTTTTAATTCCTAGGGATTGCTCAGGGTGGGGAAAAAGACACACAAAGCCTGCGTAGCAACCTGAATTTTAGTCTCATTCTTTCTTTGTGTGACTTTGGATAAGTCACTTTTCCGACTAGGTATTTGTCACCTTTGTAAACTGAGATCTGGTTGCATTATTTCCTTTTTTCTTCAATTTTTTACTTAAATTATTTATTCTTTTCATTTTATTTGAGAAAGAGAGAGGGAGCTTCCATCCCAAAATAGTCAAAGCTGGGCCAGGCTGAAACCAGGAGCCCAAAACTCAATCTAGATCTCTCATGTGGGTGGCAGGGAACCAAGTCTTTGAGCCATCACCACTGCCTCCCTGGGTGTACATTGTAGCAAAGTGGAATAGAGAGTAGAGCTGGGGCTCAAACCTAGGCACTCTGGTATGGGATGTGGGTGCCCCAGCAGCAGCTTAATTATTGCACCAAGCATCTGTCTCTATTACTTCATTTGTAAAACAATTTCTATCACTGATAGAGTCTGTGGTCACAAAAGGCTTCCATAGCCTTGGCAGCTCATGGCAAGAGCCTCAGGTGATCACTGATGTCATAAATAAGAGTGTTAATTGTTAAAGGAACAACAGAAATCACTGTGCACTTACTCCCCATGTAGGACCTCCATCCTTAATGAGTTGTAATATGAGAATTCACTGTAAATCTTGTTCTCAAACTGTACTCTATATGTTGTGTATGTAGGTGGGTGCAAACTATTGAAATCTGTGCTTAACATAGAGTTGGGGGGGGCAGGCACTGTGGCGTAGCAGGTTAAGCCTCTGCCTGCAGTGCCAACATCCCATATGGGTACCAGTTCGGATCCTGGCTGCTCCACTTCAGATCCAGCTCTTTGTTATGGCCTGGGAAAGCAGTAGAGGATGGCCCAAGTCCTTGGGCCCCTGCACCCACATGGAAAGACCTGGAGGAAGCTCCTGGCTCCTGGCTTCAGATTGGCGCAGCTTCAGCCTATGCAGCCGATTGGGGAGTGGACCTGCAGATGGAAGACCTCTCTCTCTCTCTCTCTCTCTCTCCCTGCCTCTCCTTCTCTTTCTGTGTAACTCTGACTTTCACATAAATAAATAAATCTTTTAAAAAACATAGTTGGTCCTTCGTATATAAAATCAAACTAAAAATGAACCCTAATGAAGAAGGGGATGGGAGAGGGAGAAAGAGGTAGGATGGGAGTCAGTGTGGGAGGGTGGGTATGGTGGAAAGAACCACTGTATTCCTAAAGTTGTACCTATGAAAAATGCATTCAATAAATAAGAACATTAAAAAAGCAAATATGTAAAATAAAACAGGGAAAGAAAAAAAACAATTTTTAGTTCTGCTATTTATGTCTATATTTTATCTTGTTATTTGAGAATAAAAAAGAATAAAGCTTAGGAATATCTGTGTGTGTGCACTTACTCCTCATGTAGGATCTCTGTCGTTAATGTGCTATACATGGAGATGTAATGCTATAACTAGTATTCAAACAGTATTTTTCACTCTGTGTTTCTATGTGGGTGCAAACTGTTGAAACCTTTACTTAATATATGCTAAACTGATCTTCTGTATATAAAGAGAATTGAAAATGAATCTTGATGTCAATGGAAGGGGAGAGGGAGCAGGAAAGGGGAGGGTTGCGGGTTGGAGGGAAGTTATGGGGGGGGAAGCCATTGTAATCCATAAGCTGTACTTTGGAAATTTATATTCATTAAATAAAATTTTTTAAAAAAGGAATATCTGTGTGTATGTGTGTGTTTTACTTGGCTGTGTAAATCCTAAACATGGTCAGTCCTGAAAACAATTACCACTTGAAACAATAGCATATTATATCAGAGTGCTGGTTTGTGTCCTGGCTGCTCTGCTTCCAATCCAGCTTCCTGCTACTGCACCTAAGAAAGCAACAGAAAATGGCCTGAGTACCAGGGCCCCTGCTATCTACTTGGGAGACCCAGATGGAGCTCCTGGCTCCTAGCTTCAGCTTAACCCAGTCTCGGCTGTTGTACACATCAGGGGAGTGAAACAGTAATGGATGGAAGAAGTCTATCTATCTATCTATCTACCTACCTACCTACCTATCTATCATCCATCTATCTATCATTGCATTTCAAATAGATAAATAAATAAATATTTTTTAAAAATTTTTGGAAAGCTTTGGTGATTACAACATAGAATAATTTTAGAACTTTTCGAAGTGTTATGTTATGCATTTACCTGTTCTTTACAATGAACAGTGTAATTCAATGAACAAAAACAAGAGTTTTTTTTTTTTTAACTCTTCCACTACGTTTAGTAGCTTTAGAAAATGAGCTATATAAAAAGGTTTATACAAAGGGAGTTATTCCAGTGCTAGAAAATGGAAGCACTGGCTTTCTTGTTAGAGATCATCTCTATCACTTCCCTGTCTGTGGGGTAATCATGGACTTAATCTTTGGACCAGGACTTTATTTAGAATGAGAACTGTGTAGCAGGAAAAGGTTTATGAGCAAGTTAAAATGTTCAATACTCAACTCCAAGAGAGCAGGAATGACACCAGTCTTTGTCTTTTTCTCTGTCATGTGTCCCTAAAGCTCAAAATGAATAATGAGAACCAGGGAAAACTCTAGACTGAAGCTAGGTGCACAGAGCATGAGTTAACTCATACAGCTAGGTCGGTTGTTCTGTACCCAAGGCCACTTAGCCCAGATGGCAATGGGAGACAGAAATCTGCAGCTTTTCCTTCATTTGCCAAACCATGTGCTCTGGCAGGGGGCTATGTCTGTGGGGCAAGAGACCTTTTCCAACTTAAATCAAGGCACAATATGTCACTACATGATAGAAATATCTTCATCAGAAACTGATTTAGGAGTAGATATTTAGCCCAGCTAGTGGCTAAGACTTCTGCATCTCATTTCAGGAGTACCCAGGTTCAATGCTGCCCTCCAGCTCCTGTCTCCAACTTTCTACCAATGCAGACCATGGGAAGCAGCAGATGATGGCTCAAATAGTTGGGTTTCCATCACTCAAATAGGAGACTCAGACTGAGTTCCTACCTCCTGGCTTCTTCTTGGCCCAGCCCATCTCTAGCCATTGCAGACATTTGGGCAGTGAATCATATGATGGAAGATCTCTCTGTATTTGTCATGCTCCCTTTCTGGGTCTCTCTTCTTCTCAAATAAATTTTTTTTTCAAAAAATGACTTTAATATAGTGTTGTAAGTTCTTATTCCGAACCATAATAGCGTGGATTCTTGAAATTGCCCAATAAACAAACTTGATGTGGGTAAAAGTAACAGACAGTTGGGTAGGTTTAACTTAAAAATTTTCTGGTTCAAAAAGAATAAGGAACAAATAGTTTCTGAATACAAAAAAGTCAAAAGACAAGCTAAGGACATGAAGAGGAAGATTCTGAAGGAAGGTAACAAAAACTTGGCAAAGTCATACTTCAGCCATTGAGGCAATAATTTAGTTTACAGAAAGGCACCCACATTATGTGGTCTAGGAGGTTATCAACTTGGACATCATACATTCTGTTTCTGAGAGAGATGTTTGATATATAAACAAACCAATCCTCAGGGCTTGTTGCAAACAACAGCTTTCAGGCACGTCGTCAGGTCATACATCCTCCAGCCAACTTCCCACATCTGCTGCACAAAGACAGTTTGCACTTACAAGGCTGAGCATGAGAGCCCTATATGTCTTCCACATAACTGAAGGGAAATAACTTTTTTTTATTAGACTGCCTTTGATTTTGTTATTTCCGTTGTCTCCCATGTTCAAAGAATTGATGATTCAAGGATAAGATATATGCCCACTGACCACTGACAAAAGAGCAAGTGCCCATGAGTAGCACACATTCTGAAAGGGCAGAGTATTGTCTAACTACTGTAAATTGTGTTGAAAAAGTTTTCCAGATGGAATGATTGTAATTACTGCTTTTTCCCTTTTAAAAATTGTAGATATTCTTCAGTGAGTAGCTTAGCAATTTAAGAAGAACCTTGATAAGTGAAAGGTAATAGTAAAATATTGAAATAACCTCTTCTGGCTTAATTTTAATAAAAAGTGTGATTACTTTCCAGCCATTACACAACAGATCCATATTCTCCATATATATGGAGATATATATATATATATATATCCAAGCAGAAAATTCACATCACCTGGTCAGCTAGCTCTCCATTTGCATTCTTGATTGACATGATGAAGGCTGCACTGGAGTTTGTGAATATTATGTATACATGAGATCAAACAGAAATCAACCCAAACCTGCAGGATGTGGTAGGAAATCAAACAACATAACAAAGATGAATGCGGGCCAGTGTTGTGGTGCAGCAGGTTAAGCCACTGCCTGAGATGCTGGCATCACATATGCATATATGAGTGATGGTTCAAGTCTCAGCTGCTTCACTTCTGATCCAGCTCCCTGCTATTGTGCCTGGGAAAGCAGTAGAGGCTGGCTCAAGTACTTGGACCTCTGCTACCCACCTGGGAAACCAGGATGGAATTCCAGGGTCCTCACTTTGTCCTGGCTTAACCGCTAACAGCTGCAGCCATTTGGGGAATGAACCAGTGGATGGAAGATCTCTCTCTCTCTCTCTCTCTCTCTCTCCAGTCCCCCCTTCTCACTCTATAACTCTACGTTTCAAATAAATAAATAATTATTTGAAAAAAACTGTATTTATCCCATGTGCCAGATTTTAAGACTAAATGAGACTTATCTATGAAACACTGAGCATAGTATCAGCCATATAATAAGTGTTCAGTGAAGAGTCTTTTTATTATGATGAAGGAAAGATGAATTGTATCTGCTACTTGTGAAAAATGAATAGTATGTAGATGGGACATGGAGATTGTTTTGAGATGAAGAATCTTTAAAAATTTCATGGAAATATGTGTAATGAAAATACTGAGTTGGAATGGGATGTTTTTGCACCAAAACAAACTTATGGCTTAATTCCATTTCCATGAACTTTTTAAACTAGCATAATATTGGCAAGAGGGGATAGTAATGGATCTATGGCCTGGGACTTTACTCGTGCAAGGCCCATATAAGGCTACAGTGACACCCTAATCATTTATCAAGCAACTTAAACTGTAGCACATACTCCCAGAGCAATGAGCTAAAAGTGACTTGAAAGCATAGGCCAAACATGGAGCCCACTCTGTACCGGAGTTTTATTAGATACTGAGGGAGATTAAATGGTTATCAAAACAAACACACACATATTGTGGAACAGAATATTGATTTTTGCATCAGTCTATAGAATAAAGCATAAGACTTTAAAGAAATATCTACCCCCTCTCTTGGGTGTTAAGTTTTATACTACTTAGCTATTGGGAATTCTTCAGTTCCAAAGGAGACAATGCACAAAAAAAGGCCATTCACCGTCCCAATATTTCTCTTTTATTTCTTGTAGGCTTATTCTGAGGGAGCCCCCTTGACTGTAAGTTCCCTGAAGCATGAATTTAAATCTTTCTTAAAATTTTAGTGTTAGAAATCGCTATAATCCAAAAGTTGTACTTTCAAAATGTATATTTATTAAATAAAAGTTTTAAAAAATTTAGTCTTAGCTCTTAGCTCAGCATTTGGAACACAGTGGAACAGTTGTATAGTGGCTGACTATGGTTAAGTATTAAGATGAGAGAATGGAGTGATGCATTTTGTTGCTTTTCTCTTACCTGTACAGTCTCAGTAACAGTACTAAATTGATTCACACAATAGTCAAGTAAAGAGAAACGTTCTGACCTGAACCTGAATCCATAGTCAATCTGGGCATCTCAGACTAGAGAAAAGGAGGGGATGGATATTCATGAGCATGGGTCTCTTCCCAAAGCCCATCCCACCCCATTCCTGCAGTGCCTTCTCCCAAACAGAAAAGTTCTAATGATGTGTGCTGATTAATGTCAACAGTGTCAGAACCATTATTTGACAGAAAAGAGAGGGCACCATGTCTCCTTAGATTAAGGCAATGATTTTCCAGGATGCAGCCTAGCCCAACCATCATCAGGATTTGTCTTGCCCCAGTGGGAATATGTTTAGCTTGCCAAACAATAGACAAGAAGGGGATATGGGGGTAGGGGGGTAGTGTTGTGGCACAGTGGCTTAATTTAATTCCTAATTTGTGGTTATTGTTTTAGTTAATAGGGCCAACAAAAATGTTATTTTTTAAAAGATTTACTTATTTAGTTAAAAACCATAGTGATAGAGTGGGAGAAAGAAAGAGAGAGACAGAAAGAGATTTTTCCGTTCACTGATTTACTCCCCAAATGCTCACAACATACAGAGCTGGGCCAAGCCAAAGCCAGGAGCCAGGAACTCCATCTGGGTCTCCCATGTGAGCAGCGGGAACCTAAGCATGTGGGCCATCACCTGCTGCCTTCCCAGCACATTAGCAGGAAGCTGGATTGGAAGTAAAGCTGCCTGGATTCAAACTGGCAGTCCAATATAGAATACCAGCCTCACAATCAGTGTCTCAACTCACTGTGCCACAGTGCCAGCCTTCCCAACAAAAAGTTATCCATTGAAATCTAAAGGATTACCTTCCAGGAGAAAAATTTAATTCTTGTCCCCTTATTCATATACCTTATTTAAGCATCTAAGATTCCATGAACTGGGGAAGCTGATTTTCTCTTTGCACTTGTGTCTGTACCACCAACACCAGGGGCCAGAAGACGGTGAGATTGCCAATCTACAGGAAGCAAGAGTCCAAACTACAGTTTTAACTACAGACTGACATCCAGCAGCTGGTTAATTACATATTTTCATTAATGGAATGAATCGCATTGTCTTTTGGATGACAATCTGTCTTTCAATTCACCAATGTCTTATTTCATTCTGCACTTATTAGCAACCCTGTGTTTTCATACTTCCACTTCCTTACTAGTCTTAAAGCTAAAAAAAAAAAAAAGAAAGAAAGAAAAAGAAAAAAGTTTGCTCTTGAACAACTATGTATCTTGCTGCACTTGGGTTTTCCTCAAGTTTTTATAATAAAATAATTTTAAATGGATATATTGACAGGAAAAATCTAGAGACAGGACATCTTTTGTGTGGTAGTTTATTTTTTAAAGCATCGCATCAGAACAGGGTTATCTTTTGTCTTTGGAACCCAAATCAAAGGACAATTTCACAAGCTTCCCTTAACTTGACTTTATATGCTTCCTTTGGCAACGAGGGTGCATTTGGTGACATGGAATACTCAAGAAGGACCTGATTACACACTTCACAGAGCTCTTTTTTAAGTAGAGAAATACATGAGATGGCAATCATAAAAACCAGAATCTTAGAGAAAATTGAGGAGAATGGAGATTTGAGAAAACAGAGGTTCACTTCTTTTCCAAGTCAGTATCTGAAAAACTATACCACAATGTCTAAAACATTTTCTTGGCATGTGGCATATAGAAATATCTCCCCACAATCCCTTTGCAGAAAGATAAGTTTTACAACTCCAGGTAACGAAGTGACAAAATGATCCAGATAAGAGATTGAATTTGAAATTGCAGATACATAGGGGTCGGCGCCATGGTGCAGTAGGTTAATCCTCCACCTGCAGTGCTGGCATCCCATATGGGCGCCAGTTCTAGTCCCGGCTGCTCCTCTTCCAATCCAGCCCTCTACTATGGCCTGGGGAAGCAGTAGAAGACGGGCCAAGTCCTTGGGCCCCTGCAGCAGCATGGGAGACCGGGAAGATGCACCTGGCTTCAAGCTTCAGATCGGCACAGCCATCTGGGGAGTGAACTAATGGAAGGAAGACCTCTCTCTCTCTCTCTCTCTCTCTCTCTCTCTCTCTCTGTAACTCTACATCTCAAATAAATAAATAAAAATTATTTAAAAAAAGAAAAGAAATTATAGATACATAGGTGAAAAGAAAATTCTCATCTTTGGGAGAGCCAGAAAAGAAGGAGAGATGGGGCCATGGTTGAGGCAAAAAAAAAAAAAAAAAATGCTGAGCATATGAGGAGTAGTAATAATGTCAAACAGGCATGAATACTTAAAAGTTGGAGCCATGTTTTTAAATTGGATTTTAGGATAACAAGCTCGTAAATAGAATGGATTACCAAAGTAGTGTATTCCTGAAACAGGGCTAAGTCCCTGATTCCACTTATTATTAATTTCTCCCAGAAATCACTTAGCAAAGTGATTACTCTTTAGCATTTCATGGATTTTACTCTTTATCCAGTCAACTACTACTCTTTAAAGGGAATACTGGGATGGGCATTTGGCACAGGGTTTAAGATGCTCTCTTGGACATGTGAGTCCCATATTGGAGTGCCTGGGTTTGAGTCCTGGCTCTGCTTTTTTTTTTTTTTTTTTTTTTTTTTTTTTTTGGACAGGCAGAGTGGACAGTGAGAGACAGAGACAGAGAGAAAGGAGAAATGTCTTCCTTTTTTCCCGTTGGTTCACCCTCCAATGGCCACTGCGGCTGGCGCACCGTGCCAATCCAAAGCCAGGAGCCAGGTGCTTCTCCTGGTCTCCCATGGGGTGCAGGGCCCAAGCACTTGGGCCATCCTCCACTGCAGTACCGGGCCACAGCAGAGAGCTGGACTGGAAGAGGGGCAACCGGGACAGAATCTGGCACCCCAACTGGGACTAGAACCCGGTATGCCAGTGCCACAGGCAGAGGATTAGCCTAGTGAGCCACGGCGCCGGCCTTTGGCTTTGCTTTTCATTCCAGTTTCCTGCTAATACACCCTGGTAGGCAGCAGGTCATGGTTCAAGAGTCTGGGGCCCTGCCACCCACATGGGAGACCCATATTGTGTTTCTAGCTCTGAGTTTTGGCGTGGCTCAGCTCTGGCTCTTTAGGGTGTTTGGAAAGTGAACCAGCAGATCAAAGAGCTCTCTGTGTTTGTCTGTTGGTCTCTCTTTCTTTCGAATAAAAATAGCTAAATTATTTTTAAAAATATTTAAAGTCAATAGTAATCACATTTCTGAAGAATTCTGTGGATTGTGTTGTTGTGTCCACTTGCATATAGATAGATAATACAGCTATACCAAAATAGGCTCATAATCTTGTAGGAATTAGAGGAAAAACAAAATTATTAGTTTTCTGCTGCTGCTTAACAAATCATCACAAATTTAGCAGCTTAAAACAACACCTTTGTGGAGTGGGCATTGTTACACAGCAGGAAAACCATCTTTTGGGACACCCATAATCCCATGTCAGACTGCCTGGTTCTATTCCCAGCTATTCCACTTCCAATCCAGCTTCCTGCTTATATGCATTGGTACTTTGGTCCTTGCAACCCACATGGGAATCCAGCCAAGAGCTCCCAGGTTCAGTCTGGCCCAGCCCCTTCTGTTTGCTGGCATTTGGGGAGTGACCCAGCAGATGGAAGATCTCTCTCTCTCTCTCTCTCTCTCTCCTTTTCAAAGAAATAACTCAGAATAATAAAATGGAAAAACTAATAATAAGAGAAAGATATATTCTATCTGCTGATTCACTCCCTCAGTGCCCACGACAGTCAGTACTGGACCAGGCCCAAACTGGAAGCCTGGAACTCAATCTAAGTCTACCACGTGGGTGACAGGGACCCAACTATTTTGGTAAGTACCTTCCACCTTCCAGGATGCATATTCCCAAGTGACTGGAATTGGAAGCAGAGCTGGCACTCAAACCCAGGTATTCTGATATATGATGCAGGCACCCCAAGCAGTGTCTTAACTGCTATGCCAAACACCTGCACCAGGCTGGGTCATTTGTTCAGAACCTCAGAAAGCTGAAATCAAGGTGTCAGTTGTCATTGCGCTTTCATGTGAATCTTGGAGTCCTCTTCCACATCCACTGGTTATTAAGAAATCAGCTCCTTGAGGCCCTGGGCTCCTAGAGGCTGCCACTATTCCCTGGCATGGGACCCCTTCAAAGACATGACAGTTTACTTCCTCAAAGCTGCAGGAAAGCAACTTTATGGCTTGAAACCTCTCCTTTAAAGGACATTCTGGACTTTCTTCAAAGGGTTCAGTGGATGAAGTCAGACCCACCCAGAATAATCTTCTTTTGGATTAATTCAACATGAAATTATTTGAGACATTCCTTACATCTGCATTTCCCTTTATCTTTATCATGCAACAGCCTAATCACAGCAGTGAGACCCTTCATATTCACAAGTGTTGTGCACATTAAGGGACACGAGATCAGACAGGATGTATACATTGGGGGGGGCGTGGCATTATTCTTGAGGATCATCTTAGAATTATGCCTGCCACAGCTAATTAAAAGGGGGAACTTTCTTTTCTCCTACCCTTTCTTTGCTCATACTAAATGATCCATAAAGGCATTTCTTTATATGATCTATAATGAGAACTGAGATCTTTTGAGCGCTTCTTATGAATGTTTATCTTAACAAAATTAAAACTACTAAGAATTGCTCTGGCCCCACATCACTACTCCCTGGTGACTCAAGCTTCCGAACCTTAGGTCTTCCAATAACAAGTCAAGGGGCAAGTCAAAGAATTTGCATTTGGTGAGGCGAAATTCTCCAGAAGGACCTGCTTTCATACCTCAGGATTCATTTCGGCAAAGAAAAATATAAGAGAGTGCAGTCACAGAAATCACAATTTAGAGAGGAACTGGGGAAGGTGGAGACTTGGGAAAACAGAAAAGTAGTGATATCCACAGGGTAAAGAATCACTGACTTCACAGGGGAATGTTCAGTTTAAGTGCAAGTAAGCCCAAAATTGGCACAATTGGAAGCACATGAGTGGCAAGGAGGTTCAAGTGTTCCTGTCTAATGCTCAAGAATCTATAGCTTCTCAGCCTTTTGGCTAACGTCAAGTGTAGTATCTGTTCTTATCAGTTTAGTGCTCAAGAATCTAAGGACTCTGCTAATACGCCTGAGAAAGCAGTGGAAGATGCTCAAGTCCTTGGGCCCCTGCACCCACGTGGCAGACCTGGAAGAAGCCCCTGGGTCCTGGCTTTGGATCAGCACAGCTCCAGCTGTTGTAGCCAATTGGGGAGTGAACCAGCGGATGGAAGACCTCTCCATAACTCTGCCTTTCAAATAAATAAGTAAATCTTTAAAAAAAAAAAAAAAGGAGGAGTCTAAAGAAAGGTGCAGATGTTGTGGCACAAAAGGATAAGTTGATTCTTGGGATGCTTACATCATATCTCACGTCAGAATGCTCGTAGTTTTGGCTACTCTGCTTGTAATCCAGCTTCCTGTAATGTGCCTGGGAAGCAGCAGAAGATGGCCCAAGTACTAGGATCCCTGCTACCCTCCTGGGAGAACTGGATGGATTTCCAAGCTCCTGGCTTCAGCCTGGCCCAGCCCTGGCTGCTGCAGCAACTTGAGGAGTGAACCACTTAGATAGAAAATCTCTCTTCCTCTCACTCCACCTTTCAAAAAACAAATCAATAAATCCACATTTTTTTAAAAAAGGATCTGATGCTGGCACTGTGGCACCAGCATCCTAAATGTGTGCAAGTTCAAGTCCCCACGCTCCATCTTCAATCCAGCTCTCTGCTAATGTGTCTGGGAAAGCAACGAGGATGGCCCAAGTGCTTGGGCCCCTGCACCCACATGGAAAATCCAGAAGAAGCTCCTGGCTCCTGGCTTTAGAACATCTGTTGTGAACATTTGGGGAGTAAATCAGTAAATGGAAGATCTCTCTGTGGTGTGTGTGTGTGTGTGTGTGTGTGAGAGAGAGAGACTCTGCCTTTCAAATAAATAAATAAATCTTTAAAAATAAAATAAGATTCTAAGTAAAATGTCTGTCTCAGGGGGCTCTTTAACAAATGGGCACCAGGAAAGACAGACAGCTTTCATTATTTCTGGGAGATGTAAGGCTTCCAATATTCATTTGATATGCTATATACTGATGCCGCTTTAGTTTCTGTTGCATTGGACATTGGTACTAACCAAATTAAGCCACTTCAATTCCATCTTGCGCTCTCTCTCTCTCGCTCTCTCTCTCTCTCACACACACACACACACACACGCGGTACATGAAAACATATGCACATGCACACACACAGGCACAGCCAGAGGAGGTTGTGGAACAGCAGCCTAAAGGGTGGTTAAGATTACATCTAGATTCAGCATAGACCTGAATTATGTTCTAATTTACTAGCTGAGTGACCTCAGTTAATCTAATTTACTTCTCCAAATTTCAGCTTCCCTAACTGTAAAAAGGAAATAAGCAAGCTTATCTCCTAGGGTTGACGTGGGGAATAAATAAGATACCATAGACAGCATCTAACACACTACCTGCCTCATAGTACCTGGATGTTGTTCCTATTTGTGAGCAGGATTACAATTTCATTCTGATTATTATATGAAAGTACCTTTCAGGTGAAACTTAAAAAAGCTCAGAATTTGAGACAAGCAACTTCCTGCCATTTGGAGCAACCCAGGAGAGAGGGCAGGAAATAAAAAAGATGACTTGACATAAACGAAGACCCTTTGTCTTCTTTGCTGCTTCAATAACGTAGGGCCAGTATCCTGACTCTCTGCCTCAACAAAATTGTCTCCATTTAATGACAGAGCACTTGGGTACTTAAGGCATTAGGATCACTGATTGAAGGGTTTGTTCCTATCATCATAAATGTCAAGATCCTGATGATTTTTTTTTTCGCTGCACAAGCATCTTTTACCTGCCTTATGCCAAGAGGGAAGGCAGCATCTATGACAAGAAAACAGAGCAAAAAGAAAAGAGCAGAAAGACAGAATTTTTTTTCCCAGTCAGTCTCAATTCTAACAAATTTCCTTGCTTTAATTGCAGTTGTGTTTGGTCACTGTAATTCATTTCCTCTGTTGCAATACATAATGAAATGCTCCAAGTCCTCATGGTGAGCTCTGTGGCGGGGAGAGCTGCTCATCACTTCACTTGAGGTCACGCATATTTGTGTCTAATTTCCATGGCAGATATTGCCGAGTCTTTGATAGAGACATTTTTGCAGGGACGAATTTGATAGAGACATCAACGAGACCTGGAGGAAGAACAAAACCTGCATTGACTTTGACGTTTCTCGTGATCCTCATGATCACTGTTGAATCCTTCATGTACACACTTTGCAGAATGACTCACAATCACAATAGTAGACAAAGACATTAAAATATACTGGAGAATATCCTTGTACCAGTGTCCTTTGTTTCAGGATAGGCCACGAAGGGCTGGGAAGAGATAGAGAGCCTCCCTTTCCCTAGAATCCAGGGAGTGTCCCAAAGGAACGGAATGAACTGCAGCTCTCTAGTGAAGGGACAGAATTCCTTCATTTAATTTAATTAATTGAGATTTGCTCTGTCTTCTCACAAGGATATCTCTGCTTTGGACGGTTCCATCAGGAAAATAACTGTTCCTCATGGTCTCCCGGGTCTCTTAGAACCTGAAATTCCGTGACTCTCATTCTAAACACACAGATGAATTCTCATAATGATGAGAAGACCCTCGTAATGGATCTTGTAAGTTTACAACTTCAAAGAAGAGAACAGTTACAGTAGGAGGCAGCCCTCAACCGCGCCAGGTATTTTCCAAAACCAAAAAGGCTGCAGAGAATCTGACTGTATTTTACCAACTTGGAAATGTCTTCTCCTTGCTCCTCAATCCCATCTGCACTACATGAAAATATGTCCACTGTTGGCCTCAAAGGCAAGCAGCCATCCCATTAGTGAAACCTACAAGTCTTTCGTCATCACTTCGCGTGAAAAGCTGCCCTTATTTTTAGCTGCAAGAATGCACTAAAACATCACACCCTGACAAATTGGGCTTTTCATGACACAGCACTGTGTTGGAGCCTCTGGAACATCAGATGGGGGAAGTCCTTTTGGAGCAGCCAGCAATCCTTGAGGTCATCTATAGCCCATCCTCTATTCAAGCAGGCTGCAGCAAGCTGGCCAATGAAAAAGTGGTCCAAAGAGTCACAGAATATCACCTTATCTAGTCTGACTCCACTTTTCATGCAGCTGGGGAAAATGAAGAACAGAGAAGGAAAGTGGCATAGTTAAGGTCACACAGCAAGTTAGAGGAAGAACGCTATCAAGGCTAAGTAGCAAGGCAGCAGCTTACATTTATCAAGCACTTGGCCACATGCTCATCCTGTCTTAGATGCTTGCCATCTACTTTCTCATAGTTTCAACTTAAAAATGTATATCACAGGCAAGCATCTAGTCTAGTGGTTAAGACTCCTACATCCCACATGGGAATATTTGGTTTTGATACCCAGCTCTGGGGCTTGATTCCAGCTTTCTGCTAATGATGACCCTGGGAGGCAGGGGTCAAATAACTGAGTTCCTGCCACCCACAGGGGAGATCCGGTTTGTGTTCTGGCTTCCAGCTTCAGCATGGCTGACCTGAGTTATTATAGGCAGCTGGAGAGTGAATCATCAATTGGGAGCTCTCTCTCCCCAGCTCACTCTCTGCCTGCCTGCCTCTCAAATAAATAAAAGATAACATAACATAATGTAGCAACATAATATAAAAAAGCACAACATGAGGGGTGGCACAGTGGGTTAAGCTGTGACTTGCAATACCAGGATCCCATATAAGAGCACTGGTTCAAGTCCTGGCTGCTCCACTTCGTTCGATGCAGCTTCCTATTAATGTGCCTGGGAAAGCAGTAGAAGACGGCCCAAGTACTTAAGTCCCAGCAACACACACAGGATACTGGATGGAGGCCCTGGCTCCTGACTTTGGCCTGGTCCAGCCTGTTGCAGCCACATGAGGAGTGAACCAGTGGATGGAAGATCATTCTATCTGCCTCTCCCTCTGTCTCTGTCACTCTGCCTTTCAAATAAATAAATAAATAAATTTTTAATAACATAACTAAGCATTGCACATCAGTTCAGCTTCTCTCTGAAGAGTTGGAGGGGCCATCGCTGCCCAGACTTAGTGTACCTCTATGAATACGGCTGACATATTTCTTGTGTTTCTTAACAGCCTCATTACAGGGCAAACAAAACTAAAGAGTGTTTCCCCATTAACACCAGTGAGATCACTCTTCCCTCAGTCTGAACTCTTGCAATTACCTGAATTTAAGTGAAAAAATTACACTTATTTTGCTCAAATATAATCCATTAATTTCAACCAATAGATCCAGTTTATAAAACATTTTATAATGTTATAATACAACTTAAAAGCTATGCATTTCAGATTTTTTGCATAGTAAGTTTACAAAGCTTATTTTATATATTTTCTACTTCCTTTTTAAATTTTTTTATTTATTTTCATTTTATTTGAAAAGCAGATAAACACAGACAGAGAAAGATCTTCTATCTGCTGGTTCACTAGGCAAATGTCTGCAACAGCCCGGGCTGAGCCAGGTCAAAACCAGAAGACCAGAACTCAATCTGGGTCTTCCACATCAGTGAAAGAGGCTCATGTTCTTGAGCCATCACATGCTGCCTCACAGGGTGTGCATTAGCAGGAAGTTGAATAGGAAGTGGAGTAGCCAGGACTTGAACCAGGCACTCAAAATAGGATATGGGTGCCTTCAAATGGCAATTTAAAAAGTATGCCAAATACCTGCCCCGTATTTCCAATTCTTGATACATATTTGTACAAAATATGGTAAAGAACAAAAGCCCTATGATACTCCAGTAAATACCTTTATCCAAAAATGAACATTCTGTACAGAAGGGTAATTAATATCTTCTTTTGATGATTTATTTTTAATTTATTTGAAAGTCAGAGTTATACAGAGAGAGAAGGAGAGGCAGAGAGAGAGAGAAGTCTTCTATCCACTGGTTCACTCCCCAGATGGCCACAACGGCCGGACCTGCACCAATCTGAAACCAGGAGCCAGGAGCTTCTTTTGGGTCTCCCACATGGGTGCAGGGAGCAAGGATTTGGGCCATCTTCTACTGCTTTCCCAGGCCATAGCAGAGAGCTGGATCAGAAGTGGAGCAGCCAGGTCTTGAACTCGTGGCTTTACCTGCTACGCCACATCACTGGCCCCAGTAATTAATATCTTATGTTCAGAATTACAGGTTAGAGATTCATAGATTGCAATGTGCTTTCACTCATATATTCCAATTTAAACTTCACATCTTGCCCATGGATGGTCCAATTCTATAGATAGGTAAACAAAAGCTCAAGAAGTTAAGGACAAGCACTATTTCTTAAGGTGGTGAGACAACACTTAGAGGAAAGAGAAGGTAAAGAACAAAGATATGCAAAGAGGATAGAGGTGTGTAAGAGCAAAAGATGGCCTTCGGTGCAATTTAACAAGTAAAGATCAGAAAACATAAGGACAATTGCAGCGTCAAACCCTCAGGTGAAAGGAGTTGGTTGGAGAGATAGGTCATTTCCTTTTGCTAGCCAGCAGGGGGCACAGATCATTCACAAATCAATTTCCTCATCTGTAAAATGGGGTTACGGGCTAGATTTGTAAGCTTCTTTCTAAGACTAGATGAGATAATGTATGTAAAGCACTTGGGACATGCTTGGCTTCTGGTAAATTTTCAGAAAAAAAAAAAAAAACTGCCCAGCTTTCTGTTCATCTTCCACTTCCACTTCAACTTTCAGCTCATGTGCACTCTTGGAAGCAGCAGGTGATGGCTCAAATACTTGGGCCCCTGCCACCGAGGTGGGAGACCTGGATGGAGTTTCTGGCTCTTGGCTTCAGCCTGGCTCAGCCCTGGCTGTTGCAGGCCTTTGTGAAATGAACCGGTGAATTGAGGGTCTATCTCTGTGTTTCCTTTGAAATAAATAAACTTTAAAAATAAATACTTGTTAAAGAAATCATTCTGTGCTTGTAAAAATGGTGCCCTGAATATTCTTTCCTTCTCTTTTGTTTGGACTATTTTGCTTTCTGCAAACTTTTTTCTTTAGCCTTCCTGTAAAAGGACCTCTATGGAAGTTAATATCTAGAATAAGATTTGCTTTCAGGATATGAAGTAGGAAAGTCTTGGGTCTGTTAAGTCAGTACATTAAGTATAAAGTCTGAACATAGGGGCCTGTGCTGTGGCATAGCAGGTAAATCTGCTGCATGCAGCACCAGAATCCATATGGGCATTGGTTTGAGTCCTAGCTGCTCCACTCCCAATTGATCCAGCACCCTGCTAATGTGCCTGGGAAAGCAGCAGATGACAGCCCATGTACTTGGGCCCCTGCACCCACGTGAGAAACTCGAAAGAAGCTCCTCCTGGCTCCTGGATTCAGATTGGCACATCTCTGGCCATTGCAGCCATTTGGGGAGTGAACCAGTGGATGGAAGCTCTCTGTCTCTGTCTCTCCCTCTGTCTCTCTGTAGTTCTGCCTTTCAAATAAACAAATAAATCTTTAAGAAAAGAAGTCTGAACATAACAAGGTATCATTAGAAGCTTTGTACAGTGAGAATGCTTTCATTTGGGGATTACAAGAAGGTAGGGAGCTATGTTCTCACTCCCTTCTCAAGTTATTAATAACTGAATGAAAAGATGAAAGGAAATGAAGACCCCTATGGAGACTTGAAGTCTAGAGTCAATTATTTTTATTTTTATTATTATTTGAAAGGCTGAGTTACAGGACAGAGGGGGAGAGAGAGAGAGAGAGAGAGAGAGAAATCTTAATCTGCTGATTCACTCCTCAGATGGTCACAACCAGGTAAAAACCAAGAGTTTGGAACTCCATCCAGGTTTCCCATGTTGATG
This sequence comes from Oryctolagus cuniculus, assembly GCF_051225735.1. NCBI lineage: Eukaryota > Metazoa > Chordata > Mammalia > Lagomorpha > Leporidae > Oryctolagus > Oryctolagus cuniculus. The sequence goes on along the minus strand of NC_142888.1, from coordinate 115,424,224 downwards.
GCAGGGGCCTAAATACTTGGTCCATCTTCCACTGCTTCCCAGGCTCATTAGCAAGGATCTGAATCAAAAGCAGAGCAGCCAAGACTCAACTGATGCTCCTCTTGGAGGCTGGCATTGCAAGCAGCAGCTTAACTCATTGCACCACAATGCTGGCCCCTAGAATCAGTTGTTTATAATGAAATTCGGTGACAGGAAATGCAGATATGCTGCAGGGTAATTACAATCCCTCATTACCCCTGCCCTCAAATATGTCTTCCAGACGCCTCTTTTAGATTCAATTGGATCCTGGTGTTAAATGCCAATGTGCCACCTATTAGAGAGTAATCTCCATGAGAGCTGACACCATGTCTGTCTTAGTTATCTTGGTGTCCCTGGTGTAGCACAGTCCTTGGTACTTGTATGTCTTTGCTGTAACCCAACTGTGTATGTGTCACCATCATTTATTGCCACAAACAATTCCATTCTACTTCAGCACAGTTATTCACTGGACATTTATAAGTTTCTTCCTATGTGCCTGACACTGTACATTAAATATTTGTTATATAAATATGGGATGAATAAATTTTGAGAAACTTATGAGCATCCATTCACAAATAGAATCAAAATGCATTCATTTATAAGTATAAGCTTAGCTGACTTAAAGGGAAGGAATAGACAAATGGAGATGTATCACAGTACCCAGGGACTGAGGGAAAGGAGACTTAAGTGACACACCCTGGTAAGCCAGAAGAAGAGAGGCACTGGCCCAGAGGCAGGTCCTTTTGTAGCACCTTATTATTGTCACCATGAGCAGAGTAACACACATCCTGTCATGCTAGTATTCATTTGACAACTCACTGAACTGCTCTGGCTAGGTGCCTTAATCCCTGTACTCAATGATAGTAAATGGCTGAGAAGTGCAATGGAAGGGGTATGGGCTTTGTGTCAGCTTCCAAGTACTGTTAGTTGGGAGATCCCAGGCAAGTGGTCCGCCTCTCTGAGCCCCGATAGAATGGGATGAGTACATCTCTGACAGCGAGTTATTTTGCAGTTTTAGAACCCTCTCTTGCAAAATGCCTACACTTAATAGGTATTCATAATTTGTAATTATAGTTACTATTGACCTTAGGACCTTAAAACCTTATAGCCCAGCTGGTATAGAGTTAGGAAAAGGTGAAAGACACTGGGATGATTACCTCTATTGCAAGGCAGACTCAAATGCATGCTGCATTGACATGAGGCTACAAGGTTTGCAGAACCAGAGGAAAATATGAAAACACTTCAGAAAGCTCATGGAAACATGAAATTTTAAAAAAAGTGTAAGATTTTGGCACAGCAGCTAAGTCACTGCTTAGGATGCTCACATCCCATATTGGACTGCCTGGTTCCAGTCCCTGTTCCTCTAATTCCAATGTAGCTTCTTGCTGATGTACATCCTGGGGGGCAGCAGCTATGGTTTAAGTATTTGGGCCCTTACCCCACATGTGGGAGACTTAGATTGAGTTCCTGGCCCCAAAATTTGGCTTGATCCAATTCTGGCTGTTACAGGCATTTGGCGAATGAACCAGTCACAGATGGAGGTTATCTCCCTTTCTGCCTGGCTGGCTCTCTATCTCTGCCTTTCAAATAAAATGAAAATTAATTAACTGATTAAAATACATGTATAAATTTAAGTTTATTTTGGTTCAAAAATATTTGCAATCCATGCAATTTTTCATAATATGCATTTTCCATGAGCTCCAAGTACTTGTTGCAGTTGAGGATGGCCTCCCAGACAATGTGGCATTTCAAATTGGGTTCTGAGAGAATGAGATACCTATAGGTAGAGAAGGGGTAGAGTATATGGCTGTGTACTCTCTTGCCCTGTGTCCTGTAGCAGACACAGAATGGAATTAGGGTGATAAAGAAAAGGAGAGAGACACAGTTAAGATTATGTCTGTATAACAGCAAACATACATTCTGGCAGAGAATAAATGGATCATGAATCACTTGTTATATCCAGACCCAGGCAAAGAGAATAAAAAAGAATTGGAGCTGAGTATCGGGATAAATCATTTTACTAGAAAGATGGTTTTGATTGTAAGACAATCTCCCAAGGAAAGGGGGGGAAAATCCTTTGCTGGTACTTTCCATTAGCTAGGAAATATCTTGGAGACATTTGAATCTTTTGATTGCCCAATTGAATGAAAACTCTTAAAACAAGAATGAAGAACACATTCCCTTGGAAATTGTCCTCTGGCAGTCTAGACAGTAGCCCTACCCATACACATTATGGCATTCTGTGCAACAAACATAATCTCCATCTTGCTGCCCAATTGGACTTTTTACTGTTATCTTCTCTTATATACTCAGTTTTATGGCTATGCATTGCCTGATGAGATTTCAGGAATATTCTTTTTTTTTTTTTTTTTTTGACAGGCAGAGTGGACAGTGAGAGAGAGAGACAGAGAGAAAGGTCTTCCTTTGCCGTTGGTTCACCCTCCAATGGCCGCCGCGGCCGGCGCGCTGCTGCCAGCGCAGCACGCTGATCCGATGGCAGGAGCCAGGTATTTATCCTGGTCTCCCATGGGGTGCAGGGCCCAAGTACTTGGGCCATCCTCCACTGCACTCCCTGGCCACAGCAGAGAGCTGGCCTGGAAGAGGGGCAACCAGGACAGAATCCGGCGCCCCAAGGCAAGGCGGAGGATTAGCCTAGTGAGCCGCGGCGCCGGCCAGGAATATTCTTATCTGCCCTTCTCAGAATTCAGACACATAGTCCCCAAGCTTGCTTTCTTCCTTCTGTCGTCTCCCCAATCCTTCCAAGCCTTTGATGTTAGGTGACAAATTTGAGTGAAAACAGGACCCAATGCTTTGGCATTGTTCTCAGGGTTGTTGATTTTAGCTCCTGAGTTTGTATTTATCCAGTGGACAAAGAAGAGCATTAATTTTTGGCTCTTCCACAATATGTAGCAACAGGTTTCCCTCTAAGACCAAGGGAAGAGGGACATACAGGATTTGAGCAAATTCCCAAGAGGCAGCAGCCAAAAGTCACAGAATATGACCAAACACAAGAAGAAAGATTGCTTTCTTTGGTTAGGATTGGATCATGCAAAAGGGCTTCATAACAGCCTTGAATCTATCCACGTTCTTCCTTGGGCACATTACCAGCCTGTGAGCATCGGAGAGAAACCCAGTTCCAGGCCATCTTGAAAAAATAGCAATGCTGTGTCCCACAGCCTTTCGTTAGTGGCTGCTGGGCGGGCCCATGAGGGTGCCTGAACATTCCAGGAGTGGATTTCATTGGCAAGTCGGAGAGCATGGCTTGGAGGCAGGGGACAGAGCATGACATGTCAGTTTTGAGACACCATCTTTTAACCTCTTCTCCTTCTTTTCCAGAGGGCTGACTGTACTTTTAATTAAGTGTGAAAACTTGTCTCATGGGAGCTTGTTAAAAATGCAGAATCACAGGTCCCCCCTTTAACAAGATCCCCAGGTGCTTTGCACGCACAGTAAAGTTTGAGAAACACTACTTTAAGCCTTTGGACCTGTTTTCTCTTCCTGTTAAATGGGGTTCGTGACACCAGCCTATCTGTGACATTGCTGTGGATAGTCAATAAGATAACGTGGGGCAGCAGTTCGCTAGAGCTGTTTATTAAGCTTTCAGGAGTTTGGCCAGCCAGCTGTGAAGCTGTTGGTAGTTGGTAGCTGGGCTATGATGGGAGTATTTGTAGGCAGAAAAATCTGCAAAGCCTGTACACCAGGGCTTGCCATTTATTTTTCAGAGATCTAGTTCACTTGCACTCCACTCTAAGGGACATTTGCTGGTGATACCCAAAACCCCAGGTCTGGGGAATCTGCCATGTCCAGCACAGGAAGGATTGTCGCAGGTCCCTGTGGATATTCAGAAACAGGGTCAACAGCTTGATTTTGGACCTAAGCTCTGGATAGCACAACAAGGGAGGTAAGGGCACCAAAAGAGATAAACTTCCCAGAACCAACCAGAGCTTCTCCATTTGGGCTCTCTTTGCTTTCTTGGAGCCTGCACTTAACAGCTGGAGCTCATTACTGACTCCCTTCATAACCAGTTAGTGGCTCATAGGCCTCGTGTTCTTACATCACAGAAGGTCTGCATTTTGGTAGCAAAGGAGTTCACGCCCAGCACAGTGCCACTGGACCCTGTCAGAGGAACCTTTGAAAACAAGTTTTCAAATCACTAAGTAAATAAAAATGAAAAACAAACCTCAAGAGAAGAGACAATCTGCTTACTGGCTAGCTTACTTAATGCAGACTGCGTGTTACCGGGACATTAAGATCACGCCTAAAGGAAAAAAGCACATTAGACATCCAGCTCTCTGGTTCACATAGGACAAAGATGGAGAACATTGCACACGTCAACATCTTTGCAAAAGGGGGAGGATGTGTCTCTCAGAGGCACCATAAGTACTTTGTGATCCAGAGGTTGCTATGGCGGCTGCTTTTGTGTTGAATAACAAAGTACTACATAAACTTCGGCAAATCTGCATAAATGATGTCTGGCCTATGGCTCCATGGCTCTTGCAGTTTACACACTCTGGTCCATAATTGAAGAAATATGCGTGGGTGCAGAGCAATGGGGCACGGACATCTGTTGAACCAGCGAGGTGCTTCCCAGATAGTTTCAAGTGGGCTATTTAATCCCTCTGGCAAAACAGCCATTGAATGCCGCGGCACTTTTACTGAATTATTTTGCAAGCTTTTCAGGACTAAGACTACGACGAGGAGCACTTCATATATTTTAGATAACATAAAGTATTCCCAAGTGAACATGTTTCCATTTTGGTACACGGAAATATAATACTGTTCTTTCCCTCACATCCAGGCCACATTTGTGACAAAACAATGTTTCTGCAGAAAATAAAAGCCCTGAAACCTACTACTATATTGTTTCTCTGGCTTTAATCTCTTGCCTCTATGACTCACGACATTCCATGGAATCCAGAATCATATTATATCACAGCCCAACTCCCTTCTGTCTGAGAACCTATTGTGGTACTCTGGAAATAATGCGCTATTGTCCATCCCAAGCATCTCTCCACTTCTGACTGCTCGCCCTACCCCATTTAATGTCACTTTTTTTGACAGGCAGAGTTAGACAGTGAGAGAGAGAGAGAGACAGAGAGAAAGGTCTTCCTTTTCTGTTGGTTCACCCCCCAAATGGCTACCATGGCCGGCACGCTGTGGCCGGCGCGCTGCACCGATCCGAAGCCAGAAGCCAGGTGCTTCCTCCTGGTCTCTCCCATGAGGGTGCAGGGCCCAAGCACTTAGGCCATCCTCCACTGCCTTCCCGGGCCACAGCAGAGAGCTGGACTGGAAGAGGAGCAACTGGGACAGAATCCGGCGCCCCAACCGGGACTAGAACCCCGGATGCCGGAGCAGCAGGTGGAGGATTAGCCAAGCGAGCCCTGGCGCCGGCCCATGTCATTGCTTTTCATAAAGAAGTTGAATGCAATGTCTATTTGCAGCTAGCTCACAGCCTTGGCAAAAGGGGTTTCAAATGTTCCTCAAACACACGCAAGTACTTGAAAATGTTAATGAAAATTTTCAATTAAAAGATAAGCTAATTTGGGAGCAAAACATTTTGAAATCTATGCAGGTTTTTTTTGTAGTATCCATTTTCCATGAACCTTTTGAAGACACCACAAATTTCATACAACATTGGCTCTTTGCTTTATCTTTGTGGGTGACCATGGTATAATATTTTCCCAGAAGCAAGATAACTACATTCCAGCTTTCCCAGAGCAACATTGTGTTTATTCTTCATTTTTGTCCTGATGTCCAAGATAATACCTAAGCCATGTACCTTTCTCTCCATCCTGAAGATGCAGACAGCTGACAATCCACACAAAGGCAACCTCCAGCTGGGAAAGCCACTCTCATCTCAGAGGTGCGAGGAGTGGGGCAATGAGTCATGACTGCTTACAAATGGCAAATGCAGGTGTCTGCACTTCCAAACGATATGAAAGAATCTTCCTAATGTTACTGGGCCTGAACTCCAGCTCTGTACCAAGTGCCACAGGCAAGTGAATGCACGTTTCTGATTTTCCTTTTGTATTCTTTCAGACAGCCAACTTTCACAGAGGGTAGCCACATGATTGGAGCCTGCGCTTTTGCTTGGCTGTGAGCCATCAGCACTAACACATGTCTAAGGACTCACAGCTGCCTCACTTGTGGATTCCCAGCACCTCCACTGCAGATGTGGGCTTTTCAAGCAATGTGATGTCTATGAAGCTTCTGAGAGAGAGACATTGAAATAGAAAGAGAGAGAGAGAGAGAGAGAGAGAGAGAGATTGAATGGGCTCAAGCTCCAACAAATGACCACTCACAGGTAGAAGGATATCCTGGAAGCAGGCCAGACTAACCTCCATACTGCAAAATATTAGGTAGGTTCTCCAGGGTAGCAGGAGAAAGCAATCGGCCCTAGAACTAATCACTGCCTACCCTCAGCAAAGCTAGAGAAAGAACTGAACCTATTTACTTGCCTTGGAGACTAGATTAATCTACTGGAAGTTTCTAATGACAAGTAAATGATAACGAAGGGTGGGCCTTGCTCCTTATCTGAAGGTCGTGGAGACATCTCTGGGCTGGGTGGTCAGTGCACGTTCCAGTGTATACAGCAAAGGAGATCAGAGGTCTAGTTCTACTAGTAGCATGCCATTGACATGCTGGCTAACCTTTGGCATATCACTTGCTTTCTGTAACTCACTTTTCCCATCTCTGCCTGGAGGAAGTTGAATGAGAGAGCCTCCAAGAGGCCATTTCCATTCTGACACACTGGCTTTATAGTTAGGCTGCCCAGACGGTCATGGGAAGGTTCTGTCTCTTTCTGCTACATTCCCACCCCCAATCCATTTAGTTATCATATAAGAAAAGTCCCCACAATAGCCTGATGGCAGCAAGAACTAACAAGCTCAGCCCACACAGCAAGAACATTTGCCACTGAATGGTATTTTCTCAAATAATTTCCAGACACATCTGCACAGCACCTAAGACAGAAATCAACAAGAAAACTTATGAACTTTATGGGTGGTCTTCTCAAGATGTTCAATCACATCCAGGATATAAAATCACCAGGTCTATCCCCACTCCAGCCCCCTGAAAGTCACAGCATCCCTTTAACACCAGGCCCTGTCTTGGTTGCAGTCATCCACCAGTCTAGAGTCTTGTGCCACCACATACCTTAAAATCAGCTTAGCTTTCTTCTTATACCTCAGAACTCCTTGATCTCAGGTTAGGGGATGAATTCTCTGCCAGAGTTGCCTCTGAAACAAACAGCTGTGTTGAACCCGCCTTTGTGCTATGGTACCAGAAGATGTACTGACCATCCAGGCTGAAGATGCTACCATGATATTTTGGATAAGATGCAAAAATCTGAAGTTCAGTTGTAGCTGTATCACTAACATGCTAACTAACATTTCACAGGCCACTTTCACTTTCTGGGACTCAGTTTCCCCATCTCTACAATAAAGTCATTGAATGAGATGAGCTCAAAGGCCACGTCCAGTTCTGATTGAGTGATTTTGTGTTAGAAACAGGGGCATGAGTCCTGGTCAAGAATTAAGGAGGCTCAGGTTCTACTTCTAGCTTTACCACATGTTAGCTGTGGTTTTTCGACTTGTTCCCGTAATAAAGCATCTCAAAGTCACAGAGACCTTTGGAGAGCATCATAAAAGAGTGGCACAATTTTTACCAGCAAAATCTTTTTGTTTTTATTAGAGGTGTGCATGGCTCTGATTTGAAAGACAATAATAATCTATTGATGAAATAATTCCAAGAAATTATATAATAATTTTTCTGTTCTACTCATTTGTTAGTTCCTTGCTGATTTTTTCATCTACAATCCATCATCAATACAAGGCTTTACATGATCCTTTTCTTATTACTGCCCCTGTGTGTCCCAGTCCATTACCACTGTTTCACTCATTCACCCTGTCAATCACTTTGGCTTCCTTTGAGTTTCTTTCTTTTTCTTTTAAAGATTTATTTATTTGAAAGGCAGAGTTACAGAGAGGGAAAGACAGAAAAAGAGAGATCTCTTTCATGTGCTTCTCACTCCTGAGTCAGCTGCAACAGTCAGGGCTGGGCCAGGCTGAAGCCAGGAGCCAGGAATTCCATCCTGGACTCCCACGTGGCTGGCAGGGGCTCACACACTTGGGCCATCTTCTACTATCTTCCCAGGTACTTTACAGGAAGCTGTATAGGAAGTGGAGTTTCTGGAACAATCCTAGCATGCTCCCTCCTCAGGCCCTTTACATTTGCTATTCCTTGGTATTATTCTCCCTTTTACTTCTCTCAGATTAAATGTCATGTTCTCTAAGTAGGGTTATTCCTGATTTCCCCACCAAATATTCCAAATCTCATCTACACTTCTTATCACCAGTGGCCACTTGCTTACTTTCTTTTTTCCTTAGCCTTCATCACTGACATCCCATATATATTTTACCCATTTATCTTAGGTATTGTTTCTTTCCCCCACTAGAATGGACATTCCATGAGATCAGGGATTTTTGGTTTTCCATTTGCTTTTTTTCACTCCTGTTGCCCAGTGTCAAAAATTGTGCCATGGGGTCAGCACTGTGGCGCAGCAGGTTAACGCCCCGGCCTAAAGCGCCAGCATCCCATATGGGTGCCGGTTCGAGACCCGGCTGCTCCACTTCCGATCCAGCTCTCTGCTATGGCCTGGGAAAGCAGTAGAAGATGGCCTAAGTCCTTGGGCCCTGCACCCGCGTGGGAGACCTGGAAGAAGCTCCTGGCTCCTGGCTTTGGATCTGCGCTGCTCCAGCCGTTGCGGCCATCTGAGGAGTGAACCAGCGGATGGAAGATACCTCTCTCTCTTTCTCTCTCTCTCTCTCTCTCTCTCTCTGCCTCTCCTCTCTCTGTGTAACTCTGACTTCCAAATAAATAAATCTTAAAAAAAAAAAAAGAATTGTGCCTGGTACAGAGAGAAGGTATTCAAAAGCTATGTGCTGCATGAGTAGTAGGCACTAAATGTTTAGTAAATGAAAAAAAAAATACTGCAACTCAAGAAAATATGTCCACTCAGCAAACTGGAAAAGCTGACCATTATTCCTACTGAGCAGCTGACATTTCAGAAGGGGTCAGGAAACTCTAGGGATCTTTGGGAAGGGAGGTTGAGATCCCTGGACGTAAATGCTCTCCTTCCACACTGGGTATTCGGACTTGGACTAGCTAATCCTGTGGGCTGCCTTCCCAATCACTAAGCTACACTTCTGGCCGGAAACATCCGGTGATAAGTCAGAACACAGAGTCCTCTAGAGATAAAAGCAACCACAGAGAATTCTCCCTAATGCCAAGCTCTGTGCTTGAATACATTTCTGACAGTATCAGTCGGGCTCGTAACCACCATATGCGATGAGTATCATTTTTCAGATGAGGCAACTGAATCTGGAGGTTAAGTTTCTTGCATAACTGCATACAGCTAGAAGTGGTGAGGCGAGGCTTTAAATCTAGATCTTAAACACTAAGCTCTACCTCTTTCTCTCTTATCTCATATTATCTGTTTTCTTTCAGCTGCTCCAGTTATCTCCCCACTTCCTAATCCCAAATCTAGAAATGTGAGTGGGGGACTCATAATATATAGATGGGACCACAAGGATGAGAATGCGCTTCCACCTGGAAACAGTCTATTTCTCTCCACATGCAGAATTGCTGAGGGTGATGCAAATCAAGAAAAGATTAGGTGGGGGCGGATGTTGTAGAGTAGCTCCTAAAGGCTTCACCTGTGAAGCTAGCATCCTATACGGCCATTGGTTCCTATTCCAGCCGCCTCATTTCCAATCCAGCTCCCTGCCAACGGCCTGAGAAAAACAGTGGAGGACGGCCCATATACCTGGGCCCCGACACCCACCTGGGAAACCTGGATGAAGCTCCTGGCTCCTGGTTTCAGCCTGGCCCAGCCCTGGCTGTTGTGGCCATCTGGGGAGCAAACCAGCAGAAGGAGAAGCTTCTCTCTCTCTCTCACTGTATAACTCTTTCAAATAAATAAACAAATCTTTTTAAAAAAAAAAATAAGAAAAGATAGAGCAGGAAAATAAAACCTGTGTTCAAATTCTGACTCTGTCATTTTACTGAAACAAATTATATAAACAGAACCCCAGTTTCCTCAAGTTTAGAAAAAGAGGGATTCTATTGACTTCGTAGCATTGTCACCAGTATGTGATGAGACAGTATTTAGGAGTGGGCCAAGCCTGGTTGGTGCCTGACACCCAATAGCGGTTTGTTGGATGTTCATTTTCCCCGTGTTTTTTCCATGTCAGATGGAAGCATTTTCTTTTCTGTGGGTACTTTTCCAGCCTCCAGGATACTGCTTTGTGAATGGCATGGGAGAATTTCTCTACTTTGAGAGGCAATCTGCTTTTCCCTTTTATTCCTTGGTTTTCCTGCCACTCTGATTGCCCTTATATTAAAAGCATGGAACCTCAAGAAGTGGAGATGACCTAAAAAAAAAAAAACAGGTTCTTAAAAATGTTGAAAATCCGGAAATCTATTATGTCCTAATGAAGACAGCTTAATGTGTGCTTTCTTTTTGATAATTGACAATATGACCATGCAGATCTTAATTGTGCTGATTCAGAATGAAGTGTGCTAATAAAAATTAACATTGAAACATCATTGAAAAATGACAAAATGATAAAAGCTCTTTTCTGTGAAAGATGCGTTTCAAAATTTTTAAATTTCGTTTTGTTGCCATGGCACCAGCATTTCCAACTGTTTTCAGTTATCTTGAGATACTCTGTAGGGTCAAGTATATCCTGTGATAGCCAATTGTTGTCCCAGGTTTATTTTAAAGCATCAATCTTTAAATGCAAATGAATGTTTGCAGACATCTGAAGATTAATATTAAAATGGAAATATTTAGTAAAATATCTGTCTTTAGATAATGCCAGAACAATAACACTTTGAATTTATTGAGTGCCTTTGTTCTGAGAATCTCAAAGAGCTCTGCAATCATTATCTCATTAATCAAATAGCACATTCCTAAGCTACAGTATCATGATGTTACTGTTTAGTGGTGTCAGCAGTTCCACTCTGAAAGCCACATACTGTTAACTAGAGGACTATGGGAGCAAAATGAAATAGCATCATGTGTGTCTGGAAGGGAGCATCACAACTACCTCAATGTGCAAATCCTAATTCAAATCATGTTACATATCAAAGTGCCTACCTGGGATTACACTAATGCTTTCTATATTCCCAGTGCAGATATTTGGAAAGAATGCTATGATTTCCTGAACTTGCAGTGTCAAATAGAGAGGAAATAGTCGCAGGATGAGGTCAGAAAGCCCATTTCTTACAACGCTCTGCTTTTAACTTACTGGATGTCCTATTATGCATGCTTTGCCTTACTGGATCAAATTTTATTCACCTGGAAAAAGAAAAGGTATTGTCCTGATAATAAAGTACTTTCCATCAAACAGTAGAAATCCCTGCATCACTTTTTATCAGTTTTCTTATCTGTAAATTTTCATGGTGAAAATATTGAAAGCCTGTACACCCGCATTTATAAACACTACTCACAGCATAAGCACTACTCACAACAGCCAAGAGGTAAAGCAAGCCAATTGCCTATCAATGGATAAATGCATAAACAAAATGAAATATACAGGGGCCAGCATTGTGGCATAGTGGGTAAACCTGCATCTCATATGGGCACTAGTTTGTGTCCCGGCTGCTCCACTTCCCATCCAGCTCCCTGCTAATGGCCTGGGAAAGCTGCAGAAGATGGCCCAAATGTCTTTGCTCTTGCCACCAACGTGGGAGACCCCAACAAAGCTCCTGGCTCCTGGCTTCTGCTTGTCCCAGCCCTGGCTGTTATAGCCATCTGGGCATGGACAAACAGATGGAAGCTCTGTCTCCATCTCTCCCTCTCTCTCTGTAACTCTTTCAAATAAATAAGTCTTTTTAAAAAATGAAATATACACATTGAAATATTATTCAGGCTTAAAAAGGAAGAAAATTTTGACACATCCTACAATATGGATGAACCTTGAAGACATAGTGCCAACTGAAATAACTTGACACAAAATAGCAAGCATTTTATTATTCCACTTATGTAAAATATCTAGAATAGGCATAGAAACAGAAAATTTCATAGAAAGAAAAAATACAATAATGCTTGCCAGAGGTGGAGAAAAATGAGGGGAATGAAAGTTACTACAGAAAGGTGAAAAAGTTCTACTTCTGCAAGCTAAAAATACTTCTCGAAGTGAATGATGGTGATGATTGCATAAACGTTTGAATGTATTCAATTCTATAGAACTGTACACAGAGAAATTGTTAAGATGATACATTTTACATTATGTGTATTTTGCCACAATTTGAAAAATAAAAAATAAAAGCAATCAAAAGTTCTACTACTAAAGACTTATTTGAAAATAACAGAGCTAATAAAATCTAAATTGTATTATATGTGACTCTTTAAGAAAAATCAGAAAAAAGTGATTTCTTAAATTTAACTGTTACTGTTGGAAAATTGAGTCAACAGCCATGAACAAGAAAACTCCTGTTTCTTCCATTTCTACTATGAAAATAAATTTGTTTTGACTGAGAATTGCTTCAATAGCTTTCCAAAAAGGGCTCTTGGTCACTGCTGACTTCCTTGTAGGTGGATAGAGGACCTGGTAATTTTTTCACCAATGTACCAAGCCAATGTACCAAGTTAGAAAGAGCTAATTTGAATTACTGTGCATTCCCCAAAGTTGTTAGACTGGAAGATAAGGAGAAAGAGGCAGGTGAAAATGGGATTCACACTTAAAATACTTAAGAGCTAAAGCAGCTTATAGTTATCATGAGGTAAGTTTGCCTTTTTGGAACACTTTAGCCAGGAGATAATTTGAGTCCTGTTAGAGACACTTCATCCCTTTCCAGTCTTTCCATCCATGTCTGAGGCCAGAAAAGCACCAAACTCACACCTGAATTAAGGAACTGGAATCCTTTACCCCTGATTTCAGTTAATACTATTAGCCTAAATACAATCCTCCCTTGTTGAACTAGAGATGAACCTGGTACTCAAAAAGATACACCTAGTTATGGAGTTACCCTGTCCACCAATGTTTGAAGATGAAAGAGGGGCTGAAGCTCTCCCCCTTTAGTCCTAGTCTACTCTCCCACATCGGAAAAATTGTCATAAAAATACAGACCTTGTTAGGGCTGAGAATGATGGGTGCTGGTCTATAAAGGAAATTTGGAGAAAGGAAAGAAGAGAACTGAAGGAAGAGAAAAGTGATTGTTTTATTCTCAGAGGAGTAAAGGGCCAGGCCAGGTTTCCAGGGTCTTGTATGCAAGCTCCATGTTAGGGAATGGATTGAGGAAGGGCCCATGGTAATGCTTTGCCTCAAAGAGGAAGGCTGAAGGTTGCCATGGGAACGAACGTTGCTTCTCAATCTCTCTAACTTGAATGAATATGTAAAACTTGCCTAGGTGGAGATTTTATATTAATCACTAAACGTCCTTTAGAAGAGGATGTGAAGAATTCTCTTTAGCAAATGCATTTTAAAACAAAGCTAATTTCACACTGAAAGCTCTGTCTGTGAAAGCCAAGCTTGTTTAGAAACAAGGATACATGATGGAAAAGCTGGATAAGGAGTTAGAAAATCTAGCTTTTAGTCTTGCCTTGCTCACTTACCAGCTTTGAGACATTTAAGAAAATCACAACTGGGGTGGGTGTTTAGTCTAGTTGTTAATAAATACACTGGTTAAGATGCTCAAGCCAGGGGCTAGTGCTGTGGTGTAGCAGGTAAAGCTGCTGCCTGCATCACCAACATCCCATATGGGCACCAGTTCGAGTCCTGGTTGCTCCATTTCTGATCCAACTCCCTACTAATGTGCTTGCAAAAGCAGCAGAAGATAGCCCATGTGCTTGGGTCCCTGAACCCATACAGAAGACCAGGAAGAAGCTCCTGGCCCTTGGCTTCAGATCAGCCCAGCTCCAGCCGTTGCAGCCATTTGGGGAATGAACCAGCAGGTAGAAGATCTTTCTCTCTCTCTCTGTAACTGTGCCTTTCAAATAAATAATTTTTTAATGTACCTGGGTTTGACTAGGATGTCTAGTTTGTTATTCCAGTTCCTGCTAATGCAAATCCTTGGAGGCAGCAATGATTGCTGAAGTAACTGGGTCCCTGTCGCATATATGGGAGACCTGGGTTGGTTTCAACCTGACCCACCCCTAACAGTTGCAGGCATTTGGAGAGTGAACCGGTGAATGGGAGCACTCTCTCTCTCTTTCTCTCTCCCTCTCTCTCTGAGATGAGCTCATGAACATTTTATTTCACAGACTCTGAAAGCAGGAGTGAATTTTGACCCCTTAATTTGATAGATGAAAGCCTAAGAGGTTAACTTGTCTGAAGTCACATAACTACAAGTGGAAAAGCTGGGATCTAAACCAAAATACAGCTGACTCCCAGCTCAGTGCTGTTTCCTCCCCTAAAAACTAGGTGTAGGAAGAAATTACAGGCAAACATTATGGAACAGAGGAGTCAATCCACCAGCTGTGATTCTGGATTCCCATATGGGTTCGAGTCCCAGCAGCCTTGCTTCCAATCTAGCTCCCTACTAATGTGCCTGGGAAAGCAGTAGAAAAAACCCAAGTATTTGGGCCCCTGCCACGCATGTGGAAGACCTGGATGGAGTTCAGCCTGGCCCAGTTCCAATCTTTGAGGCCATTTGGGGAGTGAACCAGCAGATAGTGGATCTCCTTTTTTCTGTGTGTATCTCTCCCTTTCTTTCTGTTGCTCTGCCTTAAAAATAAGTAAATATATCGTTTTTAAAAAGAAATGAGTTCCTAGGCCAGCGCCATGGCTCACTAGGCTAATCCTCCGCCTGCGGCGCCGGCACACCGGGTTCTAGTCCCGGTTGGGGCACCGGATTCTGTCCCGGTTGCTCCTCTTCCAGTCCAGCTCTCTGCTGTGTCCCGGGAGTGCAGTGGAGGATGGCCCAGGTGCTTGGGCCCTGCACACGCATGGGAGACCAGGAGGAAGCACCTGGCTCCTGGCTTTGGATCTGCACAGCGTGCCAGCCGTGGCGGCCATTTGTGGGGTGAACCAACGGAAAAAGGAAGACCTTTCTCTCTGTCTCTCTATCTCTCACTGTCTAACTCCGCCTGTCAAAAAAAAAAAAGTAAAAAAAAAAAAAAAAAAAGAAATGAGTTCCCAAAAACGATATTTTTTTAAGTCCATGAAGGCAAAAAAAAAAAAAAAAATACTGTGTTTGTTAGTTGTGCTGGAACATGCTCACAAACATATTGTGGATATAACAGTCTTAACATTTCCAGATTTATTGAAGGCCATCCTCCCCCCCAAAAAAAATTATTACTAAAATCGTGACTGAGAAGGATTAAAAAAAAAAGTAGAAAGAATAACTCTATAGTTAGTTAGCTGGATTGGTTTAACTAATTTTAAATGTAATTGCCATCCCCCCTCAATCCCCCGACCCTGTTTCACAGTTTCAGTACTTACATTAAAAGAAAAATAATCTCTTTTCAGATATTCATATATCTCAGGACAATGAATTCATAATACCCCCAAAGGCACCCAAGATCAACTAGAAGCTTTTAAGAAAATCTGAATAATATTGCATACAATTGGCTCCATGATAAATGCTTGTTTATCCCTGGTTTGTCTTCTTCTTAAATAAAAAGAGGCTATCTTTATCTATCAACCAGTTTGGAAATCAGACATCATTACTTACTCTGTTTTGATATTTCTTTACACTTTAAAATTTGCCGTTTCTTTCCCATGGCAAATCAAAGGTTTTAAACAAAATCCAACCCAGCTAAAGTAAAGCCTTAGTTATACATCTTTCTATTCTCTGATGATTAGGCTTGTGTTTTTGTTATGGTAAATAAGTATCTCATAGAAGTTCAAAAGGTCCTTTTTAGTAATCTTTTAGTAATCGTTTGCAAAGTCGCCGAGGAAAATAATCTCTTCCTAACCCTTCTGTTAGGCCTATGTGATTCTTTTCTCCAGCGATCCTTGGAGCAAGCAGTACAAGATAAGCTTTGTAACAAAGTTGGATGAGTTGGACTAACTCTGGCCTTAAGTAAATGAGTGGCCTTTTCAAGAAGATATCCTTGTTGGAGGAGAAAGATGTTCTGCACAATTAATGTTTGCAAGAGGGTCATTGAGAAGGTCAAATTTTAACTGGTAGCAATATATCACTCAACATCCAATGGTGAGCTGATGAAAGGATTTGATTGGCCTCGGCCATATGAACCAGAAAGACAGGAATTTCTGAACCTTGCCAAGAGAGAGGAACAGTGGGGGACAGCCTCTGATGCAGCTGTAAACCTCCAACAACTCTTAAGTGATCAACTATTCCACCCTTCTTAAACTGATGGCTAAGAAGCAAGTACTTTTGGACAGTCACTTCTTAGGTCTGCTGAGCAAAAGGAGGTCCTTGTGTGCAGTGCAGGCAATTACAAGATTCTCACCTAATTCTGCACCTGAATCTACCCGAGTCATTCAAAGCCTTATTATAGCTGGATGTGTTGCCCTCCCAAACAACCCCCACCCCACCCCCGCCCCAGGGAACTCTGACTCTTTCTGAAAGATGATCTCAGGACCACATGAGGATGCACACTCTCCAAATGTCAGAGGTGAAAGGGAACTTAGACATCAGGTTTAACACACATCTCCCCCATTCTCAATTTTTCAGATGAGGAAACCAATGCCCCAAGATGTGTCTTTGCAAAGTGCACAAAAGCTTCCTCCTAACCCCAGACACTTACTGTTTACTCCGTTTTATCTCACTTCCAAAGGGAAAATGCCAAGACATCTGGTTTAATATTAAAACTAACTCTTTCCCTACCTACTTCATTGATTTGTTTCCAGAAGCTGCCTGAAAGCAAAGTCTCTTACCCTCCACCCCCAACCCCACCGCAGTCCTCCGGACTAACAGTTCCTGTTTTCTCACTATGCCCTTCCAGCTTTCTCTGTCTCCTCCCCTCCATAGGGGCAGGGTCCAATTACTTGGCAGCCCACTTAGCATAGCAAAGAGTCGGAGTCCAGAAAGGTTGTGTGGAAAAACCAGAGGATCCCCAGTTGGTACTTTGTTCCTCCCAGCTGTGCTGACTTCCCAAGCCACTGCTGTGGCTGCCCCGGGTTTAGGTCAGGCCCCAGTGGATACTATCATTACACAGTTTTGCATTGTACCTCGATGCAAAGAAAAGAAACGTATGAAGGAGCAAATCTACACCTCTTGTTCCATTTCCTTCCTTGGAAAGCCAGGGTTCATCCTAGCTGCTGTGTGAACTGGGCCTGGCCCAGGACAACAATAGGCTGCTGAGGCCAAGGTGATTAGGCTGGCAGTGCACTGTTTGATTAGCACCAACCAGCTCTTTGTAGAGGGACAATATCAGGCCATACAGTAACAAGATCACGTCTTTTGATTTGGGTTCGCTCCCTCTGTTGATACAATCCATTATCCTGTTTGCCTTTCTTACTACAGCAAGGCATTGCACCAAGGGCTTCAAGGATTTTTTTTTTTCTATAATAACCTCCAAATCCCTTAGCACCTGCCTTCTGCCAAAGAACCTCCCTGTTCACATCGGTTTTTCTTTGTCCTTTCAACATCACTTTGAATAGTTAGGTAAAGCTATATACTCCCCTCCTAAGGAAAAAGAGAACGAGGGCGACACGACAGGGCTTCATATTTAATAAGAAACAAAATTAGGCAGGGAGCAATTGAGTGACTGTTTGCTTAACCCTTGCTGTGCTGCTCTGGCTGTTGTCTTAGTGCACCAGCTTTTCGGTCACGTAAACAGATCTGATGAGGAAAGGAAGGCAAGTTCCAGAGTTTGGAGCAGCAAAGAGACTTGTTAATAGATTTGCTTCAAAAAGGCAGACATCAAGTGGGCTCCAAACTCTCCACACGTCAACTGGATGAAGCAGCTTCTCGCAGGCCCCCTAAAAGACTCATTTCTAAAGCAGGACTATGAGCCAGCCCAGAATTTGTCCACACGCCCCAGACCTCCGTTGTAAACCACATAACACTCATGGAATCTCTAGGATTTCAGCAGTCCCTTTCCAACTTTGTAAATGTGTTCTCACTTAAAAACATTTTACATTGGCCACTTCCACAGAAAAATACATGTGCAACAACAACAACAACAACACCTTGATGCAATCATTCATGACATTTTCAGACAGAGCTGCAGATAAATTAGCAGCAATCAGGACTGGGAAGGAAATAGCGGGTTGTGTTTGTGTGTGGACTGGCACCCCCCTCAGCTGGGGCATTACTCTCATCATCCCAGCCCTCTGCTAGCGTCTTGTTTATGTTTATGCAAGACACTCCTGCTTAATTATAAGTCATCCCAATTTGGACTGTAAATAGAAGGCAAATTAATAATTTAGGGTGGAAAAAGACCTGGGCCCCCTTCTCTCTGCCTTCGTTCCTAGGTCAGCCGGCTCGTTTATGAATTAGTGCTTGAGCAGCCTGAATAGCAGAGAATGAATGTTTGACTAAATCCTCTAAGTATGAAAGCTCTTCACACCATTTGGTCTTGAGCTGATCCAATAGCGAGGTGTAACCACTAGTGACAATAAAGCGCCATCTGGCAAAGTGAACTCTGGGCAAACAATGACAAGCAGAAGTGAAAAGAATTGCAATGATTTCCACAAACATGTGAAATACTATAAACTGTGGGACTTAGCAGCTTCTTCCCGAGGCAAGTCAACAAATGCAACCCTTGGGCAGCAGCGCTGAAGTGGGGGGCTCCATGTCTGTGCGCAGCCTGGGCTCCATTTGCATTGAGCCAGGGGAAAAATGTATGCAGATTGGCGAACAAAAAAATATATAAGCACTACTAACCAGACGTCACTTTGCCTTCACTCTTTACTGTCAGGGTGATGTACTGGAAGTCTTTATTTCTTTCAGCTTGGGCCTCTCGGTGCCTCATTCTCCTTCCAGCCTGTTCTCATGCCTTTCTCATCACCTGCTGAGGCCTTGATCACGGACAGAGCAGACGAGCAGCAGGGGGACAATTAGAGAGGAGTTCAGACTTTGATCATTTGACCATATGTGAATACAACAGCTGACCACATGTTTTAAAAGACAACTAACTTAAATGTATTTTTAAAAAATCACAAAGCAGGCACAGATACTGAAATTTACATTTTAATTATCTGGCACAAAGCTGCATTCCACTTTTTCACAATATTTAATATGGAAAAATACATCTTGCCCCTTCAGAATAGGAAAGAGAAAGCACTTTTTCTGTGTTCTCTCCCCACCCCCACCTCCGCTGCCCCCTCCAAATGAGTTCCCTTTCAGCAGAACATTTAACCACTATGGATGGTAAAGAATTCTGCGCTGGACATTTCAAAAGGCACATTCAAGGCTGCCCCAAGTTGGGCATGATTACTTAAGGTAGATTCAATGTAATGTAAGCATAATCATGTATTTTCAAAAAGTGACTTTATGGAGAAAATATCTAGTCAGCACTTAGGAGGAAAACCGGGTTTTTCTAACAGAGGGGAGTATATCCAAGGGCTTAGCCTCCCTCCCCTAACTCTAAAATGACTGCTACAACAATTCAAAAATGTGTGTTCAAAAGTGAGTGAAAATACAAGAGCTCTGTTGGCAATACTGAACCCTTGGTCAGCTACAAGACAAACTCATTGCAGTCACAGTGCACAGATGAAGGCTTATTTTGTTTAATTCGGTCCAAACACTGTTGCTTCTTTTTGGGTTCTATTTAAACTCTCAAAGCTGAACTGGTTTCAGCCTGTCTAGGTGAAATGTGGACAGAGGACAAGCCAGCTTAGAACCCTTTCTTGTGTGTTTTTTTTTTTTTTTTTATTTTTTTGTATGCAATTGGTGATTTATCATGGCTTCTGGAGATATAGAGCCCTCCTTATCTTCTCCACCTACTAGATAATTAACATATTCATGAAATGGTTATTTACTCTCAAATAGGAGGATAATAGAAAAACAACACTAATTGTTTTGACAGCAGTTTACTTAAGAGTTATCGGGGAGAACAAATGTTTCTTTTGTAGTGTTAGGAAGACAAGCATTTATCTCTGTATTAAGCTTATTTTTGTTCTTATGGTAGACAGACCAAAGTAATCTTGGTGGGGGGAAAAGTCTAGAAGAATCACTTAAGTAAAATTTCATCTGACATTCCCCCAAATATTTTGATAGTCCATTTATTTTTTCAGTTGTGAGGGAGATGAGCAGTGGGATTTACATTTTAATGGTTATATATACTAATGTATTTATTATCTGTGCATATCATTAAATTTTTAAATGTATATTGCCTTTTTAATTTTTAAAAACCCCTTTGATTTTACTTTACTTTGGAACCATCTTAAATGCAACTGATTTATATCCATTATCAGATGAACTTTAAATCCAAAAATTTCTGTTTGAGGGCATGGCACATTTTTACTTTGAAAGAGTTCATTTTAGTACAACTCTTGACACAAAGCATCCTTAAAAGACATTCCCCTCTCAAGCATGAGTGCCTTTACTCACGTTTAGGTTTGGGTGTCATCTTGCAACCTTGAGCATGTCATCACCCTCTCTGGTCCTGTTTGCTCTTCTGTAACATAAGCTAATTAAAGTAGTTTATCTCTGAGGGCTCTCCAAGTTCTACAGAGTTTCAGGTGCTGCAATTGGCCCTATTGAAGCAAAATTTGTCATGCCATCTTCATAACTCTTAGTTCTTTCCCTACAAAATTTCTCCTTATAGTATGGGAATCTTTGTGTTTCATCTATTATGTGCCTAGCATTTTACAGGTATTATCTCCCTTAATCCTTCAAACCTCCTGCCTGGCAAAGTAAGCATCATTATCTCCATTTCATAGATGAGGAAACTGAGGGGCACAGCTACAAAGTATCTTGCAACAGGCCTCCCAGCTAGTAAGTAGTAGAATCAAGGACTATCATCAGTAAAGAATTCTCACCATTACACAGCATTCCCTCACCAAAAGATAACAGATATCAGAAGATTATGTTTCTAGTCCCATTTTATCACTGATTTCCTGGAACAAATCCTCTACCTCAATTTCCTTAGCCCAGCATTGTATCTCCAGGATCATATCTCCTACTTCATGAATGGAGACAAAATTAGAAGGGCAAGGGTAAGCAAAAGGCAAACCCTGCACTTCCTCCAAGATGGCCCAAGAGACATTGTCCTTGCAAATGGCAAGAGCCCAAGGGACAACCTTTTCAATCACACAATGGCATCTTATTGCTGAACTGAGATACTGGAAAAAGAACTTCAATGATAGCAGTGTCTTCTAATGATGTTTCTTAAGGAGAAAAAGTGTTTTGTAAAATGAGAATTTTCTAGAAAGCATACTTCAATACTTTCTTTTTAAAAATATTTATTTATTTAAAGACAGAGAGGGAGATACAAAGAGAAGAGAGAGATCAATTTTCAATTCACTGGTTCACTCATTAGATAGCCACAACAGCCAGGATTGGGCCAGACAGAAGCCTGGAGCCAGAAACTCCATCCAAGTCTCCCACATGGGTAGCGGGGACCCAAGCGCTTGGGCCATCATCCACTGCCTTCCCTGGTGCATTAGCAGTGAGCTGGATTGGAAGCAGAACAACTTAGACTTGAACGAGCACTCTCCTATGGGATGCCTTAGGCATCACAAAGCCTGCCCTCCACACATTCCTTTGACCAGATAAAGAAAATCCTACAGTTTTTTAAAAAAAGTCAAAATCCTGCCCTGCAAGCATGCTCTATTTTAACTTCATATATACCTAACACTTTAAAAATCAACACAGAGGGGCTGGCATTGTGCTCTAGCAGGTAAAGCCACCACCTGCAGTGCCAGTATCCCATATGGGTGCTGGTTTGAGTCCCAGCTTCTCCACTTCTGATCCAGCTCTCTGCTGTGTCCTGGGAAAGCAGTAGAAGATGGCCCAAGTGCTTGGGCCCCTGCACCCGTGTTGGAGACACATAAGAGGCTCCCGGCTTCAGATTGGCCCAGCTCCAGCCATTGCAGCCAACTAGGGAGTGATCCAGTAGATGAAGACTCTCTCTCTCTCTCTCTCTCTCTCTCTCTCTCTCTCCCTCTTTGCATGTGTGTAACCCTGCCATTCAAATAAATAAATAAATCTTTTTTTTAAAAAAATCAACACATGGGGCTGTGGCCTAGTGGGTAACTGCCACCTGCAGTGCGGGCATCCCATATGGGCGCCGGTTCGAGTCCTGGCTGCTCCACTTCCGATCCAACTCTCTGCTGTGACCTGGGAAAGTAGTGGAAGATGGCACAAGTCCTTGGGCCCCTGCACCCATGTGGGAGACCCAAAAGAAGCTCCTGGCTCCAGGCTTCAGATTGGCGCAGCTCCAGTCTTTGCGACAATCTGGGGAGTGAACCAGCGAATGGAAGATCTCTCTCTCTCTCTCTCTCTCCCTCTCTCCCTCTCTCCCTCTCTCTCTCTCTCTCTCTCTGCCTCTCCTACTCTCTCTGTGTAACTCTTTCAAGTAAATAAAAAAACTTTAAAAAAAAAAAAAAAACAGAGAAAATCGGCCACATTTGAATACAAGGGAAGGAAGGGTCTTTGGAGCCTCTGGCAAATACTAAAACAGCCTTCCCAAATGTCCACATTAAGAATTTGGCAAGAAATAATTATTTTAAACTTAAAGACATGTGCAAATATTTTAAGGAATAGGATGCAAAAATTGCATAAATTTAAAGATAAAACTCAAGGCTTTTTGGCTGGCAGCTTCTTAAGAGATCTTAAACGCCTCTCCCCCTGGGAAACAGACTTGGACTTCCTGTTGCCCACAGGAACAAGGTACTGCCTTGAGAACTCTGTAGAAGTGAAGTGCTGGCATGCCCTTCCCCAAGGACAAGAGGGAGGCTTTAAGAAAGGAATCAGGTTGAACTCAGCTGTGTCTGCATAGACACAGGATACAGTAGAGTGCTCCATGGAGCCCATTCATGATTTTCCCACAGTAAGGATTTGTCAGCCCTTGTGCCAGAGAGCAGAAGCATCCCAAGTGAAGGAAGCTGCGATTAAGAATTCAGGGCGCTAGCTTAAGCAATAATGCCAAGGGCTAGTGATGGGGACTGTGAGCATCTTGTCCAATCATTGCAATTTTGTAACGTTCCCAGGCTTGTCATAACTACTTTTCTTTAGTAATTTGCCATAAAATCCTTCCAGTTTTATTTTGATGTGTTCTGGAGACTTAAGTTCTGTGGGAGAATATGAGGAAGCCTATAGGAGCCTTCCCACCCCTCCCCTCACTCCTGGAGAATACACAGAAACACAAACAACCATTTGCATGCAATTTCTGGGCCAGGCGGTTAACCTAGAAGTTGACTTTCTCATTCTCTCTCTGCCTTTCAAAGAGTTAATAAAAATTTTAAAACAAAGTAGGTACCCATTTAAGATAACCATGCACCATTTTCAGTGACCAGGTTGGCACTAAGTAAGAAAATGCTCAATAATTGCTGTTGTAGAGAAACAAGCAAATTCACTTACCAGTGATGGGGTTGTAAATTGGTGACAAGTCTTCAGAGTGTTTGTAAAATGCATTCACACTTTGATCTAGCATATTCAAGACTGGGAAAGAGCATCAACATCTACTGATGGGAGAAGATTACATAAGGACAGGAATATCCATTATCTATCCATACTTATGGTGATAATGTTTGCTGTATTGTTAATTAATGGTACTTTCTTCGTGGTGAATGGCTGCAAGTGAGAAGTGTGGAGTCAGTGTGGGAAGAGACCAATTAAGAAAGTAAGTGAGGGTGAATTTTTTTTAAGTTTTTTTTTTTTTTTTATTTGAAAGCCAGAGTCACAGAGACAGAGAAAGGGAGAGACAAGAAAGGGGAAGAGAGAGAGAGGAGAGACAGAGGGCAAGAAAGAGAGGGAGAGAGAGAGAGAGAGAAAAATCTTTCATCTGCTGGTTCACTCCCCAAATTGTCATGGCTGGACCAGGCTGAAGCCAGGAGCCAGGTCTCCCATGTGAGTGCAGAGGCCCAAGTACTTGGGCCATCTTTTGCTGTTTTCCCAGGCCATAGCAGAGAACTGGATCAGAAGTGGAGCAGCCAGGTCTCAAACCAGATTCCAAATGCCGCGGCTTAAGCTGCTAAACTACAACGATGTCCCAAGGGAGGGAAAATTGAAGTTCATACTTTGAAGTTCAGTTACTTGAGTTTTACCTACTGGACCACTAGGTAAGGTAATTCATGAGTCAATGAGAGCACTGCCTGGGGAGGGGGGTAGCTGGGGGGCAAGTGCTAAAGGACTGTATTGTTATGGCAAGCATTTCAATCTTCGGAGGTCCAAGACATCTTTGAAAATCTAATTAGAGGTAAAGATCTATTCTCTAAAAAAATGCACATATGCACATATTTTTGCGTAACAAATTCAGAGGATTCTTGGTCTAGCTGAAGTAGATTCATAAACATTAAACTGAGAATCCTTGCCTTAGACTTAAAAAGAAACTTTTGAAAGAGAGCTAGAGGGAAAAACAACCGTGTAGCTGAGGACAGAAACTCCCACATCTGGGCAAACTTATGTCCTTTTAAATTCCTTATCTAAGACCTATGACTGTAATTGTGTACACAGTAAGTAGGTTGACCAAGGTTTGTAGGATGATACACAGAATCAAAATTATCTATACTCAGGCTTTGAAGTCAGAATACTTGATTGGACAAGTTTCTTAAAAAAAAAAAAAAAAAGATGTATTTGAAACACAAAGTGGCAGGGAGAGACAGAATTTCCAACTGCTGGTTCACTCCCCAAATGGCTGCAATGGCTGGAGCCAGGTTGAAACTAGAAGCCTGGAACTTCACCATGGTCTCCCACCTGAGTGACAGTGGCCCAAGATTTTGGATTCAAATCTGTACTCTGACATGGGATGCTATTGTCACAGGCAATGGCTTAACCTGCTATGCCACAGTGACCATCCAGGGCTAAGCTTATTCCTCTCTCTGTACCTCTGTGTGTCCTTTTTCCATCTTAAAAATGGTAATAATTGCCTTTAATTCATAAGGGATTTGGTTTGAAAATTAAATGAGTGAGTATATGAAAAATTCCTAGGCAGAACAGAGTATTTTAGGGTGCTGAAACTACTCTGCAGGATGCTGTTATTCAGCATTTGTCCAAATCTACAGAATGCACTGCACCAAGAATGGATCCTAATGGAAACTATGAACTTCAAGTGAAAATGATATATCAGTTCAGGTTCATCCATGTAACAACACTGTGGAGTGGGATATTAATATTAGGGGAGGCTATATGGATCAGGAGCTATATGGGAACTCCTTGTACTTTCCACTCACTCAGTTTTGCCATGAACCATAACTTCTCTAAATAATGAATCTATTTTTAAAATGTCTCTTGCATTGATTAGCACATATGAAGCATTCAATAAACGTCAGTTACAATTTTGTTACCATCATTATTGTGTTATCACCCACTCTGGATCCTGTAGGGTGTTGCTGATGGTGATGAGCTGCCAATATGGTTAGAACTCAATGCTGAGCTCTAGGGCAGCTCATCCAAGGGGCATTCCCACTAAGCCACTGGCCCTGCTCTCTGCATTGTCTGATTGTGGCCCTAAGGAGTCTAGCAGTTGCTTCTTGAAGTACTTAGGCCTAACACTGCAATTATCTGTTTTCTTGCCTGTCACCTACACACCAGTCCACTGTAAGCTCCCCTGGGTCAGAAATGTCCCTCCTTCCTCAGTATCCCCAGCTTCTTCAAAATCTCCAACCAAAGAGAGGCAATAAAGGTTTCATTGGGTAAATAAATGAATATAAAAAATGCTCAAATGAATGCATAGACAAATAGCAGCTTCTGTCTTGGCATGTTCAGTTTGAGTCCATCTGAACAGTGTCAGCATCGCTTATAAATGTTGTTTATAAATGTACTGAGCATTGCAGGGGGCCTCTCCCTATTAGAAAGCATTTTATTTTGCAGTTCACAAAATTAAAGAGGGATTTTTTTGGATTTGTGTTTACATGCCCACATTTTAAACACTTTCTACCATCTCCATCACATGGAACAGCCCTGAAGTTACAGCCTAAGGGCAGGCAGCCTCTTTTTGAGTCCTTCTTCCTGTGAGGCCATAATTATTATGCTTTCTGTGGAGTACTGAGGAGAAAAGAAACAAACTGCAAGATTTTCCAATAAAATGGTGTGTATTACTTGCCACCTAAGCCTTTTTCCACCAATGACAGTTCCAAATAAAAAGATAAAGATCTCTCTCTCTCTCTCTCTCTCTCACACACACACACACACACATGCATGCATGTGCACATCTTTAGAATGTTCATGGAGGCTGGTGTTTGGCACAGGGGTAAAACACACTGGTTGTGATATTCGCATCCCATATTAGAGTGCATGGGTTTGAGTCCTGGCTTCAGCTTCCTGCTAATGCAGATAATAGGAGACAGTAGATCAAGTACTTGCGTCCCTCCAACTCACATGAGAAATTGGTGGGGTGACAGGTTCCTGGCTCCAGCCCCAGCTGTTGTAGTCATTTGGAGAATGAAACAATGGATGGGAACTTTCTCTCTCAAGTAAATAAAATATTTTAAATGGTCATGGAAATTGTGTATTATGAAAAGCTATGCATAGATTACAAAATATTTTTGTACCAAAATAAAACTATCTTTTAATTCTATTTTCCACAAACTTTTGAAGCACTGTCATATACAGATAAGAGTGAAAGAGAAAAACCACTGTACACAGGTAGCACCTGGCACACAGAGTAGACACATGAAGGATTATAAAAGAATAAAGGTCTGCATCTTACTTCCCTCCAAGCTCTAGTAGTCCATATCCAGGAAGATAGCTAGGGTAAGGCAGAAAAAAGCTTCTTGGGAAGTGAACTAACTAGTTTTAAGAACTCTTTCTGTAATTACTTAATTTCCCAAGGTCTCAACTTCCTTATATGGGGATAATAACACTGATATCACAATATTACTCTGAGGGTTATACGAAATGTTTCATAAATATACAATGTGGGATTTTAAATATGTATATATATATAAATTAGAAGTTTTCAAAGTTTTGATTTTGAGAATATCTCTTTTTTTTTCATTTGAAAGGCAGAACAACAGAGAGAGCGAGAGTGGGAGAGAGAGAGGGAGAGAGATCTTCCATCCACTGGCTCACTCTCCAAATGCAGAAGCTGGGGTAGGATAAAGCCAGAATCCCGAAACTCCACTTGGGTTTCCCACATGGGTGATCGAGACTTAAGTACTTGAGTCATCACCTGTGCCTCCCTGTGTGCACATCAGCAAGAAGCATGACAGGAAGCATAGGTGGGATTCTATCCCAGGCACACTGATATGGGTTACAAGCAGCAGCTCAACCTGCTGTGCCACAATGTTCACTGCTGGAGAATATCTTCTGAATGTCAAAATATTTCATGAACCCCTCTACCCACTCATCCTCAGAATAGTACTTAATGGCAAAATGTGTGACAAATGGTCCTTATGCACTTCACTTCTACTAAGATGACTGACAACAACAGCCAAAAACAAGTGATGATGCAGATGTAGAAACATCGCATCACACCTTTTTGGTGGAATTGTAAACTGGTCCAGCCACAGTGGAAGCCAATTTGATGGTTCTTGAAAGTTAAATATGTTATTACTATATGACCTAAAAGTTTCCCTCTTAGGTATATACTCCAAAGAATTAAAAACAGGGATGAA
The DNA here is from genome assembly GCF_051225735.1 of Oryctolagus cuniculus. NCBI lineage: Eukaryota > Metazoa > Chordata > Mammalia > Lagomorpha > Leporidae > Oryctolagus > Oryctolagus cuniculus. The sequence continues at coordinate 115,396,565 of NC_142888.1, read as the reverse complement.
AACACCAAGGTTCATAGCAGCATTATTTGTAGTAGCTAAAAGTTAGAAACAGCCTAAATAACCATAAGTAGATGAATGAACAAATGTGGCATATCCATACAAGGGACTATTAGTAAGTCACAAAAAAGCATGAAATCTGACACATACTGAAACTGAATCCAGTTTGGGGGTTCTACAGCAACTCCTCCAACCAGTTTGGGGTGTTGCTTAGCAACAGTGTTAAAACATGGATGACCCTTGAAAACATGCCAAATGAAATAAGTGAGACACAAAATGACAAATATCACATGAGTCTACATACATTAAACATCTAGAATGGGCAAATTCACAAACACAGAGGAGGTAAAAGCTCACTGGGGGTTAGAGAAAAGGGAAAGTGGGAAGATGGCTAATGGGTGCAGAGTTGGTGATTGGGACTATGAAAACGTTTTGGAAATGAAGATGTAATGGCTGAAAAGTACTATGAATGTAATGAGTACCACTAAACTGGGCACTTAAAATGTATATATTTTACTAGCATGCTAAGAAACAAATAAAAGGGGGCTAGCACTGTGACATAGTGGGTAGAGCGGCCGCCTGCAGTGCTGGCATCCCATATGCGTGCTGGTTCGAGACCCGGCTGTTGCACTTCTGATCCAGCTCTCTGCTATGGCCTGGGAAAGCAGTAGAAGATGGTCCAAGTGCTTGGGTCCCTGCACCCGCATGGGAGACCCAGAAGAGGCTCCAGGCTCCTGGCTTAGGATCGGCCAAGCTCTGGCTGTTGCAGCCATTTGGAGAGTGAACCAGCAGTGGAAGACCTCCCTCTCTCTCTCTCTCTCTGCCTCTGCCTCTCTGTAGCTCTGCTTTTCAAATGGATAAATGGATTTAAAATTTTTTAATTAAAAAATTTAAAAAGACAAATAAAAGAAGCTACTCTGAATTCAGAAATAATACCTTATATACAAATATGAAATATATTAGTTATTCAGTCGGCTAATGGATTTGTGGACCACTTGCACGGATTCCATTCCTCTCACCTCTACCATCCACCTACATCTAATAGAGAACCATGTATATAAATAATTCAAATTAACCCCAAAATTGTATTCCAAATGTCTGGATAACTGACTTAATTATTCCCTTTGTGATGAGAACACAAACTTTGCCATCACAATTTGATACAGTTCAAGGCTTTTACATGGCAAGTATTTACCAACTGCTTCTTCATGGTAGTATGATATCCAGGCACCAGTTCATGTGAGTCAATTAGAGAATTTGGGAATGGAGGAGGGGAAGGGGACAGAAAGTGAGAAATGTTATACAAAACAGAAGAGACCTGCCCCTGCCTCCTGGCTAACTGCTTCCTTTCAGAAGAAGCACTAGGGATGGAGCAGTTTGGCCTTTCCCTATGCTGCTTCCCACAGGTGCAAAGAGAGGACCACTGTTAATGTGACAGAGACATGCCTCTCTGCACATAGTACACAGATAAATAGGTCACAAGTGTCCAGAGCTGGCAGTCTAGTGTGTTTTTTTAAATAAAATATTTATTTATTTATTTATTTAGACAGGCAGAGTGGACAGTGAGAGAGAGAGAAAGGTCTTCCTTTTTGCCGTTGGTTCACCCTCCAATGGCCGCCACGGCCGGTGCGCTGCGGCTGGCGCACCGTGCTGAGCCGATGGCAGGAGCCAGGTGCTTCTCCTGGTCTCCCATGGGGTGCAGGGCCCAAGCACTTGGGCCATCCTCCACTGCACTCCCTGGCCAGAGCAGAGAGCTGGACTGGAAGAGGGGCAACCGGGCAGAATCCGGCGCCCCGACCATGACTAGAACCCGGTGTGCCGGCGCCGCAAGGCAGAGGATTAGCCTAGTGAGCTGCGGCGCCGGCCGGCAGTCTAGTGTTTTTTACAAGCATTAAAACTGAATCAGGGTGTTGGCGCTGTGGTGTGGCAGGTAAAGCCACTTCATACAGTGCTGGCATCCCATACGGGTGCTGTTTAGAGTCTCAGCTGCCCCACTTCCGATCCAGCTCTCTGCTCTGGCCTGAGAAAGCAGTATAAGATGGTCCGAGTCTTTGGGCCCCTGCAGCCACGTGGGAGATCTGGAAGAAGCTCCTGGCTCCTGGCTTCAGATTGGCACAGCTCCAGCCATTGCGGTCATCTGGGGAGTGAACCAGTGGATGGAAGACCTCTCTGTCTCTCTCTCTCTCTGCCTCTGCCTTTCTGTAACTGTCTCTCTGCTTCTCAAATAAATAAATAAATCTCTTTAGAAACTGAATCAGAGAGAAAACAAAGAAAGGCCATTTTTAACATTTGTGTTTCCTGCCACCACAGGCCATAAATATGAGGCATCTGGGAAAAACAGAGCCTGTATTCAAAAGTTTCTAAAAAATGGAACAGAACAGGGAGGAAGAGATGGTGGCTGGAGGGTCTCCAGGAAGAAAAAGGAGAGAGAACGTTCTTTGAAAATACATTGAGATATTCTACTCATCATCACACACTCAGAGCTCATGAATCTAAATGTCCTATGATTCCACCAGCAAGAACAGCACTGAACAATACTTCAAAATGATGCCTTTTTCTCTATTCTTTAAAAATTACCAAAATCTTGGAGTTTGTGAACTCAAGAGGCTTCCATAGCCTTGACAGCTCATGACAAGAGCCTCGGACGATTACTGATGTCATAAATAAGAGTGTCAATTGTTAAATCAACAACAGGAGTCACTGTGCACTTACCCCCCATGTAGGATCTCTGTCCTTAATGTGGTGTATTATGTGAATTAACGGTAAAACTAGTCTTCAAACAGTACTTTGTACTTTGTGTGTCTGTGTGGATGCAATCTGTTGAAATCTTTACTTGGTATATACTAAGTTGATCTTCTGTATATAAAGATAATTAAAAATGAATCCTGGCCGGCGCTGCGGCTCACTAGGCTAATCCTCTGCCTGTGGTGCTGGCACCCCAGGTTCTAGTCCTGGTTGGGGCACCAGATTCTGTCCCGGTTGCTCCTCTTCCAGTCCAGCTCTCTGCTGTGGTCCGGGAGTGCAGTGAAGGATGGCCCAAGTGCTTGGGCCCTGCACCCGCATGGGAGACCAGGAGGAAGCACCTGGCTCCTGGCTTCAGATCGGCGCAGCGCGCCAGCCATGGCGGCCATTTGGGGGGTGAACGAATGGAAGGAAGACCTTTCTCTCTGTCTCTCTATCTCTCACTGTCTAAACTCTGCCTGTCAAAAAAAATGAATCTTGATGAAGAATGGGATAGGAGACAGAGTAGGAGGTGGGACGAGAGTGGGAGTGGGAGGGTGGTTATGGGGGAAAGAACCGCTATAATCCAAAAGTTGTACTTTTAAAATTTATATTTATTAAATAAAAGTTTTCTATAAAAATAAAAATATATTTACAAACAATTAAAAAAATAAAAGTTACCAAAATCATAAGCTCACTTTTTTGGGCATAATTTTTGTTATTTCTTCTGGAATGCACATGTAAGATGCATTCAACTAAAGGATAGCACTGACTAATTTTCAAAAAGTTGCTTCAAGTTCCTTTCAGTGGTCAAACAGTAAAGCTGTCATCCATGATGTCCTGGAAGAAATTCAGACACATTTACTTCATCTTCTCATCTCAATAAAGCTTTACCTATTCATACAAGGAGTACATTACTTTGTAGTTTGAACAAAATTTGCCAATATATGAAATTCTATAAAATCAAATTGCTCTTTATAATACAGCAACTCCTTTTTTGAAAAAAAAAAAAAAGCCTTAACTTCTATAAATGCCTGTATGTGCATAAAGAGATCTGGAAGGGTCAGATGTTTGGCACAGTGGTTAGGATGCCAGTTGAGAAGACTACATGCCATACCTGAACACCTGCATTTGAGTCTCAACTCTGTCCCCGATTCCAGCTTCTAACAGGTGATGGCTCAAGTTCATAGGTCCCTGCCACCCACATGGGAGACATAGATTGAGTTCTGAGATCCTAGATTTGGCCTGGTCCAGCCTGGGTTGTTATGGGAATTTGAGGAGTGAACCAGCAGTTAGAACCAGCTGTTAGGATCTCACTCTATCTCTAACTGTACCTGTATCTCTTCTTTTCTCTCTCTCTCCTTTTCAAACTAATTAAATAAATAGATTTAAAAAGAAACCTGTGAAAGAGTACACATCTGACTTTTACTATTGTTACTTCTCAAGAGTCATATGAGATGAGGCAGAGACCATAGTGAGATGGAAATGAAAACTAATATTATTTACATACTCTATAGTCTTCCAATTCCTCCCCAATAAGCATATATTAGTTTTACAATGAATAATTTAAAAATAAGGATAAGTGAAGTCCCATGAAGAAGGGTGAACTGATAAAACATCTCCTATAACATCATACAGAGGTAGTTCACAATTCTTTTCCTTTGTATAAAATATTAAAGAGAATAGGACTCAGCACTGTGGTTGAGCAAGTTTTAAGCCACTGCCTGCAGCACCAGCATCCCAGCACCAGCATCCCATATCGGTGTCAGTTCGAGTCCCATCTGCTCTACTTCTGATCCAACTCTCTGTTAATGTGCCTCAGAAAGCAGCAGAAGATGGTCTGAGTCCTTGGACCCCTGCCATCCACATGAGAGACCCAGATGGAGTTCCAGGCTCCTGGCATCAGCCCATGTCCTTGCAGCCATCTGGGAAGTGAACCAATGGATAGAAGATAAGATCTCTCTCTCTTCCTCTTCCTCTCTCTGTAACTCTCTTCCTTTCAAATGAATAAATCAATCAATCCATTTTGAAAAAAAAAAAAAGATTTCCTCAAAAAAAATTAAAAAACATAGTATTGTGAACCCCAATGTACTCAGCATTCAGCTTCAACAAGCATCAATTCCTAGACAATGTTGCTTCATTGTTTTACTTTTATACACATGGATAAATGTATTAAGCAAATCCTAAGTATTCTATCATTTCATCTGTAAACACTTTATGCATTTTATCTGAAAGTTAAAGAATGAAATAAACAAAATTACAGGATCATGTTGATTCCTAATGTCGTGCTTCCAAAAAGAGTGAGAAGGCAGATTTTATAAGGATGGGAATGTGATTTTTTTTGGGGGGGAATGTGATTTTTTAAGAATCAATACCAGCGCTCAGGGTCTACGCTGTGGCATAGTGGGGTAAGCCTCTGGATACGGCTCCAGCATCCTGTATGGGCTTCGGTTCGTGTCCTGCCTGCTCCACTTCTGATGCATCTCTCTTCTATGGCCTGGGCAAGCAGTAGAAGATTACCCAAGTCTTTGTTTCCCTGCACTTGAGTCAGAGATATGAAAGAAGCTCCTGGATCCTTGCTTGGGATCGGCCCAGCTCTGGCCATTGAGGCCATTTGGGGACTGAACCAGTTGATGGAAGACTTTCTCTCTCTCTCTCTCTCTCCCTCTCTCCCTCTCTCCCTGTGTCTCTCCCTCTCTCTCTAACTCTACCTCTCAAATATATAAATAAAGTCTTTAAAAAAACCCAGCTCTCTTATTCATACAATAAATCATCTAATTCTAGCCCATCTAATTGATGTCTAAGAAAATGCAGTCAAATAGGATAGAACCAAACAACACTGGGTAAGTTAGAAAACTGAATTCAAAAAGATGCATCTCTCCATCTGTCACTTCTGAGCCTTAAAGCTTAAATACCCTCTTTCTTGCCTGTTAATTCTTTACAACTAGGTCTAAGCATTTGAGAGGGAAAAAACAGTTGCTGCAACCTGACAAAATGACTGATGAATTATTCATGTAGTCACTGAACTGAAATCTGCAACCTATGAGTTTCTGTGTGACAAGTAAATTCAGCATCAAGCATGCTTTAAAATTTATTCTGGGACTTAAACCGGTGAACTGCATTGTCCATCTTACCAGGGTTAAAGACTAAGTGCTCTCCGTCAAAGCTGAGACTTGGTCTGGGTGAAGGACCAGGATTCCTCTTCCCACTACACAACTTTACCCTTGCTCAAAAGTCAATTTATGGCTGGCACTGCAGCTCGCTTGGCTAACCCTCTGCCTGTGGCACCAGCACCTCGGGTTCTAGTCCCAGTTGGGGTGCCAGATTCTGTCCCGGTTGCTCCTCTTCCAGTCCAACTCTCTGCTGTGGTCGGGGAGTGCAGTGGAGGATGGCCCAACTGCTTGGGCCCTGCACCCGCATGGGAGACCAGGAGGAAGCACCTGGCTCCTGGCTTTGGATCAGCGCAGCACACCGGCCGTGGTGGCCATTTGCGGGAGGTGAACCAACAGAAAAGGAAGACCTTTCTCTCTGTCTCTCTCTCTCCAACTCTGCCTGTCAAAAAAAAAAAAAAAAAAAAGAAAGAAAGAAAGAAAAGAAAAAAAGTCAATTTATGACACACGGCTATTGATTTTAAAAGGACTACCTCTTTTACCTCTTTTCTACTCTCCTTCCATACCACCAGGATGGTGATCATGACTGTCCTGGCTGATGCTCTGAAGAGCATCAACAATGCCGAAAAGAAAGGCAAATGCCAGATTCTTATTATGCTGTGCTCCAAAGTCATTATTAGGGGACCAGCCTTGTGGTGCAGCAGGTTAAGACATTGCCTGTGATGCTTGCATCCCATATGTGCAGCTCTTCAATTCCTGGCGCTCCACTTCTAATCCAGCTCCTTGCTAACGCCCTGGGAAAGCAGCAGAAGATGTCCCAAGTAATTGGGTACCTTCACCCATGTGGGAGACATGGATGAAGCTCTGGCTCCTGGCTTCAGCCTGGTCCAGAACTGGCTGCTGAGACCATTTGGGGAGTGAACCAGTAGATAGAAGATTCTCTCCCTCCCTCCCTCTCTCCCTCCCTCCCTCTCTCCCTCTCTCCTTTTCACAGTTAGAATTCTGATGATTTTTTAAAATGATTATTTATTTATTTGAAAGTCAGAGTTACAGGGTTGGGGGAGAGGTCTTCCATCTGCTGGTTCACTCCCCAGATGGCCGCAACAGCCAAGGCTGGACCAGGCTGAAGCCAGGGATCAGGAGCTTTTTCCAGGTCTCCCATGTGGGTGGCAGGGGCACAAGCACTTGGGGCATCTTCTACTGCTTTCCCAGGAACATTAGTAGGGAGCTATATTGGAAGTGGAGTGGCTGGGACAAGAACCAGTGCCCATATGGGATGCTGGCACCACAGACAGTAGTTTTACCTGCTATGCCACAGCACTGGCCCCTTCAAATACATAAAAAAAAAGTCATCATCAGGATTCTAACTGTGATGATGAAGCATGGTTACACTGACAAATTTGAAATTGCTGATGATCACAGTCAGGATGGTTAAACAAGCCTGGAGTGACCAGCCGCAGATTTGATGTGCAACTGAAAGATCTAGAAAATTTATAAAATAGGGAGTTGGTGTTGTGGTATAGCAGGTAAAGCCACTGCTTACAGATGCTGGCATCCATGTGGGCTCTGGTTTGTGTCCTGGCGCTCCACTTCCAATCCAGCTCCCTGCTAATGGCTTGGTAAGAAGATGGCCAAGTGTTTGGGACCCTGCCACCCTTGTAGGAGAACTGGATTAAGTTCCTGGCTTCTGGCTTCAGCCTGGCCAATCCCCAGCCATTGTAGCCATCTGGGGAGTGAACTAGCAAATGGAAGTTCTCTCAATGTCTCTTCCTCTCTGTAATTCTGACTTTCAAATAAATAAATATATTTAAAAAAAGAAAAGGAAAGAAGAAAAAAATGGCAGAATAATCTACTCCCATCCCACTGGATTGGGAGATTATGGATCATGAAGAAGCAAGACAAAAAACACACAGGAGAAAAAATCCTGGCATTTTTTTCTAGGAATATAATACATGAGTATATTGTAAAGTTCAATGGAAAAAAAGACTATCTTCCCTTCAAACCACAACGACCCCTTATTCTAAAGATTGTGCCCTAGCTCGGAACCTCTAACATTTGTCCAAATGTGAATGTCTTCTGGCATTAAAGAGTAAAAAAAAATTATTTCAGGTTTTCTCTTGAGGTTCATAAAGCTGAGTGAGAAATAGTTACCTGGAGTATCATACCTGAAAAGCAATATTTAAAATCCTGGACATCTGTCAAACAATTGGCCTAAGTCAAAGTCTTTTTTTAAAAAGATTTATTTATTTATTTGAAAGAGCTACACAGAGAGGGAAGGAGATGCAGAGAGAAAGAGGTCTTCCATCCACCGCTTCATTCTCCAAATGGCCACAATGGCTGGAGCTGTGCCAATCAGAAACCAGTAGCCAGGAGCTGGCTTCAGCAGGACTTGGGCCATCTTCCTCTGCTTTCCTAGGCCACAGCAGAGAACTGGATTGGAAATGGAGCAGCTGGAACTCGAACCGGCGCCCATATGGATGCCGGCGCTGCAGGCAGAGGCTTTACAAGCTATGCCACAGCTCCAAACCCTCCAGGTTTCTAACTTATAGATTGGTAATCTCCAGCCAAAACTCAGCCTTTGTGCATGTGTTACCAACATCTAAAGATCAAGAAGTTTTCCTGAAAAGATTTGGAGTTCCAATTAGTTTTAGTTTTTTTAAAAATTATTTATTTAAGAGGCAGAGTGACAGAGAGGGGTTGAGAGAGAGAGAGAGAGAGAGAAAGGGGGAGAAGAAGAGACAGAAAAAGAGATAAATCTCTTCCATCTGCTGATTCACTTTCCCAAATGTCCACAACAGCTAGGGCTAAGCCAGGCCAAAGCCAGAGGCCTGGAGCACCATTCAGGATTCTGACATGGGTAGCAGGGGCCCAAATATTTGGACCATTATTTGTTGCTTCCCAGGTACATTAGCAAGAAGCTGGATGGGAAGCATGAAGCAGTAGACTTGAACCTAGCATTCCTAACATGGGATGGAGGCATCCCAAGGGCCCCACTGTATCACAAGGCCCACTCCTGCAGCTACTTTATAAAAATGATAGCACATGCCCCAGATGGTAGTTACTTGACTGGGGCTGAGGAATTTCTGGCCTCTGAAGATGAGGTAAATATTCTCCATTTTGTCCCAGTGTGCTCTCAGTCCACTTTTTTTAAAAAGAAGATTTATTTGAGAGGCAGAGAGAGAGAGAGAGAGAGAGAGAGATCTTTCATCTGCTGGTTCACTCCCCAAATTTCTGCAACTGCCAGAGCTGGGCCTGGCCAAACCCAGGATCCAGGAGCTTCTTCTGGGTCTCCCATGTGGGTGCAGGGGCCCAATCACTATGGGCCATCCTCCATTGCTTTCTCAGGCCATTAGCAGGGAGCTGGATCAGAAGTGGAGCAGCTGGGACTCTAACCGGCACCCATATAGAATGCCAGTGCTATTTGCGGAGGCTTAACCTACTAAGCCACAGCGTCAGCCCCTCTAATTTTTTTCATTTAAATTCCTACCCTGAGGCCGGTGCCATGGCTCACTAGGCTAATCCTCCGCCTTGCGGCGCCAGCACACCAGGTTCTAGTCCCGGTCGGGGCGCTGGATTCTGTCCTGGTTGCCCCTCTTCCAGGCCAGCTCTCTGCTGTGGCCAGGGAGTGCAGTGGAGGATGGCCCAAGTACTTGGGCCCTGCACTCCATGGGAGACCAGGATAAGTACCTGGCTCCTGCCATCAGATCAGCGCGGTGCACCGGCCACAGCACACCAGCCACAGCGCACCAGCCGCAGCGGCCATTGGAGGGTGAACCAACGGCAAAGGAAGACCTTTCTCTCTGTCTCTCTCTCTCACTGTCCACTCTGCCTGTCAAAAAAAAAATTCCTACCCTGATCCCACAGGCCTTTGACATACTGATGGAAAACCAAGCTTCTGGGGCAGGCATGTAGCCTAGAGGTAAAGACACCCACAACTCGTACCAGAATACCTGGTTAGATTCTTCATCTCCCAGCTCCTAACTCTTGGGTATTGGGCTTCTGTCCCCCTTAGGAAAACTGGATAGCTCACAGCTTCTTCCTGGCCCAGCCCTGGGCATTGCAGACATTTGGGTAGTAAATCAGTATATGGGAGCTGTGTATGTGCATGTGTGTGTGTGTGTGTGTGTGTGTTTATGTGTGTGTCTTTCTCTGTGTGCCTCTGCCTCTGAAATAACCTTGTTTAAAAGCCTCAAGCTTCTTGACAAATATGTAGAATTTTATTTTAGAAACGTTATCCAAAAAATAAGATAACTATATTGCTCTTCATTTTCTTCTTTCTGTGGCATATAGGAAAGAAAGAAAGAAAGAAAGAAAGAAAGAAAGAAAGAAAGAAAGAAAGAAAGAAAGAAAGAAAGAAAGAAAGAAAGAAAGAAAGAAAGAAAGGAGGAAGGAAGACAGAAAGCAAGAAAGCAAGCAAGAAAGAAAACCCCAAATCACAGGAATTTAGAACCTTCGGCTGTTAGCACATCTTAAGTGCCACATTACAGACTTGGCTTCTATGGTGACTATAAGGATGGCAGAAGTTTGAATACTTACAGAATCTCAATTTGTCCTTGTTAACTCTGTGAGCTGTGTGCCCTTGAAAGTAGACTTTGCTGTTGCTTAGAATAATTTTCAATGAGGAAGATCATTTACCTCAAGTTTGGTAGTCAGTGATACCCAAGCATTCAGCACAGTGCTGGGAGTGCTCCAACAGAAATGGTATCAAATCAACAGCTTGATCTGTCTCCGCTGCAAGAAGACAATAGTACAGGCTCAGGATGAACCTTGAGTAACCATGCTGGACAAAAACATATTTTTTTGCTCCCCTGTGCTAATCAACCTGCCCTACTTGCTTCTAATGCAGCATAGACTCTCTGATAATGCACTCTGTACACCACCACGGGGTGGATGTGAGAAATAAAGGGAAGTCTGTGGATCTGGTAACCAGGTACTTATGGCAATCAATTGCTTTCCTATTTGAGAAGGAAGTCATAACAGTGATACCTTTGCCTGTAACAGTGGATAGGTTCCTTTAGCTGACAAATACAATCCATGCCACCTTTCCCATTTTTTTCACAGGTCTCGTACTCATAATGAGGATTGAGTCTGCATCTACCTATCAGGAACTTGTCAGCTCATACAAAATTACACAAGTCTGACACGATAGCCCTGATCCGTGATTTTTCCAGGGTGAGATTTGTTCCAAGGGAGAGAATCACACAATAATGGAGGCATGTGAAAATACTGGAAGTGTCAGATTGCCTTTATTTATTTTTAAAAAAGATTTATTCATTTACTTATTTGAAAGGCAGAGTGCAAGAGAGAGAAAGACAGAGAGAGCTTCTATCTGTTGATTCACTCTCCAAATGCCCACAGCTACGAGGAGATCAGAACGCCACTCTCTGGGTTTCCCAGGTGAGTGGAATAAACCCAAGTACTTCGGCCATCATTTGCTGCCTCCCAAGCACATTAGCTGAAACTGGACCAGAAGCAGAGGTGGGACTTGATTCTAGACACTCTGACACGGGATGTGAGTGTGCCAAGCAGTGGCATAACTGTGGTGGAATGAGAAGGCCATGTCAAGGTGGCCGCTGGCAAGCGAGCGTCAGTTACTCAGGAATGGCTTTGAAACCCACCTGGCAATGGAGTCTGCCTGGCAACAGGCTGTGATTGGATGGATTTGAATCCCACATGGCAAATGGAGCCTGCCTGGCAACAGGCTATGATTGGATGGCTTTGGAAACTGCCTGGCAACAGGCTGTGATTGGTTGGGGCATAGACCGCCCCTTGACCGGATTGGCTGGTCTTGGCTATATAAGATGTTGTACCAATGGAAATAAATGAGTTTGCGGGCTGCTTGCCTTAAGCCCGCTTTCACCTGACTCCCGGGGTCTGTGTGGTGACTGTGCGCCTCTTGCCCCCACCACGATCCTCTCAGAAATGAATCCACTGCAACATTGTTGAGAAATCAACTGCAACACATAACCCTCTGCAACAGAATGCCCATATGAGGTTGGGCACACCGGGTTCTAGTCCCGGTCGGGGCGCCGGATTCTGTCCCGGTTGCCCCTCTTCCAGGTCAGCTCTCTGCTGTGGCCCAGGAGTGCAGTGGAGGATGGCCCAAGTGCTTGGGACCTGCACCCCATGGGAGACCAGGAGAAGCACCTGGCTCCTGGCTCCTGCCTTCGGATAGGCACAGTGCGCCGGCTGCAGCGCGCCGGCCGCGGCGGCCATTGGAGGGTGAACCAATGGCAAAAGAAGACCTTTCTCTCCCTCTCTCTCTCTCTCACTGTCCACTCTGCCTGTCAAAAAAAAAAAAAAAAAAAAAGGATAACCAGACATAGCTTCTTTTTTTTTAAAACTTTTATTTAATGAATATAAATTTCCACGACTCATGGGTTACAATGGCTTCCCCCCCATAACGTCCCTCCCACCCACAACCCTCCCCTTTCCCACTCCCTCTCCCCTTCCATTCACATGAGGATTCATTTTCGATTCTCTTTATATACAGAAGATCAGTTTAGCATACATTAAGTAAAGATTTCAACAGTTTGCTCCCACACAGAAACATAAAGTGAAAAATAATAGATGATTTTTTAAATGATGATGAAATCAGATCAGACCTATTGTCATGTTTAATCCCAGTGAGAGTCAAGTTGGGAATTGATAATTTCTTTTTTTTTTTTTTTACAGAGGATCAGTTTAGTATACATTAAGTAAAGATTTCAACAGTTTGCACCCCCATAGAAACACAAAGTGAAATATACTGTTTGAGTACTCGTTATAGCATTAAGCCTCAATGTACAGCACATTAAGGACAGAGATCCTACATGAGGAGTAAGTGCACAGTGACTCCTGTTGTTGACTTTACAAATTGACACTCCTGTTTATGGCATCAGTAATCTCCCTATGCACCAGTCATGAGTTTCCAAGGCTATGGAAGCCCCTTGAGTTCTCCGACTCTTATCTTGTTTAGACAAGGTCATAGTCAAAGTGGAAGTTCTCTCCTCCCTTCAGAGAAAGGTACCTCCTTCTTTGAAGACCTGTTCTTTCCACTGGGATCTCACTCACAGAGATCTTTCATTTAGTTTTTTTTTTTTTTTTTTTGCCAGAGTGTCTTGGCTTTCCATGCCTGAAATGCTCTCATGGGCTTTTCAGCCAGATCGGAATGCCTTTAGGGCTGATTCTGAGGCCAGAGTGCTGTTTAGGACATCCACCATTCTCAGACATAGCTTCTTTATATGAATCCTTTAAAAACAGATCAAAATTTAAAAAAATAAGTAATCAGGGAGTCAGTCTTACTTCTTGTCTCAGTCTATTCAGATTACTATAGCAAAAATACCATAGACTAGATGGTTTATAAGCAAAAGAAATTCATTTGTCATATGTGGAAAGAGGGACGGAACTCTCTGGACCCTCTTTTATAACAGTACAAATCTCATTCACAAGGGTTCCACCATCATGAGCTTTTTGCCTCCCCAAAGCTCCATCTTTAAACACCATCATACTGGGAATTAGATTTCAAGATGAATTTGGAGAGACAAAAGCATTCAGTCTACAGTAGTTTTCATGTCCCTTGGCTGTATTATATAGAGAACTTACTGTGGAACAATAAATAAAAGATAGTCGTCCTCCAGAGTCAATGCCAAGATGTACCTATACCACTAAAAGATGGCCACATTCATGGTATACCTCTGAAAGCCAGCAAAACATAATAGATATGTAATTCATATACCACTCTTTTTGGAAGTGGAGCACAAAAGCTTTGGTCCTATACCTGATATTTAGAAAAATACTAAGGTTGATGTTATTGAACCTGAAAAGATCCATTCTTCCAGAAAATAAAGTCATCGAGCTTTTTTATGTTCACTGATGACTTATACTTAGTAACTTATTTGCATATATTGTCCTGCCACATTCCATCATTTTTAGAGCATCCAACTGCTGAAATGAGGGAAAAAACTGATTAAGTTGGATTTTTGTTATGGTTAATTTTAGAAGTTTTTAATTGCTTTATTTTAATCGACAATAATTATGTCTTATTTTACATCAAAATATTTTGATGCATGTACACAATATGTAATGATAAGATCATAGTAATCACAAACTAGGATGATTAATTGCATAAATTAACTTGACTGGGCCAGGGGGCACCTAGATATTTGACCAACCAAATATCTGCCTGTTTGTGAGGAGGTCTCTGGAAGAGATGAGCATTTGAATTGATAGACAGAATGTTGTGATTTGGATACTGGTTTGGATAGTAGTTAGAATGTTCAATATCCCACAGATGCCTGTGTGTTAAAGGCTTGGCCTCCAGGTAGGTGCTATTGGGAAGAGGTGGTAACTATAGGATGTAGGTTAGAGCAGGAGGTCCTTATGTCACCGGGGCATGCCCCTGGAAGGTAGTTTTTGCAAAAACACTGTCATAAAAGCCAAAGATTGGACTCAACCTCTCTCCCCACTTCATGGCTTATCATGTGATTCTTCATCCACATAAGCTCTGCCCTTATCATTCAATGACAAACCAATGGGGCCACCTGATATGGGACATTGAATTACCAATACCATGAGCAGAATAACCCTTTTCTTTTTATGATGTTAGTTGCCTCATGGGTTTTGCTGTAGTAATGAAAGGTTGACTAATACACTGAGTAAAGCATATTTTTCTCATCTAATGTAAATGGACTTCATCCATTTTGCTGAAGGGGTGGATGAAACAAACTGCCTGAGTAATGGAGAATTCCTTCTGCCCAACTACGCATAGCTGGAAAATCAGTCTTCCCCTTCATGTGAACTCTCATTGGAACATTGGTTTTTCCTAGTTCTCAAGCTTTCCAGCTTTAGGATTGTAGCTAAACCATTGGTTCTCTTTGGTCTCCAACAAATCTTGGGACTTTTTAAACTTCATAATCATGTAAGCCAATTCCAATTAATATTGTTTTTCTAGAGAATCCTAATTAGTACATTTTTGGAATATCTGAAAAATCCATGGACTACAAAAAATTTATAAATGTTATAAATAGAGGGGCCAGCATTGTGGCACAGTGTGTTAAGCCATCACTTGCAATGTCAGCATCCCATAGGAGCAATGGTCCTAGTCTCGGCTGCTCCACCTTGATCCAGGTCTCTGCTCATGAACCTGAGAAAACAACAGAAGATGGCTTAAGTGTTTGAGCCCTTGCCACCTGTTCGCAACACTCAGATGGATTTCCAGGCTCCTGACTTCAACCAGACCCAGTCCCAGCCCTCAGAGTCATTTGGGAAGTCAGCCAGCAGATGGAAGATCTCTTTCTCTCTGTCTCTCCCTCTTTCTCTATCTGTAACTTTACTTTTCAAATAAATAAATAAATAAATAATTTAAAATATTAGAAATAGGTTGATGGGGCCAGTGCTCTGGTAAAGCAGGTAAAGCCACTACCTATGGCACCAACATTCCATAGGGATTCCAGTTAGAGTCTTGGCTGCCAAACTTCCAATCCATCTCCCTGCTAATGCACCTGGGAAAGCAGAGGAAGATGATCCAAGTACTTGGGCCCCTGCACCCATGTGAGAGACCTGGAAGAAACACCTGGCTCCTGACTTTGGCCTGGCCCAGTTCTGGCTGTTGCAGCCATTTGGGGAGTGAAACAGTGGATAGAAGACCCCTCTCTCTGTCTCTCCCTTACTCCATAACTCTGCTTTTCAAATAAATCAATCTTGTTTTTTTTTAAAAAAGAGGTTGATACACTTAAAGTTATTTATCATGGGTTTACTACATGCTAGGCAATGAGAAAGTTACCACAGGATAAAAAATGATGGTGGAATTACTGGCCTGTCTCTTAAGGAATATGCAATCTAGTTAGAGATTTGTGGAAATTTCATCGAAGAAACAATGCTAAGGAGGCTGGTTAGGACCAGACTTTAGAGTCACAAATGCTAAGCTAAGTAGTTTTGATTTTATTGATTAAATAGTAGGGAGACACTGAAGGGTTGGATCAGAGTTATGTACATTAGCCTAGAAAAAAAGACAAGAAAATTCTAACCAGAATTTGAACAGAGTTGTGCGTTGGATATGTTAAATGGGGAAAAAGAAGATTTAAAAGTGGCTATGAATCTAAGAGTAGGACAACACTTTTGATAGCATCCAGCCTTGTTCTCTGACTGCACAGATGAGACATTTGAAGCTGCAAAATACCAAGAGATTCGTACAGAAAGCTAGTAAGGAAGTCAAAACCAGAATCAAGCTCTCCTGTTTCCCAGCTCAGGGGACAATGCAACCACTAATAGAAATAAGGAGAGGGGCTGGTGCTGTGGCATAGCGGGTAAAACAGCCTCCTGCAGTGCTAGCATCACCATATGGGTGCCAGATTGAGACCCAGCTGCTTCACTTCCGATCCAGCTCTCTGCTATGGCCTGGGAAATCAGTAGAAGATGGCCCAAGTCCTCGGGCCCCTGCACCCACGTGGGAGAACCAGAGGAAGCTCCTGGCTCCTGGCTTCAGATCAGCGCAGCTCCAGCCATTGTGGCCAACTAGGGAGTGAACCAGCGGATGGAAGACCTCTCTTTCTCTCTCTCTCTTTCTCTCTCTCCATCTCTTTCCCTCTCTCTGTGTAACTCTTTCAGGTAAATAAATAAATCTTTAAAAAAAAAAAAAAGGAGAACAAGGTTAAATGGAAAGGTTAGGCTAGGGTTTCAATCATTTGAATTTGAGTTGTCCATACAACATCCAAGCAGACATAGCAGGACAATTATCTATGTCTTTTTTTAAGATTTATTTCTTTATTTATTTGAAAGACAGCGTTATGAGGAGGCAGAGGCAGAGAGAGAGAGAGAGAAGTCTTCCTTCTGCTGGTTCACTCCCCAGATGGCTACAATTGCCAGAGCTGTGTTAATCCTAAGCCAGGAGCCAGGAGCCAGGAGCTTCTTCCAGGTCTCCCATTTGGGTGCAGGGGCCCAAGGACTTGGGCCATCTTCTACTGATTTCCCAGGCCATAGCAGAGAGCTGGATCACAAGTGGAGCAACTGGGACTTGAACCAGCACCCATATGGGATGCCGGCACTGCAGGCGGAGGCTTTACCCACTATGCCACTGTGCCGGCCCCAATTAACTATGTCTTGATTCTTTCAGTTCAGAATGAATTTTTGTGGACCCACCCCTACTTCCTTAGCAATCCTACCTCCCCATTTTCTCCTCAACTAGATCTCCAACTCTCTTAACTATTTCATTTCTCTTTGTTTCATTTTGTTTTTGTTTTCAAATAGGACCTTTTATTTATCACCATTAAAAGTCTGTGTTTCAGGGAGTCAATGCTGTGGCACAGCAGGTTAGTCCTCTGCCTGTGGCACTGACATCCCAAATGGGCACCGGTTTTAGTCCCGGCTGCTCCTCTTCCAATCAAGCTCTCTGTTATGGCCTGGGAAATCAGAAGTTGGTCCAAGTCCTTGGACCCCTGCACCCATGTGGGAGATCTGGAAGAAGTTCCTAGCTTCTGACTTCAGATTGACCCAGCTCTGTCCATGACAACCATTTGGGGAGTGAACCGGTGGGTGGAAGACCTCTGTCTCTGTCTCTCCCTCTCACTGTCTATACCTTTGCCAGTCAAATAAATAAATAAAATCTTTTTTTAAAAGTATTTTTCAAACAGATTATTGGATTCAGAGTGATTTATTTTCATCAACCTGTTCGACTTTAGCCCCAGTTGCACCTGCAGTACAATTTCTAGAACTACAGCCTTCACAATGAAGCAACATGAGTTTTCCCTATTTAAATGTGGACTTCTTCAGCATTTTCACTTTTCTAACAAATACATCATGGAGGGAAAAAAGAGACTGGCAAGTCTTTTCTATCTTTTCCAATGCTGTCTGGAATCAGTTTGTTGATCATTGTTTCTCTGTTTTTAGGGTTGTTTTTTTTTTTTTTTTTTTTTTTTGGTTTTTTTGCCTTTTATTTGTTTGAAAGGCAGAGAGACAGCAACAGGTAGGGATCTTCCACCTGCTAGTCCGCTGCACCCCCCCCCCCACCAAAAAAAGACAAAACAACTGGAGTTAGCCAAGCCTGAAGCCATGAGCCTGGAATTTGAACCCAATTAATTGAGCCAATGCCTGTTGTCTCTTGGCTTCTACCTGGCCCAGACTTGGATGCTCCTGGCATTTGAGAAGTGAACCAGCAGATGGAAGATTGGTCTTTCGCTTTAATAATATAATAAATAAATAATAATATTTATTCAAATAAATATTAATAAATTTTTAAAATATAAAAAGATTAGTAATTACTAAAATGTAGCTCTTGCACAGTGGATTCTTAAGAAGAAAATATGTAGATCATACCACTCGAGGCCCCTTGAGAAATGCCTATGCTATAGTATAATACAGCATTTTACCTTCAGTCTTGTAATTGATAAACAGCCTGCTTGTGTAAGTAAAGCTGCTATGCCTTCTGCAAAACTCTCATTGAAAATATTGCTGATTTCTATCCAAAGTGGTTTATAAAAGAAATCAGGCAGAATAAATTTCTTCTTGAGCTTAATCCAGGGGAGGGGGGAACCATATACCAACAATTGTGTAAAATGGTTCTTTTAAGGAAAAGAAAACTGTGAAACCCAAACTGTTTCTTTTTTTTCTTTTCCTGCATGGAAGTGGTTTGATTCACTTATTTGTCAACATGTGCTCCACCAAATTTCTGTAAAAAAATCATCTGTTCTGCTTGAATTCTAATTGTCTTGTTTTGCACTATGTATTAGTATAGGACTACAAATTTCATCACATCCCAAAAAAGTATGCATCTTAAACAAAATACCTCCTCAATTTGAAGCTATAAATACATCAAGCTTGACCTGCTCAGGAATCAACACAAATGAGCTCTTAAGAAATAAAGCAATATAAGTGCTTAATGAGAATTTGTATTTCTCATTAAATGAAGAGTAGGCAGAAATTTTAACTTTCACAGTAATTTCGTAATTATCCTGATTAGAAGCAGAAGAGGGGAAAAACAAAGCAATATATCATCTCAAATTGATTTAATTTAATTTTGTAATCAACCATCATGAGATATCTTCAAAATATTTGTGGTACACATGCATTACGAAAAAGCTATGCATGGATGTCAAAGTTGTTTCATACCAGAATAAATTTATATTTGAATAGCATTTCTCCGTGAATTTTTTTGAAGTATCCTTGTATATATTTCATGAACTTTTGCTATGTTCTCAATCTAGGCAATAGACAAGAAATGCATTAGGCCTGCCCTCAGGATTTCACTACCTAATTTAAGAGGCAACAGTAAACTATGTTTTAAAAATCAGTGGAGAGGGCATTAGACAAACAGATAACTCCAGCACACTGAGTTTCTATATAAGCAAACTGGAACCCTACTAAATGCAAACAATAACCAGCTATCCCCTAACTAGAGATGTTACCAGTCAGAAATCATAAACTAATCTAAGGACTTTCCACTTTAATTAATCAAATATTCCCTTTATCTTCTATATACAACCACCTTATATAAGTTTTTTTTGAGTCCCTTGATAGTACATTGAACCATTTTAGATCTTATGTTGTCTGCTTAATGAATCATTGAATGCTCAAATAAACTCCAAAATTTTAGTATACTTCAACATTTAGTTAAAAAGCCTGTCCCTTCCACATTGAATAGTCATAGCATTCTTGAAATTCAATTAACCATGTAGGCAAGGGCTTATTTCTGGGCTCTCCATTCTATTCTGTTGTCCTTTCTGTCCTGCTAGTCCACACTGTTTTAATTACTGTAACTATATTGTAAGTTTTTCCACCAAAGAAACCTTTTATTTAATGAGTACAAATTTCATAAGTAAAACATTAGGAATATTGTGATTGTTTCAACTACACACCCTCCCACCCCCACTCCCACCCCATCTCCTCTTCTCCTCTTCCTTCTCTCATTCCCAGTCCCATTTTCTATTAAGATTCATTTTCAATTAACTTGATACACAGAAGACCAACTCTATAATAAGTAAAGATTTCAACAGTTTGCACACACACACACAAAACTGTTTAAGAACAAGCTTTACAGTTAATTTTCATAATACAACTCATTGAGGACATAAGTCCTCCATGGGAAGTAAGTGCACAGTGACTCCTGTTATTAATTTAACAATTAACACTCTTATGTATGATGTCAGTGATCAACTGAGGCTCCTGACATGAACTGCCAAGGCTATGGAAGCCTTTTGAATCCACAATCTCCATCAGAACAGGTCATAAGCAGAGTGTAAGTTCGCTCCTCCACTCAGAGAAAAGTACATCCTTCTTTGATGGCCACTTCTTTACACTGGGGTCTATCTCACAGAGATCCTTCATGTAGGACTTTTATTTTTTTGCCACAGTTTCGGCTTTCCGTGCCTGAAATGCTCTCCTGGGCTTTTCAGCCAAGCCAGAATGCCTTAAGGGCTGATTCTGAGGTCAGAGTGCTATTTAGAGCGATTGTCATTCTATGAGTCTGCTGTGTGGACTGCTTCCCATGCTGGAATATTCTCTCCATTTTAATTCTATCTATTATTATTACCAGACACTTGATCATATTTGCATGATCCCTATAACACTTAATCCTATCTATATGACCATTTTAACACTTAATATGGTCACTTTAACACTTAAGATGTCATTTTTACCACCCAGCTTTATGAGATTTGGGGTTCCATGTCAAGTTTTTAAACTGTACCCTTAGAAATAAGTCCATAGGAATGTATGCAGAACTATACAACTTTACAGTTACAAACTTCTTCCACTCTCTCTTATTCCACTGTTATTTTTTACTGAGATCTACTTTCAGTTGACTTTATACATTATGATTAACTGTATATTAAGTAAAGAGTTCAACAAATAGAATGAAGAAGAGAAAAAAAGTGTTCCTTGACAGTCAATACAAGCGCTGTTGAAGTCATTGCTTCTCAAAGTGTCAATTTTACTTCCACAAATTAGCTTTTAGGTGCTCTATTAGTTATCATAAATCAGGGAGAACATATGGTGTCTGTCTCTTTGGGACTGGATTATTTCACTAAGTATGATGTTTTCCAGATTCATCCATTTTGTTGAAAATGAACAGATTTCATTTTTTTACCTCTGTGTAGTATTCCATAGAGTACATATCCCATAATTTCTTTATCCAGGCTTCAGTTGATGGGAATTTAGGTTGATTCCATCTCTTAGCTATTGTGAATTGAGCTTCAATAAACATGGAGGTGCAGATTATACTTTCATATGCTGATTTCATTTTCCTTGGGTAGATTAACCAAGAGTGGAATGGCTGGGTCATATGGTAGGTCTATGTTCATATTTCTATCTTCTTCCATAGTGGTTTTACTAGTTTGCATTCCCACAAATAGTGGGTTAGGGTGCCCTTTTGCCCACATCCTCTCTAGCATTTGTTGTTTGTTGATTTCTGTATGAAAGCTATTCTAACTGGGATGAGGTGAAACTTCATTGTGGTTTTGATTTGCATTTCCCTGAGGGCTAGTGATCCTGAGCATTTTTTTCATGTGTCTGTTGGCCATTTGGATTTCCTCTTTTGAAAAATGTCTGTTTAAGTCTTTGGCCCGTTTCTGAACTGGGTTGTTTGTTTTGTTGTGGAGTTTCTTGATCTCTTTATATATTCTGGTTATTAATCCTGTATCAGTTCCATAGTTTGAAAACAATTTCTCCCATTCTGTTGGTTGTCTCTTCACTTTCTTGAGTGTTTCTTTTGCAGTACAGAAGCTTTTCAACTTGATGCAATCCTATTTGTGAATTTTGGTTTCTATTGCCTCTGCCTCTGGTGTCTTTTCCAAGAATTCTTTGCCTCTTCCAATATCTTGCAGGGTTTACCCAATGTTCTCTAGTAATTTTATGGTATTGGGTCATAGATTTAGGTCTTTAATCCATTTTGAATGGATATTTTCATAAGGTGTAATGTAGGGGTCCTGCTTTCTACTTCTGCAAGTGGAAATCCAGTTTTCCCAGCACCATTTGTTGAAAAGACTGTCCTTGCTCCAGGGATTGGTTTTAGCTCCTTGGTCACATATAAGTTGGCTAGAGATGCTTGCAATGATTTCTGGTATTTCTATTTTGTTCCATTTCTCTATTCATCTGTTTTTGTGCCTGTACCAGGCTGTTTTGATTATAACTGCCTTGTAGTATGTCTTGAAATTTGGTATTGTGATGCCTCAAGCTTTGTTTTTGTTGTATAAGATTTCTTTAGCTGTTCGAGTTTTCCTGTGTTTTCATATGAATTTCAGCACCATTTTTTTTCTACATGTGAGAAGAATGTTTTTGGTATTTTGATTCATATCACATTGAATTTGTAAATTGCTTTTGGAAGAATAGACATTCTGATAATATTGATTCTTCCAATCCATGAACATGGCAGATTTTTCCACTTTTTTGTATCTTATTCTATATCTTTCTTTAATGTTTTGTAATTCCTGTTGTAGAGGTCTTTGACATCCTTGGTTAAATTTATTCCAAGGTGTTTGATTTTTTGTAGCTATTGTGAATAGCATTGATCTTAGAAGATCTTTCTCAGCCTTTGCATTGTCTGTGTATACAAAGACTGTTGATTTTTGTGCATTGATTTTATATCCTGCTACTGTACCAAACTCTTCCATGAGTTCCAATAGTCTCTTGGTGGAGTCTTTTGAATTCCCTATATATAGAATCATGTCATCTGCAAATAGGGATAGTTTGACTTCCTCCTTCCCAATTTGTATCCCTTTGATTACTT
Organism: Oryctolagus cuniculus; assembly: GCF_051225735.1. Taxonomy (NCBI): domain Eukaryota; kingdom Metazoa; phylum Chordata; class Mammalia; order Lagomorpha; family Leporidae; genus Oryctolagus; species Oryctolagus cuniculus. Next base: position 115,374,041 of record NC_142888.1, on the reverse strand, counting down.
TTTCTTGCCTAATGTCTCTGGCTAAAACTTCCAGGACTATATTGAATACCAGTGGTGAGAGTAGGCATCCTTCTCTGGTACCAGATCTCAGTGGAAAGGCTTCCAAATTTTTCACATTCAATAGGATGTTGGCCTGGGGCATGTCATAAATTGCCTTGATCGTGTTGAGGAAGATTCCTTCTATACACAATTTGCTTAGAGTTATCATCATGATAGGTTGTTGTATTTTATCAAATGCTTTCTCTGCCTCTTTTCAGAGAATCATATGGTATTTGTTCTGCAGTTTGTTAATGTGATGTATCACATTGATTGATTTGTGAAAGTTGAACCATCCCTGCATACCTAGGATAAATCCCACTTGGTCCAGGTGAATGATCTTTCTGATTTATGTTGGATTTGATTAGCTAAAATTTGTTGAGGATTTTTGCATCTACATTCATCAGATATATCTCTTTCTCTGTTGCTTTTTTTCTGGTTAAAGAATTAGGTGATGCAGGCTTCATAGAAGGAGTTTGCAAGGATTCCCTCCCTTTCAATTGTTTGAACAACTTGAGAAGGATTGGAAGTAGTTATTCTTTAAATGTCTGGGAGAATTCAGCAGTGAAGGCATCCAGTCCTGGGCTTTTCTTTTTGGGGAGGATCTTTATTACTGATTTACTTTCTGTCTTGGTTATGGGTCTGTTTAGGTTTTCAAAGTCTTCATGGCTCAATTTAAGTAGGTTGTGTGTGTCCAGGAATCTATCCATTTCTGATAGATTTCTCAGTTTGTTGGCATACAGCTCTTTATAGTAATTTCTGATAATTATTTTTATTTTTGAGGTGTCGTTTCATTTCCTTTTTCATCTCTAATTTTATTAATTTGGGTCTTCTCTCTCCTTTTTTCAAACAGTTGGACCAATTTTGTTAATTTTTTTAAAAAAACAAGCTCTTCGTTTTGCTGATCTTTTGTATTGTTTTTTTTTATTCAATTTTGTTAATTTCTTCTCTAATTTTAATTATTTCTTTTCTCCTACTAGTTTTGGGTTTGGTTTGCTGTAGTTTTTCTAGATCCTTGAGATGCATTGATAGATCATTTATTTGGTGGCTTTCCAATCTCTTGATGTAGGCACCTATTGCTCTAAACTTTCCTCTTAACATTGCTTTTGCTGTATCTCATAAGTTTTGGTACGTTGTGTTATTATCTCTATTTGCTTCCAGAAAGATTTTGATTTCTCTTTTTGTTTCTTCTATGACCCACTGTTCATTCAGGAGCATGTTGTTCAGTCTCCATGTATTTTCATATGTTCTAGAGACTCCTGAGTTGCTGATTTCCAGCTTCATTGCATTGTGGTCCAAGAAGATGCATGGTATGATTTCGGTTTTTTGAATTTGCTAAGACTTGCTTTATGGCCTAACATGTGGTCAATCCTAGAGAAAGTTCTGTGCACTGCTGAGAAGAATGTGTATTCTGCATCTGTGGGATGAAAAGTTCTGTAGGTATCTGTTATGTCCATTTGGTCTATAGTGTTTATTAACTCTGCTGCTTCCTTGTTGATATTCTGTCTGGTTGATCTGTCCATTGCTGAAAGTGGGTATAGAAATTCCCCATTACTAGTGTATTTGAGTCTATGTCTCTCTTTGGAACCCTTAATATTTCTTTTAAATAGCCAGGTCCCCTGTAATTAGTTGTATATACGTTTATTATAATAGTTACAGCTTCTTGTTGAATTGATCTGTTAATCATTATATAGTGCCCTTCTTTGTCTCTTTTAGTAGTTTTTGTGTTAAAGTCTATTTTGTCTGATAATAGGATGGCTACACCAGCTCTATTTTGGTTTCTATTAGCATGGAATATCTTTTTCCTTCCTTTCACTTTCAGTCTGCATGCATCTTTGTTGGTGAGATGTGTTTCTTGCAGGCAACAAATAGAAGGGGTTTGTTTTTTAATCAATTCAGCCAGTCTGTCTGTTCTCCCCACCAGACTCAGGCATCTCCACTTGGCTTGGCTGGTTAGTGGGCACAGACATGAGCTGGCATGGCTGTTATGTATGTCCAAAATGGTGCCTGTTCTCTATCAGCTTGTTATAGAATGCCATTGCAGGGTGATCGAGGAGAGAAAAAATGTGCCCCCCTCCTTTGCTTTTTCTCCTCTAGTTTGGCAAGTACACTATCCTCCACAGGGCTCCAAGCTGGATTCCCTCAAGGCTCCTCTAGCAGCTTTTTTGGCAGTGGCTTGGGCTGCTGCAATCTGGTCTCACTTCACTCTCCAACGCTGGTGCGGAGGCTCTCAGCTGCTGGGGTCCTGATTTGTGCGTGTCTTCAACCACCACGTAGGTTCATTGTGTCCCTCCAATTTGTGTAGAGTTTCCTCTGCTGTTTTCTCCCTAACTCTTCCCTGAGACTGCTATCTTCTCCTAGACTAGAGCAGCAAACTTCCTCCCTATTCCCCCTTCTTAATCCCATGTTGTAAATTTTGAAATCAGGAAGTGTGAGTCTTCCAACTTTGCTTTTACAAGATTGCTTTGTCTATTCAGGGTCTTTTGAAATGTCATATGAATTTTTGTGTTCTTTTTCTATTTCTGTAAAAAAAATGCTGTTGGAATTTTGAAGGGGAATACATCCAATCTGTAGATCACTTTGGGTAGTATTGTCATCTTAACAATATTAAGTTTTCTAATCCATAAAAATAAAATATCATTCCATTTATTTAGGTCTTCTTAATGTCCTTTCAGTAATATCTTATAGTTTTCAATGTATATCTTCTCTGTGGCTAAATTTATCTCTGAATATTTTATTCTATTTAAATTATTTTCTTAATTTACTTTAAATTCTTCATTGTAAGTGTATAGAAATGCAACAGATTTTTGTATGCAGTTGCCTTTTTCACTACCTCATTTCTTTTACCAGGGAACCATAATATAATAACTGTTCATCTATTTTTCTGAGTGATCATGCACTTTATTATACAAACCATGATGCTTTCCAGAGAGAAGCAGGCATTATCAAAAAGGACAACAGGTGCTAATTTGATTTTTACAGGGAAAACCAAGATGTATGGCTACCCTATCTACTATAGATTCTTCAAAAGCTTTCACTTTTTTGTAACATTCCTATGTTCTTTCATTAGTTTTACCTTAGCGCTATGGTAATTTATAAACCTATTTTATATCCTGAAGCAGTCTCCCAGCTCTTTGAAGATAAAACCAATTTTCCACCACTTTTGTATCCCTGAGCATCTAGAACATTGCCTTAAACTTGGTAAGTATCCAAGAAATGTCTGTTAGATTAATGATGGCTCTTTTTTGCCTCCAGAGAATCCCTCTGACTGGGAGCGTCCCACACAAAACCACCAGCAATAAATATGGGAATATGACCTATTACTTAAGGTAAATAAAACAATCATAAAATTTAAAAGATCATCTTCCAACAAGAACTAGAACTCAGCACCATGCAGTGGGATTCCTCAAGATGGCACAATCATTTCCAATGTTGATAAACATTACAGGTGCTATTGTTGTACATTAAAATTTGAATAAATGACTGGCCAGGACTCATAGACTCTCAAGTCACTCCTCAAAGTAATAACTGATTTGGAAATTTGAGCTAATAGGTGAGTTCTCCAGAAAAACTGAAGTGTCTCCAGACATATTAAAACATAACATATTCAGGAATTATATTAAATGGTAATCTACTGTAAGTGCTTCACTGTTCTATTAGATTCAAAGTGATATAATATGTGATTTCCTCCCTTTGGATCATGAATACAAGAGAATAAAGCTGAACCCATACCTCGCACCATATATGAGTACAAAAATTAACTCAAATGGTCAATGACTTAACTCTAACAGCTAAAGCTATAATATTCTTAGAAGAAAATACAGGCATATATATTCATGACCTTGAATTTGGTGTATCCATACTTGGCTAATGGGAAAAGTAGAATGTTGCAGCCAATGGGAAATATATACCACATCAAGCTGCAACCACGATGCTCACCCATGATCACAATTAACCTGGATGATCATCCTAGTCGTTCTTTAGAAATCTCAGCAAGAACAAATCTGACTTGTCATCTATTCAGTGTATGACACCTGTTAAAAGGATTGCTTTTTCCCAATCCTTAATGCTTTCTTTCATAGGGAGGATTCAATTAATGTGACAATCTTGGATTCTGTACAAATTCTACCACATGATACATGGACTGGTTTAATTAATTTGGGGAGAATCCATTAGGTTAATAGGCCCTGAACTTCCTAGTTCCCTTTTAACAGAAACTTTCTAATAGAACACTCTTCATTCAATAACCTTTCTCTGAGAAGCTTTGGGAGCCTTTTGCTGATCCAGTGTTGCTGTGAAGGAGCAGGCAAGTATATCAGCTAGTTTTTACCATGTAACAAGCTACCCTCATATTTAATGACTGTATTAGTTTTCGGGGGCTGCCATAACATAGTGGTAAAAGCTTGACTTAAAACAACAAAGCTTTATTCTCTCACCATCCTAGAGGTTAGAATTCTGAAATCAAGGTGTCGTATTCTCTTTGAAAGCTCTAGGGAAGAATCTGTTACATGCCTCAGTTGTTCCCAGCAACCCTAGATTTTTGTTGGTTTATAGCCTTGTCACTCTAAACCCTGCCTCCACTGCTACATGGCTGTTTTTTTCTTCTGTTTGTCTTTGCATCTCTTCTCCTTTTGTTGTAAGGACACCAGTCATATTGAATTAAGGGCCCACCTTATTCCAGTATACCTTCATGTTGACTTACATTTTCAATTACATTTGCAAAGAACCTAATTCAAAATAATGTCACACTCACAGGTACCAAGAATTATAATTGCAATATATCTTTTAAGGGACTCAATTCAACCCTCAACAGTGGCTTAAAACAGCAAACATTATTACTTATGATTCTACTGGCTAACTTCAAGGATCTTCTAGTTTATGCTGACTCAACTAGAACTTACTGGTACACAATAGCTTAATGGCTTTACTAACATGTCTGTGGTCTCATCTGGGACAGCTAAGATAACTAGTATAGCTGAAGTCTCTGTTCACATGGTGTCTCATCCTTTAGAAAATCTAGTATGGGATCATCCTCATGATGATGGAATGTTTCACAGCAGTAAGAGAGGAAAAGTTTCAATGGGCAAGAATTTTTCCAAGTGTCTGCTTGTATCACATTTTCTAATATCCCATTGACCAAAGCAAGTCATGTTGCTGAGACCAGAGTCAGTGTATGAGGGAACTGTTCAAGAAGGTATGAACAAATTGGGGCTGCTACTGATGCACCTTTGCACAGTAGTATATCTATCTGGTTCTGAGGTTTCATTCAATGTTCCACATGCCTTTAGATATAAACTATATTCTTAAGTATTAGTTGTTATATAAACCATAAATATATAAATCAAATCACTTAACTATTATTGATAATGCAAATGATACTTTGGCTTCCATCAGGCACTTCCTTATCTTTTTGCTCATTTTCTTTGGAAACTAGTGTGAGTTATTTATTGGAGCTCTCAAGGCTTCATTGATATTTTCATGTAACTTCCAAGAAGTGATGGCATCATGTATTCATTCAACAAGCATTCATTACAAGTGTATTATAAAGCAAGCACAAGAACAATGGTGATGAACCAGCAAGATGTAGTCCATGTGCTGACACAGCTTATATTCCAACTACCAGTTTAGCAGTCGGGAGATGGTGAAATCAAATTGCATCGAAAGATACAGATCTCCCTCCCATAATCTATCTCAATTGGCCTTTCCTCAGTGCCACCACAAGGAAAGACATCTGTGAAGAGTGTGACTACTTTATAAGCAGCCTCAAAAGTAATATCCTAGCCCCTTCCAACCAAATTTCTTTCCAAAGTTTCTTCTACATGGACATTTTAGAGTGATCACCAAATGCAGTATTTCCTGAACCATTTTGTATGTGCAAATTAGTTTGTTGACTATGCAACTGCCCAGATTGTACCAATAGTTTGGTTTCACCACAACTTGAAATGCTGGCCACAAGGTAATTCTCAAAAGTCATCCTTAATTTTTATCTTGCATTTTTTGCAATAGTTTTATAACTCACATACCATACAATTCATACATTTAAAATTTATAATTCAATGATTTTTTGTGTATTCAGAAAGTTATGCAACCATAATTTTTGGAATATTTTCATTACTCTAGATTGAAAAACCATACTTAAGAGCAGTCACTCTCCACTTCCCTGCCCCCCTGACCCATATCCCAAGCTCCTAAGTAATAGAAAAACATAATCCATTTTCTGTCTCTGTGAATTTGCTTATTCTGGACAATTCAAATAAATGAAATCATCATACAATGCATAATCTTGTTAATATTTGCTGGTATTTTGTTGAGTATATTTGCATTTATGTTCATCAAGGATATTGTCCTATGATTTTCTTTTTTTTTTATTTTCTCCTTGTCTGGTTTTGGTATCAAGCTAATGCTGGCCTCATTGAACTGAGTATAGTCATCCCTGTACCTGCGGGGGATTCTAGGACCTCCAGTCGATGTCATACTCAACAGATGATCAAGTTTCTTACATAGCATTTGCATATCACCTATGCACATCCTTCTGTATATTTTAAATAATTTCTGGACTACTCATAATATCTAATATAAGGGCCATGTAATAGTTGTTATACTGTATTTTTAGAGGAATAATGACAAGTAGAAAGTTTGCGCATGTTAAGTACAGGTAAAACTTTTGCCAAATATTTTCAATCTGCTGATAGTTGTTTTTCGGATGCAGAGCCCGTGGATAGATAGTCCACTGTACTTCCAGTGGCAGCATCGCTTCATTGTTGTTTCTTTGACTGTGGCAGAAGTAGTATGGTTCTTAAGGTAGGTTGATCCTGTACTATTGTTGGAATCATTCTGAAAAGTCTGGACTTGGACTTGTGTCTCCAATCCTTCTCAAGTTTCAGTGAGCAGCTAGTTCCCTGTATAAATCTCTATGATTATGATATGTAAAGTGGTTTCAGTTTCCTTCACTGATCTCTTAGCTGCTAAGAGATCCAGAAGTAAGAGACCCATTAGACGGGGAAAAGTTAGAAAGGCTTCAAGAAGGGGCTGCTGTTACGGCACAATGGGTTAAGACACTGATTAGAATGCTCACATCCCATATTAGAGTACCTAGTTCAAGTCCCAGCTCCTTCACTTCTGATCCAGATTCCTGCTAGTGTGTCTGGGAAGTAGCAAATGATGGCCCAAATTCTTGGGCCCTGCCACCAACATAAGAGACTCTGATGGAGTTCAAGGTACTTGACTCTGGTCTGGTCTAGCCCTGGCTGTTGTAGGCATTTGGGGAGCCAACCAATAGACGGAAAATACCTCTGTAAGTATGTGTGCATGTGTGTGTGTGTATGTCTCCCTCTTTCATTTTGCATTTCAAATGGATAAATCTTTTATTAAAAAAAGAAAATAAAGAAAGAAATGCAAATTTAAAAAGAAAGAACGCCTCTAAGAAGGATTTGGGACTTGAACTGGGCCAAAAAAATGGAAAGGATATAATTCTTTGGATCAGACTTGGAGCATAGGGAATTTGGGGGCTGAGGAAACTATGAAACACTGTAGGTAAGTCATTTTGTACAGTTCATCTGGTGTCCGTAACTGAACTTTCTTGACAGATTTGTGTCCTTTTGAACACTTGCTACTTGTCCTGGGCTCAGCTTCTCATATAGTTACAGGCACTGGCCTTACCCACCTTCTGGTTTCCCTTCTTGCTAGGCCTAGTATCCAACCAGACTTGACAGGAGCAACATAAGCAAAGATTAGATAGAAATTAGGTTCCTGAAGGAGATGAGGGCACTGGCTTGAGTTGCAAAGATAAGAGAAGAAATTAGTGACATCGGAAATAAAGGAATAACAGAGTTTCTTCAATTATACAATTATTTAGACAAACTTTTGATAAATTGGTTAAGAAAAACATTGAGAAGGCACAAATCTTAAAAGAAGTTACAACTTCAGGTAGACTTGAGATGTTTGAAATACAACAATAGCTAAAATAAAAATATCGAAACACTTTGTACCAGTGACTTTTCTGAGTATTTAATGCCCTGAATGATGGCTCTAGCAGATAAGTCTCACTGCTGTTTCTCTTTATAAAACAGAAACTGGAATCAGGTTTTAGCCTAACAGTTAAGAGACCCCCATTCCACATCGGAATGCCTGGGTTCAATGCCCAGCTCCAACTTCTTTTTTTTTTTTTTTTTTTTTTTCAGAGTTTAGGACCTTTAATTTGTCCTAAAGTCACTGAAGCAAAAATCATGATAAAACATTCTGTTTTCCTTTACAAGCCCCCAACGGGAAAAAAAACCCAACTATTTGTAGGAATCGTTCGACGGCTCTGTCCGGGCGAGGATAGTGACGGACCGGGAGACGGGATCTTCCAAAGGGTTTGGCTTCGTAGACTTCAACAGTGAGGAGGACGCCAAAGCCGCCAAGGAGGCCATGGAGGATGGGGAGATTGATGGCAACAAAGTCACTTTGGACTGGGCCAAGCCGAAGGGTGAAGGTGGCTTTGGGGGCCGTGGCGGAGGCAGAGGCGGCTTTGGAGGCCGAGGTGGTGGCAGAGGAGGCCGTGGCGGATTTGGTGGCCGAGGCCGGGGAGGCTTCGGAGGGAGAGGAGGGTTCCGAGGCGGCAGAGGAGGAGGCGGAGACCACAAGCCACAAGGAAAGAAGACGAAGTTTGAATAATTTCTTCTGTCCCTGTCTTTCCCTCTTCCATTTGAAAGAAAGGACTCTGGGGTTTTTACTCTGTTAACCTGCACAGTGACAGAGCCTTCTGAGGACATTCCAAGACAGTGTGCAGTCCTGTGGTCTGCTTGGAAGTCGTAGAGATAACATTTCAAGGGCGATACCTGTCGGTTTTGACTGGATATTCATATAAACTTTTTAAAGAGATGAGTGATAGAGCTAACCCTATCTGTAAGTTTTGAATTTATATTGTTTCAGCCCAGCTCCAACTTCTGACTACAGCTTCTTGCTAATGCAGACCTTGGGATGCAGTGGTAGTGGCTCAAGTAATTGGGTCCCTGCCACCCATATAGGAAACCTGGATTGAGTGCCTGTCTCCTGGCTTTGACCTGACCCATTCTTGCCTGTTGTATACATTTAACAGATAGGATCTCTCTCTCTCTCTCTCTCTCTCTCTCTCTCTCTCAAATAAATAAGGGAAAGAATTATAGACAGGTTAACCTATTTGCATGAGCTAATAGCTAGCTATGAATATCCAGAATTTGGGCACAGCTGTCTGATCTCAAAATCCTCATTTCTAACCACAGAATACTATGCAGGATTTTATGTCAAGAAAATAAAATTGTAGAGGCTGGCATTGTGGTACAGCAGGTTAAACTTACACTTAGCATGCTTGTGTCCCCTAGCAGAGTGCAAGTTTGTGTCCTGGCTGCTCTGCTTCTGATCCAGCTCCCTGCTAATGTGCCGAAGAAAGCAGTAGAAGATGATTCAAGTCCTGGGGCCTCTGCCACCTATGTGGGAGATCCCAAATGGAATTCTTAGCTCCTTGCTTCAGTCTGAGCTAGCTGCAGCTCTTACAGGCATTTGAGGAGTGAATCTGTGAATGGAAGATACTTTCTCTCTCTCTCTCTCTCTCTCTCTCTCTCTCTCTCTCTCCCTCCCTCTCCCTCTTCTTCTCCCTCTCTCTCTCTCTCTCTTCATTCCTCCCCATCTTTTTGTCACTTTGTCTTTCAAGTAAATAAAAATAAATAAAATTAAAAATTAAAAACATTAGGAAGTGTATTAACAAAGAGAAAATTGCAACACTATTTACAATGAAGTGAAATAGGAACAACCGAACTGTTCCCTGGCAGAAGAATGGAAGAGGAAACTGCAGTGCATTCATACAATGGACTACAATGTGGCCAATTAAAAAATCATAAATAGATCAAGATATAATAACTTTTGTACCTCTTATAAATGTAATACTAAAAGAAACACTTAAGTTGTGAACAAACACAAACAGTATGATATATTTCTATGCAAATTCTTAAGACACACAGGGTGAGAAAATATCCAGGGATGAGAAAACTGCCCCCAAATTGGCCAAATCAGGGCCCCAGTTTGTCTTGGTGTAGTCTGAGAGTTAAGAATGGTTTTGGCCAGTGCCACGGCTCACTAGGCTAATCCTCCGCCTGCGGCTCCGGCACCCCAGGTTCTAGTCCCGGTCAGGGCGCCGGATTCTGTCCCGGTTGCTCCTCTTCCTGTCCAGCTCTCTGCTGTGGCCCGGGAAGGCAGTGGAGGATGGCCCAAGTGCTTGGGCCCTGCACCCCATGGGAGACCAGGAGAAGCACCTGGCTCCTGGCTAAGGATCAGCACGGTGCACCGGCCGCAGCGCACTGGCTGCAGCAGCCATTGGAGGGTGAACCAACGGAAAAGGAAGACCTTTCTCTCTCTCTCTCTCTCTCTCTCTCTCTCACTGTCCACTCTGCCTGTCAAAAAAAAAAAATGGTTTTTACAGTTTTGAAGGCTTATAAAAGAAAAAGGAAATTTAAATACAGAATATTCACCAGAGACCCACAAAACCTAAAATATTGGTTATCTGGCCCTTTACAGAAAAAGTTGGCAGACTTCTACTCTTAGTGGAGACCCATGCATATATAAAAAACATATAGGAAAATGCTACTGATATCTGGATTGGTGGTTGCCTCTAGGGAGGGGAGGCAAAGGAAAATATAAGTGTGCATGGAGTCTGAAAAAGCTCATGGATGATGTGTGTTATGAAAAAAATTACACACAAATTTCAAAAATCTCTACACCAAAATAAACATCTTTTTAAACAATATGTATTTCAGAGACACAGAGAGAAAAAGGACTGACAGAAAGAGATCTTCGATCTGAAAATGCCCGTAACATTCAGGGGTAGCCCTTGCAGAAGCCTGGAACCTAGAACACAATCTAGGTCTCCCACATGGATGAAAGAGATCCAAGTACTTGAGCTACATCACCTGCTGCCTCCCAGGGTCTGCATGGGCAGGAAGCTGCATTCTGGATTCAGGAGCAGAGGCCTAGAATGAAACCTAGCTACTCTGAAATGGGACATGGGTGTCTTAAATGGAGTCTTAATTGCTAGGCTAAGTGCCTGGCCCATGAACTGATCGTTTAGTTTCATTTTCCACAAACTTTTTAGGTACAATCTCACTTTTCTGTTTCTTTACAAAAAGAGATCAGAGGGGCCGGTGCTATGGCATAGCAGGTAAAGCCACCGCCTGCAGTGCTAGCATCCCATATGAGCGCCGGTTCGAGTCCTGGCTGCTCCACTTCCAGTCCAGCTCTCTGCTATGACCTGGAAAAGCAGTAGAAGATGGCCCAAAGCTTTGGGCCCCTGCATCCATATGGGAGACCCGGAAGAAGCTCCTGGCTCCTGGCTTCAGATTGGCGTAGTTCCGGCTGTTGCTGCCAATTGGGGAGTGAACCAGTGGATGGAATACCTGTCTGTCTCTCTACTTTTCCCCTCTCTGTGTAACTCTTTCAATAAATAAATAAATCTTTAAAAAAAAGAGATCAGAAGCAAATATGGCAAAATATTAACATTTGCTTTATCCTGAGAGTGTACCTACTTTATCTTGGGTCTGGTATATTACATTTAGTTTGAATACTTGAAATACTTCATAATTGATCAGAGTCGGCAAACTCAAAAGGCTTCCATAGCCTTGACAGCTCATGACAAGAGCCTCGGGTGATTACTGATGCCATAAACAAGAGAGTCAATTTGTTAAGTCAACAACAGGAGTCACTGTGCACTTACTCCTCATGTAGGATCTCTGTCCTTAATGTGCTGTACATCGTGATTTAATGCTATAACTCGTACTCAAACAGTATTTTCACTTTGTGTTTCTGTGTGGGTGCAGGCTGTTGAAATCTTTACTTAATATATGCTAAATTGATCTTCTGTATATAAAGAGAATTGAAAATGAATCTTGATGTGAATGGAAGGGGAGAGGGAACGGGAGGGGGAGGGTTGCAGGTGGGAGGGACGTTATGGGGGGGAAAAGCCATTGTAATATATAAGCTGTACTTTGGAAATTTATATTCATTAAATAAAAGTTTAAAAAAAGAAATACTTCATAATTAAAAATAACATTTTAGGATGGGGACCAGTATCATGGCATAGAGGATTAAGCCGCCATATCTGAAGCTTGCATCACATATGAGCCCCGGTTCAAATCCTGGCTGTTCTGCTTCTGATACAACTCCCGCCTCATGCTTCTGGAAAAGCAGCAGAAAATGGTCCAAGTTCCTGGGTTCCTGCTATCCACATGGAAGACCTCGATGGAATTCCAGTCACCTGGCTTCAACCTGGCACAGCCCTAGGTTTTGTGGGTACTTGGAGAGTGAACCATCAGATGTCGCTTTGCTTTACAGATAAAATGCAATAATTGTAAAATAACATTTTAAGAACCTAATGAATAAGTATGTGGGAAAAAAATGGAATAAGAACACATGAAATTGGGGAGTGACAGAGGCTGAACTCCCCTCAAGAAGTGTGGGGAGCTAAGGAATGGCGGTGGAAACCGAAAGGGGCTTCTGGGCTTCAGAGTGCCTTCTAAAAAAGGCAGGCACAGGTGTGGGAACTCCCTAGATCTCTGGCGTTTTGTAGCTTTGCTGTTTTTCTCACTTCTTTTAGACTTTTCTTTAATGATTACCTATATAAACATCAGTGTATTTTTAAATATTTTTTTAGTTTCAGACTGTTTGAGAAACTGATAATGCTGCAGGTGCCTCTGAGAGGAGGAATGCGCACATCGCTTTGCAGGTTCAGATTTACATAATGACACAAGAGGAAAGAATGTTCCACCTGGCCCCGGGAGTCACAGTGCTCCAGCGGCTGTGAGCTGCTTCCCTTCTCTTGTCTTGGCAGGTATACAACAAAACAACTGAGCAGCCAGCACTTCCAAGCCAATTTCCTCCTCTAGTGAAGTGTGAAGGGAGAACACAGGAGAAGGTGCCAATGTTCCCTCACTGCAGGCCAAACACTGCCTGGAGAGCCTTCTTCACATCCACCGAGGACATCTTGTCATCCCCAGGGTGCCACTATTCCCCTGAACATAGCCACCTCTCAGTCTCTTCGCTACAAGCTAGATCAGGCGAGAGAATGAAATCCCAGTGCGATAAGATGGTGCAGATGGTCCAGTTCTTTGACGGACTCTGAGAACTTCGATGAGCCTCTCTCCCTACAGTTGCATGCTTGTGTTCAAGAGCTACACACATCCTGTGGAGAATGAAAGCCTTTGTGAAAACTTTCACAACTCTTTTTGATGCTTTATCCTGTGTTGAACACATATCTCTGCCCAGACCTACTTTATGAATATGAAACTTTGTTGTGAGGTTTGTTTTGCTTTTGTGGTTTCATTTAATTGCCTTGACTATATCATATCATTACTCAAAATGGAAAGGACCCACTTAACGTTCACTTCTCATGGCTAAAGATTCTGGAGTTAGTACACTATATTTTTCTTCTCCTGGCTTCGTAGTTCTGCTTCTAGCCATATCTTGTTGCTTTTGTTTTCATCTTGGTGTTTAATCCACTGTCCTCTCTTTAGATTTTCCAAATCAATTCCATGATCAGGATGGTGAGGCATTACATGTTAAATCAGGCTTGGACCCAGCACCGAGACTCACTTGGCTAATCCTCTGCCTGAGGCCCCGGCACCCCGGGTTCTAGTCCCAGTTGGGGCGCCGTATTCTGTCCCGGTTGCTCCTCTTAAAGTCCAGCTCTCTGCTGTGGCCCGGGAGGGCAGTGGAGGATGGCCCAAGTGCTTGGGCCCTGTACCCGTATGGGAGACCGGGAGGAAGCACCTGGCTCCTGGCTTTGGATAGGCACAGCGCGCCGGCCGTAGCAGCCATTTGCGGGGTGAACCAATGGAAGGAAGAGCTTTCTCTCTCTCACTGTCTAACTCTGCCTGTCAAAAAAAAAAAAAGAAGGAAGGAAGGAAGGAAGGAAGGAAGGAAGGAAGGAAGGAAGGAAAGAAAGAAAGAAAGAAAGAAAGAAAGAAAGAAAGAAAGAAAGAAAGAAAGAAAGAAAGAAAGAAAGAAAGAAAGAAAGAAATCCGGCTTGGAATAGGAATTTGGAGATCTGGACTGTAGCCCCAGGTTTGTCTCCTCCTACTTATGTGACCTTGAGGTCACTGAAGTTTTTTGAGCTCAGTTTCCTCACATATAACATTCCGATAATAATTTTTCTTAAATTACAGGGATACAGTCTGGATTAGAACATATAACAGGGATGGGGAGACTTTCTGAACTACAGAACATTATGTAAGAGTAAGGCACTACTCTAAGGTCTTCTTGTCTTGCATACAAGATTAGATGTTGCTTAAATTTATTACTAAAAGATTGCAAGTTGCTCAGTTGAAAACTGTCCATCAAGTCAGATGAATTACGTCTCAAATACACAAGTGTGCATATATAAAATTTTCCTTCCCACCACGTGCTGTTGCTATTTTCCTAGTCTAGAACTCTCCAAGATGTCTAGACCCTTGAATCTACTTCCCTTCACTCTAATTTCACTCTTAGTATGCCACAAAGAAGGTGATAAGAATCACAAGTGAAGGAGTTCAGAGGTCATTCCATGTTTTCAATTCTAGAGTCTTTTTTTTTAACTCTAGGGTCTATAAGTGTTTTTGGTTGATTTCCGAGGAATGTAATTTTTCAGACTTCCAATCTGTCCATTGGGAAATAGCATTTTAGCTTGTTTGAGGTCCTCTTGGAAACTTATTTCATTTTCTTTCATCACCATTAAAACAAGTCCCATTTCTCCTTTGAGAAGTTGACCATTGGCCTAATAATATTCAGATACAATTCTGCACCGTTCCACTGTACTGGAGGGGTAAATTGTTTTTCTATAAGTCTTCCTTTGACATTGACTCTGGGGAGTCTATATCTTAGAGGAGCAGAACGTGACTAATTTCATCTTCTCTTCTCAGCAGATTACCATATCAATCTTCACAGGTTTAAATCCCTAAACTAAAACATAGAGTCACAGAGCTCAGAAATGTTTTTCATGATGCTATGCAAAGCTATATATGCTGTTTTTAAAATAAGCACTTCAAAGCATGATACAATTGCATGTGAACTGAATCCCGTGCTATAAATATGGAAAATATTTGTATTTCTGAGGATTTATCATTTATGAGTGTGATACCAAACCACGTATTTTAAAATAGGAAATGACACATAGCTTTCAGTTTTACAAGGCTACTCTCCTTTGAGTACTCACCTTTTGTATGTGTATTGGGTACTCTCTTTGGGGGATTACGTAGAGTTAAATTCTTTGCTGCTGCTTAATTTGAACTGTACAATTTATGGGTGCCACCCTTTATGAGAATAAACAACTCTTGTGATACTTCAGTGTTAAAAATGCCAGTCTATCTAGGAAATTATCAGAAATAATGAAATAATGCATGGATGGTTTTTCATCACAGGAATGTAGAAACCACATTACTACAGACTGCAGTTCATTTCTAAATAAACAGTGCAGGGATGAGTATTTTCATTTGTCCTTTTGGAATAAAAGCAAAGGAGTCCCGATTCCAACATTTTTGGCCACCACCAAACATGTTCTTCTAAACATATCCTTGTCAGAGGTGGCTGTACTCTTTCTAGAGCCTTTGAAAGTATGAAAGGCAGCTGACCCCAGACAGATCCAATGAAGTTCCAAAACCTCGTAGGCTGATAGCCCCCCAAAACTGAACAGCCACAAATGTCATCATGATTGCTCTGGGACTGTTTGTTACAGAATAATTTACATAAGCAGAAATTAAAGGTTTTACAGCAATCAAAAATGCAAGAATTGTATGCTTTTTTCTCTTCAAACATTATAAACATCTCATGTCAGGGAAGGGTCAGGCTGGAGCCTGGATCTAGGAACTCCATCCCAGTCTCCTTTTCCCAGGCTCATTAGGAGGGAGCTGGATTGGAAAGCAGAGTGAGCAGCCAGGACTCCAGTTGCTCCTGCTGCACTTCAACAGGGAAGGGGGTGTCCTGGATTTTTTAAAAGTGGATGGAGCCTAAGTTGCCAGTGTCTAGTTTGGGGACCAGTGTTATGCTATAGTGGATGAAGCCACCACCTGCAGCACCCACATAATGAAGGAGGGAGGGTGGGAGTGTGGGCTGAAGGGAGGATGGGGTGGAAAGTACCATTGTGCTCCTTAATCGGTATATATGAAATACATCAAATCAGTGCAACTTATATAAATAAAAATATATTAAAAAGACATTTTATTCAAGATTACTTTCCTTGTGTTCTTTTTCTGTAAACAATTTAGAATTATAGCTTCTAGAATTTTTGTTTCTTTGGATCTCTGAATGCTGTGAAAAAGCACAATCTGAAATTCAGATTGTCTTTAATTAACTTCATCTCAATTTAGCTTATGCACTGGGAACATGGGAAATAGAACTAACTGCCAATTGGGGCAAGCATTGTGGTGCAGCGGTCTCCTGAAGTCATGCTTGCAACCGTACAATCCCATATCAGAGTGCCAGTTCAAGTATTGGCTATGGTGCTTCTGATCCAGCTCCCTGCTAATGTGCCTAGGAAGGCAATGGAAGATGGCCCAAGCACTTGGGTCCCCATCACCAACGTGAAAGACCAGGATGGAGATCCTGGCTCCTGGCTTTGGCCTGGACCAACACTGGCTGTTATGGTCATTTAGGAGAGTAAACCAACAGATGGAAGATGTCTCCCTCTGTTTCTCTCTCTCTCTCTCTCTCTGTCATTCTGCCTTTCAAATAAATGCATAAATTTTTGAAAAAGATCTAATCAGGTGTCTTCAATTCATACCAATTTTTTATTACTACTACCTAAAGTTCTATTGATTTATGTTTGCTTATTTGAAAGGCAAAATGAGAAAGATCTTCCATCTACTGGTTCAGACCCCAAATACCTACAAACAGCCCAGGCTGGGCCAGACCAAAGCCAGGATCCCAGAACTCCATCTGGGTTTGTCTCTCAGGGTGCACAGCCTCCGGAAGTTGTATCAAAAGTGGAGCAGAAACTCAGACCCAGGCACTCTGGTAATGGAATATGAAC
This sequence comes from Oryctolagus cuniculus, assembly GCF_051225735.1. Lineage (NCBI taxonomy): Eukaryota > Metazoa > Chordata > Mammalia > Lagomorpha > Leporidae > Oryctolagus > Oryctolagus cuniculus. Next base: position 115,357,000 of record NC_142888.1, on the reverse strand, counting down.
TTCCTAAGTGGTGGTTTAATCACTGAGCCACAATGCCAACCCTATTACTGCTTACTGTTATTTTAGTCGTGGGTGACCTAAGCCACCACTGCCTAGGATACTATCAGGCTATGCCAGAGAGCCTGAGATCTAGTTTTGCCTTCACTTCCAGTCCAGTTTGCTGCTAATGTTCCTGGGTGGGTAGCAGGTAATGGTCCAAGTACTTGAGTGCCTGCCACACATGTGGAAAATGGGGATAGAATTCCAGGCTGCTGGCTTTCACCTGGCTGTTGCTGTCATTTGGGAGGTGAACCAAAGAATGAAAAGGCCTCTCTTTTTTGCTCTCTCACTCTCCTCTGTCACTCTGCCTATAAATAAATCTTTAAAAGTGAATTTTTAAAAATGCATAGTGACTAATACTCCAGTATTAAATTCAGAAATACATATTAGATGATTCCATTGAATCATTTTATATAGAACTCATAACTAGAGAAACAATGTCATATTATGTACAACCTTTCATTTCACCTTCTATGGAAAACAACATTCAGTTTTTCAGACTATCTGGACAGGGGATGAATGTTTGTGGAATACTCCACATTTATGAATATTTGCAAAAAAGTGAAATGCTTGAAAATGAAGATGCAAGGTTTGTGCCTAATTTTTTTTTGTCATGTTACCCTTGAGGACTTTAAATACTCTAAGCAATCCACCTGAAAAAATAGAGGCAAACATGACTGTCTTTGAAAAGATCAAAACCCAAATCAAATTAGGACTTGTTCTCAACATTATCAGAACTCTGGTTTAATTACAAAGAAAAAAGACAATGATTTATGATTTCCGTATTTCAAATTATCACTAGCTTTTCTCCTGCTTCTGTGATCTCAGAATAGTGTGGTTTTTTGGCCTTTATTTTTCTCTACTGGGACTGCAAATAACTAGAAATGGATGTCCTTTTTGTGTAATTTACTATTTGGAGAGTCATATGGTAATACCTCTGTTAACAAGGAAGATATGTGCCAGTCCTGCATTTTGCTGCCAGAAACCTCAAAGGTAGGAGACAAAGTCCAGGATGAGAAAAGGAATCCAGAATGTGGATTTTTTTTCCCTGTAATGCCAATGCAAACCATTCACTACCCCCCAGCTCACTCTTCCTGTATCTCCTTCCCATTTTAAGAAGGTGGAGAGGAGGCAATGCCTTTTACTTTGGCATACTTTGCCACCAACCAGATATTTTAAGAGGGATCATTTGACTTTTAATGCTTATTTGTTTTCATGTATTAGAGGGAGAGAAAGAGGATAGAGAACAGAGGAGAGGGAGAGAGAGAGAGAAAATCTACTATAAATATCTATTATGCTTTGGCTCACTAATAGCTAGGGCTGGGCCAAGCCAAAGCCAAGAACCTGGAAATCCACCATGGTCTCCCACATGGGTGGCAGGAACCCAGGTATTTGGGGCATCATCTGCTGCTTTTCCAGGTGCATCAGCAATGAACTAGATGGAAAATGGAGCAACTGGGACTGGAACTGTCACTCCAACATGGGATACAGCCATCTTAAGCAGCAGCTTAATCCTTTGTGCCACAATGCTCGATGATTTTCCCCTTCTTTCCACCACCCTGACCTAACTGTAAATTGACTGACATTTTCCCCAATGTCCTTTGTCTCCAGGAAGCCTTGTGGAAAAATATACTTTCATCCATTTATTCATTTATCCACTCAACAAATAATTTATTTACTACCTATTTCATGCCTTGTCTTCAGATTGTATCTAGATTTCTTGGATCTTAGTTATTTTTTATAATTTACAAGACTGTCTTTAAGAAAAAAGAATATAAGGAAATGTAAAACCAAAATCAGGTAACAATGAATATTTCCTTAGAATTAAGAAATCACTACAAGTAACAAGTTATTAATAGCTGAAATGTTACAAACATCAGAAAAATCTACGAAAATTTAAATAACATTTTATTACCTTCTTGGCACATATCTACAAAATTTCTCCCTCTTTATAAAATGGATACTCCTTGTATCTTCATATGATAATGATTTTATAATAGCAATTTCCATAGAGAAAATAAAAAGGTAACTCAATGTTTCTTCTGGATCATTGTCCAAAATTTGTTTTAATAGATAGTTTAGTAAAGTTTTTACAACATCGTAATTCTTACTGTTCATATCATGTAAATTTTTAGTTTTTTAATGAAAATAAGAAAAAAACATGGAGTTTCTTTCATGCATGACCTGTAATATTTAAAAGAATTTTCCACAGACTAGTTTATTTCTACAGATTTCAACCTTAATTCTTTACCATTAGGGGCCGGCTTTGCGGTACAGTATCTAAAGCCACTGCTTTAGAATGCTGGCATCCAACATGGGCTCTGATTCATGTCCTGGCTGCTCCACTTCCCATCCAGCTCCCTGCTAATGGCCTGGGAAAAGCAGCAGAAGATGGCCCAAATGTTTGGACCCTTGCCACCCACATGGAGGACCCACATAAAGTTCCTGGCTTTGGCCTGTCCCAGCACTGGCCATTGCAGCCATCTAGGGAGTGGGCCAGAGAATGGAAGATCCCCCTCTCTCTCTTTATCTGTCTATCCCCCTCTCTCTGTAACTCTGCTCTTCAAATAAATAAATATTTTTTAAAAGGCCCATATATTAATAATGATGAGAACCATAAGACACATTCATATCAGGAAACAACCTCTTAGCTTATACTTCTATGTCATGGTGCCAGGGCAGAGGACACAGTGAATGGTAGGGAATTTCTGCAGTCCATTCATACTCCTGAGAGGTAGCAATACCATCATTATACCCCCATGAGACTTTAAAACGACACAACTATAGGCCACTAAGCCTTAGTTGTATGTATTCGCACTTCAATGTCCCCTTAGCCTAATTCCCCCAAATTCCAACAGCCCCTTAGATGCTATTTGGCCAGAAAGGGAATGTGATGGAGGGGAAGTCAAAATAGAAAGAGATAGTGGTCATTATCATTTGCAAATTTTGCTAAAACAAGACCACATAAGCCCTTTGATAAGACCTACCCCAGAGCCTTGGGAAAGACCATTTAAGTTTGTGTTCTGAAGTTTGTGCCTCATTTGCTTTATGGTTAACCTTTCACTGCTTATTGTATGACTTTGAACAAGTCAGTTCATTTTTTATTCTAACTTCTCACTTGTAAAATGGCTTAATACTACTAAATCATTCTTCCATGGAGGCAACAAATATCTATTAAAGGTATGCCAGGCACTATGCTATGCACTAGCTTCTGAGTTCAATGTAGTAGAACTACAACTATGAACAATATTATACTTCCCTTTCTTTCAATAATTTAAAAGTCCATAGGGAGATGAGGGGACAGTGCTGTGGCATAGCAGATAAAGCTGTCCTGCTGTGCCAGCATCCCCGATAGGCACTGATGTATGTCCCCACTGCTCCACTTCCAATCCAGCCTCCTGCTAGTGCACCTGGGAAAGCAGTAGAAGAAGGTCCAAATTCTTGGACCTCTGCACCCATGTGTGAGACCTGGAGAAAGCTCCTAGCTCCTGGCTTCGAAACAGCCCAGCTTCAGCCATTGCAGCCATTTGTGAAGTGAACCAGTGGAAGAAAGATCTCTCTCTGTCTCTCCCTCCCTCTCTATCTCTCTGTGATTCTGCTTTTCAAATAAATAAATAAATATTTTTTAAAAGTCCATGGGGGTGCCTAGCAGTTAAGATGCCACTCTGAATGCCCACATCCCATATTGGTGTCTGAATTTGAGCCCAGCGAGGCTCCTGATACCAACTTCTGATAATACACACTCTGGGAGGTTACATAATGAATCAAGTGGTTGAATCATGCATGTGGGAGACCTGATTGGAGTTTTTGGTTCCTGGCTTCAGCCTGGTCCAACTCTGGCTATTGTGAGCATTTGGAGAATGAAACAGAGTATGGGAGCTCTCTCGGCCGTAAGTCTATCTCTGCTTGTCTGTTTCTTTGACTCTAAATTTCATTAATGAATTTAAAATTCCATTGGGAAATAAAAGCAAATTAACAGACTATTGCAATACATATTGCCAGTCTTATGTTAGGAAAAATATAAGCTGCTATGAGAGGCTAGATAGGCATCAAGTATGATACCTTGGCTTCAACATGAAAAACTGGTTGGAGGCTTGCATCATTCTCTGCTATCCGGAGAGCAGGAAGGTATGCTGGTTTTTAGAGAAAGATGATTTTTGAGGTATCTTTAGTGTGTATGGCTATAGATCTTTCAGCAGAGCACAGTAGTCAAGGGCCTAGTCATTGGTGTTAAACTACCAGTGAGGTGAGCTGTGTGACCAAGTGAAAATGGCATAACTTCTCCACTATCTCAATGGACTAAGCTGTAAAACAATGATAGTAATAATACCTGTTACAAGGTCTTTAGCTCTGAAGAAAATCCATGAAGGAGATACAGTTTCAGGAACTGTCAGCAAATGGGTGGTAGATGATGTGATCAAGAGTGAATATTTGTGGGGCCAGCTTTGTGTCACAGCAGGTTAAGCTGCCACCTGCAGTGGGAATACCACATATGGGTGATGGTTCGAGTCCCAGCTGCTCCACTCCTGATCCAGCTCCCTGTTAATGCACCTGGGAAAACAGCAGAGGATGGCTCAAGTGCTTGGGCCCCTGCATCCACATGGGAGACCTGGAAGAAACTCCTGGCTCCTGGAATAGGTCTGACACAGCCCTGGCTGTTGTACTCATTTGAGGAATAAACTAGCAGGTGGAAGATATCCTTTTATCTTTTCTTTCGGGTCTCTCTGTGATTCTGTCTTTCAAATAAATAAATAAATCTTGAAAAAAAGAGTGGACATTTTTGAACCATTGGTGAAATTTGAATGGGGTCTGTAGATTAGATGGCAGTATTATATAGACGTTAATTTCCTGATTTTGGCGGTGGTACTATGATTACATAGAAAAGTACCCTTTTGTTGTAGGAAATATACACTGAAAGATTTAGGAGCAGTGGGCATAATGCTTATAATTTGCTCTTCATTGGTTCAGAAAAAATATATATATGCATTCAAAGAGAATCATAATGTAAATGTAAATAATTGGGGAGTGTAAGTGAAAGATATGTGAGAGCTCCTTGTACTTTTTTTGCAATTTCCCTGGAAATTTGAAATTGCTTCAAAATAAAAAATTTAACAAGAAAAGAGCTAGATGCACATGTTAAGATAATACATTAATGAGTGGGTAGTTCACTTAATGAAACTACTTTAAATACTACTACATTTAGCTCATTAAATACTTTGGTGGTGAGAGATGTCAAGGAAAAACCACTCATGAACATAAAGCATTTTAACATAATTATAAGAGTCAATGTAAAAATATTGTTTGCCTCTTGACCAATTCTTAATTACACAGAACTTTTCCAAGAATGCTTCTAGAATGTAAAGTGAGCTATATCTATTTCTACAAATCAGCCATTCAATTAGCCCTGTGCTAGAGTTACTGAGTTTAAGTGAACAATGGAAGCCAGTAAAAGATATTAATAAAAAATAGAGAGGGCGATCATAACAGTAGCATTGGCACTTACTTCCATTATTCATTGATGAGAGTCTTAAAAAGAATGGAGCCCTTGCAGCTTTGTTAAATACGTATATAAACAGTGATCTCAAATATGGCTGAGAAGCCTCAAGTGTCCAGGAGAGAAAGGCTACAGAATAACAGCCAGTGATCTTGTGACTATTGTCATTATGTTCATTAGTAATTTTCCTCAGGAACATGATTGCATTACTTCTTCAGTGTGTTGGTGTGGAATCTGAATGAGGGGCAGGGGGACATTTCTTTAGAAAATTTCTTTAGACAATTTCCATTTGGTTCTAGAAGCAATAATCTATGATGGGACTGCAGTTTGGGACTTTCCATCAACCCATGTAAGATGGCTCAAGTGTAAGGACACAAGGGCTGGGAGGGTACCACCTAAGAGTTTATGTATGCTACAAAAGCTTGATTTTACACAAACTGGTTAAGTGACAGAGCTAGTGTTTGAAAATCCTACTCCTTTCTGACTCCAAACACAGCCTCTTTCTGTTATACCACTCTGCCTTTCTAACACAAAGTATTTGTTTTCACAAACCAAAGAAACCTGTGACGTTTGTGGGAAAAGTTGCCTTCCCATGCCACAAGTAGAAGCTGGCATACACAGGAAGCAGTGAGGGTTAACAGGAGCGCTGCTGTTAGGGAAAGTGATTATGTCACTTCTTTCCCACCTTGCTGAATGTTTACTCCCCAAATCTCAATGAAACAAAGCTAAACGATTCACCACCCAATTCCCAAAGAGCAACATCAACAGAAAGTCTGAGCTCCTCTGTGAATACAGCACTCGCCTGGGCCATCTTACAAGGAAAAACCAGTCTTTTGTATAGGAGAAAAATCTCTGTGAGAAATATGCAGAGGAATCATTTCATTTCTTTGCATCTGCCCTCCTGGTGGGAGGTATCAGGCCTTGTGTAGCCCAAGAAGCTATAGGAAGCATATTACAGAGACTTTAATTTATTCAAAGAAAATCAGAATCAACTAATCAGAAGGAAGGGAAAAATGCATTAATTAAACAGCTTTACTCATGCAGAAAAGCTGCCAGCATGAGCATTTCAAATTACCTGGGCACACCTAATGCATTTGCATTTGCTCGGGAGAAATGTGTTCTGCCCTCCAAAGCAACGAACATTTCATAATTCCATTTGAGCGAATAACAAAAGGGAATTGACAACTGAGAACCACCTTCCGCACTTGGGGGCTATAGCCTTTTCCTAGGAATTTTTAGCTCATGCAGAAATTCTCTTCTTGTCTAGATGTGGGGAGAGGAAGTTGAAAGTCTTCTGTAAAGTGAAAGGCTAAAAAAGAATCCCCCTTCACTCCACCCCCCCAACAAAGGAGGTGGGGCCTTTACTGGCAGGAGGCTAACAGCATTCTTTTGTTAGATATTAACATAAAATAAGGCAGTAGAAATGGATGTCCATCAACAGAATTAGTAGGAACTAAGTAAGTTTTAAGAACAAAAGGTTTACTTATTTAAATTACAGGAGTTGAGAAACAACTGGGAATGCAATTTCTTTCCCAGAGTCAAAAAAAAAAAACCATGAAACAGTTAAATGTTATTATGTTGCAATATAATTTTATCATTTCAGTTTGGATGTGTATAGCAATTCGAACTAAAATAACCCAAAGGGAATACTTACACTATTTGTAGGTTTTATCTTGGCTTTGTCCTACTCAGCTTATCCACAAAAATGGCTCAATGTTTTATTTTTGTATTTACTCTTGAGAAGGCTTTCCACTGTTACACAGTAAAGCACATGATATTAACCAATGATAACTACCTTAAAAATCCTTTAAGGATGCCTTATACTTTTTCATTGCTTTATGAGTTGACTTCACATTTTTATGTTTCATTTTGCACAAGAAAATATGTTACAGTTAATAGTGGACTTTACTATCCTGGAATTTTACAGTTGAGAAAATCAGAAATGATCTTTAGTAAATGTCTCAGAAGTTTCCTTTCCACCTTAGGAATGCAAAAGAGCTATACTAACACATGCGACTTACCCAGCTCTGATCTAAATTTAATAGACAATGCACGCATTTTTATTCTCAAAGAGGAAACGTGTGTAAATGTATTTTCATTAAAGTACATTATTTGTCCCCTAGTGCTAATGAAAGCATTCTGTAATTTTGCCTCAAATGCTTTATTTGTTTTAATTTGGGATCAAGCTTCTAACCAGACTGCTTGACCTAGATTTGCTTCTAGAAGTACATCGGAGGGTTTGTACACCATAAAAGCTCTAGCTTAAAATGATCAAGGATGAACTATCAACACAGAGGCAGGACACTTCCCCTAGGCCACAAGACTAAGGGAAGAGAACTTAGCCAGACATTAGGGAACTTCAAACGTCTCCTGGATATGTGAAATTAAAAGATAAATGTATTTTGGTGCATGGATTTGGAAAACATTTTTATACCCAAATGAGCTCATCTTTTAATTACATTTTTCAGGAAGTTTTGAAGCACCCTCATATTGCAGAGGCCTGAGAGAAAACTCTCCTAGAGATTATGAAGGCTTTTGAAATCGCAACTGTTTTATTTCCACACGGTCTGATCACATTTTACGAACCCCTTTATGCATTTTTACTGTTCTACCTATGAGAAACTGCTTTTGTGGAATATCTCACGAATTCCTTTGCTGCCATGGATTGTGCTAGTTTCCAATACTAACTGCAAAGTCACCAGTGAGTGGCTGATTAATTGCAAACACCTTGGAAAGATACAACTGATCCTCTAGCCTAGGTTGCAATGCATGTGAGAAACATCCTTCAGAATGAAATATACTATGGTTCAAATGCACTGTGAGGCAAGTGTGGGAGGTATGAAGGAAAGTTTGAATATTCAATTTTAAACATACTGATAAGAGAAACTACAAAGACTTGTCATTGATCTAATACTTGTTTGCACATTCCTTGAAGCTATGCATGAAGCATAATAGGATTTCTATGGACCAAAACAACAAAAGGTGTAAACTGCCTTTTCAATTGCAAACTTTGTTCATTTATGCCATTGGTAAAAGAATGTAAATCTGAAGCCATTTTTTTTTCTTTACTGACACCAAGTCTTTCTCACAAAAGTTTTTTTTTTTTTTTTTCAAAAAGATAAGGGTAAAGTTCAGAGTAAATTAAACTTCTTTCTCCTCCCAACCATCCCATCCACCACCAAAAAGGTAGTTTAAAGAAATTTCACTGAATCATCTCTGTCATTTATAACCTAATTTTTAAATTAATTCCAGTGCTGGAGATACTTATATATATATATATATATATATATATATGTGTGTGTGTGTGTGTGTGTGTGTGTGTGTGTGTATAATTCAGGAAACATACATTTAAGAATCTCAACAGTACTTCTATAAATCTTTGTGACAAATATAAAAGATAGCAACATTTCTCATTGAATGTGCATAAACCAAAGTAGTCATATATTTTGATTTAGTTTCCTAGTAAATATCTACCTAAACATATAACAGACTTAAGATAGTTTGTTCTGTTATAACTATTTCTTTTTCTTAAAGATTTACTTATTTATTTGAAAGGCACAGTGACATAGAGGAGAGAGAGAGACTCTTCTACCTGTGGGTTCAATCCCAAATGCCTGAAAGGGCTGGAGCTAGATCAGGCCAAAGCCAGGAACTCAAAACTCCATCTGGGTATCCCACATGGTGGCAGGGGCCCAAGTACCTGGGCCATCATTCTGTGTCTTCCCAGGTGTGTTAGCAGAAAGCTGGACTAGAATTAGAGTACCCAGGACTCAAATTGACAATCTGAACAAGAGTCCCAAGTGATGGCTTAATCCACTGCACCACAAGGATGTACCTGTTATAATTATTTGGAAACAAAGTAGATACTCATAGTGCATGCTCAATAAAACTTGAACAGATGGCCTGTGCAATGGTCAACGTGAAGAAGAAAGGAATGGAGGCTATTCTACAACAGAATGAGGAAAAGGCAAAAGTGGGGAAAAGATTAAGAAGAGGAGAAAATGATATTTGTAAGACAAATTTAGTCATTTCTCTCAACTCTTTGAAGAGATTATTTCAGACAAAAAACTTATGTTATTAGTGTTAAATTCAGTCTCTAAAATTGTATATACACATCATTTTTAAAGGACAACAAGGGACATTTGGCACAGTGGTTAAGATATCACTTGGAATGTTCACATCCCATATTGAAGTGCCTGGGTCCAAGTCTTGGCTCCACTTCCTCTGTCTCTCTGACTTTCTAATGAGTAAAAATGTTAAAAATAAGGCCAGCAGTAGCTTAATCCATGGCTTGGGACACTGGCATCCAACATCAGATTGCTGGTTTAAGTCTCAGCTCCTCCACTTCCAATCCAGCTTCTTGCTAAAGTGCCTGGGAAGCACTGAATGATGGTCCAAGTATTTGGTCCCCTGCCACCCACATCTGTTGGAGCTAGTTGGAGTTCCAGTCTCCTGGCTTCTGCGGCCATTTAGTGAGTTAGCCAGCAGATGGAAAGTGCTCTCTCTCTCTCTCTCTCTCTCTCTCTCTCTCTGTCTTGCTCTATCGCTCTATCTCCCCATCACTCTGCCTTCCAAATAAGTGTTTCAGAAAGGAGATTATCTAATCAGTAGACTGAATGGGGAAACTCAGCAAGGCCTATGTGTTCAGATTTTTCTTGATTCCTGTTTGTGTGAGTCCTTCCTCCTGGATCTATATCTAGATCCCTTCTGGAATGAGGTAGTATGAATTACCATCATAGGTCAGAGAATTTCTTTTTTTGGCCCTTGTATTAGTCAAATTTTCTTACATGTCATCCTTATATGAGGCAGCCTACTTTATACAGAAAAGAGTTTTGTTTGTGCTAATTTTTCTCGAGGTTTAAGGTCTAGGGGTCTCATCCGGTGGTGGCCTTCTTCTTGTTAGAATCCTGAGGTGGTACAAAGCCTCACCTTGCAAGAGAGAAGGAACATGCATATCTGTCTGTGTGTGTGGTCTCTCTCTCTTTATAAAACCACCATGATTCAATCACGGCCCCGCCCTATGAGCTAATCTAATCTGATCACTTCCCAAAGGCCCCACCTCTAAACATCGTGGTCCAATGAAGTTTCCACCTTCTTCATACCATTAATATGGGACTTTGGTGGTTAAACTTCTCCATGAGTTCAGGGGACAAACCATAGCAGCTATCTCTGGGGCAGAAGGGTTTCAGTTTCTATTACTTTCTTTGGGGGAGAATGGGGAGCAGGAGAAAGAACAAGAGTAGGTCAGAATGATCTCACTTCTGAGCCCTTTGCCTTCAGTTCAAAATATTCAAAAAGCCAATACTTCACACTTTGAGAAATCATGTTCTGGCCCTCAATACTACCCACCCCCCAGAAACTTCGTCAGAATTTTCAAAGATTAAGAAATGAGCTGGTAGTTGTGGAGCCATTAATAGATGGGTAGTAAGAGACCTGTAAAGAGAGAGAACATAGATTAGTATGAGGATGAATAAACAGAAAAGACCAAATCTAAACACATTTCCCCACATCCCGTTAAACCAGTCTCCTAATCCTGGGAATAGGTCAATGCAATAACATGGTTGAGCCTCATTTGTTTGCTGGAGAATGTTAATCTTCTCTTTTAAGAGGTGTAGATTAGACACTATTTGTCCCATCTGATTTTCGTAGAAGCAGCATTCTTCACCAGTGATTGCACATGCTCCTCTGTTTGGGCAGTGTATCTAAGGCACAGCGATTTTGGAGTACAACAGAAGCGAAGCTATTAACTTCTGATTGGAGTGCTTCCATTGCTTATATAGTGATATTGAACTCCTGTTCTATTACCATGGAAAGAGCTGGGTCTGCCTTTTCTAATTCATAAGTTCCAAAGCCTGGAAAAAAAGTTTTCAGCACTGAAAAGAACTTAGAATCAGCCCAGGGAAGTCTCACTTTAAGGTCACCTGTAGGAATGGTTCTCTAATTTTCCTGGAAGTGCTATTCTGGGTCTAGCTTGTGGCTTGTGTGAATCCAGGAAGATCTTTCTTTATTTTAACAGCAATGCAGGTAGTCAGCAATACATCCTAAGGTCCTTCCCAGCAAGGGCACAATGCTTGTTTTCTTCTAAAAACTGCCATGTACAGCTGACCTCCTATTCAAAAGGGATAGCACAGCTTGTCAGTGGGTAGCAGCAGTACTTGTTCACCTACAGATGATATGTTCCATGTATACTAGTTAGTTTTTGTACATAATTAGCCAGAGTACCAAAGTGCTCAATTAAATTCCTATTATTTATTTAGTGCAAGAGTATTTATATACACTGAGTAGACATAAGATGACCAAAAACTTTCAAAAGAGATTAATCCATGACTCCTATTTGATGAAGTGCTCCAGATTTTTATAAAATCCAAGGGTAAAGCTCCTGGCCATTTAAATCATGTTTTGTAAGGGATTTTTTACAAGTTCCTTTTAGTTTTTAAATATCTATTGATTTTAATTTGAAAAACAGAGAGACAGAGAGATATCTTCTATCTGGTGGTTTCTTACCCAAATGCCTACAACAGCTCAGGTGAGGTCAGGCTGAGGCCAGAAGCCTACACCACAATCCAGGTGTCCCATATGGGTGCCAGGGACCCAGGTACTCCCAGATTCCACATCATCCAGAAGTTGAAATCAGGAGCAGAGCTGGGACTCAAATCCAGCACTCCAATATGAGATGCAGGCATCGCAAGTAGCTCTTATCATACCAGATAGCTGCCCTGATATTTTTCTTAAAGTCATTTTTATGTTAACATCTTCACTTCAATTGCTCTGACATTTGGGGATGCTTTGGGGTATGAAATTTGAGTGAGTACCCCAGAGCTTTTGTAAGCAAGTGGTCTACTTATGTGGCAAAATGAGTTTTTGGTCTGATTTAATCCATAAAGGATTGCCAAATAAGGAAATAATCTCAGTTATTAATTTCCTTACCACTAATTGTGATGTAAGCACATCTACTTGAATAGCACTCAATCTACCCAATGAACACATGTCTATCTATATCTGATATAAATATCTAATATATATACTACATTGATAGTATATATATAGATAGTATATATAATATATAATACATAAATAACCAGTGAAAATAGCCTAAAACTGGAGATAAACCTATAAAATCCATTCGGAGGGCTGCAATATTGGCCTCAGAGAACTTTCTGAGGCATGCTAGTTTTCTCCAAATATTATTTTTTTAAAGATTTACTTATTTATTTGAAAGGCAGAGTTACAGAGAGGCAGAGTTACAGAGAGGCAGAGAGAGAGAGAGAGAGAGAGAGAGAGAGAGAGAGGTCTTCCATCTGCTGGTCACTCCCCAGATGGCTGCAAGGGCTCTAACTGTACTGATCTGAAGCCAGGAGCCAGGAGCTTCTCCTGGGTCTCCCATGTGGGTGCAGGGGCCCAAGCACTTGGGCCATCTTCCACTGCTTTCCCAGGCCAAAGCAGAAAACTGGATTGGGGTAAAGCAGCTGGGACTTGAACCAGTGCCCATATGGGATGCCAGCACTGCAGGTAGTGGCTTTACCTGCACTGTCCCCTCCTCTAAAAATTTGGTGACATACAAGTATCACTGAGAAATAATTTGGTCAGAAATTCTGTGGATGTCAGGGCAGAATCAATTGTCTTTTAGTTCCTTAACTCTCCCCCATCTACTCAAATGTCCCATCTGGTGGATATCAGTGCAAGGCAAAAGGTCAAAAGAAAGGGACTATAGGAAGTCCATTTGGTCAAGTGTGTAATACATTTGCTAATTGTGTGGCACCCTTTTGTAGCCACTTATCTTTTTTCAGAATGTGGTGCCTTTTGCCTGAAAGTTAATAGTATCAGTCAGGGAAAAAAGTAGGGTTATAAACTGGGTAAAAAGGGGACAGGGGGTCCATTGTCGACTGCATATTTAAACAACTGTGCTAGATATACCAGTTCCCTGGAGACACAAGTGTCAATTTCCTCAGTACCAGTTAGAGAGTGGACAATAGCAATTTTTGCAGGGAAAGGATAGCCTGCAAAATAGGCCAGCCATTATCTGCCTGTTAGCAAGAAGAGTACCAGCAGAGGTTTAGAATCCACAGGGCTTCCTGATTGTGCCAGTGATAACAGACTCTAGAGACATAATTGGAGTCTATGCAAATAGTGCCAGTTTTTCCTTCTGCCAATGTACAGGCTCGAGGACAAAGTATAAGGCCAGTGGCTCAAGCTGACTTTACGGTAGAGAAAGAGTATGTCTCAAGTGTTTTGTGTGGGGAAAGTAGAGCATGCTCTCTTAATTATGTTTCCCCAAAAAATCCATTTATAGGAGCTATCACAAAATACAAGTAAGCCAGAGTTGTCTACAGGGATGTCTAAGAGATCCTGCCATGGTTTCAAAAACATTCCTTTTTCTAAAAGAAAAATCCTTTTTAAGTATTTGAAAGGTACAGTCACAGAAGAGAGGGGAAGAAACAGACAAACAGACACACACACAGAGAGAGAGAGAGAGAGAGAGAGAGAGAGATCTTGTATCTGCTGGTTTGCTCCCCAAATGGCCACAATGGCTAGGGCTAGGCCAGGACGAAACTAGGAGCTTCTTCTGGGTCTTCCAAGTGGGTTCGGGGGCCCAAACACTTGGGCCATCTTCCACTGAGCTGGATTAGAATTGGAGCAGTTGGTACTCAAACAAGTGCCAGTATAGGGTGCCGGTACCACAGGCGGTAGCTTTACTTGCTACACCACAGCATTGACCCATCAAAAGCATTTCTGTAACTACAAAGCAGTCATGCAGAACAGAGTGAGAATCTCCATCATCAATAGTAGAGTAGCCAGTTTGTGAATGTTACAATGATGCGAGATGTTAGAGAGGATGGGTTAATCAGGCCTGTTTCTAGGTGGACTTCTGTCACATACAGAGGTGTTGTGTCAAATGAACTTGCAAAACAAGTGACAGTGTGAAGAACATAGAGCTGAATGGGAGAAGCTAATGTAACAGAACTGTTTTTGCCAATTAGGGCAGCAATAGTGGTTACTGAACAGAGGTGGGCAAAAGGGGTCCACCAGACATGACAACTATGCCATTTAGAAGCAAAAGATTGTCATAGGATGCTTGCAGCAATTCCATTGTGTTCATGACAATATAGTTTAAAAGGCTTATCAAAGTTAGGTAAGACAAGGGCTAGGGGTGTAGATAATGCTAATATCAAGGAATCCAAAGAGGTTAGTGCCCCCTGAGGGCCAGAAAATAGGCTTTGAGACGGTATCTTGGAGGAAGGCAAAAAGTTTATTTTAGAGGCCGGCGCTGTGGTGTAGCAGGTAAAGGTGCTGCCTGAAGTCTTGGAAGACTGGGTGTTGGTTCGAGTCCTAGCTGTTCCACTTCTGATCTGGCTCTCTGTTAATGCACTTGGGAAAACATTGGAAGATGGCCCAAGTTCTGGGGCCCCTGCACCTGCGTGGTAGACCCAGAAGAATCTCCTGGCCCTTGGCTTTGGATCAGCCCAGCTGCAGCCGTTGTGACTATATGGGAGTGAACCAGTGGGTGGAAGACCTCTCTCTGTCTCTCTGCTTCTGCCTCTGCCTCTCTGTAACTCTGACTTTCAAATAAATAAATAAATAAATTTTTTAAAAAAAGTTCAGTTTAGCAAGGATAGAACAATTCGGAAGTCAATAATAACAGCCAAATATCCCCCAAATTTACATAGTTTTTTTTCTTTTTTTTAAATTTATTTATTTATTTGAAGTCAGAGTAACAGAGAAAGAGGGAAAGACAGAGAAAGAGAGAAAGAGAGAGAGAGGGAGAGAGAGACCTACCATCTGCTTGTTCACTCCCTAGGCCACAATAGCCAGTGCTGGGCCAGACTGAAGCCAGGAACGAGGAGCTTCATCTGGGTCTCCCACGTGGTTGGCAGGGCCCCAAGTAATCAGACCTTCTTCCACTGCTTTTCCAAGGCCATCTGCAGGGAGCTGGATTGGAAGTAGAGCATCTGGGACATAAATTGGCACCCATATGGGATGCCAGTGTCAAAGGGAGCAGCTTTACCAGCTATGCCCCAATGCTGCCCACCCCATAGCATTTGGTTTCAGAAGAGGAATGAACCAGAAGACAATTTAGGAGTGGTCTTTTGGATGCCTTGTTATGTCTCATATTCATATCCATATCCATCTCTCATATTCATCTTCTCATATTCATATTTAATATTCTCATATTCAGCATACCAAGGCCTCATACTTTGGGGTTTCGTGTTCTAAGTCCTGACAGTGGTCACTAGCCATGTGTGGTGAGTGTTTGATATATAGATTGTCCAAATTAAGAAATGTTCTAAGTGCAAAATACACACCAGTGTATTTTTTTTTTTGACAGGCAGAGTTAGACAGTGAGAGAGAGAGACAGAAGGAAAGTTCTTCCTTTTTCCATTGGTTCACCCTTGCTGATCTGAAGCCAGGAGCCAGGTGCTTCTCCTGGTCTCCCATGCAGGTGCAGGGCCCAAGGACCTGGGCCATCCTCCACTGCCCTCCTAGGCCACAGCAGAGAGTTGGACTGGAAGAGGAGCAACCGGGACAGAATCTGGCACCCAGACCGGGACTAGAACCCGGTGTGCCAGCGCCGCAGGCGGAGGATTAGCCTAGTGAGCCACGGCACCAGCCCATATCCGTGTATTTTAGTAATATTAGTATTAACTTTATCTGATCATTTTACTATTTAAAAAGTACACCTGCTAGAAAATTTAAATGTATCTATGTAGTTTGCTTATATTTCCATTGGACAGAACTGTTCGAGAAATCAAGATAAGGAATTTGTACTTCAATCTAGGCAGCCATGGTTGGTACCTGAGCAGAAGTCTGAGCAGGGGAGATTAGTCTGTCTGTGGCTTGAAGCATGGCTGGGAGGGGAAGCTGTAATAATTGGCCATGCATTATAGTAGGCCAGGAAAGAGGTGATGTAGTTCTGGACTAGGGTGATGGTCGTAGGGATGGAGAAGAATGCTATAATCCAAGAGACATTTATAAGGAAATACTTGGTGGGGGGTGGGGAGGTGGGGGTGCAGGTCTTTGGCTCAGTGGTTAAGAGGCCATTTGGGACATCTGCATCCTATATCTGAGTGCCTCGGTTTGAGTAGTGGCTCTTCTCCCACCTCCAGATTCCTGCTAATATGCACCCTGAGAGGCCACAGGTAATGGCTCAAGTAGTTGAGTACCTGCCTACTCATGTGGGAGACCTAGATTGAGGTCTAAGCTCCTGACTTCAGCCTAGCCCAGCATTGGCTGCTGTTCATATTTGGGGAGTGAAGCAGCAAATGCAAGATACTTCTCTCTCTCCCTCACTGTTTCTCTGCCTTTCAAATAAACCAAAAAAGATCGATTAAAAATAAAGCATCGGCTGTTCGCCTGCGCCGCGCCTGGAGCTGCAGACCGAGCCGCCAGCCTGCCTGCCAACGTGTCAGTCGTCGCCATGCCCTTCTCCAACAGCCACAACACGCTGAAGCTGCGCTTCCCGGCAGAGGACGAGTTCCCCGACCTGAGCGCCCACAATAACTACAGGGCCAAAGTGCTGACCCCCGAGATGTACGAGATGTACGCAGAGCTGCGTGCCAAGAGCATGCCCAGCGGCTTCACGCTGGACTTCGTCATCCAGACCGGCGTCGACAACCCGGGCCACCCGTACATCATGACCGTGGGCTGCGTGGCGAGCGACGAGGAGTCCTTCGAGGTGTTCAGGGAGCTCTTTGACCCCATCATCGAGGACCGGCAGGGCGACTACAAGCCCAGCGACGAACGCAAGACCGACCTCAACCCCGACAACCTGCAGGGCGGCGACAACCTGGACCCTAACTACGTGCTGAGCTCGCGGGTGCACACTGGCCGGAGCATCCGTGGCTTCTGCCTGCCCCCACACTGCAGCCGCGGTGAGCACCCAGCCATAGAGAAGCTGGCGGTGGAAGCGCTGTCCAGCCTGGACAGCGACCTGGCCGGCAGGTACTACGCGCTCAAGAGCATGACTGAGGCGGAGCAGCAGCAGCTTATCAACGACCGCTTTCTCTTCGACAAGCCCGTGTCGCCCCTGCTGCTGGCCACCGGCATGGCCCACAACTGGCCGGACACCCCGCGGTATTTGGCACAATGATAAGAAGACTTTCCTGGTGTGGATCAACGAGGAGGACCACCTCCGGGTCATCTCCATTCAGAAGGGAGGGAACATAAAGGAGGTGTTCACCGGCTTCTGCAATGGCCTCACCCAGATTGAAACTCTCTTCAAGTCTAAGAACTATGAGTTCATGTGGAACCCTCACCTGGGCTACATCCTCACCTGCCCATCGAACCTGGGCACTGGGCTGTGGGCAGGTGCGCACATCAAGCTGCCCCACCTGGGTAAGCACAAGAAGTTCTCTGAGGTGCTCAAGCGGCTGCAGCTTCAGAAGCGAGGCACAGGTGGTGTGGACACGGCTGCCGTGGGCGGGGTCTTTGACGTCTTCAACGCCGACAGCCTGGGCTTCTCCAAGGTGGAGTTGGTGCAGATGGTGGTGGATAGTGTGAAGCCGCTCATTGAGATGCAGCAGCGGCTGGAGCAGGGCCAGGCCATCAACGACCTCATGCCTGCCCAGAAGTGAAGCCGGCCTGTGCCTACCACCAGCCCCACTGCTTCCCAACTTATTGCCCGGGCAGCGCCCACCACGCCCCTCCAAAGTTCACCCGGCGGATGAGCCCTTAGCCTCACTGTAGAGACATCTTGTGTCGCCCTCGGTAGAGTTTAATTTTTTGATGGCTAAGATGTTGCTGATGCTGAAATAAACTAGGGTTTTGGCCTGCCAAAATAAATAAATAAATAAATAAAGCATCAATTTTCTTTACTAAAAAAAAAAAAGGAAGCACCAACAAATCTTTGAGATTTTCTAAATATAGAGGGTAGTAACGAGGTAAAAATAAACCATGATTTCATGATTTCTCACCTAAGAGACTGGAAGAATTGAGGTTCCTATGACAGAAATGGAGTAATTACACTTTCAGGAGTTATAATGAGTTGATGTTTTTAACACTTTATCTTGGAATAGTTGCAGTCTTACAAAAAAGTTGCAAAAGTATTTCACATAGTCTCCCCATTCTCTTCACTCAATTTTCCTACATGTTAACATTTTACATAGGCATGCCATAACATAAAAAAGAAATTCACTAATTTATGAACTGATCTCCAGATAAAACATGACCATTTCCACATGTAATCAATAGAAAAATCTTAATGAAACATTTCACATTCTTTCTAAGTGAAGAACAAATTCTCTGAAATTCAGCTTGTATTTTACATGGTCCATCACAAATAGGAGCAGCCACATTTCAAGTGTTCAATATCCATATATAGCTAGTGGGTACCATATGCCTAGTGTACGCACAATCTAACCCTGACTTTTTCTCTCATCTTTATCTCTTGCTGTACCCCCACAAAAACTCTCTGCTTCTGCTACTTTGTTCTGTAACAGGATGACAAAAGGCTGGCATTCATGTCCTTATTACTCCCTCCCAAAATCACAATAAATATTAATAATCATTCATATAATGGCTACCAGCTGAGCCTCTGAATTCTTTCCAACACGATGCTTCAGAAAACACCAAAAAAAAAAAAAATTAGAGTCAGCACTTACAATGAAATCTTTTTCTACCCATCATATAGTCAATGTCCTCAATAATGTCTAACTCATTCTCATCTCCAAAGTTGCCCTCGTGATTTAGTCAATCTGCTCAACCCCTGCTTTACTTGGAGGCTGAAATGCAGTCTCCTTTTATGCAGTCTTCTCCAGTTCCTGCTGAACATTCTAACTTCTTTTAAATTTCCATCTTGCCTGATGTTGGTTTCCTCTATAGAAGTATCACTGAGTTCTGTTTACCCAGCTCAGTTATAAATTCCTTGATAATAGGTACTATGTTCTATCTTTTTCTATGCTCAAATACATCCTAGAAAAATGCTGAGCATAAAGTACATGTTCCATAACAACTTATTGGGGGACTGGCACTGTGGTGTAATAGATAAAGCCACAGCCTGCAGTGCCAGCATCCTATATGGGCGCCAGTTCAAGTCCCGGCTGCTCCACTTCCAATCCAGCTCTCTGCTACAGCCTGGGAAAGCAGTAAAAGATGGTTCAAGTCTTTGGGCCCCTGCACCCACTTGAGGAACCCAGAAGAAGCTCCTGTCCCCTGGCTTCAGATCAGCGCAGCTATGACCATTGCAGCCATCTGGGGAGTGAACCAGTGGATGGAGGACTCCCTTTCTCTCTCTTTGCCTCTGCCTCTCTGTAACTCTGCTTTTCAAATAAATAAATAAATCTTTAAATAAAAAAAGAACTTTGTGTTTGACATAAGGATGATAACACACACTGTCTTCTGTAAATTAACTCTAGAGCCTAAATCTATTTCTTTGATAGCAACTACTCCAAACCTTAACTACTCAGATGGTCAATGTCATGAATAATCACAATATTTTAAGTGTTCTCCCAGATGTTTGCCTAATATCAGCTGACACTTTGTTGGATACTGGTCATCAGGCTCCTGTTCTATTACTTACTACCTTCGTGATTTGATGTAAGACACATAAACTCTTTTTTTTTTCTTTTTTGACAGGCAGAGTGGACAGTGAGAGAGAGAGAGACAGAGAGAAAGGTCTTCCTTTTGCCATTGGTTCACCTTCCAATGGCTGCCGCTGCCGGTGCGCTGCGGCCAGCGCATCGCGCTGATCCAAAGGCAGGAGCCAGGTGTTTCTCCTGGTCTCCCATGGGGTGCAGGGCCCAAGCACTTGGGCCATCCTCCACTGCACTCCTGGGCCACAGCAGAGAGCTGGCCTGGAAGAGGGGCAACCGGGACAGAATCCAGCGCCCTGACCGGGACTAAAACCCGGTGTGCTGGCTCCGCAAGGCGGAAGATTAGCCTATTGAGCCACGGCGCCGGCCGGACACATAAACTCTTGTATTTGAATCACACAAACTCTTATATTTGATTTTCTCATCTATAAGGTGAGACTTACAATGCCTTATCTGTTTTGCATGGCTTCTGTGAGGCTCAAGTGAAGGTGTATAGTGTATACCTAACAGTATTAGAACTTTACAATCAGACTTAAGTTTGAATCCAGGCTTTGACACTTACTATTCTTGTGACCTTTATCAAATGACTTATTTGTATTTCAGGTTACTCATTTGCAGATATAGGCAGAGTGATATCTAAATCTTGGTGTTATATAGACTTGAAGCATATAGACTTGACATATGTGGGGTGCTTAGCAAATTGCCAGAGACACTGGTGTCATTCAGTAAGTGGTAGATTATGAATGTGATAAAAATGCCATGAAAAGGTGATGATTCTTCATTATTAATCTACACAAAGTGATTTGATAGGAATCAAATGGCCAACCATTCTAGGCTACTGCATCATTAACTCATTTCCACTGAATTCACTGAAGTCTTTTGTCTCAGAGTTTGAAAACATATATAGGATTGCAGCAGTGATTGAAAATGAACTCCATCCTTACACACAAAACTTCTGATTTGTTATTTTTAAAAAGTATTTTATTGTATTTGGACCATTGGGAATCAAATAAAATAGCTCTTCTAGATTGCCTGCATGTCTTTTGAACTTTGAAGAAAGTGTTTAAATCAGTTCCAAGAAAGAATATACTTTGAAATGAGACTGGGAATTTGTAGACTGGGAAGGCTCTTCTCTATGATTCTTACTTACTAAGTCACAGACTCATAATATATATTGGTTAGAAGGGCTATTAGGGACCATCTAGTAAGTGATGCCCAGAAAGAAACAGATAGCCCAAGGTTGCACAGATAGCTTGTGAAAAGCACCAGTGCCAAAAAGGAAACCTGTTAAAGTGAAATGAACACTGTGAGAAACAGTGACTTGATCAGCCCTTGCCCTGACTGTTGATGAACAACTTAATACGTTATCCCTCTTAGTATTTTTTTTTGTTTGTTCTACTTAATACTTTTGGTTGAATACTGTAATCAATACACAGTTATTCTCAAGTGTTGAAACTTAACTGAAAAGTGATCGCTGTTAAATATAAGAGTGGGAATAAGAGAGGGAAGAGATGTGCAATTCGGGACATGCTCAAGCTGACTTACCTCAAACGGTAGAGTTAGAAACATACCAGGGGATTCGAATTCAATCCCATCAAGGTGGCATGTACCAATGCCACCTCACTAGTCCCAGTGATCAATTTCTGTTCACAATTGATCATAATGATAGGAGTAAAAGCCAAAGGGAGCACATAAACAAGAATAGTGTCTGCAAATACTAACTGATAGAATAAAAAAGGGAGAGAACGATCCAATATGGGAAGTGAGATACACAGCAGACCCACAGAATGGCAGATGTCCTAAACAGCACTCTGGCCTCAGAATCAGCCCTTACAGCACACGGATCTGGCTGAAAAGCCCATGAGAGTATTTCAGGCATGGAAAGCCAAGACACTCTGGAAAAAAAAAAAAAACTGCATGAAAGATCTCCTTGAGTGAGATCCCAGTGGAAAGAACAGGTCATCAAAGAAGGAGGTACCTTTCTCTGAAGGAAAGAGAGAACTTCCACTTTGACTACGACCTTGTCTACTTATGATCAGAGTTGGTGAACTCAAAAGGCCTCCATAGCCTTGGCGACTCATGACAAGAGCCTAGGGTGATTACTGACGCCATAAACAAGAGTGTCAATTTGTTAAGTCAACAACAGGAGTCACTGTACACTTACTCCTCATGTAGGATCTCTGTCCTTAATGTGCTGTACATTGTGATTTAATGCTATAACTAGTACTCAAACAGTATTTTTCACTTTATGTTTTTGTGTGGGAGCAAACTGTTGAAATCTGTACTTAATATATGCTAAACTGACCTTCTGTATATAAAGATAATTGAAAATGAATCTTGATGTGAATGGAAGGGGGGAGGGAGAGGGAAAGGGGAGGGTTGCGGGTGGGAGGGAAGTTATGGGGGGGGGGAAGACATTGTAATCCATAAGCTGTACTTTGGAAATTTATATTCATTAAATAAAAGTTAAAAAAAATCACCAGTGCCAGAACATTCATCTTGTGTTTAAGATTGTTTTCTTTCCACTGCATCGTCTCCTATTGCAGAATATACCATTCTTTCTTCAGGACTGTATATGGCAGAAATGGAGAGATTTAGAATAAAAGTTTTGGGGACTGCTGCTGTAGCACAGCTGTTTAAACTGCAGTTACAATGCTGGCATCCTTACTCTGAGTGACAGCTTGAGTCCTGGTTGCTCCACTTTGGATCCAGCTCCCTGTTAATGGCCTGGGAAAAACAGTAGAAAGATGGCCCAAGTGCTTGGTTCCCTGTACCCACCTGGGAGACCCAGAAGAAGCCCTTGGCTCCGGGCTTCAGATCAGCCCAACTTCGGCCGTTGCAGCCATTTGGGGAATGAACCTGCAAATATAAGACCTTTCTCTCTCTCTCTCTCTCTCTCTCTCTCTCTCTCTGTAACTCTACCGCTCAAATAAATAAATAACTTTTAAAATATAAATACATACATCTTTTTTAAAAGTGTGAGTTGTATACTTTGATTTGTACATATCCTAAATATCTTAATTCTTTAGCCAGATCCCATGTGCTCATAAACAATCACTTGCACCAAATCTATAGAGGGAAATGAAAGAGATATCAACACATAAATTTCTCCCAATATCAAATGATATCAAAAATAAACTTCTCCTAATCTGATATGGGATGAGGGTATCCAGAGAGGCAGCTTAACCCACGTTTATAATAGAATGACCCCTCTTACATCTTTCACTACTGAAATTTTGTGACAGGTGTACAGGTCTTCTAAGAAACTTATTCCAAGCATTGGCATTTGGCTTAGTAGCTAAAACACTCAAATCTCATATCACAGTGCCTGTATTCCATACCCGCCTCTGGTTCCTTACTCCAGCTTCCTGCTAATGCAGACCCTAGAAGGTAGTGTTGATGCTGTAAGGCCACCACAAAATACACCCACCAAACACTGGAGTAAGGAAAAGGGTTTGTTGGTGGGGAAACCTTACAGACCAGAGAGAAGGGGTGAAGAAGGAAAAGAGGGAGAAGGAGAGTGTAAGAGACAGATCAAGAGACAGAGAGAGATCAAGAGACAGAGAGAGAGATCAAGAGAGCCACATGTTCAGGAACAGGTCCTCTTAAAACTTTGCCGGGAGGTGGGCAGGGAAGTAGAAGCAGCGAATCCCATTAGGGTAGGGGTGGAGCTGACACTGGTGGTTGGGTCATGGGGTCACCTGGCTTCCAGCCATGGCGGCAGGGGCTAGAGCCTAGGATAGTGTCCAGGGCATAGATCACGCCTTAGATAAGACTGCACCATTTTACTAACAGATGCCTCATGTGACTGGGTTCCTGCCACCCTTGGGAGATGTGGATTGAGTTCCTGGCTCCCAGATTCAGCCTAGTCACAGAGCATTTGAGGAGGTGAACCAAAAAAGAGGATATCTCTCTCTCTCTCCCCCCTTGCCTCTCAAATAAATAAAAATTGCTTTAAAAAAATAAACTTCTCCAAATCTGATATGGAGTGTGGGTGTCTCAAGAGGCAGCTTAACCCACTATACCATAACACCAGCCCTTTATGTCTTTTACATAATACCTTATTATGTTAAACAATGACTTCAAAATTAATTCTCAGTGAAGTCAATGAATTCTAAATATGAAGCAATAAAATATTTAGTAAAACCATGAGCAACCAACAGAATGCAAACATTATAAATAAAGTTTTTGTGTTCTTTCCTCTTTTTTTCCTGGAACCTGATGTCACAAATGCAATCCATCTCATGTAACCCTATCATGTTTAAACTAGAAGCATCGAGTGGAACAAAGAGAAGAATACTAAATAAGGCAGTGTTGGTACTTAGGATGGGAACTGGAAGATAGCAGTGGGAGGGAGTAGAGAGGTTGATGGAGCAGTTTTGCAAATGGTTCATATGTAATGGCCCTCATCCCATCTAACAATATAAGGATCAATGGAAAGTAACACCTTTTGTTATTGTTTAGAAATGGAATGAAATTTTTAAAAGATTTCAAATGAGCAATCTCTGTCTCATATTAGTCCTCTGGGGACCGATAGGCCTTCTCTTTTGTCTCTTCTGGTTTCCTTGAATGGTGATCAGCAATGCATGATCACCCAAGTGGCTTGAGCTCTAATGCTATCATCACATGCCAGCCAGAGGGAATGGAAAAGGGGAAATGGGATTTGCCACTGCAAATGCCATTCTGAGTAATAAATACGTGAGACACACCAGGACAAAACAAATTCTATCTTCCGCTTTCTACATGCACAGTGCCTTTTGGATTCTGTTACTTGTATAATAAACCTTCTTTTAGAGCCTGTTGTGTTTCCAGGCAGCTGACAAGCGGATCAAACCTCCCCAAAAAAGGGTCATGCTAATCACTGTTTCAAACAGAGATCTAAAAAAATGCATTCTAACATGCCTTTGCAAAGGTATAATTCAAATGATTACCTCATGTGTTCCAAAGGGGAATTGGGTGGTGTCCTGTTTCCATAGCACTCAATTTCACAACATTTTGCAAAACTGCTCTGTGTGATGTCTTCTTTCAAGAGTAGCAATATCACAGCCATAACTTTCTAAATTTGGGCCTGCAGTAATGACAGACTTAGAATGGATGCTTTCCTATGGTAAGGGAAAGAAGCACAAGTTCAAAAAATTAGACTTTTCCCAGCTTTAAGCTTTAAACCATACTACAGTAACCTGTCTTCTTTTTTACCTATGTGAACTACTGTCCCCTGGACTGCAATGGAAGGCCAGCATTGACTCGGCTTCCCAAATTTGGCTGTTGTTTGAATATTTTTACAATGCTCACTTTTATAATTAGAGGAAAAAAAAACTGGGAATACTTCTTTTGAGGTTATATTCTATGTGCAAACATTATCCTTTCCCATTATGAAAACTTGTCTCAAGGAGGCAAAATGACAGTGAAGAGACATGAGTTCAAATTCACAGTCTGTCAATAACTAGCTTTGTGACTTCTGACTTTTTAAAAATATTTATTTATTTATTTATTTATTTGAAAGAGTTACACAGAGAGAGAAGGAGAGGCAGAGAGAGAGAGAGAGATCTTCCATCCGCTGGTTCACTCCCCAGATGGCTACAATGGCTAGAGCTGTGCCAATCCGAAGCCAGGAGCCAGAAGCTTCCTCTGGGTCTCCCACATAGATGCAGGGGTCCAAGAACTTGGGCCATCTTCTACTGC
This sequence comes from Oryctolagus cuniculus, assembly GCF_051225735.1. NCBI lineage: Eukaryota > Metazoa > Chordata > Mammalia > Lagomorpha > Leporidae > Oryctolagus > Oryctolagus cuniculus. The sequence continues at coordinate 115,331,260 of NC_142888.1, read as the reverse complement.
TTTCCCAGGCCATAGCAGAGAGCTGGATCAGAAGTGGCGCAGCCGGGACTTGAACTGGCATCCATATGGGATGCGGGGGCTTCAGGCAGCGGCTTTACCTGCTATGCCACAGCACCAGCCCCACCTCTGACTTCTTTATTAAAGCTCTGCAAGCCCAAATTTCCTGCTCTGCCAATAAGAAGGTCTCTAAGGATTTCTTCAGCTTTTTTTGAAAAAGACAGTAAATAGCTTCTGGACAAAAAAAAGGAGAATTTGTGTACTACACTTGGAGTTTCCAGATGTACTATAAATTGAAATTTAAAGATATTTTATGTTGCCCCTCCATCATTTAGAAATTTAAAAATTAAGTTTTATATTTCGTTATTTTAAATGAAATATAATTCAGCTTGATGACTAAAAATTTCAAGAATTTTTGTTCCTACTTCTTTTTACATCATTCTAAAATAGTAAAATTAGAATGAACATTATTGATATCAATTATTTCCTTTCCAACTATTGATTTATAAAATTTTCTTCTTGGAGAGGGCATTGGTACAAAGTTAACATGCTTGGACACTTGCATCTTACATGGGAATGCCATGGTTTGGGTTCTGGCTCTATTTCCAATTCTAGCTTTCAGCGAATGCAGACCTTGGGAGGCAGCAGAGGGCGGCTCAAGTGGTTGAGTCCCTGACACCCACCTGGGAAATTTGGATTGAATTCTGGGCTCCTGGCTTCAGCCTGGCCCAACCCTGGCTGTTATGGAGATTTGAGGAGTGAACCAACAGAAGGAAGATCTCTCTCTCTCTCTCTCTCTCTCTCTCTCTCTGCCTTTCAAATAAAATGAAAATAAATAGTTTTTAAAATAAGAATTTTTTTCTCCATCCAAATATTTTTCAATATTTTCACATTAAAAATTGTATGTATAGGAAAGAAGCTCAGCTAAAAAGTATTGAGATTCTTAGAGATTTTGTTTCATGAGACTCCATGCCGATAAATCTGTCTTCTCATGCCTTGCAAGTGTCACTTGGCTATTACCCCATTTTTCAAGATTTATTTATTTATTTTTTGAGAGGCAGAGCTAGAGAGAAAGAGAGGGAGAGACAGAGAGAGAGGTCTTCCATCTTCTGGTTCACTCCCCAAGTGGCAACAATGGTCAGAGCTGGGCTGGTCCCAAGCCACAGGAGTCAGGAACCAGGAGCCTCTTCCAAGTCTCCCATGTGGGTGCAGGGACCCAAGGACTTGGGTCACTTTCCACTGCATTCCCAGGTACATCAGCAGGGAGCTGGGCTGGACTCAACCCGCCCATATGGGATGCCGGCAACTACAGGCAGTGGGCTTTACCCACTACATCACATTGTTGACCCCACTGTTACCCTTTAATTCTCTGTCTGATACTGGATAACTACACTCAGAAGTTCTAACTAGGGACCAGCATTGTGGTGTACCTGCACCCATGTGGGAGACCCAGATGAAGCTCCAGGCTCCTGGCTTTGATCTGGCCCAACCGTGGCTGTTGCTGACATTTGGGGAGTGAACCAGCAAATGGAAGATCTTTCTCTCTGTTTGTCTGTCTTGCCCTCTCTCTGCAACTCTGCCTTTGAAATAAATAAATGAATAAATAAATAGATAGATAAAGTTCTAACTAAATACTGATTAAACCCACCGAGTTCCAAGAAAATGAAACAAAAATAGCCTTCCAAACACAATTCTGGGCCTAGTGAAAAGCTTATAAGGTTCTGAGAGTTTAGATTGTACAAAGATCTCCTGAAGCAAGCAATTATTATTGTTGTTGTTGTTGTTTCCAGAGTTTTCTGAGGAAATTTTATTTTAAAAGAATTTATTATTGTGATCAATGAATATAGTCTATGTTTCTATAAATACCCTTTCTCTTATTCATCCACTTCATCAATCTTCATATCTACAAGGGATCTTCAAGTTTGTAGAAAATGCCTACTACGGAAAAACTATGCATGAATTTCAAGTTTTTGCACCAAAATAAGTTCATCTTTTTTAAAGATCTTATTTATTTATTTGAGAGGTAGAGTTACAGACAGTGAGAGGGAGAGACAGAGAGAAAGGTCTTTCTGTTGGTTCACTTCTCAAATGGCCGCAACGGCCAGAGCAGCACCAATCTGAAGTCAGGAGCCAGGTGCTTCTTCCTGGTCTCCCTTCGGGTGCAGGGGCCCAAGCACTTGGGCCATCTTCCACTGCTATCCCAGGCCATAGCAGAGAGCTGGATTGGAAGAGGAGCAGCCGAGACTAGAACCGACGCCCACGTGGGATGCCGGCACCAAAAGCGGAGGATTAACCTACTGCACCATGGCGCTGCCCCCAGCTTATCTTTTATTTTGACTTTCCACAAACTTTGAAATACCTTCATGTGTGTGTCTGTGCCTGTGTGTTTTAAAAACTAAAGTACAAAAATATGTCTACACCACCTAGCAGGCTAAACATGTCTGGTTTTATGATTTTTATTCTTGTGTGTGTAAACACCAGCAGTTAGTAAAATGAGCTGAAACTTACCATCTAGGAAATGTTACTCTCTGAAGTTTGAACATCAGAAAATGTCAGATTATTCAAAAGCAAAGGCTAGAGTGTTGTAGTGAGTCTAACAACAGAGATACCTCTTATACGAGTCTTTAAAAAAAAAAAAAAAGATTTATTTATTTATTTATTTGAAAGGCAGAGTCACAGAGAGGCAGAGGCAGAGAGAAAGAGGTTTTCACTCCCCAAATGGCAGCAACAGCCAGGGCTGGGCTGATCTGAAGCCAGGAGCCAGCCACACTGGTGCAGAGGCCCAAGCACTTGGGCCAACTTCCACTGCTTTCCCAGGCCGTAACAGAGAGCTGGATCAGAAGTGGAGCAGCTGGGGCTCAAATCGGTGCCCATATGGGATGCAGGTGGCAGCTTTACCCACTACGCCTCAGCACCAGGCCTCTCAGATGAGTCTTAAGCAAGCGACAGTACAACTCCTTTGATTAGGAATATCGCATTTTTGCTTTTAAAATTTGAGTGCATATGATGTTAGCGAACTATGAAAATTGTATTTTCTTTTTTCTTACACATTTATTTTATTTATTTGAAACACACAGTTGCAGAAAGAGGTAGAGTCAGAAAGAGAGAGGTCATCCATCTACTGGTTCACTCCCCAAATGGCAGCAATAGCCAGAGCAGAGCTGATCCAAAACCAGGAATGAGGAGATTCCTCTGTGTCTCCTATGTGAGTGCAGGGGAACAAAGACTTGGGCCATCCTCTGCTGCTTTCCCAAGCACATTAGCAAGGAGCTGGATTGGAAGTGGAGCAGCTGAGACTTGAACCAGCACCCATATGGGATGTGGGTGCTGCAGGCAGTGGCTTAACCTGCTATGCCACAGCACAGGCTCCTCAAATGAATAAATCTTTTTAAAAATCAGTAGCATTTGGTTTTGTTTTTTTGGTTTTTTTTTTTTTTTTTTTTTTTTTTTTTTTTTTTTTTTTTGACAGGAAGAGTTAGACAGTGAGAGAGAGAGGGAGAAAGGTCTTCCTTCCGTTGGTTCACCCCCCCCCCCAAATGGCCGGCATGCTGCGCCAATCCAAAGCCAGGAGCCAGGTGCTTCCTCCTGGTCTCCCATGTGGGTGCAGGGCCCAAGCACTTGGGCCATCCTCTACTGCCCTCCCGGGCCACAGCAAAGAGCTGGACTGGAAGAGGAGCAACCGGGACAGAATCCGGCGCCCCAACCGAGACTAGAACCCGGTGTGCCAGTGCCGCAGGCAGAGGATTAGCCAAGTGAGCCACGGCGCCAACCCCCAAAATCAGTAGCATTTCTATACACTAGCAATGAACTATCCAAAAAAAACAAACCAAGGGGAAAATCCTATTTATAATAGCTTCAAAATAAAATACTTAGAAATAAATTTAACCAAAGATGTGGAAGATCTCTACACTGAAAAATATAAAACACTTATAAAATAAATTGAAGAAGACACAAATAAATGGAAGTTATTTTATGTTCATAATAGCTCATTCTATACAAAGTCATCTACAGATTTACTGTAATCTCCAGCAAAATTCCAATGACATCTTTGACAGAAATAGGAAAAATAATCCTGTAATTTGTATAGAACTACAAAAATATCCATGAAGAACCAAAGCTGGAGGCATCACCTTACCTGATTCCAAAAATATATTACAGTTACAATAATTAAAATAGCATGGTACTAGTGTAAAAGGAAGCATATAGAACAATGGAACAATATAAACAGCCCAGAAATAAATCTTCCCCTTTTTAAAATTTATTTATTTATTTGAAAGGCAGAGACATAGGAGAGAAATCTACTATTAGTTCACTTCACTCTCCAAATGTATTGAACAGCTGGAGCTGGGCCAGGCTGAATCCAGAAGCTAGGAACTCAATCTGGGTTTCCCATCTAGTTGCCTGGGATTCAATTGCTTGAGCCATCACCACTGCCTCCCACAGGGCACATTAGCCGGAAGCTAAAATTGAGAGCTGATCTAGGACATAAACTCTGGTGCTCTGATATGGGATGTAGCTGTTCCAACTGGCATCTTAATCACTGCACGAAAAATCCATCCTACAATCTTCACATTTGTGATTAATTGATCTTCAACAAAGGTGCCAAGAGCACTCAATGGGGAAAACATTGTCTCTTAAATAAATGGTGTTGGGCAAGCAAAATATCCACATGTAGAAGAATGAAAGTGGTTCCTTATCTCTACCACATTTTAAGAACTCAGAATAGATTAAACACATAAATGTTAAGAGCTAAGGGCTGTGGGGTAGGAGTTAATGAAGCAGTTTATACATAGCTTGGGATGCCTACATCCCATTTGAAGTGCCTAGGTTCATGTCCTGGCTCTACTTCCAATTCCAGGTTCCTGTTAGCCAACAGATGATGGCTCAAGTGTTCAGTTCCCTGTGACCCACATGGGAGAACTGGATTGAGTTCCAGGTTCCTGGCTTTGGCCTGGCCTGGCTCTGGTTATTGTGGGCTTTTGGGGAGTGAATCAGCAATAGGAGCCCTCTCTCTGTCAGTCTCTCTCTCTCTCTTTCTCTCTCTGCCTTTCAAATATATAAAAATAAATAAAATTTAAAAAAACAATGTATTTATTGTGTATGTGAAAATTGCTAAGTAGATTTTAAATGCTCTTACCATAAAAAATGAAGTATGTGAGGCAATGAATATATTAATTCCATTCATGTGATCATTTTACAAGGTTTACATACATCAAAACAGCACGTTGTATACGATAAATACATATACTTATTAACGGGCCATCAAAGAAGGAGGTACGTTCTCTGAAGTGAGGAGAGAAATTCCACTTTGAATATGGCCATGTCTAAATAAGATCGGAGTTGGTGAACTCAAAAGGCTTCCATAGCCTTGGCAGCTCATGGCAAGAGCCTCGATGATTACTGATGCCATAAGCAAGAGTGTCAATTGTTAAATCAACAAGAGTCACTGTGCACTTACTCCCTATGTAGGATCTCTGTCCTTAATGTGTTGTACTAAGTGAATTAACGGTATAACTAGTATTCAAACAGTACTTCATACTTTGTGTTTCTGTGTGGGTGCAAACTGTTGAAATCTTTACTTAGTATATACTAAGTTGATCTTATGTATATAAAGATAATTAAAAATGAATCTAAATGAAGAATGGGATGGGAGAGGGAGTAGGAGATGGGATGGTTTGCGGGTGGGAGGGTGGTTATGGGGGAAGAACCACTATAATCCAAAAGTTGTACTTTCGAAATTTATATTTATTAAATAAAAGTTTTTAAAAAAGTTGTAGGGGAAAGTTTTCATATTTATCCTTTATAACCTACTGAAGCATTTTTAGTGTATTGTTGAAGAGGAGGTGATAAGATTGGATATATAATCCAAAAAGGTCACTTTAAGTTCCACATGGGGAATGGATTTTAAAATGGCCAAGAGTGGCTTAGTGAAAACAGCTGAGTCTAATGTGACTCTCACATTTCTGGTCAGGTAATTTTTTAATGTAGAGTTATAGACAGTGAGAGAGGGAGACGGAGAGAAAGGTCTTCCTTCCATTGGTTCACTCCCCAAATGGCCGCCAAGGCAGGCGCTGTGCCAATCCAAAGCCAGGAGCCAGGTGCCTCCTCCTGGTCTCCCATGTGGGTTCAGGGGCCCAAGCACTTGGGCCATCCTCCACTGCACTCCCGGGCCACAGCAGAGAGCTAGACTGGAAGAGGAGCAACCAGGACTAGAACCCGACACCCATATGGAATGCCAGTGCCGCAGGTGGAGGATTAACCAAGTGAGCCATGGTGCCAGCCCTGGTCAGGTAATTTTTGACTAGGGTGCCAAGATAATCAGTGGGGAACAAATAGTCTTTTTGAAAAATGGTGTTGGGCAATTGGATATCGGCATGGAAAGGATTCTTACCTAGCAGCATATATAAATATTAACTCAAAATGGATCAAAGATCTAAACATAACAGCTAAAAATATAAAATTTTTAGAAGAAAATATAAGGGTGAATCTTAATGACCTTGGATTTGGAAATTGATTTTTAGCTATGACAGCAAAAAGAAAAAGAAAAAATAAATTGGGAGGTTGACATTGTGACAAAGCTGCCGTCTGCAGTGCCAGCATCCCATAAAGGCGCCGGTTGGAGTCCCGGCTGCTCCACTTCTGATCCATCTCTTTGCTATGGCCTGGGAAAGCAGCAGACCCGCATGCGAGACCTGGAAGAAACTCCTGGCTGCTGGCTTCGGATCTGCACAGCTCTGGCTGTTGCAGCCATCTGGGGGGTGAACCATCAGATGGACGACCTCTCTCTCTCTGCCTCTCCTTCTCTCTGTGTAACTCTGACTTTCAAATAAATAAATAACTCTTAAAAAAAAGAAAAAAGAAATTGGATATATAATAAAAATTATAACAATAAGCGGTACTTTTGAAATTATATTTATTAAATAAAAGTTTTCTAAAATAGAAAAACAAAAAAAATAAGCATTTGTGTATTAAAGGACACTATACAGAATGTGAAAAGATTACTCTCAGAATGGAAGAAAAATATTTGCCCTTTTTTTTTTTTTTTCTTTTTTGACAGGCAGAGTGGACAGTGAGAGAGAGAGAGAGAAAGGTCTTCCTTTGCCATTGGTTCACCCTCCAATGGCCGCCGCGGCCGGTGCGCTGCAGCCGGTGCATTGCGCTGATCCGAAGCCAGGAGCCAGGTGCTTTTCCTGGTCTCCCATGCGGGTGCAGGGCCCAAGCACTTGGGCCATCCTCCACTGCACTCCCAGGCCATAGCAGAGAGCTGGCCTGGAAGAGGGGCAACTGGGAAAGAATCCGGCGCCCTGACCGGGACTAGAACCCGGTGTGCTGGCGCCGCAAGGCAGAGGATTAGCCTATTGAGCCACGGCACCGGCCTAATATTTGCCCTTGAAAACAGACTTGCATCCAGAACATATAAAGAAATCTTACAACCTAATAAAAAATGAGAAATAATTTAATATCTAAAATGCGAAAAGGAGCTGAAAAGACATTTCTCAAATAAAAATATATAAGTGGCCAACAAGAAATCAAAAACATGTTCAACATAAATAGACATTAAGGAAATGCAAATCAAAACCAAGGAGTTACCACGTCACACCTACCAGGATGACTGGAATCGAAAAGTCATTTAATAAAAAGTCCTGGCAAGGATTCGGATGAATTGCTACCATCCAATGCTGGTGGGAACATACAATTGTGCAGTTGGTTTAGAAAAGAATCTGGCAGCCTCTCAAAAGTTAATTATAGAGTCTCCATATGACCCAGCAATCCCATTCACAACATAAAGTAAATGCACACATAAACTTGCACATGAGTGTTCATAGTAGCATTGTTCATGATTTAGGGGTAGAAACAATCCAAATGTCTATCACCAGATGAATAGATAAGTGAGGTAGTATATATCCACACAGTGGAATATTATTCACTTATAAAAGAAATGACATACTGACATATGCTAAAACCAGGATTGAAATTTGAAATATGATAGGCGACAGAAGCCTGATGGTACAGCTGGTTAAGCCACCATCACAGTGCCAGCATCCCACACAAGCATCCATTTGAGTCCCAGCTACTATACTTCTGATCCAGCTCCCTGCTAATGAGCCTGGGAAAGCAGCAGCAAATGGCCCAAGTGCTTGGGTCCCTGCACCCTGTGGGAGACCCAGATGAAACTCCAGGCTCCTGGCTTTGACCTGGCTCAGCCCTGGCTGTTGTGGCCATTTGGGGAGTGAACCAGTAGATGGGAGATCTCTCTCTGTCTCTCCTTCTCTCTCTCTGTAACGCTGACTTTCAAATAAATAAATAAAGCTCTAAAAAATAAAAGAAATTCTGTCATAAAAGACCACAAATTAAATGATTCAATTTAAATGAAATGCTCAGATACACATATTCATAGAGACAGAAAAATTGTTGCCTAAGGCTGGACATGGCAGGAGTAGGAAGGAATGGAGAGTGAGTGCTAAAGTTATAAAGTAATAAAATGATTCATTTACTTATTTGAAAGGCAGAATTGGAGAGAGAGATGGCTCTTCCAGCCACTAGTTCACTCCCCATATGGCCAGAACAACCAGGTCTGGGCTAGGCTGAATCCAGGAACTCTGTCATATTCTCCTGGGAGCTGTGTCAGAAGCAGCTCTTCTAAATGGCATGAAGGTGTCCCAAGTGGCAGCTTCATCTACTGTACCACAACACTTACCCTCACCCATGTTGCCCTATTCATCACTCTATCTTATTACTTTCCTGATCATAACAAAGCTGTATGGTGGAGCCGGTGTTGTGGTGCATAGGGTTAAACTGCCATCTGCAGTGCTGACATCCCATATGACTGCTGTTTCGAGTTCCAGCTGCTCCACTTCTGATCCAGCTCCCTGATATGGCCTGGAAAAGCAGCAGAAGACGTCCCAAGTGCTTGAGCCCCTGTACCTGTGTGGGAGACCTGGAAGAAGCTCCTGGTTCCCGGCTTTGGACTGGCCCAGCTCTGACTGTTTTGGCCATTTGGGAGTGAACCAGTGGAAGGAAGACCTCTCTGTCTCTTTCTCCCTCTGTAAACTCTGCCTCTTAAATAAATAAATAAATCCTTTTTTTTTTTTTTTTTGACAGGCAGAGTGACCAGTGAGAGAGAAAGACAGAGAGAAAGATCTTCCTTTCTCATTGGTTCACCCCACCCAATGGCCGCTGCGGCAGGCGCACTGTGGCCAGGAGCCAGGAGCCAGGTGCTTCTCCTGGTCTCCCATGCGGGTGCAGGGCCGCAGCACTTGGGCCATCCTCCACTGCACTCCTGGGCCACAGCAGAGAGCTGGCCTGGAAGAGGAGTGACCAGGACAGAATCTGGTGCCCCAACCGGGACTAGAACCCAGTGTGCCGGTGCCGCAGGCCGAGCATTAGCCTAGTGAGCCACGGCGCCGGCCAAATCTTAAAAATAAACTGTATGCCTGCTTATCTGTCTCCCGTGAGTATCTCGACAGCAGGAACTATTTCATTCAACTTGTAAACCCAGTGTCTGGAACATGTTTGGACCTTATGTGGATGAATGTTTTTATGTGACATTTATGCTCAAAGCAATGTGCTTGGTATTTGAGGATCATACTAAGCTGAGTATGTGGGTTCTAGGGACAGGTGCGTTGCAGAGCACTTGAGATGTTTCTTGTGACACCCACATCCCATATGAGAGTGCCAGCTGGAGTCCCAGCTGCTCTGCTTCTGATTTGGATTTGTGTTAATGCTCCTGCGAAAGAAGTGGATGATTACTCAAGTGCTTGGGTTCCTGTCATCCATGAGACACACCCAGATAGAGTTTCTGGCTCCTGGTTTCATCATGGCCCAAGCCTAGCTGTTATAACCATTTGGGAAGCAAACCGATGATGGCAGATGTCTCCCCCTCTCTCTGTCACTCTGCCTTCCAAATAAATAAATAATCTATTAAAAGGTACAGAGCAGAAAGTGAAAACAACCAAGTTGACCTGATTTTGGAGAAACTTAACTATCCATTTCGATGTTATTTCAATAGGGAGTAAACATAGGTGCAGTTCCTTGGTGTCTGATGTATCAATTAACCCTTAAGCCACATCCCTTTCTTCAAAAGAATATTTCAAGGATTAAAAAAAACTTTTTACAAAGTCTTTTCATCCCAGATGATAGTTATTTATTATTCCTACCTAATCTTACCTTTTTTTATCAACACAGTCATTGTTTCCTATGACAAAATGATAAACAAGTTTGTTTGCTTTTTAAAGGAAGGTAATACCAAACAACAAAGATGGGAATCATTTTCAATTCTTTAAATTCTTCAGATGATATTGTATTTCCATGAACATATTTTCCTGTTATTGTAAATTTATACTAAGTAAATAATGATGGCATTAACTGGCATTCTTGGTGTGCTTTTGATCATCTTTCTTAAAAAGCGACTGCCAAGAGAATTTCCTACCAGACATCACTTAACCACTAAGTGGCTGAGAGTATTAAAGGCAATTAGGCAATCATTATTTAGAAAGCACAATGAAAATTACCCACTTTCTCTGTTAAAGAACTTAAAACACACACACACACAAACACACACACACACACCACACTGAGTCCTTAAGCTGTATTCCTCTTTTGGACCTAATTTCAGAAACCAGTCTTCATCTTCAGAAGCATTGTTTCTAGCCTCTATTAAAAGATCTCAGGGCAAGGATTCGCCTCAGATTTCCAGTTCTGCTATTTAGTAGCTGTGTGACCTTGGGTAAATTACTCAACCACTCTGAAACTTTGGTTCTACATCAGTAAAAGGTAGATATCAGTACCTATTTCTTAGGAGTTTTCTGTGAGATTCAGAGACAATGCATGCAAGGTGCTTAGCACAATGCTTCGCACTTAAAAGCTGCTCAATTGGTAACTGCATTGTTATTGCAGGCAAGAATAGACCTTTTAATAAACAAATCTTTTCTACAGCATGAATTTGTACCTCGAAGCAAAAAATAAAAATAGACAAGCAAATAAAAAAAGCACTCCTCTAGCCAGGAAACCGAACTGTCCTTAGACTTAGGCTCCTATACATGACCTGTCCCTTTCCATCACTATTCAACAAAACCACAGACAGATTTGAGATGATCCCTGTTCTGAGATATTTTAAAGCCTGCCTGGAGGGACCATGTATTCTTCTGTTAATGACACACCAAGCTCGAATTTTTCCAGTGCATTCTTTGCTTTTTTTAATCTCTTGAAACAGGCACCTCTTTCCCCTCATTTCAATACACTGTCAAAACATAATGACATTTACTAGTCCCTGATCTGATCCACATGCCAGACTGGCTAGTCCAGAGCTAAGTACACAGGCAAAACCACTGCGCTCTTTGTAACCATTGGCAGGTATCCCAATTCCCAGCGAGAGTATACAGTTCTGCATTGCCTGAATTGGGAACTATGTTTAGGCACTGATGAGACTGGCAAAGTATAAATTATCAAGCTTCCCCCCTAGCCCTTTTGCCTCTAAGAAAATGATACATGTTTTCACAAACTAAATGTATTACTGAATGAAGTAAAGGGGGTTAAGTAGTAGACAGAGTTCATATTTCTCTTCTTACATCAGCCGTAAGACTTAGAAAACTTCTGGAAATTCCCCTCCACTTACCCGAAATGTAAATCTCGGGCCTCACTCAATCAACTTTTGCCCTCTAAAAGATTATGTAGAAATTTGGAATAGCCCTGTCTGGCTACAACGGAAGTGTTCATAAAATATCTTGGGCTTTAGAAATTTAGTTCAAGTCATTCAGCACGTACTAAGCATTTAGTCTGTAAGACTATTCAATTTTTCTAAGCTTGTATTTTATTTACTTGAAATGCAGAGAGACAGACAGCTATTCAGAGATCTTCCATCTACTGGTTCATTCCCCAGATGCCTACAACAACCAGGTCTAGGGCAGGCTGAATCCAAGAGCCTGGAACTCAGCCTGGGCTGCCTGTATGGGCAGCAGGGACTCAACTACTTGAGCTATCACTTTTGCATCTCAGGCTGTGTATTAGTAGGAAGCTGGAGTCCGAAACAGAGCTGTGACTCAAACCCAGGTGCTTCAATATGAGATGAAGGTGTCCCAAGTGACGTTTTCACATCTGTGCCAAACACTCCCCCATTCTGCATTTTATATCGAGAGGAATATAAAACTATGTAAGGTATAATCTCTACCTTCAAGAAATTTGGCAGATTTTTTTCACCTAGGCAAGAATGCACTTCTCCTATCCAGATCAGCTGACATCTGTTTGAGCCCTAAATCCAGGGTATTTTAATGATGAAAGGAAAATGGAAGATAGACTGGCAAAAAGGAGAAACAGAAAGATAGCTCCACCTTAATGAATCCAGTCATTTTGCAGTATAAGTAGGGGTTTTGGATGCCAAAACTAGTCTTAAAGCCAACTTAAGGTAGAAAAAGAGGAACTCTGGGGTCAGGCAGACCCCCTTATACCACTAATTAGCTGTGTAGACTCAAGCAAATTACTGAACCTGCTAAAGCCTGTTTTTTTTTTTTTCTGTAAAATAACGATATCAGTTACATGATTACCTGTTCTATCATACTGTTGTAGGCTTAAGTAAAATAATCCAGATAAAGCACAATGCCCGGCATGTAACAAGTGCTCAGAAGTGTTAACTCTGTGTGTTATTGGTATTAAGACTTGCAGCCTTCCTGGAGAAGAGAACGTACTACTTAAAACACACTTCAGCAAAAGGAGAGACTTGTTTCACTATCACTAGGAAGTCTACAGAGTCTTACCCCCCAATCAGGGTCTAGAAGTAGCTGTGCCTGAAAATGAAGGTCAGAGTCAGAAAGCCAAAAGAAGGACACCCTACTTTTTTCAACCCTTAAGTAGAGGTGCCTCCAAGGTTCTGTCCCAGTACAAGTCATTCCAGCCATCACATCCCAAACGCACACTAACTTAACAAAAGCTGCCATCAATTTGTCCTGACATCACCCCCAAAATATGCAGTATACTAGCAGCATATTTTGTCTTCTCCTGTACTTCCAGCCTGGGACTTCATTGGCATCATCAACACACCCCTCCTTTTTCTACACACTCTGTCACTGTGCTGAATGCTTGTATTCCAATGTCTAACCTCCAGTCCATCAGAGAAGGGAATCTTTTCCAGTTTGCAAGACAGGATATGATCTGCAAACAATGGCTCAGGATAAGGTGATATCCACTGGAGGGCAATGAACAGTACAGAAGGTAACGTCTGCAAGACTCCAGTGCTTCCCATACCACTTAGATTAAAATCCATTGTCTTCTCCATGGCTTGGGAGGCCCTGTATGCACTAGCTCCTTCCCAGCTCTCCAGCTTTGTCTCCTTCCTCTCCCTATCCCCTGGCTTCCAGGATGGCTTTCTTGCTCACTCGCTACCAGGCCAAGGATGCTGTACCTAGGGGTCTTCATAGGGGCCATTCTTTTTATCTGGGAATTTCTTCTTCCTGATCTTTGCATGGCTTGTCCCTTGTCTCTGCTCAGGTCTGAATTCAAAGTCTCTTCCTCAGAGAGGCCTTCTCTGATCCCTTATTTAAAGGACATGCTCCTTCCCCCACCCTTGTCACTTCCCATCACGTCACCCACTTTTATTGTCTTCATAGCTCATTACTCTCCAGCCAAAAATGGCCTCTTCTCAATTTTTCCTTTCTGTCTCTGGGTCTTTGCATGTGCTATTTACTCTCCCTGAAATGCTCATCCGGTTCTCTTCATGCAACTCTTTTCTCAACTTTTCAATCTCAACTGGCATCTTGCTCTTCAGAAAGACTCCCTTAATTACTTAATAGTAAGTACCAACACCATTAGTACTCATTAGCACCCTGTTCATTTCTCTCATGACACTTACTGCAATCTTCTATATTGTGTATATCTGTTTTCTTTCTTCCCACACCCCAGACTGAAAGCTCCCTGAGGACAGTGACTGTTGTCGGCTTTGTTCACCATGGAGGGGGGCATGGAGATGGCAGCAAATGTCTCACTGTGAAGGTAAAAATGTTAAGCAATGCATTGACTCCACCTTCTTCTGCCTGACTTTCAAAGCCCTGATAACCTGAATCTACTTGCCTGCTTAGTCTGCTTTGTCACCCACTGCCCCAGGCCACACTCTGTACTATTGTTAGGCCTATCTCCCACATGCTGACCAGAAAAGTCTTACGTATTTACTTCATTATAACTCATTTTACTGATGAGGAAACTGATGCTCAGAGAAATTAAACGACTCATCCAATATTGCACAGACAGTAAGCACAGGAGCAGGATTGGACCCTAGATGTCTTTGGACCTAGACCCTGTGGTCTTTTTTTTAAAGATTTATTTATTTATTTATCTATTTATTCATTTGAAATGCAGAGAGAGAGAGAGAGAGAGAAATCTTCCATCCACTGATTCACTCCCCAAATGTCCATGCTCTCAACAGCTGCAACTCGGTCAGGCCTGAGCAAGGAGCCAGGAGCTTCTTCCAGGTCTCCCATGTGGGATGCAGGGGCCCAAGCACTTTGGCCATCTTCCTCTGCTTTCCTAGGTGTATCAGCAGGGAGCTGGACTAGAAGTGGAACATCTGAAACTCAAACTGGCACCCATATGGGATGCCAGCGCTTCAGGAAGCGGCTTAACCTTCTATGCCACAGCACTGGGCCAAATCCTATGTTCTTAAACATTACATGATGCCAAATACATAACAGAGTAGGCTGCTTGGAAGAGGTTAAAAAGAGGCATAGAAAAGGAGGATGTACCAGACCCTCAAACAACTGAACTCTGTCTGACTCCAAAGCTGTTATTCATAACCTCTGGGTAGGGTGCCATATGCCCAGGTATGTCTCGGACAATCTTATTGTACTTGTGTTTTCCCAACCTAACTATAAACAATGCACGTTTCCACTAGTGATATGTTGTAATTGTAAAGGAGATCACATATTCTGTACTTGCCGCAAGTTTTGCCCTCCCACAGTTCACAGTGCCTATTCTCTCACTGTCAGGAAATGGAGAAAAATGAAAAAAGAAAACAGAAAAGGAAGTCCTCTTTAATATATCTGTCAGCATGACATTTTCATTATGGAAATCACTTGTGTTTTCTGTGTTACATTAGCATTTATCTAAAACCCTGTATGACAATGAGTGTATGAAAACATGTGCATCTATATGAGCAATAAACATTGTTGTGGCCATTCCGGGAGTGAACCAATGGATGGAAGATCTCCCTCTCCCTCTCTGTGACTCTGACTTTCAAATAAATAAATAAATATCTTTAAAAAATAAGGTCATTTTAATCACTGATACTGAGAGTTCCACATGTGCTAGGCAGGTTTCATGCATCACTTTATTCAGTCTTCACAGAACTCATTATTCCTGTCGTTTCTTTGGTTTTGTTTTTTTTTTGGTTTTTTTTTTTTTTTTTTTTTTGGACAGGCAGAGTGGACAGTGAGAGAGAGAGACAGAGAGAAAGGTCTTCCTTTGCCGTTGGTTCACCCTCCAATGGCCTCCACGGCTGGCGCGCTGCGGCTGGCGCACCGCGCTGATCCGAAGGCAGGAGCCAGGTGCTTCTCCTGGTCTCCCATGGGAAGCAGGGCCCAAGCACTTGGGCCATCCTCCACTGCACTCCCTGGCCACAGCAGAGAGCTGGCCTGGAAGAGGGGCAACCGGGACAGAATCCAGCGCCCCAACCGGGACTAGAACCCAGTGTGCCAGCGCCGCAAGGCGGAGGATTAACCTAGTGAGCCGCGGCGCCGGCCTGTTTGTATTTTTAATTTACTTTTTAAACTGACAATTCAAAATTGTATATATTGGGGCAGGGGCTGTGGTGTAGCAGGTAAAGCCATGGCCTGCAGTGCCAGCATCCCATATGGGCGACAGTTCGAGTCCCTGCTGCTCCACTTCCGATCTACCTCTCTGCTGTGGCCTGGGAAAGCATAGAAGATGGCCCAAGTGCTTGGGCCCCTGAATCCACAAGGGAGATCCAGAAGAAGCTCCTGGCTCCTGGCTTCGGATTGGCTCAGCTCTAGCCATTGCAGCCATCTGGGGAGTGAACCAGTGGATGGAATATTTCTCTGTCTCTACCTCTCTGTGTAACTCTGTCTTTAAAATAAATAAAATAAATCTTAAAAAAAAAAAAGATAAAGGAACTGAGGTTCAGTGACTTATCCAGGACTCCACAGTTGCTATGTAACAAAACTCAGATTCTGAAGCCTCTGTCTGTGTTTCATAGCAGTGCTGTATACTAACCCTTCTATATTCATTACCTTATAACTGCATCCAGCATTCAAAATCATCACGGAATATTTAATATTTACTCTAAAAAAGAATGATGAAAGGAAATGACTTTCCTCAAGTCCCACTCAAGCACCCTTTTATTTGATACATTAACATTTCCATAAGCAAAAACTTTAAGTAACAGCACCCACCTCCAAAATCATGGAAATGGGGCTCATAAAAAAATAACAAATCTCACAGTGGGATATTGTGTATTAAATCCCCTCTCTGCCATGGTGACTGTATCCCTGTCCAGGACCACATATGGGAGGGAGCCCAAGCAGAGCTCTCTAGCAAGTTTGCAGTTGGGAAGTGAATGTTGCATTATGTGGAGCAAATCCCAATTGTCCCCGCTTCCTGCAAACAGTCACTGTATTCAATTCCACCCACATCCTCTGAACACCTGCCATGTGTTCACAATACCACACCAAGCCCTGAGTATACAGAGAAAAAAAATGACAGTCCCCATGGGGGAGTTCCTTTGTTTGGGGGTGGAGGGAGGAAAGAAGAGCAGTTTAAAAAAAGAGCCCAGTGCAAAAATCTTGAACCTCTTCTGAACTCCGCCCCCCCCCCCTTTAGCAGATTTACCATATCTCTCTTCTGGAACTTTCATTTATTTTCTATCTAGGACTCTATAAAGTAGTCATGTAATATAGTATCATACACTAAGTGTGGTAATCAGACTTTGCCTCAAATTTCAGCTCATCAACTGAAGCAGCTGGGGGACCTTGAGTAAGTCACTTAACCTGTGTTGACTTCACTTTCTCACATTGAAAATGCAATTTACGATACCTTTCTCACAGGACTGGTAAAGGAACTGACTGGAACGACACCTGTAGAATGCCTAGCACAAGATTCAACACATAGTAGGTATTCAATAAAGAATAGCACTTATTAGTCTTATGAACTTACCTTAGCTCCTGTACCAGAGCATTATCTCCCCACAGGCATTATCCAAATGTATTTTATCTCTGTCCCCAAAATATTGAGCACACATTTTTCCCATATAGGTACTGTATAGAGAACCAAAGAATGAACAAATTATTATAATTCAAGTACAGTAAGCTGCAATTAAAATAAAAACAAAATGCTCAGGGATTCAAACAAGAGTTGTAACACATCTAATCATTGAGGTTGGAAGAGAAAAGGAAGAAACAGAAAAATCTTTAAGGAAGAGATGGATATCAGTGGGAAGAAATGACATGGAAAAGTACTTTTGCCTGAAGAGGTTAGAGCCCCACATCTCTCTGGCTTCAATATCTCACTCTTTTTTCCAAGGTTATGCAAAACTATAACTAACATTATGATCCCTCCAATAGCTGAAGGGGAAAGTTGTAGTGTATTAAAAAGCCAAGAAACCCAAGTCCTTGTCTGTCAAAGAATTGTGTTGGGGCTGGCACTGTGGCATAAAAGGTTAAGCTTCCACCTGCACTGCCGACATCCTGTACAGGCATCAGTTCTTGTCCTGGCTGCTTCTCTTCTGATCCAGCTCCCTGCAAATAGCTTTGGAAAGCAGTGGAAGATGGCCCAAATGCTTGGGCCTCTGCACCCATGTGGGAGACCCAGATAAAGCTCCTTGCTCCTGACTTCAGCCTGGTCCAGCCCCAGCCATTGCAGGCATCTGGAGAGTGAACCAGTGGATGAAAGATATCTCTCTCTCTCTCTCTCTCTCTCTCTCTCAATCTCTGTCTTTCAAATAAAGAAATGAATTTTATATATAAAAAAAAGACTCGTGTCATTGTAGGCCTGGCACTTCACCTCTTTGTTTTTTTGTTTTCTGTTTTTTTGTTTTGTTTTGTTTTGTTTTGTTTGTTTGTTTGTTTGACAGGCAGAGTGGATAGTGAGAGAGAGAGACAGAGAGAGAGAGAAAGATCTTCCTTTTGCCATTGGTTCACCCTCCAATGGCCGCCACGGCCAGCACACCGTGCTGATCCGAAGGCAGGAGCCAGGTGCTTCTCCTGGTCTCCCATGGGGTGCAGGGCCCAAGCACTTGGGCCATCCTCCACTGCCTTCCCGGTCCACAGCAGAGAGCTGGCCTGGAAGAGGGGCAACCAGGAAAGAATCTGGCGCCCCGACCAGGACTAGAACCCGGTGTGCCGGCGCCGCAAGGTGGAGGATTAGCTTATTGAGCCGCAGCGCCAGCCACTTCACCTCTTTAAACCTCAGGTTTTTTTTTTTTTTTTAATCTGTAAGATGCTCAACAAATAGCAGCTACAGTTGCAATTCTATTTTCTTTTTTTTTAACTTTTATTTAATGAATATAAATTTCCAAAGTACAGCTTATGGATTACAATGATTTCCCCCCCATAACGTCCCTCCCACCCGCAGCCCTCCCCTTTCCCACTCCCTCTCCCATTCCATTCACATCAAGATTCATTTTCGATTCTCTTTATATACAGAAGATCAGTTTAGCATACATTAAGTAAAGATTTCAACAGTTTGCTCCCACACAGAAACATAAAGTGAAAAATACTGTTTGAGTACTAGTTATAGCATTAAATCTCAATGCACTGCAAATGAATCCATTCACATACTCTTCAAATTTGGCAAAACAAGCCCAATGTATATGTGTACTAAGCTGGCCAGGGATCCCAGTTGCCTAGAATGTTAGATTTTGCATAAAGCTTTTAAGTCACTTTTTATCACATTTTTTTAGTTTTTTGATGAGTACTAAGATCCGAGACATCTGAACTCTTTTTGGCATGATCAGAATTTCATACAGCATGACAATTTTAGTAACATGGGATTTCTGAGTAACTTGATAAGACTTTAGTATCCTTAAGAAATGTTGGGAAACATTTCCTCCAAAGCAAAATAAAATGAACCAAAATCTGGCTAAATGCTGATTCAGCTTGCTGATAGCAGCAGTTTCAAAGAAGAAAGTGATAGTACTGCCATCATACAGGAAACAAGGAGCCAGGCCTAAAAGGCGGTGACACAGGGAGCTTTGCCTGTTCGTTTTTATATCCAACATTCTTGATTTGAAGGTAAATAAAGCTATAAGCTGTATCAGACACAAGGAGGGAACTTCCAGAACCATGATGATATATTAAATTCCATCCCAGGCTCAATAAACTATGACTTATAAGGCTTGTAAAATCTTTACAGGGCTCCTGACGGCTCCACATGTGCTGATGGCCAGAAGAATGGAACCTTTTGCAAAACATCTGCTAAATCATGCATCTTGGCTTGAATTGCTCTGTCTGCCCATGATCACAAAATACAGAGTGAGTGGAGTACATTGAGATTTGAAGGAGTTGATGTGGGTGTTTTTGCACAATATGAGGGCTGCTTATTTGAAATGGCATTTTGTCATAGCTTCCATCTGTAAGATGCATCTCTGAGCATATTAGAGAAGAGCTGTTCTCTTCTCATTTTAACCATGCCTGAGCAACATGACTTTATTCGTCACATATTGAATTACGTTGAGGCTCTACTAGAAGACACAAAGCTTCTAGTAAATTCTAACAAACAAGAGCTTGAATAGATTATGCTCAGCAGGCTAAAAGAGTTTCCTAATAATTTTTACTGGAGTTCATGTAGAGATGGGAATGAAACAGACTTTCATGGACAAGCAAATGGTTTTCCGTTGTCTGGGAAAGTTTGCTAATCAGAGTGATTGGAACTTTTTTGTATCATGCTGAGTTTTACTCCAGAACTTAATTGCATATGGTGTGAGAACATCGTCAAGAAACAAGCTGATACAAAGGGCTTTGGGGTTGGGTGTTTAGACTAGAAGTTAAGATGCCTGTTGAGACACTCACATCCCATATCAGATTATGTGAGTTCGATTCCTGGCTCTGGCTCCTGACTCCAGCTTCCTGCTAATAAAGACCCTGGGAAACAGTGGTGATGGCTCAAGTAATTGAGTTTTTACTATGGTGTGGGAGACCTGAATTCTCTTAAATAAATAAGCAGATAAAAATTTTTAAATATAAAAATAAAAAAATGAGGGTTTTACTCTTTGACTTTCCCAAATGCTAGGTTTTGGATTTTCAAGGTTTTAAAAAGCAAATTGCTCAGAGGATGAAATCTGATTAAAGAAACAAAAGGAGTTGGAATGGTTATCTTCACTTTACTTTCAGCTTCTACTGATTCATTTGCTGGCCTTAAAGGACTATCCAGTGTGGGAGAAAAACACACTTGCTTCTGACCCCTGGACCTGAACTCAAGACCTTCAGTTCAAAAAATCTCTAGCCAAATCCTTGAAGTTTAGACCAACCATTTAATAATGACACCACATTTCCAGTTGCCCAGTGAATTCGATTAATTGATTATTTTTTAAAATCCTGGGATAGGAGATGTTTTTCACTCTTTCTGGTTTCTACTACAGGAGACAACTTCCACTGGCCCCTGAATTGGGAGAATGGGTCCAGGTGGGAAACAACCAAATCCTCATGTTCACTGGCCATGTCCTGAGCATCTCCCACGTACGAGGCACCATGTTTGGCATAAGCATGGGGTATACAGACCAGGTGTCTATCCTCATGGGATTCAGTAGAGCAGGGAAGGATGCAACCAGATAAGTTCAAGGCAGAGTGATAACTGCCGGTTGGGGAGTACAAAGGTGAAGCTTGATACCATCTGTGCTCATGGAGAGCTCAGAGTCTAGTTAGAAAGGCACACCAGTAAACAAGCACTTACAATACAGAGTGATAGGGCCTAGTGGGGACTGCAGGAGAACAGAAGCTAGGATGGCCCATTCTTCCACCTGCAAAAGTTGGGAAAGGACTTTGCACAAGAGGTGTCCTTAAACCAGATGGTGAAGGGCAAACTGTCTCAGGAAGTAGGGCATGGAAGACTCTAGTATACTAGTGACCATAATTTTCCACCTTCGAAAACTATGATCTTTGATTAATGACTGATGCAGTCCTCACACCGTGAGCAGTAAAGGGTTAAACCTAATTTCTGCCAGGCCTTTAAAGGTTCTTGAAATCCCAGGGGAGGAAGGACTCTAATCCTGCCACATAGCAGTGGTAGGAATGCTTTAAAGGGAGGAAACTAGAAAACATCAAAGACAGGGTGTGTTTCTGGGTGAGTGGGAAGAGCCCTGGGTTTGAGTTCCAGCTCCACCACTGACTTACTAAATAACCATGTAAATAACTCCATGGTCATCGAGAAAACTTCTAACTTCTGTCAGGCTCAGTTTCGTGATTTGTAAAATGGCAATAACCTTGTTTGCCATGCAGGAGGATCAGGTAGATTGATACAGGAAAGGAGTTCTGCAAACTTGAAAGCCTATTACAACTGTCAGCCTTTGTTTCCAGGAAAGGGGAGTGGTGGCGGGAAGTTAGGGAGCGCTTGGAGCTCATTCCTGGTGTCCTCTCCCAGGAAACCAGACCTTTCCCAATGCAGTAAGCAGGATTCCTGAGGGACACACAAAGCGCTGTCCATGGCTCTGGCCAAAAAGTGAGAGGGGAAAGCATTGAGCAGTGTAGCCAGGCAGCCCACATGAGTGCTTTTGTGGTCTGAAGGATGAAATGAGTTCTGCTGTCTTGGTCAGGAAGAGAACAGAATGTATAAGGAAATCTGTACAGCCTGGTAAGGATGGAGAGCGAGGGAACAGCAACTCAAAAGGGAAGGAGTGCAGCAGCTGAGCAGACAGTAAAGAGCACTGTCAAGAGAGTGTGGGAGGGAGCTGGTGCTGTGGCGTAGATGGGTAAAGCAGCCACCTGCAGTGCTAGCATCACTACATGGGCCCCCAGTTCTGATCCAGCTCTCTGCTGTGACCTGTGAAAGCAACAGAAGATGGCCCAAGTCCTTGGGCCCCTGCATCTGCGTGGGAGATCTAGAAGAAGCTCCTGGCTCCTGGCTTCAGATTGGCACAGCTCTGGCTGTTGCAGCCATCTGGAGAGTGAACCAGCGGATGGAAGACCTCTGTCTCTCTCTCTCTCTCTCTCTCTCTCTGTACCTCTGCCTTTCCAATCAATCAATGAATAAATCTTACAAAATAAAAACAATGTGGGAGGGTGCTGTGGCATAGTGGGTAAAGTTGCAGCCTGCAGCTGGTTCTAGTCACAGCTGCTTCAGGTCAGCAAAGCTTCAGCTGTTGTGGACCATCTGGGGAGTGAACCAATAGATGGAAGACCCCTATCTCTCTCTGCAACTCTTTCAAATAAATAAATAAATCTTAAAAGAGAGAGAGAGAGAGGAAGAAGCAAAATGCTTCCAGAGGGAGAGACAGCCTAGCACGGAGGTGAAGAGCAAAGGCTTAGGAGCAAGAAACCCTGGACCTCGAGTCCTATGACAAAATCTTACAGAAAATGGTCAATTGCATTTACTTCCCTGACCATGGTCTCCCTTCCCAACTCACATTGCACTTGCCATGTCACCTGCTCTGGCAAATGGAATGAGAATGCACATGATATATACTACATATAAGCAGAAGCATGCATTAGATGGATGCAGGTGCTGAATGTGTTTGTCTCTCCCACCCATGAGGGTAGACCCCTCATAACCGAGATTAGTGCCCTTAACAATTAGGTCCAAGGCATCTCATCCACCCTATCCAGAATGGGAGGACACAATGAGAAGGCGCTATCTATGAACTTGAAATTGAGTTATCACCACACTCCACACCTGCTGGTACCTTGATCATGGATTCCCAGCATCGAGAAACCGTGAGAAAAAAAATTCTGTTCTTTATAAACCATGCAGTTATATAGTTCATAGTTCTTTTATAGAAGCCTGAATGGGCTAAAACACCAAGCTTATATAATTTGGCTGTGCCTGTTTTATTATTGTGAACTTAGCATGTCACACACATTGATTCCTCTTTTGGCCTGGGTTCCTGAATGAGAATTTTGGAGCAAGCTAAAGGGACCCCAGAAGACCTACAGCAGAACTGTTGCCTAAACATAATATGAACAAGAAATAAATGGGGCCCGGTGCTGTGGCGCAGCCAATAAAGCTGCTGCCTGCAGTGCCGGCATCCCATATGGGCAACGATTCGAGTCCCAGCTGCTCCACTTCCGATCCAGCACTCTGCTATGGCCTGGAAAAGCATTGGAAGATAGCCCAGGTCCTCGAGCGCCTGCACCCACATGGGAGACCCAGAAGAACCTCCTGGATCCTGGTTTCGGATCAGCTCAGCTCCAGCTGTTGCGGCCATTTGGGGAGTAAACTGGCAGATGGAAGATTTCTGTCTTTCTCTCTGCCTCTGCCACTCTGTAATTTTGCCTTTAAAATAAAAAAAGTAAATCTTAAAAAAAAAGAAAGAAAGAAATGAGTAGGGCCAGTGTCATGACACAGTGGGTTAAGCCACTGCCTGCAGTGCTGGCATCCCACATGGGCTCTGGTTTGAGTCCCAGTTACTTACTTCCGATGCAGCTCTCTGATAATGGCCTGGGAAAGCTGCAGAAGATAACTCAAAGTGCTTGGACTCCCGCTACCTATGTGTGAGACCCAGGTGAAGTTTCAAGTTCCTGGCTTCAGCCTGGCGCAACCCCAGTTGTTGCAGCCATTTTGGAAGTGAACTAGCAGATGGAAGATTTCTCTCTCTCTCTCTCTGCAGTTCTGCATTTGAAATGAAATCTATTTTTAAAAAGAGTGTTGAATCAAAGATCCACAAGCCCAAAAACTATAGCCTGCAGGGCCAAATATGGCCCACCAATATTTTTGAATATCCCATAAGCTAAGAACTGTTTTTATATTTTAAATGGCTGAAAACTCTTCAAAAGAACAATATTTCATGACACACGAAGGTTATATGAAATTCACATTTTCATGTCCTCAACAATGTCTTCTTGGAACATAGCTATGTTTATATGTTTACACAATGTGTAGGAGACCAATATAGTAAAGTGCTTAAGTTCATCAAGGTTCATTTTCCACATCTGATAAATGGGAAGCAAAATAAGACCAACTTCAATGGGTTTTTAGAAAATTCAATCATATCACATATCTACAGCATTTTAAAATTTTTTTTACAAAAAGATTTATTCATTTATTTATTTGAAAGGCAGAGTTACAGAAAGAGAGAGTTACAGAAAGAGAGAGAGAGGTCTTCTATCTGCTGGTTCACTCCCCAAATGGTTGCAATAGCTGGAGCTGGGCCCATCCGAAGCCAGGAACCAGGAGCTTCTTCCAGGTCTCCCACATGGTGCAGGGACCCAAGGACTTGGGCCATCTTCTACTGCTTTCCCAGACCATATCAGAGAGCTGGATTGGAAGTGGAGCAGCCGGGACTCAAACTGATGGCCATCTGATATGCCTGAATTGTAGGTGGCAGCTTTATCCTCTACGCTACCATGCCAGCCCCTATAAAGCATTTAGGATGATGCCTGAACATGAAGAAGCATTCACAAGTATGATTAAGGGTCTGTAAACTTCTTGCAGCAAACACAAGAAGGAGAAAGAAAGACAAAAGGAAGAAAAACAGAAGATGAGGATGAGACAAAATGCAGCAGATCTGAAAGACTAGCTTAATTACCTCTGGCTAGCTCCAGTGGTCATGCACAACTAGCTTGGGTGCAAAATGATTGTAATAAATCATAAACTTGACTTTAAGTGCTTGGTAAATCTGTTTTAAAGTCACCTGCTAGGTGTACTTTGCTGATCAACCACTTTTGGGCTCAAGTCATAGGTTAAGAGGTCCCAAAATGTCAAAATTGTCCTCACTGATCATCCTTTGGGTCCTTGGGATGGTATCCAGATAGTGATCAACCTGGGCCCCTCTTACTTTAGTTATTGAGGGGAAGGTGAAAAACATGCTAAAAAAGGATGGACCCATGGAAACCCAAGCCGTACTGAGTGAAGATTCATGGAACCCCAAGCCGTACTGAGTGAAGATTCATCGAGCACCTGAGTTCTAATGGCTAGAAAATTGCATTCTGTTCCTTGAGTCTAGGGAGTCATCAACATAAATCAATTGCGTTCCACACTGATTCTGTTGTAGCCTTTGTTCATTACCTGGATACCCAAAAGAAGAACATAACACAAAGGTCTAAATGGTGCCAAAGAAAGGTGTTGTAGAGCCCCTTTGGATGCTGAGGAGAGGGAAGCAATTAAAATTCTTCAAAAACTAACAAAAATGTTGTTCCCCTCTGCTCCACTCCATCTAGGGCCCTGGGAGGCCTTCCTAAAATTAAATTAATTCCCTCCCTCTCTGGATCAAAGCCACCTGATTCAGCACCACATTTTCCCCAGTGTAATCTATACTCTGCAGCATATTGGAAAGTATCCCCAAAGTAATACAGTTTGAATTAATTACCTACTTTATTTAACTTCTCTGGTTCTAAAATTGAAGTGTCTCTTAGGTGATCTTTCGAAGGCTAGATGATGTGGAAATATTTGAGTCATTGGCCAGATATTTTGTTCTTCTCTCCTTTCCCAGATGTAAAATCCATTAGTTGCTAAGGCTGCCTCTGTATTGCTGTAAAATGGGAACCAGAATGCTTTTTTCAGAAATATTAGATACTCCAAAAGTTGCTTTGGAAGCTCACCATTCAGAGCATGTGTAACATAAGGCTGGAAACTCAGAGGTACCTCTCCCTTGATACTTGCTAGGAGAAATCTATCGGCCTCTTCTCAAGCTGCTAAATCATCTTGACAGCTTGCTGCAGTGTTTGCAAAAACACGTGCACCATTTTGTTGAGGAGATCACCTTTGTATTTTTTTAAAGAGTCTAAACAAGCCAAAAATCTTGCAATTTGGGACTAGAAAGAAACACATTTCCCATGCAAGCCCTCTGCTGCCACCCCCGGACTGGCTCCCCAGAGCTGGGCAGGCAGCAGAACCCCTTACACTGGCTGCAGACCCCCATCTCTTTCCCAGAAGCTTGATTCTACTTTCCAGCCCAAGCTTCCAGCTTGTCACTTTCCTTTTCTGTCAGCAAAAGGCTTGGGTTTCTTTCCTGTTTTCCTATATGAACAAATCATAAAAATCTGCCATTTTGCATCCTCTTTCCTGTCACCTTCCTAAGCTTCTCTGCTCTGGTCCATCAGCATAGCCTCTTGATTTTTTATAGTGTTCATGCCAGACAAAGAGTCAACATTTTCATGAATCGTGTGTCCAGTGCCCACCTTGGCTCCCTCTTAGTCAGTCTCACAGCACTCTGTGTCATTGCTCCCACCAGAGAACCAGAGTTCACCTTTGTCCCCTGTATCCTCATCATCTATTTACCTGTCTATCCCATTGGACTAGGGGGGACTCACCCTTAAGAATAGAGATCTCGGGGTCGGCGTGTTGGCACACTAGGCTAATCCTCCACCTGCAGAGTCGGCATTCCATATGGGCGCCAGTTTCTAGTACCGGTTGCTCCTCTTCCAGTCCAGCTCTCTGCTGTGGCCCAGGAGGGCAGTGGAGGATAGCCCAAGTGCTTGGGCCCCTGCACCCGCATGGGAGACCGGGAGGAAGCACCTGGCTCCTGGCTTCGGATCAGCGCAGCTCTGGCCATTGCAGCCAACTGGGGAGTGAATTAACAGAAGGAAGACCTTTCTCTCTCTCTCTCTTTCTCTCTCTCTCTCTCACTGCCTGTAATTCTACCTGTCAAGTAAATAAATAAATAATCTTTAAAAAAATAATAGAAATCTCAAGGTGGCCGTCTGACTTAGTGGTTGAGACATCAACCACAATCAAGGGGCCTGTGTTGTGGCCCAGTATGCATATGCATCCCATAAGAGTGCCAGTTCAGTTTCAGCTGCTCCACTTCCAATCCAGCTCCCTACTAATGTACCTTGAGAAGGCAGCGGAAGATAACCCAAGAAGTTGGGTCCCTGACACCCATGTGGGAAACCCAGATGGAGATTCAGTCTCAGCTTCTGTGGCCGTTGGGGAGTGAACCAGCAGATGGAAAATCTCTCTCTCTCTCTTTCTCTTTCTCTCTCCCTCTCTCTCTTTCAAGTAAGTAAATAAATCTTTTTTTAAAAAAAAAAAAAAGAGGCTGTTTGATATTCCTGCATCCCATATTGGAGCACCTGGTTTTGATTCCCAGCTCAAGATTCTGACTCCAACTTTCTACTAATACTTTGCCCTGGAGGCAGTAATGATGGCTCAAGTAATTGGGTCCCTAGCACCTATATGGAAGACCTCAACTGAATCTCTGACTCTGTCTCTCTGCATCGTAAATGTTTTTTTAAAAAAACAATGGAGATCCCATTTTATTTTTCTCTGTATCCCCAGGCCATCAAATTGCCCAGCACATGACAGATGTCATGTATATGTTATATGAATACATATACACATACATATATACATATGTATATAAAAGAATGGGTGAATAACAATTGGCCTATTAATTCAGTTGCTTAAAAAGTGTAATGAAGCTTCAGCTAGCTAGAATCTATGAAAGAAATGAGTGAATGCTAACTACAGAGATTTGTATTCCTTTTCTGGGCTTCTCAGAGCCTTTTTGTTAAATTCCTAGCTCTCTGTGATGATTTTGACAAATAGGATTGTCAAACAGTGAGAAAATAGCATTGTGGGTACATAAGTTACTATTCGTTTACTGTAGAGCAATTGTACTACATGCTGTAATGATCTGTGACTGGAAGGGGTATAAGAACTGTGTTCCTATCCTCATTAAGAATCTGAAAACCTGTCTTCCTATCCTTCAGCTTCTGCCCTACTTTTTTTTTTTTTTTTTTTGGACAGGCAGAGTTAGACAGTGAGAGTAAGAGAGAGAGAAAGGTCTTCCTTCCATTGGTTCACTCCCCAAATGGCCACTACAGCCGGCGCACTGCTCCGATCCAAGGCCAGGAGCCAGGTGCTTCCTCCTGGTCTCCCATGCGGGTGCAGGGACCCAAGAACTTGGGCCATCCTCCACTGCCCTCCTGGGCCACAGCAGAGAGCTGGACTGGAAGAGGAGCAACCAGGACAGAATCCGGCGCCCCAACCGGGACTAGAACCCGGGGTGCCGGCGCCGCAGGCGGAAGATTAGCCTAGTGAGCCCTGGCGCTGGCTAGCTTCTGCCCTACTTCTGCTGACCCTGAAGAATATTCATCTAATCAATTTTGTCTTTGTCATCAATAAATCTTAACTACATCATCTTCTTGATCTCTGTCTGTTATCTTCTTGTCTTGATCTCTGTCTCTGTTACCTTCTTGTCTCCACTGTGCATCAGAACAGAAGGCAATGGTCCTAGTGGTGGTGATAATGGCAGTAGTGGGTAATGTGAAAGTGGGGAGACCTGAGTGGTCACATTGATTTCTTGGAAACTAACCACTCTGAAATTTTTACTCTGCTCTTATAGTATTTACGTTCATTAGGTTGACCTTAACCTTTTTATGGAAAATATTTCTCTTATGCATGTGTTAAATTAGGATTTTCATTGTATTAAATTAGGATTTTCCTTAATGCTGTTCATTCTAACTTGCAATATTCAAACAGTGGTTTATCTATAGAAGATTTTAAACCCTAAGCTGACTTTCTGCCTATTTCCCCTACCTTCTATCCACATCTAGCCCAAAACACGTACACACACAAACACACCTTACTTGTTTTCTCTTATTTTGTGTGACCTCAAGCAATACAAAATACTTTTATCATTAAACAAAGAAAAAAATAACTAGATGTCAAATATGTTCCTCCCAAACTTGTCTAATCCAATCAAACATTTAGCTCTGAATTGTTTTGCTTGTATATGAGGTGATGAAAACAAAATGAGTGTGTCAGCCACTTTGGGAGTTGTTTCAAATTTCTGAGGCCAATAAGTTACCACTTTGTAAATTACTATTACAGTACACTAAACAGAGCCCTGGTAGCCTTAATGAAGAAGTGTTTCTTTAAGAGTACTGGTTTACTCAGGGGAATAACTTCCCCAGGTTAACAACAATTAGCATGCAATCACTTTTACAGGTAGGGAATATTTTATACTATATTGGGCCCACTGTTTAATTGGCTGGATGTTCTTGTGAAGCTGTTTAACAGAAATAAATGTGCAGCTATCATTAACTATCAATCTGAGTGACATGTATTAACTTGGGCCTGATCCTATATTCAACTGTAACAGTGAGGGCAAAGTATTGATGCAGCAGATGAGGTTTAATATCTATGAAAGAACATTTATTAAAGAAAGTGAGACACCTTGAAGTGATCTATCAGAGTATATAATAATATGAACTCCTTTCAGATTCAAATCAATTGCTTGAACACACCCTAATAGATCAATTAGGAAATTACTTACACGTACATAGCATTCATCAAATGAATCAACTCTCCCTGCAAAATTCTTTCTTACCTGTTAAATCTCAGCTCAAATGCTGACTTTACAAAACCTCCCTAGATCTTGCAACAGAACCTTTAGGGAAGTGAGAACCGGGTGGATAAGCGCTCCACAATGGGGAAAGAGTTTCACTTCTTCAAGGATTTTAAAGATCACTATTGCTGGAAAACAGGGAGCAAAGTAAAAGTAGGAGCCAATGGGAATGGCATGGAAGTGGAAATATTTATTCTAGGAATATTAGAAAGCAATTGACAGATTATACTTTATGGACATAAATGGGGTAGAATGGAGTAGGAAATTTGATCTTACTTACTTTCACAAAGATGATTCCTGCTGCAAGTTAGAGTGGTCGTAAGAGCAGGTAATAAGCTTATTGAGTTGTCCAAGTGAGAAATGATGGTAGCTTAGACTAGTGACATGACAGTGAAGTAGTAAAAAGCAAATAGGTTTGCTACATTTTAGAGGTAAAAATGCTAGGACTTGTTGATAAATGGGATGCAAAGAGTGAAGTTAGAAA
Organism: Oryctolagus cuniculus; assembly: GCF_051225735.1. Classification (NCBI taxonomy): domain Eukaryota; kingdom Metazoa; phylum Chordata; class Mammalia; order Lagomorpha; family Leporidae; genus Oryctolagus; species Oryctolagus cuniculus. The sequence continues at coordinate 115,301,345 of NC_142888.1, read as the reverse complement.
AAGAAATAGGAAGAATATGTTCCAGGGTATGTACTTTAGTAGCTACTTGGCTGGTTAAGACATGGAGATAGGGCGCCCTGGAGTAGCTTTCACTCAAGAGATATTTGCAGAATAAGAGGCTATCAAATCTCATCTCTGCTAGAGTATCTGGATTGATTTCAGTCCAAATAGCTGATTCATCCTTCTTAGTGAAGGCTCAACCAGTGTATCCATCAAGAAATATTTGTAGGGGGCAGATATTGGGGTACAGAGGGTTAAGCTGTCACTTGGGACACCCACATTCCCATTACCAGAGTGCCTGACTCAAGTCTTGTCTGCTTTGCCCTTCCCTTTTTAAAAAATTTATTTATTTATTTAATAGGCAGAGTTAGGGAGAGAGAGAGAGAGGAATCTTCCATTTCTTGGTTCACTCCCCAATCGGCCTCAATGGCCAGGGTTGGTTGTTCCAAGCCAAAACCAGGAGCCTGGAACTTCATCTGGGTCTCCCACAAGGGTGCAGGAGCCCAAGTACTTGGGCCATCTTTCAGAGCTCTCCTAAGCTATTAACTGGGAGCTGGATTGGAAGTGGAGCAACTGAGACCCTTAAGGGTAAGCCAGCCCTTATTCTGCACTTCTGATCCAGCTTCTTGTCAATGTGTGTGAGAGGCAACAGATTCTTGCCACCCACATGAGAGATCTGACTGGAATTCCTGGCTCCTGGCTTCAGTCTGGCCCAGCCCTGGCAGTTGTAGTAATTTGGGAAGTGAACCAGTGGATAGAAGAATTCTGTCTCTCCCTCTCCCTCTGTCTCTCTGCCTTTCAAATAAAATATATCAATCTTTAAAAGCTTAAAAATAAGTTTTTAGGGGTGGGCATTCTGGCATAGCAAGTAAAGCAGCTGCCTGAACAACAGCATCCCACATAGGCAACCAGTTCGAGTCCTGGCTGCTCCACTTGTGATCCACCTCCCTGTTAATGGCCTGGGAAAAGCAACAGAAAATTGCCCAAGTGCTTGGGCCCCTGCACCCACGTGGGAGACCTGGAAGAAGTTCCTGGCTCTTGGCTTCAGCCTAGCCAAGCCCCAGCCCTTGAGGCCACTTGGGGAATAAACCAATGGATGGAGGGTCTCTCTCTCTCTCTCTCTCTATCTCTCTGTGTGTGTGTCTCCCTCTCTCTCTCTGTAACTCTGACTTTCAAATAAATAAATAAATAAATCTTTAAAATACTTGTAGAGAGTCTGCTGTGTGGCTGAACTACCCATGGTCAATGGTGGGGGTCATAACAGCCAAGGGAGTCAGGGGAGACCAAATGTAGCTCTGAAAAAGTCAATCAGAACCTTTCTGAAGGGCGATTTATTCACTAGCATTCCTCCTGGCAATATGCAATGTGTAAGAATGAGCCACTCTCTAGTTTGAAATGATATCTTGGATCAAGTAATATAGTTTTGGATGAGAAAAAATCGTTCAACAATATAGAAATTAAACCTTTCTGTAAATGAAATTAATTTTGAATACTGGGTTGAATATCAAGAATTTGGAACCAAGTGAAATAACACAACATATAAAACAGATGAAATACATTACACTTAAAGCATTAGAAGTCAATTCTAGTCCTGTTTCTGTCACTTCTTCACTTTTTGACATTAAGAAAATGTCTCTTTTTTTTCCCCTGGGCCATGTTTTCTCATTTACAATACAAGGGAGTTGGATTAAACAATCTCTAGTATTTTCTTCACCTTCAACTCTCTCTGTGAGTCTATATCAGACAAAGCCTACCTGGGAGTTGTAAGGCTAGGGAGGGTTAGGTTACTCTAAGCTTTTCCTAAGACAATAAGCAAATGCACTCAAGATAAATGATTTCTCAAAATTATATACTGTCCAGATATAAAAGTGTTAGAAACAAGGAAATTCAATGTTGTAACATCAACATGTAATCTGGGAAAATAAATTTATATCATAAGAGAATAAGAATTCCTCAGTGTCTTCCTGCATAATCAAGAGAGAGCAATCAGTTATAGGCAGGTATTCCAGTTGCTCAGACAGAAATTTAGCAAGAGCAAAGAACAGGAAGCTTGATGGAAACACCCTAGAAACCCAGTTTCTCTTTCCTTTTGCTGTGATTCTCTGTTCTAGAGGCTTCAGAGTGCTGGATTACTTTACCAAATAGGGTGCCTATCAGACAGCTGGTCTCATTTATCAGCCTAGGGGCCACTCTCCCAGTAAACTAATTAACCAACTTTCTGATTTACATTTAGTCTCCTGTGGGTTTTTTTAAAGAGTGAATTCATTCACTGGAGCCAGAACACTCCTTGGCGACAAGAATAAAATGTGTTTCTGTACCCACAAGGATGAAAACCAGCCCCTGGAGCCAAAGTGGTCTCAAAGGCGTAGGAACCATAAAGCCCTCAAAGGAAGTAAATATGCCAAATGAGTCAGAGTTGTTTTATATTTTGGTTGAGATGGAGTATGTGACGGTGGCAGTTGTTATTGTCACAACAGAGTAACACACTTTGGCTTCTCCGCTTTTGCAAATGTACATGAACAGCAAGCAAAGATCTTACAAGGGTTGTCTCAGCCCATTTCTCTCCTTCCCACTCCAGTGTACACATTCCTATGGCACTGAGTTTCTGGAAGCCTGCGAACTGTGAGAAAAAGCACACTCTGATAGTAAAAATCAACAGACAATTTTATCCTCAAACTGGAAAAAGGACTTGGCAGACATCATTAATTCATTCTCATAACATTCCTATAAGGTGAGTATCATCCTCATTTCCTAGATGGTAAACCAAAACTTGTCTTATAGTAGTCTTAGCGCACTAAACTGATCTCAACTATAACTCCTCTTTCTTACTTAAACCTCATACATCTTTTTAGAAAACAACAAAACCTGTAGAATTCTTTCCATGTTTCCAAGTAGCTAACATATTAGAAAGCCATTTTCCCATTCATCAAATATCTATAATAATCATTAAACAATGGAAATGGGAGGAACTTTGGTGTGTAGGCTCTATAATTGAAAATTCTAAAGTATTTCAAGAATAGCTCTGAGAATTGTATGAACACTACCAGCAATATGACTGACAATAATTTTAGGAAAAGGACTCTAGAATATAGCTTCAACATGTCTTTATATGAGCAGCTTCAAAATGACTTCCTCACATGATGTTTTAGTATCAGCAAAGAACTTGGTTCAGTTACAGCAAAAAGTGACACAATGAAAAGCAATTAAATAGTGTGGGGGGGGAGGGAGGGGCTGTCTGGAAACATCTTGTTTAAATTGTGCAGTAAACATGTGGTTTCTAATTCTCTTAGTAACTGGGTTTCCTCTGAAAGGATGAGAAACCCTTGTGCCCCAGTTCCCTGGTGCCGCACACACAATTTTTTTTTTCCTTTTCTGGAGTCAGCTGGAGCCTGGCTTCTTTTACAGGAAGAAGAAAATAAAGACCAAGAAACACCAAATTCTTTGGATTTTTGTTTCTTTTTCCTTTTGAAAATGTGAATGCAGAAAAGTCCACTGAAAGGAAAATAAACTCTCTGATAATGTGATGTCTGGACTCTGAGACGAAGAGTTTGAAATTGGGTAAGCCGGCCTGTAAGTACACAGGCTAATGAAGGTGGCCAGCCCCAGAAAAAGCCAAGCCAGAAGTTGAGCCCTGGGGAGTAATTAAACTGGGAAAAGACCAAAAATACTTCTCCTAGAAAGAAATGAAAACACAAAAATGAAATCTCTCTCCAAACGCACTGATCAACCATCTGAAATAGTGAATGGCCTCTATGATAATTCAGTTTCCCAATCCTGCCCTTTTCCTCGGTTCATTTTAAATAAAAAGTTCAAAGTCTACATACGGTTGCTGTCAGACATACTTCTCACACCTTGAAGGAAGGGAATTCAAAATTGGTTTTGAAGTGTCTTGCAGACTGAGACTTTTTTTAACCACTTTAGTCTGTTCCTTTTAACAATTAGCTACTTATTTAGGAGCGTGTGGGGAAAGGAGAACAGTACCCCCCACAGAAAATAAAATTGTGCTTCCACTTTTGGAGCTTTTAAGCTACATTGGACTCAACTTCAATAAGCATGTCAAAAGATCTATTTAAAAGAATAGATTTTCTCTGCCCCAGGCCAAATCCATAAAAAAATACAATTGTTCCATCTTCAGGAATTCTTCTAAGCCCCCTACAAGTTAAGGCTCCAACTACTCAAGCAATTAAATAGACTCTGAGTCAGAAATGTATAATATATACATGCATTTAAAGTTACGAAATGATGTCATTTTTAACAAATACCTAAAGAATGTATAGCTATTCGATGTGAAGGTTTCTAAATGATTTTATGGAAAAATTCAATTTCATCAAAATGTGTTTCCAGACAACGATTAAAAAAAAAAAAAAAAAAAAAAAAAAGGAACAAGGGCAGGGTAGTTTCAGATTTAGGCCTTAGCTTTAGAAGTTCAGACAATTGTGGCCAGGTATAGAACATGGAAGTTGTCAAGGAAACAGTGGCTTTGTGTGTCTGGTAGGCTTCTCCTTCGCCTCTGCCTAAAACTTCTTCATTTACACTAACTGAAGCAGTAATATCTGTGCTTTATGAATGTTCCAGATCATGTGACAAACTTGCTCAGAAATGCACTAAAGGAATAGGTTCTTAACTACCAAGAAACACCCACTTTAAGTCAAATTTTTTAAATGTACACCTCATCCTGAAGTATTTCTCAAAAATTATAATTTCATTATACCAAGATTTTCTTGAATTTAATCCTTAGAAGGAAGACTATCAATATTTTAAATTATAAAATTTCTAAATATCACTTTTTAAAGATTTTTTTTATTTATTTAAAAGACAGAGTTACAGAGAGAGGCAGAAACAGAGAGAGAGGTCTTCCATCCTCTGGTTCACTCCCCAGATGGCCGCAACAGCTGGAGCTGCATTGATCCGAAGCCAGGAGCCAGGAGCCAGGAGCTTCTTCCGGGTCTCCCATGAGGTTGCAGGGGCCCAAGGACTTGAGCCATCTTCTACTGCTTTCCCTGGCCACAGCAGAGAGCTGGATCAGAAGAGGAGCAGCCAGGACTAGAACCACACCTATACGAGATATCGGTGCCACAGACACCCACTGCGCCACAGTGCCAGCCACAATACCACTTTTTTTAATTATTTATTTATGTAGTGTAGTCTGAAAATGCTTGTTCTCCTTTTTTTCAAAATTTTAGTTAAGTTATACAAGTTTCATGTATTTCATATATATAGATTTAAGAACATAGTGATATTTCCCCCCACCCTCCCTCTCGCCCATGCTTCAACCCTTCCTCCTCCTCCCTCTCACATTCTCATGCTTAATTTTTACAAATATCTATGTTCAGTTTATTTAATGATAATATAGTTAACCCTACACTAAGTAAAAGATTTCAACAAATAGTATGAAGAAAAAAAGAAAAGAAAAAATAAAACAGTTTCTCAATGGAAGAGACAAGGGCTGTAAGCAATCATCCAATCTCAAAATATCTATTTCACTCCAATACTTTACATTTCAGGTACTCTATTAGTTACCTTGGATCAGGGAAAACATGATATTTGTCTTTTGGGTACTGGTTATTTCACTTAGTATAATGGTTTCCAGTTGTATCCATTTTGTTGCAAAAGACAGGATTTCATTTTTTTTCTTTACATATGAGTAGTACTCCATAGTGTATATATACCATAATTTCTTTATCCAGTCAACAGTTGATAGACATCTGGGTTGATTCTATATCTTTGCTATTATGAATTGTGCTGCAGTGAACATGGTGGTACAGGTAGCCCTTCTATATGCTGATTTCTTTTCCCTTGGGTAAATTCCCAGGAATGGGATGGCTGGGTTATATGGTAGGTCTATATTCAGATTTCTGATGTATCTCCATACTGTCTTCCATAGTAGCTGCACCAGTTTACATTCTCACCAACAGTGAACCAGGGTACTTTTTTCCCCACATCCTTGCCAGCACTGACTATTACCCTTTAATTTCCTCAATATCTACTCTTACAGAAAAGATGAAATATCATAACCTCTTCTGTCTTACCATTATAAAGTTATCTACTTAATTAAAAACCCACTGATGGTCTTTCCACTCATGAACTGATGAACTGTGATATATCAGTAAAATGGAATACTACTTAGCAATAAAAAAGAAGAAAAATAATATGGATAGATCTTGAAGCATTATGCTATGTAAAAGAAGCTCATCTCTAATGGCTACAGACTTAGATTACATTTATTCGTCATTCTGGAAAAGGCAAAACTATAGTGTCCATCAGTGATGCCCAGAGGGTAGGAGAGAGGGAGCAATTTATCACTGGCTAATGCACAGCGCAGTTCAAAAATCGTTTTATATATATATATATATATACACATATATATTTTTTAATTTGAGAAATAGAGTTACAGAGAGAGACAGAGAGAGAGACAGAGAGAAAGATCTTCCATCTCCTGGTTCACTCCCCAAATGGTCACAATGGCTGGAGCTGGGCCAATATGAAGCCAGGAGCCAGGAGCTTCTTAGCCGGAACTCCAGCCCCAAAAGTCTTTGTCTTGACTCATTTCTATTTCAAAGCCCTAGCACTTCCAAAGCACCTGATGTCTTTCAAAGTTGTTTTGCATTTATATTCCAAGGAGAGATGCTATCAGCAGCTGCCCTGACCTGGTCCAAACCCTACTCAAAGAGCCATACCTGCACAGATTGCCAAAAAAGTGTTCCTAAGCCATCTTACATATATTTTTTAAAGATTTATTTATTTATTTGAAAGACAGAGAGAGAGAGAGAGAGAGAATCTTCTAGCTGCTGGTTCACTCCCCAAATAGTTACAACAACCAGTTCTGGGTGAGACTGAAGGCAAGAGTCTGGAACTCAGTCCCAGTCTCCTACATGGGTAACGGGGACCCAAGCATTTCGGCCATCTTCTGGTGCTTTCCCAGGCATGTTAACAGGGAGCTGGATCAGAGGTGGAGCAGCTGGGCCTTGAACTGGAGCAGCCTAGGCTGGAAATGGCATTCGGATCTGGGAAGCCAGAGTGGCAATCTGTGGCTTAACCCTCTGTACTACAATGCTGGCCTATGTGTAATTTTCATGCTAAGATCTCTGCCCTACAAGAAGTTTAAGCCTCATTAGCACAACACTGGATATATTTCACATCACGCTTCCAAATGGTGTAGCTTATGCCCGCCTTTACATGCAATGACAGAATGTCCCCTTTTGAATATTCATTCCTCATGATAAAGAGGCACCTGCTTTTCCTTGCTTAGGAAATCATGGCTTTGGAAATAATTGCACATGTTCTCCTTATTTGCTGCAAATAAAAATTACTTTGCCTGACAACTACTTCTGATGGAGATTTTGATTTCCACTCACCAAGACATGAACACACTTTCAGTAAAAAAAATTTTGTGAACTCAACTGGGATTCCTGTTCCCTGTTGATCCACTCCTCTGGCTACTTGGCTTCCGAGGATGGAGCCATGGGCAGCAGCAGCTGACCCAGGCTAAGACATTCACACTATTCAAGGTTGAGGATTGGACCTCATGATGAAAATTCCCTTCTTGGTGCCTGTGCTGCTGGTTCCATGTAGCTGTCCCACCTGGAAGTCCAGTGTCCAAAGTGAGTGCTTTGCTCAGATTATTTCTCAGTGACAGTACATGACACCAACTCTGTGGCATGGCTGTAAGAGCTACTTATCTGAGTTGTCTCACAACTTCTGCTTAAGCCTGAAAGATTTAAGGATTGCACAACACAGCCATTGGGAATTCCGAGACATTGGGTCTGGTGAAATGGAAGCTATCTGGACCGTTAACTAGTCATTCCTGAAGTCATCAGGTGTGGGTTCAAGTCTGCTCTGTCGTAGCTCAGTTTCTTTTTTGTTGTTGATGTTGAGATGCCTGACGCTGATCTTATTTTTCTATAGTCACTTTGTCATTCTGGTTCTCTAGATTTCCAGGTTCTTCTTTTCCTTGCCTTTTTACCAGCGAAACCTGGGTAAAGCCCAGTGTCTATGAACTTTACTTTCTCCTTCACTTTCTGCCAGTGGTTTTCTCCAGGCCTCATCTTTCCTGCCAGAGAATCTCTTTAGATGTCACTGGGGTAATTTAGTGTCTCCAGTCATCCACGTCCAGGACTCAATCAAGCAAAGGGAGGACCTCCTCCTGAGCCCTTGGCCCAGGCAATGAATGGACCTTACAATTGATCGTGTTCTTTTCCTAAAGCAAGGAATTCAGTCTGAACTCTTGCACCTTAGTCAAGCCTTCCAGAATCTCTGTGCAGTCACCTTTCTCCAGAACTGGAAGGCCTTCAAGTACTCCCCATTGACCTGAAACAAATGAGCTTTACCAGTAACACAACTTGGCCATAAACTCTATTAGAGCCTGGGGGAAATGGCCAGAAAATGGGACCCTGAATTTTAACTTTATGCTACAATTGAATAGAAACTAGGAAACAAGAAGATAATGAACACCAGCCAGGGTCAGTCATAGACAGGAACAGTTAATAGGTTGTGCCAGTGGCTGACCCTGAGTGGGATCCCAGTGACCTTTATGATCAAGAAAGATGAGCATGTTTTCAGAATTTGCCCCTGAGAGCTATGCAAATGGTGCACCAATCATCCGTTAACAGGCTTAAATTGAGAGGTCCAACAGGGCCCTGATGAAAATCCCTTCCCCTGTTTACAGAGACTGTGGGATTACCTCAGGTAATATACAAATTGGGACCCTGAAGCCCAGGGAAGTACAAAGGTTCTTGTTTTTGTTTGCTTCTTTGCTTTTAAGATTTACTTCTTTATTTATTTGACGGGCAAAGTTAGAGAGAGAGAGAGAGAGAGAAAGAGAGAGAAATCTTCCATTCACTGGTTCACTCCCCCAAATAGCTGTAATAGCCAAAACTGGTCCAGGTTGAAACAAGGAGCCAGAAAATTCATCCAGGTATTCCATGTGGGTGGAAAAGGCCTAAGCACTTGGGTTATCTTCTGCTGCTTTCCCAGATGCATTAGCAGGAAGCTGCATCAGAAATGGAGCAGGCAGGACTCAATGGGCTCTCATATGGGATGCTGGTGTCAAAGGCAGGTCCTTAACCTGCTGCACCACAATGCCAGCCCCAGTACAAAGGTGCTTAATATCTATTTCATATCTCAAAGTGTTCCAGATATCCATAGGAAATTCTGAAAATGGTCTATAGGTCCTGATACTCATTCTGCTCAGCTAATAACAGCTGCCTTAACAGCACTTAACAGAGGAGATATAATTAAAGAAGGAAAAGAAGACAAGATGATGAAAAGGCAAGCTGTCCTGTTAGCTGTGGTCCTCACGTTTGCTGGAGGTAATGTGAAGCAGAGTAAGAAGACAAGATTAGGAGTGACCCTGGCTCCCACTGAGGGACCAGAAGCCATGAACAAAATTGAGGACTAATCAATGTGCCCATTGCAAGCAAGAAAGGCATTGGCAGGGTTATCCAAATGATCCACAGAGAGGGAAGATATCAAACAAGACTGACTCAGACCAACTTCTCTTTTTTTTTTTAATTTATTTGACAGGTAGAGTTATAGACAGGGAGAGAGAGAGACAGGGAGAAAGGTCTTTCTTCCGTTGGTTCACTCCCCAAATGGCCACCAAGGCAGGCGCTGTGCCGATCCAAAGCCAGGAGCCAGGTGCTTCTTCCTGGTCTCCCATGTGGGTGCAGGGTACCAAGCACTTGGGCCATCCTCCACCGCTTTCCCGGGACACAGCAGAGAGCTGGACTGGAAGAGGAGCAACCAGGGCTAGAACCCAGCGCCCATATGGGATGCTGGCACGGCAGGTGGAGGATTAACCTAGTGAGCCACAGTGCCGGCCGCAAAGACCAATTTCTCTTGACTGAAAATGAGACATGATGGTGCTGTGGTGCCTCCAATTGGCTTCAGGCAACCAAATCCTCATCTCCCTTGGAAAAAACATAAGGTAAAGGGAATATCAGGAAAAACTAAGATTAAAAGGTTTCTGGAGCCCCTGACCTATAAAATAGGATCCAAAATGCTAAAACATTCCTTTCTCTATTATAAGATTTATTTATCTATTTGAAAGGCAAAGTTATAGAGAAAGAAGGAGAGACAGAGAAAGATCTTGCATCTACTCGTTCACTCCCCCAAATGGCCGCAATTTCCAAGGCTGGGCCAGGCGTAAGCCAGAAGCCAGGAGTTATTTTGGGGCTCCCATGTGAGTAACAGGGGCCCAAGGACTTGGAAAATATTCTGCAGCTTTTCCAGGTGCATTAGCAGGGAGCTGGATTGGACGTGGAATAGCCAGGATTCGAACCAGCACCCACAGGGAATGCTGCTGCTACAGGCTGTGACTTAACCCACTGTACCACAACGCTGGCCAGAGCTTTCATTTCTGTATGTATCATAGTGCCCTGTTCCCCCTCTAGGGAGAGATTTACTAAGTTAGGGGCTTTAATAAACCAGGTATGAGATAAAATAGAGACCTAGTTCTCTAAAGTTAGTCAAGCTCATGGTCTTATGACAAGATACAGCACACCTGAGAAGGAAGACATCCCTCTAAATGTTCTCAGCTGAGTTAACTAAGAAGTGTGGACAGAAGGACAAGTGAGATGAGTAGTCAGTGCCACATCAGTAACAGTAGAATTATAACAGAGAGATTGGGGTGGGTGTTTGGCACAGTGGTTAACATACCACTTAGGGATTGGGTGTTGTGGTGCATCGGGTTAAGCCACTTCTTGGTATACCCACATCGCATATCAAAGTGCCTGGGTTTGAGTCCTGCCTCCAACTTCTGATTCCAGCTTCCTCTTATCGTACCCCCTGGAAAGGCAGCAAGTGATGGCTCAAGGACTTGGATCCCTGCCACTCACATGAGAGATTCAGCTTGAGTTTGGGGCTCCTGCATTTGGGAAGTAAACCAGGAGATAGAAGATGTCTGTCTATCTGTCACTCTGTGTATCAAATGAAGAAACAGATCACTAGTCCCAAGTAAAATAGTCTCCTGTGAAGCTAGAAGCCATAGGAGAAATCCTTCCTGTAATCTATAGGCTCTTAGAGCAAGAATTGATCTGGCTTTGCAATCCCAATGTAATTCTTCCATTTTGTGTGTTAAAAAGCCAGGAACAACGGAATACAGTTTTCTTCAAGACCTTAGGACTGTCAATGAAGTAGTTCCAAACATACATCCTATGGAACCTAAGACTGGAACTCTTTTGGCTAATATCCCTGGAGACAGCATATTTTTCACAGGGCTAGATTTAAAGATGCTTTTTTCTTCATGGTTTTGGGTCATGGATCTCAGTATGTACTTGTATTTAAATGGAAGGATTCATTCTCTCACCATTAGTTTAAAAATTACCCTACTATCTTTGGGGAAATTCTGGGTTGAGATTTAAGAAAATTTAGAATAAAACAGAGTGCTGGGACTTGATCAGCCCTTGTCCTGGCTGTTGATGAACAACTTAATACTTTATCCCTTTTAGTATTTTTTTGTTCTACTTAATACTATTGGTCAAATTCTTTAATTAACACACAATTAGTCTTACTTGTTTAAATTTAACTGAAAAGTGATCCCCGTTAAATATAAGAGTGGGAATAAGAGAGGGAGGAGATGTACAATTCGGGATATGCTCAATCTGACTTGCCCCAAATGGTAGAGTTAGAAACATACCAGGGGATTCCAAATCAATCCTATCAAGCTGGCATATACCAATGCCATCTCACTAGTCAAAGTGATCAGTTTCAGTTCGTAATTGACCATAATGATAGGATTAAGAGTCAAAGGGATCACATAAACAAGACTAGTGTCTGCAAATACTAACTGATAGAATTAAAAAGGAGAGAACAATCCAAATGGGAAGCGGGATACACAGCAGACCCATAGAATGGCAGATGTCCTAAACAGCACTCTGGCCTCAGAATCAGCCCTTAAGGCATTCGGATCTGGCTGAAGAGCCCATGAGAGTGTTTTAGGCATGGAAAGCCAAGATACTCTGGGGAAAAAAAAAAAAAACTACATGAAAGATCTCTGTGAGTGAGATCCCAGTGGAAAGAACAGGCCATCAAAGAAGGGAGGAGAGAACTTCCACTTTGACTATGACCTTGTCTAAATAATATTGGAGCTGGCGAACTCAAAAGGCTTCCGTAACCTTGGCAGCTCATCTAGGGTGATTACTGACGCCTTAAACAAGAGTGTCAATTTGTTAAGTCAACAACAGGAGTCACTATGCACTTACTCCCCATGTAGGATCTCTGTCCTTAATGTGTTGTACTATGTGAATTAACGATATAAGTAGTATTCAAACAGTACTTTATACTTTATGTGTCTGTGTGGGTGAAACTGATGAAATCTTTACTTAATATATACTAAATTGATCTTCTGTATATAAAGATAATTGAAAATGAATCTTGATGTGAATGGAATGGGAGAGGGAGCGGGAGATGGGAGGGTTGCAGGTGGGAGGGAAGTAATGGCGGGGGGAAGCCACTGTAATCCAAAAGCTGTACTTTGAAAATTTATATTTATTAAATAAAAGTTAAAAAAAAAAACAGAGTACTGGGGGCTGGCATTGTGGTATAGTGGGTTAAACCATCGCCTGCAGTGGTGGTGTCCTATAGTGGAGCTCAGGTTCCATGGTTAGAGTCTGGCTGCTCTATTTCTGATCCAGTGTACTGCAAATGTGCCTGGGAAAGGAACAGATTATTGGTCAAGATCTTGATCCATATGGGAGACATGGATGGAGTTCTATGTTCCTGGCTTTGGCCTGGCCCAGCCCTTCCATTTGGGGAGTGAACCAATGGGTGAAAGATCTCTCTCTGCCTATCTCTTTTTCTCCCTGTCTCTGTCACTCTGTCTTTCAAATAAAGAAGTAAATCTTTTACAAACCCAACAAAAACAGAGTATTACAATATATGGATGACATCTTAATAGCCTGCCCTACTAAGGACATCTCTTATGGGAACATGGTAACTATGTTAAACTTCCAAGCCAGTACTTCAAAGGAGTAACAATAAGGAAATTAAACATTTGTCAGAGTATTTTTTAAAGATTTATTTATTTGACAGGCAGCGTGAAGAGAGAAACGAGGAGAGACAGAGAAATCTTCCATCCACTGGTTCACTTCCCAGTTAACTGCAATATACAGGGCTGGGCCAGTGGGAAGCCAGGAGCCAGGCTCTCCATTTGGGTGTCCCCATGAGTGGCAAGGATCCAAGTACTCAAGCCATCTTTCCATTGCTTTCCCAGGCACATTAGCACGAAGCTGGTTTGGAAGTAGAGCTGCCAGTACTTGAAGCAGTACTCCTATGTGAGATTCCTGCATCACAAGTGGTGGCCTAACCCATGGCGCCACAGTTGTGGCCCCAGGTCAAAGATTCTTAAATAGCTAAAGTGGTTACATGGCCCCAAGGAAGTACCTGCAGTCCACCGTAGAGGTCATCAAAGTGGGGAATAAGGGGCTACAAAAGGAAATAACTTGGCAGCTGCAGTGCAAAAAGGGCTACTCTGTCAGGAGAATTTCTCTGGTTGGCATTAATTCCCTCTCTACCTTTCTGTAAGTTTATACCAGTGTACCACCACTACACCCAGTTATCAGTGGGCCCCAGGCTGGATGATAAACCAAGAGAAAATCTGGGTCCCCAAACCAATAGCAGGGGTAAGAGTACTCATAATTGTACTCATTATGAAAAAAGAAAATTTATATCTATGGCTGATAAAGGTCATAAGCACCCCAGCTCTGAAAGAAATTATTACATTTAATTTATTTGTTTTCTTTTTTTATTTGGAAGGCAGAGAGACAAAAGGAGACAGATCTTACATCTACTGGTTTACTCCTCAAATGCCCCCCAACAGTGACAGCTGGGCCATGCCAAAGACAGGGTCCTAGAATTCAATTTGAATAACTCCCAACAGGTGGCAAGATACTAACTATTTGAGCCATCATCTGCTGTCTCCCAGGGTCTACATTAGCAGGAAGCTGGATCATAAGCAAAGTAGCCAGGACTCAAAGTACATACTCCAATATGGAATGTGGTATCCTAAGCAGTGACTTAACTACTATACCACATTACCCAACTCAAAGGTATGTTTATTGCCAGAGGAGCAACATACAAATCAAATGTCCTATACCTCCTCTGGCCATGACAACTGAAATCCAGGAAACTATGAACCAAGGGAATATTGGCAAATTGATTTTATTGTCATGCACACAGCCCCTGGAGGATAAAGATATCTCTTACTGTACATGTATATTTACAGGATGTACTGACGCTTTTATTTTTATTTGAAAGGCAGAGTTACAGAGAGAGGATAGAGAGAGACAGAGAATAAGCTTCTATGTGCTGGTTCACTCCCCAGATGCCTGCAATGGCCAAGGCTGAACCAGACTGAAGCCAGGAGCCAAGAGCTTCATCCAAGTCTCCCATATGGGTGCAAGGGGCCCAAGCAAGTTACTTGGGCCATCTTCCACTGCTTTCCAAGGCACATTAGCAAGGAGCTGGATCGGATGCACAGCAGCTCGGACTGCAACTGGCACCCAAATGGGGTGCTGGCATTGCAGGCAGTAGCTTAACCTGCTACGCCACAGCATAGTTTTCCTTGTTCGTTAGAAAGAAAAAGTGACATAACCAAGTTGTTGTTGTTAAAAGAAATAACTCCGTATTTTGAGTTGTCTTGATCTACTCAGAGTGACAGAGCTCCTGTCTTTATATCAAAACTGACATCTGACGTGGTCAAGCATTTCCAGATTAAGCAGAGGCCACATACTACTTGGAGACCTCAGTTTCCGGGAATGCTGAGCGTGCCAGTCAGACTCTGCAGAAAACTTGGAATGGACTGTGCCAAGAGACACAAGAAAATTGGCTGAAATTCCTGCCAACAGCCCTCGTGAGAATGAGGCCCACTCCAAAAGGCAACCTGAAGGTTAACCACTTCAAAATCACCTACAAGCAGCTATTCCCTAAAGATCCAGACTCCTGTCCATCCAGAGCTAGAGATCTCCATGTCCATGGAATACACAATTACTCTAAAGTAGATGGCAGACACACTGAATAGCTATGGAAATCTGTGTCCTCCCTCACCTACTGAAGACAAATTACACCCATATGTATCTGGAGATTGAGTTAACATTAAAATGAGTAAAGTGTGTCACCAGAGGATCAGTCAAATCCCACTGAGGGGTCTAACATTGTGGCACGTTGGTTAAGCCGACACTTGCCATGCTGGAATCCCACATCACAGTGTCAAAATCCTGGCTGCTCAGCTTCTGATCCAGATCCCCTCCTAGGGCACCTGGGAACACAGTGGAGGATGGTGTAAGTAATTGGGTCCCGGCCACTCCTGGCTGAGCCCTGCTATTGCAGCTATTTGGGAAGTGAACCAGCAGATGTAAGATGTCTCTCTCTCTCTCTCTCTCTCTCTCTCTCTCTCTCTCTCTCTCTCTTCCCCCTCCCGCTCTCCCTCCCTTTCTGCCCTTCTGCCTTTCAAATAAATAAATAAGTAAATTTTTTTAAAACTTCCATTTGGGTAGGTCCCCATCTGGTATTACCAATCACATATTCCTCTGTAAAACTGGAGGATGTTACATCCTAAATTCACCATAGAGAGGCAAAGACAGCCCTGACACTAGAGCAACAGAATCAAAGAAGGCACCAGATAAGTTCTGCTTCTGTGAACCAGTCTACTTCAGCAGCACTATGAGCAGAAATCAATTTGAATCCTCCCCAGTTGTGCTCCTCTACTGGGAATAACTTCTCTTACAGCTTTGTTAGTAGCTTTCATGCTTACACTCAGCTGTGCCTGCCTGGAACACCCATAACCAAGTGGTTTGGCCTCACTCCTACCCCCAGAAGAAATATTACAATTCAAAAGACTGGCTTACTTTGGAGTGCTTTCAGTAGCTATATAGTCATCGGTGCTTTATGGTTTCCTATGGCATCATGACAGACTAACTTCTTTTGCAACATCACACAGGACATACAGAAAGGGTGGAATCTTGCAAATTGCTGGATTTGCCACCGGCAACCCACCATTAACAAAGGAAAGCTACCTGTTTCACAGGGGTATCTTCCCCACTCAAAGTAGGCTTGAATGGCGCAACAGAACAAGAAGGCCTTGACATACTCTAGTCCCACACAATTTTAACAGAGCCTCAATCCCTTTTACTATCTGCCTAGGATATGAGGACCCCTCAAAACATCTATTTTTGTGCTCAGTTACTGTTACCGGGCACCAACATTGCCCCCTGGGACTAAAATTTAACAAAAAACTTCATTTGTGAGAAAGACTATAATTTAACTCTTACCCCCAGACTAGTGTAATGATTCAGGCCCTAGCAGAGGAAAGACCACTCTGATCTGCTATAATGGGGCTGAAGAACAGGGAACCTGCAATGGTACTAAAATTACGTCAAGAAAATAGTCCCTCTATAACAACAAGGAAATTAAAATGGAGATGGGATTAAATTGCTCTGCCTATGAGAAAACCTATAGGGGCCGGTGCTGTGGCACAGCGGGTTAATGCCCTGGCCTTGAAGCACCAGCATCCCATATGGGTGCCGGTTCTAGTCCTGGATGCTCCACTTCCGATCCAGCTCTCTGCTATGACCTGGGAAGTCAGTAGAAGATGGCCCAACTCCTTGGGCCCCTGTACGCACGTGGGAGACCTGGAAGAAGATCCTGGCTCCTGGCTTCAGATCAGCGCAGCTCCGGCCGTTGCGGCCAATTGGGGGGAGTGAACCATCGGATGGAAGACCCTTCTCTCTCTCTGCCTCTCAGTAACTCTGCCTTTCAAATAAATAAATAAATAATTTTTTTTAAAAAAAGTGTTGGCTCAAAGAGCTAGTTTAAATGAGATACATTTGTGTTACACACACTACATTTCTGGCACTATACTATCTACTCTTTAAATGTTATTGCATGTAATTTTAAAAACAACATCATGAGGGACATGCTACCATGTGTTTTACACATAAGAAAAGAAAGGCTGAAAGAAATTCAATGACTTGTTTCAAATCACCCAGATAGTTTAGAGTACTATAGTCTAATCCAGGTCTAGCTGTACTTGAAGGTGACTGAGCAATGAGTAGGTTTTGGAGGGTCAACTGGCTGATAAAACAGGCCTGAGACTAAGGTTTGCATCATAAAATTATTTGATTCAAAATACAGCCACAGCACTTTTCCTTCAATTAAGTCATTCTTTGGGTTTGACTGTTTTAACATCATTCATTTTTTTTTCCTTTATCGCAAACTGATTCCCTGCATTCCACAGAGTTTTAGAAAAGATCTTTAATTTTGCAAGTCTGTAGACACAGTCAGACATTTGGCTATTATTTGGCAATGTGTTGATAAAGGTAAAAACCAGGACACAGATTTAAAGACACAGGAGGAGTGCTGAGTTATATCCTGTGCTGAACTACATGCAAAGATGTAACAGGTAAGTGGGGGAGAAGATCACATTTACACAAAGTTCCAAGCATGAATGTTCTTATTGACAGTGACA
This sequence comes from Oryctolagus cuniculus, assembly GCF_051225735.1. Lineage (NCBI taxonomy): Eukaryota > Metazoa > Chordata > Mammalia > Lagomorpha > Leporidae > Oryctolagus > Oryctolagus cuniculus. The sequence goes on along the minus strand of NC_142888.1, from coordinate 115,283,884 downwards.
ACATATGGGAGCCGGCGCTGTGGCACAGTGGGCTAATCGGTGTCCATATGGGCACCGATTGGAGACCATACACTCAACTTCCAATACAGCTCTTAACTATGGCCTAGGAAAGCAGCAAAAGATGGCCCAGGTCCTTGGGCCCCTGCAGCCATGTAGGAGACCCAGAAGAAGCTCTTGGCTGCGCTTCCTGCTCAGCCTGCCTGAGCACCACAGGGACGTGGTGGTGTGCGACAAGCTGATGGCGGCGGTCCGCGACAACAACATGGCTCCGTACTACGAAGCCTTGTGCAAATCCCTGGACTGGCAGATGGACGTGGACCTCCTGAGTAAAATGAAGAAGGCCAACGAAGAAGAGTTGAGACGTCCGGATGAGGAGCTCGAGGATGCCGAGAAGAACCTGGGGGAGAGCGAGATTCGCGATGCGATGATGGCCAAGGCCAAATACCTGTGTCGCATAGGGGACAAGGGAACTCTCCAGATTTATCGCTGCTGGGAGACTACACTGCAAAATAGATAAAGTGAATGAAATAGTAGAAACCAACAGACCTGATAGCAAGAACTGGCAATACCAAGAAATGATCAAGAAGGGAGATCTGCTACTAAACAGAGTTCAGAAACTTTCTCGAGTAATTAATATGTAAAACCTTGGAGGATTTTCTCTAGAGATAATTATTTGGAATTTTTATAGCTTCACTGTGTGTGCAATTCAGCTGTGTAAAATAAACTTTCTTTCAGTTTAAAAAAAAAAAAAACTGTTAAAGTGACCACATATGGATCCAGCTTTGTGGTGCACTGGGTTAAGCAGCTGCTTGCAATAGCCATACCCCATTAAAGCTGCTCCCTGCTAATGTGCCTGGGAAAGCAGCAGAACATGACCCAAGTGCTTGAGCCCCTGCACCCATGTGAGAGACTAGGAGGGAGTTCCTGGCTCTGCCTTTGGCCTGGCCCAGATGTCACTGTTGATGCTGTTTGAGGAATGAATGGAAAATCTGTCTCTGTCTCTCCTTCTCTCTAGCACTCTGCCTTTCAAATAAATAAGATAAATCTTTTTTTTTTTTTTTTGACAGGCAGAGTTAGACAGTGAGACAGAGAGACAGAGAGAAAGGTCTTCCTTCCATTGGTTCACCCCCCAAAATGGTCGCTGTGGCCAGTGCGCTGTGCCAATCCAAAGCCAGGAACCAGGTGCTTCATCCTGGTCTCCCATGCAGGTGCAGGGCCCAAGCACTTGGGCCATCCTCCGCTGCCTTCCCGGGCCGCAGCAGAGAGCTGGACTGGAAGAGGAGCAACCGGGACAGAATCCGGCACCCCAGCTGGGACTAGAACCTGGGGTGTCGGCGCCGCAGGTGGAGGATTAGCCTAGTGAGCCGCTGCGCCGGCCAAATCTTATCTTTAAAAAAAAAAAAAAGTGACCACACAATTGTTTCCCCTCTTTCTCTTCAGATGAGTGAAAGAGAACATGACTGCCTTTTCCTATATTAAGAACTCTTTTCTTACACAGAGAATCCCAGCTCTGTTAACTTTTAAATTACCCAATAGTCTTAAGAAATAAAATTGGGGGCTGTCATTGTGGCATAGTAGGTAAAATCGCTGCCTGCAGTGCCAGTATCCCACATGTGTGCCAGTTTGGGTTCCAGCTGCTTCACTTCCAATCCAGCTCTCTGCTTTGGTCTGGAAAGAGCAACAGAAGATGGCCCAAGTACTTGTGCCCCTGCATCTGCATGGGAGACCTGTAAGACGCTCCCAGCTCCTGGCTTCGGATCAGCCCAACTCCAGCCGTTGTGGTTATTTGGCGAGTGAACCAGTGGATGGAAGACCTCTCTCTCTCTCTCTGCCACTGCCTCTCTGTAATTCTGCCTTTCAAATAAATAAATAAATATATTTTTTAAAAAAGATAACATTGATCCTATATCCATAGAGAAGAATTTCTCCTGTGTGCCTTTCTGGTATCATATTTCAGGATATTACTAAAATCCTTAGCTTTTAACAATCCAGTCAGATTCCCAGACTTCACAATTACTGGAGTAACTATCTTCTGAAACCAAACAGTATATATTTTATCAGACAAATGCCTGTTTAAATGTGTCACAAGGATGGAGTGTAAAAGTCCATTAACATAGATGCTATCACAAACAGGCCTTTAATAGTTTTCATTTGGAATACAAATCCCAAAGTGTCTAAGCAAAATGTTTACGTTAAGACTTATCAGAACTAATTACTCTTTTCTAGATAAAGTGATAAGGAAAAGGGAAAAGAAAAATCCAGAGTGGATTTCTTGGAAATAGAACAGGAGCATTGTGTGTGGTTGTGGATACTCTGATTTTTCACACATAAATCTGGAGGAACAGCATTTCAGCTTCCTAATTAAGTTCAGTGTGTAGACTCATTTCAAGCATCTGAATTTTGCAACCCCACTGACATACTCAGCCCACATGGCATGGCGATTTGCAAATGATTGCTTTAAGGAGCTAAAACTCTGAGATTAAAAAAAAAAAAAAAAACAGTGAAGTTCACACTATGTTTTGAAACTTCCTGACTCTTTAAGTGTTTTGAATGCTTAACACTGTTTGGAACCCATTTTTATTAAGTTTTTCCTTACAGTTTTTTTCCCAATTTGAAAAGAAAATTTCAAAGGCCAGTTAGCTGTGAAGTCGCTCCTACAAGCAGTTTTAATTACCTGACAAATGTTTCCTACACTTATCATACCCTTCTGCTGCTGAGAAAGCAAGCACCCCTTGAGAAAGGGATGGCTACATATATTTGTTTGTGTGTTTGTGAGTATCTGCAGATTTGAGAGTGTGTGTTTTTAAGTCAAGAGACAGCCACTTCCTTAGCATAGGCAACCAGCCTAGTGTACACAACAAGAAATCTGTTTAGATTGGTTCAATACTAAATTACTGTTATTGGTGTTTTCAGCACTTTGTATTCTAAAGGACCTAACTCTAATGTTCATTTCCTTCAAGATAGTTTCATATGCTGAAATTTGCTCTGGTAACCAGATGTCATGCTCCATTCTTTTAAAATCTCATTAGGTGGCCTTGTTCTCATTTCTAACACACTGTCTTCCTTGGATATTTAGGGGAGGAACAGATGCTCAGAGAAGATTCAAAAGATGAGGTAATGAGACTGACTTCCTATAAAACATCGCTGGGCAGTTAAGCACAGATTAAAAATCTATGGGGTGGGTGTTGTGGCATAGCAGGTTAAACTGTCAGAGGGGATGCCCACATGTCATATCAAAGTGCTGGTTTGAGTCCCAGCTACTTAGTTTCTAATACAGCTTCCTGCTAAAGCACCAGGAACAAGCAATGGATGATGACTTAAGTACTTGACTCCTTGCTACCCACACAGGAGATTCAGATGGAGTTCCTGACTCCTGGCTTTGACCTAGTCCAAACCTGGCTGTTGCAGGCAATTGGGAAGTGAACCAGTGGATGGAAGATCTCCCTCTCTTTCTCTCTTTCTCTGTCTCTGTTTCTCCCTATCTCTGTCGTTCTGCCTTTCAAATAAATAAATAATAAATAAGCCTTTTTAAAAATCTATCCATTTGCTATACCAAATAAATTCAAAAGAAAAATAAACATACATAAAATAAACTAGAACATTAGATATCAAAATGCTAAAAGTAAGTGGTTGCCTTAAGATAGAGAATATGAAAAATATTTTTTAAAAATCTACTTTTCTAATTCTCTGTAATAAATGTGTATTTCTTTTAAATGAAAAATTAAATTCTAACACATGATTTCTTTATATCATACAGAAAACAGTTTACTTGTCAGGTCACTTGTTTGACAATTACTGCAAGTGCTTCTGTGGACATCCTTTGGTTTTGTTGATAAGTAGTAGTGATTTATGCTTTCAAGTCTCCTCAAGATTTCTAAGCCTATTCATTTCATAATGATAATTCTTGGCTTACAGAAAATTGGGCCCTAAAAATTTGGTTGTAGCAATAGAGATAGAAACAACGATTTCCATCATCAAGGACACATTCTCACAGGGAACCTTTAAGGAAGAGATTAGGAATCTCTGTCTCCTTTAGATTTCTACAGAATTTTTTGTTTGTGAAGATTATTTTGCACTTAGCATTCATAATTGTTTATGTTTTAGTGTTCCTCATACACACTTGTTTCATCTATCAAATAAGTAATAAAGCTCCACATTTTTTAGAAACCTTTTTATTTAATGAGTACAAATTTCATGAGTACAACTTTAGGAATATAGTGATATTTAGGAATATAGTCTCCTCATAACTGCCCTCCTACCCCCACTCCCACCCCACTTCCTCCTCCCTCTCCCATCCCCAGTCCCATTCTACATTAAGATTCATTTTCAATTAACTTATATACAGAAGACCAACTCTATAATAAGTAAGGATTTCAACGATTTTCACACACACACACACACAAAATGTTTGAGAACAAGATTTACAGTTAATTCTCATAGTACAACTCATTGAGGCCAGAGGTCCTGCATTGGGGAGTAAGTACACAGTGACTCCTTTTGTTGATTTAGCAATTGACACTCTTATTTATGATGTCAGTGATCACCCGAGGCTCTTGCCATGAGCTGCCAAGGCTATGGAAGCCTTTTGAGTACATAGTCTCCATCAGTATTTAGACAAGGCCATAAGCAAAGTGAAAGTTCTCTCCTCCCCTCAGGGAAAGTACATCCTTCTTTGATGGCTGCTTCTTTCCACTGGGGTCTCACTCACAGAGATCCTTCATGTAGGACATTGTTTTTTATTTCACCAGTGTCTTGGCTTTCCATGCCTGAAATGCTCCCACAGGCTTTCCAGCCAGACCAGAATGCCTTAAGGGCTGATTCTGAGGTCAGAGTGCTATTGAGAAAGCTCCACATTAGGTGCCTTTGAAAAGACTTTAAATCAGTATTTGCAAAGATGTGTGAGCATCATGTACCTACCCAGATCAATCCTTGGGTGCAGTTGGGAGTTATGGATGGAATGAGTACAATCAACTAGGAGAGATTGTAAGTCACACAGACTGAGTTGGACCGAGAAAGCTCTCACTTTTCCTGAACATATGGGAAAGAGAACAACAAAACAAAATGGGGCTCCTCCAATGAGGAAGAAGAGGCTGAGCTTGTTAGGAATGGGGCCACCTGCAGCAGCAGATGATGTTCTTAATATGAAGGTGTAAGTAAAGATTTCAACATCAACAGGCTTGGCCCGGCGCTTTGGATCTGCTTCCATCTGTTCTTACGGTCGCTCGTCAGCCCCCTCCCCACCAGCAGCCAAAATGGTGAAGCAGATCGAAAGCAAGTCTGCTTTTCAGGAAGTCTTGGACAGCACAGGAGATAAGCTCGTCGTGGTGGACTTCTCAGCCACGTGGTGTGGGCCCTGCAAAATGATCAAACCTTTCTTTCATGCCCTCTCTGAAAAATTTAACAACGTGGTGTTCATTGAAGTAGACGTGGATGACTGCCAGGATATTGCTGCAGAGTGTGAAGTCAAATGCATGCCGACCTTCCAGTTTTTTAAAAAGGGGCAAAAGGTGGGTGAATTTTCTGGAGCTAATAAGGAAAAGCTTGAAGCCACCATTAATGAACTACTCTAATTGTGTTTTCTGAAAACATAACCAGCCTCCAGCTGTTTAAGATTTGTAATTTTTTTTTATTTACAAAAAGTAGAAATATGGAAACTATATACCCACCTGCCATCTGATTACAAATGACAATAAAGTATCAATTCTACCCTTTTAAAAAAAAGATTTCAACATCAAGAGAGGTGATTGTTCAAACAGTGGGATAGGGAGCAGGAAGAGAAAACAGAAAATTAGAATGCAAAAAAAATCAATCAGCAAAATTTCTAGCACTATATGTATACATTGAATGTAGAAACACAGATGGGTATCCACAGTCAACACCCACAATATGGTCACTTAGGTGCCCTATGCAGCTTACTTGTGTGATGCACTATTCTAATGTGCCTAAGGCACAATCTTATTTGTGTCTCCCAATTACTTTATTTTTCATGTATAGAAGACATAAGAAGCAGATAGAATATGGAAAAGACTCCTGCACAATTATAATATGATAAACCCAAGAATATAAATTGATTCATAATATAGACTCAATTGATGTGTTGCAAAACAATACAGGTTTTTTTAAGTTTATTTATTTGTAAAGCAAAGTGACAGAGAGAGAGGGAGAAACAGAGAGATCTTTCATCTACTGCTTCACTCCCCAAGTGGCTACGATAAGCAGACTAATCCAGGTCTCCCATGTGGGTGGCATTGATGCAAGTACTTGGTCCACTTTCTACTGATTTCACAGATAAGTTAGTAGGCAGCTGGATTGGAAGCAGAACAGCCAGGATCCAGACACTCTAATATGGGATGTCAGTCTCGAAGGCAGTAAGTTAACCATCTGTATCACAACACTAACTTCATATTTTTAATGCAGATTGTCTGATGTTTGCATTATGCCTTGCATTTTGCTCAGGGAGCACACAGGGACTTGCACATAATAAACATAAATATCTGATGAATGAGTAAGTGGGTGAGTGAATAAATTAGCAAGTTATAGAAACCAGAGAATATAATTCTCATGCGTAGAGGAGGAAAAGCAGTATCTTTTCTTCACCCACCCAAGGTTTTTGTCTGAGGAACCCACAACAAAAGACAGATTAACAGGAGAAAGCATCTAAGTTTAAATTTTATATAAACTAGACATGACATCAGCAGGACAGATGCTCTGGAAAATAACCTTGGGGTTGGCATTGGGTCACAGGAGCATCCCATATCAGAGCACCACTTCGAGTCTCTGTTGCTCTACTTCTGATTCGGCTCCCTGTTAATGTGCTTGGGAGAGCAGTGTAGACCCAAGTGCTTGGGCCCTGTGCCCACATGGAGAGATGGAAGCAGTTCCTGGCTCCTGGCTTCAGCCTCGCCCAACCCTGGTTGTTGTAGCCATTTGGGGAGTAAAACAGCAGATGGAAGGTCTCTGTCCCTCTCTCCCTCTCTCCCTCTCTCCCTCTCTCCCTCTCTCCCTCTCTCCCTCTGTCCCTCTCTCCCTCTTTCCCTCTCTCCCTCTCCCTCTCCCTCTCTCTCTCTCTCTTCTTCTGTATGTTTGTGTGTGTGCATCTCCCCCTCTCTCTATAATACTCTGTGCTCTGTCTTTTAAATAAGTAAATTAATATTTTTAAGAAGAAAAAGAAAATAATATTCTCAAGTAACATGACTGAAAAACATCAGCTACCTAAGAGACAAAGACCCAGTACCTCTTGAAATGTACAGGATCATTGTATAGGACAGAGAAATTAAAAATATACATGCAGCTATGCGAATTCTCAGAAGAATAAGTGATGAAACATTTTTCTTGAGGGACAGCCATGGATCAGCTGTCTTTGAAACTGATACTAAACAGAAACAAGATGTCTGATAACAATGTGAAGATAAGAATGCTTTAAATTCCCAAAGTAACATCAAGTAAAATGCAACATTGTGTGTAATATGGAAAATTCGGCAGATAAGACATGACTGCAAGGTAAAAGTACTGCTTCCTTTAAGCCACATATATAGATGCATCTTGAGACTTCCTGGTCATAGCCCATCTAGTCAATTATTTTAAATTTATGTATTTAAAAGGAAGGGTTACAGAGATGGAGGGAGATACAGTGAGACAGATCTTAGATCCACTGGTTCACTCCCCAAGTGACTGCAACAGCCAGGCTTCATCTAAGTCTGGAGCTTCATCTAAGTTTCCCAAGTGGGCCATCTCCTGCTACTTTCTTGGGCACATTAGCAGGGAAGTGGCTTGGAAGTGGAGCAACTGGGTGTCCATATGGAATACCAGAGGCATCACAGGTGGAGGCTTAACCTGCTAAGCCACAATGCTGGGCCCCCTTGTCAGTTCTTAAAGGAATTCAAAATCTGGCATCTAGAAGGAAGCAGCAGACGGCCTGTAATCAAATAATCACAGAAGGAATCATTTAAAAACTTTTGCCAAACCTTCCCTATACATGAAATATGAATGAAGAAATATCCTAATGAAGAGAATGAGAATAAATGAAATAATGTAAAGGAAAAGTTTAAGCCTTTGAAAGTCATGAACCATTGGAATGGGAGGTGGGGAATATGGAAGTGAGAAAGCAAAGTTTGAAGGGCAGGCTGCCAAAGTCCAAATCAAGTCTCTACCATGTACTATCTGAGCAAGTTCCTTAAGCTCTGAGATTCAGTTTATTCATTTCTAAAATGAGAGATTAAGTAAACACCTACTCTCGGAATTGTTGTGAGATTAAACTAAATGCAAGTGTCTTTTCCACCACTACAATCGTGTATAATAAAAATTTGATTCCAAAACCACACTGCTATATGTATTATAATTAAACAGGGCTTCTTCACACAATTAAAGTTTACCTCCTTCATTTATGAACCGATGCAAATTATTCCCTATGTTTCAGCAGAATAAAGGAGATGGCTTTTTTTTTCTTAAAGATTTATTTATGTATTTGAAAGTTTTACAAAGAGAAAGAGAGAGAGAAAGACAAAGAGAAAGAGAGAGATTTTCCATCTGCTAGTTCACTCCCCAAATAGCCCAAACAGCCAGGGCTGGGCCAGGCTGAAGCCAGGAGACTGAAAACGCATTCTGATCTCCCATCAGGGTGTAGGAGCCCAAGCATCTGGGCCACATTCCACTGCTTTCCCATGCAGAGAGCTGGAATGGAAGCTGAGGAGCCAGCACATGAACTGGCTTGCTGCTATAGGATGTAGGCATCCCAAGTGGCAGCTTACACCACTGTTCCATAATACCTGCCTGTAAAGGATATGGCTTTGAGAAGTAGCCTTTCTATTACATTTGGTATTGATTCTATAACAAATTACTCTCTATGGTTTGGTGAGTTATTTCATATGAAATTTTCTTGGTAGAAAAATATCAACATTCAAATTTTAAATTACTGGGACCAGTGTTGTGGAGTAATAGGTTAAGCTGCCACATGCAACACTGGCATCCCCATATGGGCACTGGTTCAAGCACCAGCTGCTTCACTTCCAAACCAGCTCCCTGTTAATGTGCCTGGGAAAGCAGCAAAAGATGGCCCAAGTTCTCGGGCCCCTGCACCCACATGGGAGACCCAGAAGAAGCTCCTGGCTCCTGGTTTTGGCCTGGCCTACCTTTTGCTTTTATGGCCATTTGGTGAGTAAACCAGCGGATGGCAGATTCTCTCTCTCTCTGTCATCCCCCTCCCCCATCATTCCCTCTAACTCTCTGTAATTCTGCCTCTCAAATAAACAAAATAAATCTGAAAATTAATTAATTTTTAAAAACCTAAATTTTAAAATATTTTGTTGGCACATGTGTTCTTCAATCAAGAAACATTATAGATTATGTGCTATAGCAGCAGGAGTGGATAGTGACTATGAGGTGACTAGAATAGAATGCACATGGACAAAGAGAACAAGCTCAGCACCAGTGACACTCGCCCAGGTATTTTATGTGACCCTAACAATCAATTTTTTTTATTTCTAATTTTAACTGGCAGGCAACAATTGTACATATTTATAGAGTAACATTGTTTAAGAGAAAGGATAAAAAAGAGCAATGGAAATATCTGATGTGCAGACAAGAAAGGAGAAACAGAAAAAAATAAATGCCCTCCATAGTGAAATGTACCAAGTGTTGTTCTTCACCAACCTTGCAAAACATGTGTGCAAGAACACACACACACACACACACACACACATTTCTGATCACCACTCATCTCCAACTTAGATAAGAGAAGAAGAAACTTTTGTGATATGCAGCTACCCTCACCCAATAGCCTGCAAGATAAAAAAATAACAATAACTAAATACAGAGTCCTGGAAGTGAGGAGGGATAGGCAGAATAAAGAAAAGCATCATCTACTAGTTATCTCAGTCCTTTTCCAATTTAGTGATCTTTTTGGTAGATGGCTTGAGTCAGAAAATATTCAGAAAGATAAAAATAGAACAAATGAGATAATAAAGCACAGTGGTTAATGTGGAGATATTAAAGTATTATCGTTAGACAGACACAGACAACGTTGTGCTGGTAATTGGGAGGGCAATGAGACCTTATTCTGAATTTGCCAATTTCCATGGTACAAACACTGATTTTAAGTTCTTACCATGACATCAGTCATTCCAAACAATTATTAAATATTTAAAAATTGCTTATTGCAAACTAGTTCAAGACAGCTCCAGCACACCACTGACTATAGCTTTATAGCCTTATGGCAAGCCATGTTGTCTCACAGCAGTACACATTCCTCTTCTGTAAGTTACCATCACAATGTTATTATTATCCTATCACTATATTGTGTTACTATTCTCACAATCATTATGTTCATCATCTTCAATACTACTCTATCTGTTATTCTATTTGTTATTTTAATCCTACTTATAGCCATAGCTCCCAATCTGTTTTTTTTTTCTTTATTTGAAGGGCAGACAAAAACAGAGAAGAGATCTTCCATCAGCTGGTGTACACTCCAAATGCCAGCAGAAGCCAGGGCTGGACCAGGTCAAAGCCAAGACCTCAGAATTCTATCCAGGAACCCCAAGTAGATGGCAGGGGCTGAAATACTTGAATTTCACTGCTATCTACCAGGGTGTGCATTAGCAGGAAACTGGAATCAGAAGCAGAGCTAGGACTCAAGCCCAGGCATTCTAATAGGTGATACAGATACCCCAAATAGTGTCTTTTTAAAAGATTTATTCATTTATTTAAAAGGCAGAGTTCTATATAGAGAGGGAGAGGCAGACAGAAAGAGAGAGAGAGAGAGAGAGAGAGAGAGAGAGATCTTCCATCTGCTGGTTCATTCTCTCGATGGCTGTAATTGCCAGCAATGGGCCAGGTTGAAGCTAGAAGCCAAGAACCCCCTCCAGGTCTCCCACATGAGTGCAAGGACTCCAGCACTTGGGCCATCTTCCACTGTCATTCCCAGGCCATTAGCAGGAGGTTAGATTGGAAGCAAACCAGCTGGAACTCAAACTGGTGCCCAAATATGGATGCTGGCACTGCAGGCAGTGGCTTTACCCACTATGCCACAATCCCAGGCCCCCAAGTGGTGTCTTAAAAATTTTTCATTTATTTATTTTAAAGGCAGAGTGACAGAGAGAGGGGGAAAAACAGGGAGAGAGATATTCCATCCACTAGTTCATTCCCAAAATACCTGCAATAGCTAGGCTAGATCAAGCTAGATCAAGCAGAGGCCAGGAGCCAGGAACTTCATCAGGGTCTCCCAAGTGAGTGGCAGGAGCCCAAGTACTTGGGCCATCATCTGCTGCCTCCCAGGTGCGTTAGTAGGAAGCTGGATTAGAACAGAGACAGGACTCAATCACAGGAACTCTGATATAGGATGTGGGTATCCCAAATGGTATTCCACTGTGCCACAATGGCCTCTCCCCAAGTGGTATCTTAACCACTGCACCAACAGACTACCCCAAAGCTCCCAGTCTTTATGCCAAAAGTGTCAAGTCTCATACCAAAATCTCTAAGAAACACTATAGGGTTTTTTGTTTACATAGAGTTTGATTTATTTATTTGAAAGAGTGACAGAGAGAGAGGGAGAGACAGAAAGAAAGAGATCTTCCATTCACTGGCTCACTCTCCATGTACCCACAACAATCAGGGTTGGTCTAGGCTGAAGCCAGTAGTGAGGAATTCCATCTGGGTATCCCACATGAGTAGCAGAAACCCAAGTTTTTGGATCATCACCTGCCCCCTCTTGGGCACATTAACAAGAAGCTGGATCAGAAATGTAGAGTAGCTGGGACTTGAACCAGGCACTCTTACACAAGATGTGAGCATTTCAAGTGTGGGTCCAAACCACTGCACCACAACACCCACCCCCACTAGGGTTTCTTTAAGACAAAATTAATAGAGGCTGACATTGCGGCACATCAAGTCCCTGCTACACTTCCTCCAATGCAGCTTTCTGCTTATGTGCCTGGGAAGGCAACAGATGATGGCCCAAGTACTTGAATTTCTGCAACATAGGTGAGAGACCAGGATAAAGTTCTTGGCACTTGGCTTTGGCCTAGCCTAGCTCTGGCTGTTGTGGGCATTGAGGGAATGATCATAGCAGATAGAAAATCTTTCTTTTTCTCTGTCCTTCCCACTCTCTCTGTCACTCTGCCTTTCAAATAAATAAACAAATAAATAAATAAATATCTAAGACACAAGTAATTACATAAAATTAAGTTTCCAAATATCCAAAGAATTCTTCGGGTTATCTAGGTTCTTGTAGTTCAACATTTTCTTCCAGGGAAGTAATCTCATAATGTGCCTAACCTGTTTTGTGTTGTAAGTATCTAATTTCAATTTTATTTTATGGTTGCCTGCTTATGTGTTCTAAAGGCATGATCAAATCCAAATCTTAATGGAAGCAGAGCTTATATCTTCCTAAAACACCTCCAGGAAATCACTATACAACCAGACAATTGGATATACAGGCACCGCACAATTTGTATGCATAAAGGAAGTGGGAATACTTGATGACTGAAAATGAAAACACATTTTTTAGAGTTGGATGTTAAAAAACCTATGGCAGAAGAGAACAAGCCGAGTGTGTTAGCTAGAATTTTGCTGCATCAAATATTTCTGGAAATGAGTGGATCATTGGCTGGGTCTTAGATATTTTTAAAGAAATGTTGTTATGTGAGCAGTTTCATTGGAAAGGCATTTTTTTGTAATAAAATTTAATGCCAAGACCAGTTTGGTATGCGCTGAACCAAATATTAAAAGTTGATGTATGTCTCACTATATTTGTTAATTGAGTCTTTCAATAAGATAAGATAAGATAAGAACATCTTTGGTTCCATATGTCTGAACCATTTGGAATTCTGCAGCTTTAAAAACACTGAAAATATATAGCAACTGACCAAATTAATTATAGTGGTGTTTCTTAAACCCAGTGAGGAATTATATACAGCCTATGTTCTAGGGTTAAAATTTAGATTTATACAGTTACAGACTGAAACTTTTCACGTAAAATCTAAGCTTGGAGAGACTTTTGTGTGTGTGTATGTTAAATTTCTTTAAAATTACTACTTATAATTTTAGACTACAGAGCCCTGAAAGTTAAAATTCTTTTTTTAACTACTCCAATTTATGGATGGGCAGAGAGAGAGCGAACTTACATTGATGTGAAATATTGCATATTGACTGTCTTTCTCTTACTCATTTTTCTATGAATGTTTATTGAGCTAATTTTTATTCACCACTAAAATGTAATTAAAATGTAGAAATGTAGGGCCTAGCAGAAATTTAAGTCATTAAGACTATCTGAAATATGAAGTCATATTTGAAAAAGTTTACATGTCAAAATTATAGACTTGTATGTCAAATATATTTTAGGGATGATAAGGAACAGTGTGTGTTGTGATTATAGTATATACCATCAGTCACAACATAACCTGAAGTATGTCCCAAAGAAACACAGTAAATATTCAGGTCATTGGTTCTGCCTGTGTGACTTAGAATTTTCTCCTAAAGACTGAGGTTTCTTTTCCTTTTTCAATAGCTGCTTGTAACAATGAAATTAAAGGTGGCCTTCTAATTCCTGACATGATGGAGAACTTAAATGGGCCAGGGTATCCCGCTCCTGAGCTCAGCCTTGGGGATGATGCAGAAGTGTGTGTGTGTGTGTTTGTGTGTGTGCGCGCGTGCTCGCGTTGAAGTAAGGGGGGCTGTGACACCAGAATACTAAATGAAAACTGTGAGGAATCACTAGAGTCAGAGAAAGTAGTTGGACCCCCATTGCTGAAGATGAAGATGGAGTTGAGTCTAGAGTCACCCATCCTAATGGGAGGAGTGCCAGTTATACTCTTCAGTTTCACCAACATTTTTCTGGGACAGCTCTTTCCTGAGGATGGCATTACTATGGGAGAGAAAGTAATAAGAATAGCACCACTTAGAAGTTGTAGGGTGGAATCGGCATTGTGGCACAGCAGGTATCCCATATGGACCCTGGTTCCAGTCCCTACTCCTTCACTTCAATCCAGCTCCCTGCTAATATGACTGATGAAACAGCAGAAGATGGCCCAAGTGCCTGAGCCCCTGCCCTCCCCGTGGGAAACCCGGAAGGAGTTCCAGGCTCCTGGCTTCAGCCAGTTGTTGCCATCTGAGGAGTGAATCAGAGAATAGAAGATGTCTCTGTCTCTTCCTCTCTGTAACACTGCCTTTCAAATAAATACATATTTTTTAAATTACACAGTTTAAAAAAAAAAAAAAAGAAGTAGGGAAATATCCGGACAGCACTCAAGTTCATCTGTTTTTAGGAGCAGATAAATGAAGCTATTGGCAAATAGGGTGACCACTCCACCTCCATCTCATGAGCTAATTGTTTAAAACTCAGGAAAAAGAATAAATCCCAGTGTAGACGTATAGGGTGTTCCCTGAGTGTCAGGATTACTTGAGATGGGGAGAAATAGCAGACGTGAAGATCAGATTATGTTCTGTCCCAGACTTGGAATTTCCCAAAAGGAAACCCCTCGAGACAAAACTGAACACAAATACTTTATCTATGGAAGAGGCAAATGGACTAATCCAGTGATTAAAACCTTGGCTCTGGGGCCATGGCAGGACAGGCATTTAGGAAGTTTCTTCCACTCTTGGTTGAGAGGAGCGCCACGGAAATGGTAACCACAGGAGGCGTTATGCTCCCTGAAAAATCTCAAGGAAAAGTGTTGAAAGCAATGGTAGTAGCTGTTGGATCAGGCTCTAAAGGAAAGGGTGCAGAGATTCAACCATTTAGTGTGAAAGTTGGAGACAAAGTTATTCTTCCAGAATACAGAGGCATTAAATAGTTCTAGAAGACAAGGATTATTTTCTATTTAGAGATGGTAAAATTCTTGGAAAATACATAGATTGAAATCTGTTTAAACGGTATCACATGAACCTTCCCATTCCACTGAAGTTCTGAAATCTTTCCTCATGTAAATAATTTCCTTCTCTTTTATAATAAACTAATGCTACATAAAATAATGCCACCATTGTCTCTAAACTTTGGTTTCACTGTCCTGGTGTAAACATTTACAAATTATATATACACACACAAACACACACACACACACATATATATATATAAAACTTTGTAGGACCAGCTGCATTACTCCCTCAATTCAGTGAGTGAATTTTAGTAAGTGGTTGGTTAACAATCATAAGAGCAGGATCAGGACACTTTAAGTTAAGGGAGGGAAGATGGAAGAGTGCAGCTAGCATCTGTATTCAAGGTACTGCTCAGTTTTAAGAGTACCTATATTTAAGTCTAGGCTATACTTTTTTTTTTTTTTTTTTTGACAGGCAGAGTGGACAGTGAGAGAGAGAGACAGAGAGAAAGGTCTTCCTTTTGCTGTTGGTTCACCCTCCAATGGCCGCTGCGGCCAGCACACCACGCTGATCCGAAGGCAGGAGCCAGGTGCTTCTCCTGGTCTCCCATGGGGTACAGGGCCCAAGCACTTGGGCCATCCTCCACTGCACTCCCTGGCCACAGCAGAGAGCTGGCCTGGAAGAGGGGCAAATGGGACAGAATCCGGCACCCCAGCTGGGACTAGAACCTGGTGTGCCGGCGCCGCAAGGTGGTGGATTAGCCTATTGAGCCACAGCGCCGGCCAAGGCTCTACTTTCTATTCTAGCTTCCTGTTACTATGCATCTTGGGAGGCAATAGGTGATGCCTCAAGTACTTGAATCCCTGCCATGTATGTAGGCAACCCAGATTGAAATTCCTGGCCCTGGATTTAGCCTGGCCCAGCCTTGGCTGTTCTGGGCATTTGGGGAGTGAATGAGCAAGTGAGAGTTTCTTTCTCTCTTTAAAGATTAATTTATTTCTTTGAAGGCAGAGTTAGAGAGAGGCAGAGACAAAGAGAGAGAGAAAGGTCTTCCTTCTGCTGGTTCACTCCCCAGTTGGCCGCAATAGCTGGAGCTTCGCCAATCCAAAGCCAGGAGCCAGGAGCTTCTTCCGGGTCTCCCACGTGGGTGCAGGGACCCAAGCACTTAGGTCATCCTCCGCTGCTTTCCCAGGCCATAGCAGAGAGCTGGATCAGAAACTGAGCAGCCAGGACTCAAGCTGGCGCCTATGTGAGATGCCGGCTCTGCAGGCGGCAGCTTTACCCACTATGCCACAGTGGAGACCCCAGAAGTTTCTTTCTCTCTCTCTCCCTCCCTCCCTTTCAAAAATAATGAAAACAAATAATGAAATAAACTTCAGTTTAAAAATGCACCTACATAATAGAAAGAATTGTGACTCCTTTGAGAAATGGCTGACTCTAGGGCTGGAGCAGAGAATATGAAAAAGAACCTGGCAAATGTTAAGTGCTAAAAAAAAATCAGAATGTGAAAGACACACAGAGACCAAATAAAAGATCTCCAAAAGCCCAAATATGGAACTATTTGAACAACAGAATCACAGGACTGTCCACTCTTCCGAAAGCAATTCAATGCGATACCAATCAAAAAACCAAAGACATTCTTTTTACATATAGAAAAAATGATGCTGATATTCATATGGAAACACAGGAGACCTTGAATGACTAAAGCAACAAAAACAAAGCTGGAGGCATCACAATACCAGATTTCAAGACGTACTAGAAGGCAGTTATAATCAAAACAGCCTGGTACTAGTAAAACAAACAAACAAACAAACAAACAGATGGATAGACCAATGGAACAGAATAGAAATGCCAGAAATCAACTTATATTTGATCAAGGAGCTAAAACCATTCCCTGGAGCAAGGACAGTCTCTTCACCAAATGGTGCTGGGAAAACTGGATCTCCACATGCAGAAGGATGAAGCAGGACCTCAGCCTTACACCTTACACAAAAATCCACTCAATATGGATTAAAGATCTTAATCTATGGCCTAATACCATCAAATTACTAGACAACACTGGAGAAACCTTGCAAGCCATTGGCATTGGTAAAGACTTCTTAGAGGGGCCAGTACTATGGTATAGTGGGTAAAGCCAGCACCTGTGGTGCCAACATCCCATATGGGTTCCAGTTCAGCTCCTGGCTGCTCCACTTCTGATTCAGCTCTCTGCTTTGACCTGGAAAAGCAGTGGAAGATGGCCCAAGTTCTTTGGGTCCCTGCACCCATTGGGGAGATCCAAAAGATGTTCCTGGCTCCTGCCTTCAGACTAGCACAGCTCCGGCTATTGTGGCCAATTGGAGCGTGAACCAGCGAATGAAAGACCTCTCTCTCTCTCTGCCCCTCTTTCTGGCTCTGTGTAACTCTGACTTTCAAATAAATAAATAAATCTTTAAATAATAATTAAAAAAAAAACTTCTTAGAAAAGACCCCAGAAGCACAGGCAAAATGGGATTACACCAAATTGAGAAGCTTCATGGGGCCAGGGCTGTGGCTTAGTGGGTAAAGCCACCGCCTGCAGTGCCAGCATCCCATATGGGCACCAGTTCAATTCCCGGCTGCTCCACTTCCGATCCAGCTCTCTACTACAACCTAGGAAAAGAGTAGAAGGTGGAGCTCCTGGCTCCTGGCTTTGGATTGGCGCAGCTCTAGCTATTGCAGCCAACTGGGAGTGAACCAGTGGATGGAGAACCCCACCCCACCCCTCTCTCTTACTCTCCTTCTCTCTCTGTGTAACTCTTTCAAATAAATAAATAAATCTTTTGAAAAAATTGAGAAGCTTCTGTGCTGCAAAAGTACACTCAGGAAAGTGAAGAGGCAACTGACGGAATGGGAGAAAATATTTGCAAACAATGAATGGAAGATTCTCTCTCTCTCTCTCCCTCTCTCTGCCTCTGCCTCTCAAATAAATAAGTAAATCTTAAAAAAAAAAAAAAAAGTTCTGTCCCTTAAAGATAGGCTCTGATTTTAAGTAATTCAAATTGGTTAGGAAAACAGTACCTGGGGTTCAAGATGTCATGTTTGGACCCCATTTTTGTTTGAATCCTACTTACTAATTGGGTGACCTTGGGCATACTGTTTAAGTAACTTGCACCTTACTTTCCTATTAATGGGACCTAACCTACCACCTAGGGATGTTATGAATTTTAAATGAGGTAGTAGATATAAAGTACTTACACAGTGCATGGCACACTGAAATAGTAAATGCTTAATAACTTCAGCTGTTACTTTTGTAACTTGAGAAAATTTTCCACTCTGGGACAAATTTAAATTTTTGGAGATGTATTTGTTTATTTGAAAAGAAGAATGGAAGAAATGTGTGTTAAGACCAGTGTTGTGCAACAGCAGGTAAAGCCTCCACCTGTGAGGCCAGCATCCCAAGTGGATGCCCCTTAGAGTCCCAGCTGCTCCACTTCCAATCCAGTTCGCTGCTAATTTGCTTGGGAAAGCAGTAGAGGATGGCCCAAGTGCTTGGATCCCTGCTACCCATGTGGGAGACCCAGATGAAGCTCCTGGTTCCCGGCTTTGGCTTAGCCCAGCTCTGGCTGATGCAGCCATTTGGGAGTGAACTACCAGATGAAAGATCTCTCTCCCTCCCTCTCTCTCTCTCTCTCTCTCTCTCTCTGTGTGTGTGTGTCTGTAACTTTGCCTTTCAAATAAATAAAATAAGTATTTTGTTAAAAAAGAATGTGTGTGTGTGTGTGTGAGAGAGAGAGAGAGAGAGAGAGAGAGAGAGAATATCTTCCATCCACTGGTTCACTCCCCAAATGTCTACCACAACCAGGGCTGGACCAGGCTGAAGCCAGGAGCCAGGAACTCCATCTAGGTCTGTCACATGGCTTCAAGGGCCCAAGTACTTGATCCATCTTCTACTACTTCCAGACACATTAGCAGGGAGCTGCATCAAAACCAGTAGTAGCTGGGACTCAAATGAATGGCACTCTTTTCTTTGGGGATGCTGGCTTTGCAAACAGGGCAAACCATGGTGGCCCCAGTATTTTTACTTTAGCTAACAAGGGCTGCATTTGTGTCACAGGCAGAATCTACCCACAAAGTGAGCAAGCAGATGGAAGATTTCTCCCTCTGTCTCTGTAACTCTGACTTTCAAAACTAATAAATCTTTTTTAAAAAACCCTACCCACAGTTCTACTGGCATAATACTTTTTTTCCACACAAAACTAAGTGGAAAACAGAAAAAATTCACATTAGGCATCACAAAAATTAATGTAAAGCATAAAAAGCAGACATCTTATTTCACAACTTGGAAAATAAATATTTTAATACATTTATATTTTTCGATGCCCTCCAAGACTATTTGTTGTATGAATTAATAGGCTGATGTTTTTATTAACTAAAAAGATGAAGTATGGGGCCAATGCTGTGGCGTAGCGGGTAAAGATGCTGCCTGCAGTGTCAACATCTCATATGGGTACCCGTTCGAGTCCCAGCTGCTCCATTTCTGATCCAGCTCTCTGCTATGGCCTTGGAAAGCAGTAGAAGATGGCCCAAGTCCTTGGGCCCCTGTACTCATGTGGGAGACCTAGAGGTAGCTCCTGACTCATGGCTTCAGATCGACGCAGCTCCAGCCATTGTGGCCATCTAGGGAGTGGACTGACAGATGGAAGACCTCTCTCTCTCTGTGTCTGCCTCTGTAACTCTACCTTTCAAATAAATAAATAAATCTTTAAATAAATAAATAATTTTTTAAAAAAATTAAAATATGAATTGTAAGAAGACAATGTTAAACTTGATTTGCGTCTAATTTTTATGAATATTGAGGGATGGAAAATATTATATTTTCATCACTCATTCACAAGCTCACTGCTAACACCCCTATAACAAAAGACAGGATAGCAACAGAAAAGCACAATAAATTTGGTTAATCAAAGTTTTATATCAAATAAGATCTTTCAGAATTGAATCTTGAAAAGCCAAGTAAAAATCATGCATTTCTATGCTCAGGTTTTAATAAAACATGGTCAATAGTATAGCCATACAATTGGACAAAAAGGGAACATGATCTAATGATAATAAACTGGGGGATGGAGGACTTGGCAAGGGTTTTTTTTTTTTTTTTTTTTTTTTTGTCTTTAGGTATGGGGCAGGACCCCTTTGGAATGGAGGTCTTCTGACCTACTCTCAGGCAAGGTTGGTGAGAATTCCTTTATTGCCATGCTTCAGGGGAGAAAGGCCATGGACTATCTGGGGCCTTCTGACTTGTGTGGTTTTCTCAGTTGCCAAGATGTCATATTTCAGGGTATGATGTTCTGAGCCTCCACAATATACTTCTCTTTCTGGTTCAGAAATAATAGTATGTGAGGCCCGAGCTGTGGCACAGTGAATAAAGCCACTACCTGCAGTGCCGGTTCTAGTCCTGGATGCTCCACTTCTGATCCAGCTCTCTGCTAAGGCCTGGGAAAGCAGTAGAAGATGGCCCAAGTGCTTGGGCCCCTGTACCTGTGTGGGAGACCCGGAAGAAGCTCCTGGCTCCTGGTTTCAGATCGGTGCAGCTCTGGCTGTTGCCGCCATTTGGAGAGAGAACGAGCGGATGGAAGATCTCTCTCACTCCCTACCTCTGCCTCTCTGTAACTCTAACTTCCAAATAAATAAATAAATCTAAAAAAAAAAAGAAAAGAAAAGAAAAGAAATAATAGTGTGACAGTCTTTGCTGGATCACCCTTATCTAGTTTAATATCTCAGGACTTCCGTTTCTGAAATCCTTGATACCCAGCCCACCTGGGCTATTTTCGGACTATTTTTTGTTCCGTAGACACAGTCATGCTTCTCCTCTGATCATATGGTTTCCTTGGCTGGCAGAGTTCTCCATATCTCCAGCTTACATGTGGAATCCTACCTGTTTTTAAACAAAGTAACCATATTGTAATCCTCCTGGATTCTGTGAGTCATAAATACATGCATTGCACAGTGGAGTTGACTTGTTTCTGTTCTACAATGTCAGTGGCCTCTGTTGGGAAGATTTGAAAGGCTATGGTGATTCAGTGACTGGGGACTGGATGTGGCCAGAGATGTCTTCACTCACTCGCAATTGGCCTTCTAGGAACTTCACTCACGTCTGGCACCTAGACTGGATTGACTGGACAGTACGGCTCATCTAGGCTGTGGACAGATGTATCTCTACAGGGACTCCCCATGTGGCCCCACCTTCTCACAATATTGTAGCCTTAGAGTTCCAAGAGTAAGCGTCTCAGCAAGCAAGTCCCACCCGCTTTTGAAATCTCTTAAATAATCTCCAATATGAACCCTTTCGCTATGTCCCCTCAGCCAGTACAAAATTGCTTCAGCTTTTTAGCCATTTGAATATTTATTTTCATATTCATTTTATGTTCCCATCTGTCCCCTATAAGCTCCTTGAGGGCAAGAGCCAGGTTTTACTCTTCCGTGTTTTCCCTGAAGCAGTTAATAAGGCACTTTCTTTACTATATTGTATATATTGAACAAATATCTGTTGAACCAAAAAGAGAATCCTCCCTGAAGTGTGTTAATTTCTTAAATAGTCACTAGGAAAAAAGCACTTTCATTTGGGAGTACATGAATGATGTCAAGCCTTAATAATCGTACAAACAGGAATACTATTTGGCAGTTGGCAGAGAGGAATCGGGTAACCACTGTGAAGTGGTTATTTCCAATCAACCATGCATCCATGGATGGTTTGTGAACCATGGTTAATTTAATATCCCCACATGCTTATTAGAAGTATTCAGCCTCTTGCTGTAATCAACTTGTTTATATATTTACAAGTAATGACTTTCTGGTTATTTTAATTAAGAAACCCTTTATTCATTAGATCTGTTGACTAATACAATCCCTTCCAATGGGACAAACTAGTATTTATTTCAGTTGTAGGAAGAGCATGTTGACAAATTGCCAATGATATCCATGCAGAGGTCTTCATTCATGTATTAATGGAAAAATTACATCACATAAATGTTCTGGGGAGCAATTTTGCAATATGTATCAAATGATGTTAAATTGTGCATATCCTTCAACTGAATAATTTTTCTTCTAGGAATTCATTCTACAGTAGTTACACAAGTATATGAACATGATGTTAATTGAAGCAATGGTTATAAGAAGACCTACTTGGAAATACCACAAATGTGTATTAATGGAGCACTGGTAAAATGAATATAGCTTTATATGAAATGAAATAGCTTTATGATAGACTGCTCTATAGTTGTTTAAAAGAATGGAAAAGCTATATGAAATGGCACTGAAACACAGCCATGATACATTGCTGATCAAAGTATGTTGCAGGACAGCACATATATCATGCTGTTGTTTGTGTTAAAAACAAAAACACCAGCATGTGTTTATAACTTGTAGAAATTTAACCAGGACCAGAGCTGTGATGTTGTGGGGGAAAATGGAGGAAAAAAAACTAAGGTAGAAAAGAAGACTGGTTATATTTAGTAATTCTGGCAATCAAAATAGGTTGTGATTTTTTTACTCAAAATTGTAATTCTGGTTCCAGGGAGCTCCTCCCTTTCTCTGTCAATGTGTCTTCCGATTGGGAAGACTCAAACCCTTCATTCTTTCAGACTGCTTTTGGGATTTCCCAGCCTACAACCCTCCCTCTGTTCTAGACTGGTTGCTAGAAGAGTCATCCTTATTGCCAGCAGTCTGTCTACACATAGTCATCAGGGCTTTCCATTATCTAGTACAAATTCCAGCTCTTTTGGAGGGAAGTTGGGCAAACAGCCACCCTGTTTGCTCTGGGGAGGAAACATCCTCCAGTAGACGGTTCCCATTTACAGTGCCAGGTGCCAACTCTCGAGACTCCACAGGATGAGAGGCAGTCTTTCTGTGGGCAAGGGGACCCCTGGTCAGAATGCCCTTCCTGCCTTCCCCATTCTCTGAATGGTACTCATTCTGCAGTACCCACTCACACCAGGATGAGAACCCACTTAGTTTTATGGTTCTCAGAAATTCCTTCTTCATGAAACTCCTCCAGCTCCTCACTTGTCACTCTATCATTCTTCTTTTATGGCCATGTGTACAAGTCCCTCAGATGTATGTGAAAACTCCATAACAGTAGAAATCATGTCTCTTACACTGAAGGACTAATTTATTGGTTGATTGAATGATCAAATTTCCTTAGGCTTTGCTAGCTTGTGAGTATAACAGGGTCACAGAATCTATACTTTGCTGACTTTTGTCCCCATCTGCACCTGTGGGAACCTGTCCTCCTACAGTGCCCCACAAATATTTCAGGGAGTCATCCTGTAGCATCTCACCAGTGCTCAAACTCTGGCCCATCAGCTGTCCAGATCTGCTATCCTGTGGCCTACATTTCTTTCTTCATTTCTTGCTCTGGCCCCCTGCCAGGCCTCAAAGCCCCCTACTGGGCACCACTGTTGCTTCCGCTGGATACCATCATGTTCACTAGGCTCCAGCCTCCTGCAGACACAACTACAATTATATTTCTTTGTGCTTGCCACACTGCTGTGAACCTAACAGTCTCGCACAGACATTAGCTGTTGAATGAAGGATGATATTCACTAGGACATGCTTTGATTTACTTTTCCAATGGTGGAGATAGGTTGCACTGATTTATCCTCATGCTCTCTCCAGTCACCCTTGGGACTGACAGCAGATATTTGTGAAGTGGTTTTTCAGGGCTCAAGGTATATAGTCAAGAGCTATTGAGTAAAGTAATCCTACCTGCCAGGATTGCCAGCCTAAATCAATGGGTTCTGCTCTGACGTGTTTTGATCCTTATATGGAAGCTTCCTTTCTCTGTGTTTTCAAAGTTCAAATCCAAGTAGGAGTTGATCTCAAATTTCAAGAAAGTTCAACTCACACCTCAAACAAGGTTGCTTTGTGCCCATCTGCTAGGCCAAAGAGAGAGTCTCCTAATGTAGTTCTCACAAGGGGAGAACTGGGGAAGTAAAGCAATCAAAGCAATGCCTTCCCTGTAAGGAGCGGTGCAGGAAAGTGCACCCAGGAATGAATGGACAAATGTGCTGTGATGGATGCAAGTGTGGAGGAAGGATGGTCAGAAGAAGCTTTATGGGTGTTTGTTTCTTAGCCCTGGTGCTTAACAATATTACCATTCAAATGGTTCCTAGAGACTTTGAAGTTAATAGCTCCTGGGAAAGGGAAAGGTTCACACTTGGGGTACCAACTCACTAGACCCAAGGTCAAGTAAACCTGGTGGTGTGAAATGCTCACAATAGAGGCTCCAATGGTGGCAATTCTATTTAGGGTTTCTTTCAAAATATCTGAAAGAATATGGAAACACTCTATGTTTAATAGAAGGCAAAAATTAACTGTATATTCTTTGATGGTCTTAGTAAAAAAAAATGCTTTCAAATCATAAAAATTAGGTTAACGACAACTTCCTGTGACATCTAGCCATTGAGAAGTTGTTACATACAGGCGAAAAAAAAGCTAATGATCTCAAATATATGATAGTTTAGTAATGGACATGACCTTACAACTTTTTTTAAAGGTAGCAGCTATCAAATTTGCCCAAACTAATTTGATACAAATATTTTTGGAATTTCTAGGACATCTCTGTTATATGGCTATCATTCCAGGAAAACACCATAAATAATTTTATTCCTATACAAAGGGGAAGTTGAGAGTTATTTTTTGCCTAAAAAAAGGATCACTATCCCTTGTATTATAGTATATAACATGAGATCCAACTTACACAAATGTGTTTTCTAATCATGTTTCTTTCTTCTTTAAATTCCACTCTCATGGGTTCTTTTTCAATTACAAAAGTAGTGTTTATCTTTAAAGGGCACTTTAGATTTGTGTGACACTTTGTACTATTTAAGCCTGCCCCTTCCCATCCCCCACCTCTGTTGGTTATAGCTGCCCTGTGAAAGAGTGAGCCAGGGAAGAATTCTCCCCCTGTATTTTGTTTCATCTTCATTGTTTCCTTAAATATATCATGAACACATGCTTGTTGTGAAATATCAAAATGATTAAAAGCCTAAAGTGGAAGTCTTTTTACCCCACACATCACTTTCCAGTTTTTTTTTTTTTTCACCAAGTTAAAGGTATTGTACTGTTTCATAGAAAAGCCCACTGAGGAGTGGTAGTAATGTTTTTTTGTGATTTTTTAAAGATTTATTTATTTATTTGAGAGGCAGAGTTACAGAGAGAGAGAGAGAGAGAAACAGAGAGAGAGAGAGAGACAGAGAGAAAGATCTGCAAGAGTCAGGGCTGGGCCAGGCCGAAGCCAAGAACCAGAAGCTTCTTCTAGGTCTCCCACGCTGGTGTAGGGGCCCAGGCACTTGGGTCATCTTCCACTGCTTTCCCAGGACATCAGCAGGGAGCTGGATCAGAAGTGGAGCAGCTGGGACTCAAACCGGCACCCATCAGGATGCCAGTGCCTCGGGCGGAAGCTTCACCTACTACACCACAGCACAGGCCCCAGTAATGTTTTCAACCTAGAGAAGTGGACACCAAACCTGACTGTGTGTCAAAATTTTCTGGGTGTTCTAAAAGCACAGATTCCAGCAGCTTACCACAGATCTACCGAATCAGAATCTAAGTGCTGTGGCTCTGAACAGGATACCATCCAAAATGACACCTTGACATGCTGAGTATTTGAAAGCTGCTGACCATTGAGAAAATTGCAGCAGACGTCTCTGACCTTATCTTCTAAAGATCCTCATCTGACAGGTGTCCTGCCCTATACCTTGGAGGAAAGAAATGTTACCCAGAAAGGCCAAGCAGATCCTGGTCTTTGCTAAGTTTCTTTCAATTTAATATTTTAAAGCCATCAATTTTTTTTTTGTCTAATCACTCTTCTACATGACTGTCCATTCTTCATCAAACCTAAACATAAAAATACAGTGTTTGCTGAGTGTTTGGGTCTTGAGTTCTCAAGGCTACCATGTTTCAGGAAACTTTAGATAAATCCATTTGTTATTTTTTTTTTGTCAATCTGTCTTTTGTTACAAAAATGTGAGCCTGAACTTTGTGATGGCTGAGGGAAAAACATTACACATTCTCCCATACATAGGAAACTTTGAGTAAGCTGATTTCAGACGGTACACCATTTCCCTTTCTCTAATTCCTTCTGGCCAGGCTGTAATGTTTTTAAAATTTTATTTGAGAGGCAGAGAGATCTCCCATTTACTGGTTCGCTTCCCTAAACGTCCACAACAGCTGGGGCTGGGCCAGGCCAAAGCCAGGAGCCAGGAACTCAATTCAGGTCTCCAATATGGGTGGCAGGAACCCAAGAATTTGAACCACCACCTGCTGCCTCCAAGGGTGTGCAATAGCAGGAAGCTGGGCAGCCAGGGATCCAAGCAGTCTGGTATAGGAAGAGGCTTCTTAATGAGTATGCCAAGCATCTGCCCGAGGACTTCAGTTTTTAATACAATTAAAAGACAACTGAGGCAGTAGCTTACAACTAATAATTGACAATTTACAATCCCCATTCCGTTTTCCATTTCCAGCCTTCCTCCTTACAGTATCCTCATAGTAGGAGCCAGGGCAAAATCCGTCCTAACAGGAATCTTCAGAAATTCCCACACCTGAGATTCCAGATCCAACTCCCCTAGTCTCCATAAAAAGGAAGAACTCCTCCCCTTCTGCTTTCCCACCACAGAGGGATTGATACTGAGAGTCTCCATTTCCTTCTATGGGAAACCCCACTGCTCAACTCCATTCCCTGACCCAGATTCTTAATCGCAAGAGTCCACAGTCCATTTCCCAAAGGCTGATACATTTCATTGCAAACGACAGCAAGCTAAGCCACATTTCATCTTGTCTAGCCAGCACTAAGCCAGTTCCATCTCGGTTCCTTGTCACAGCCTTTCCTCCAATTTCAGGCACAGCTCTCTAGCCACAGATTGATTTCTATCCCAAGTTTACTAGGGAGAAAACAAACAAACAAGAAAAAAAGCCTCTGGGCAAAAAGGCACACCTATCTCCCACCAAACAAATCCAAGCTTAAGCCATCTTTAGAAAAAGGGAAATTCTCTCCCTCTACAGGAGAGCAGTTTGTTTAAACCTAATTTACATCACCAAACAGATTGATTAGCATCTCACTCTGAAGCAAATTTCCTCTTGAACAAAGCCTCGGGGGTTTTATGACAAAAGGAGCTCTTCCAGGCAGAACCCCTCCCCAGACAAAGCCAGGACCTGCTGCTCCAGAGTATGTCCCTTCCAGCCCCTCACTGACACTCACACTTAGCCCCCTATCTAAAACTCAAAGCCCTCTTTTTCCTAGAAGCCTTCCCAGATAACCCTGGAACCCAACAGATCTCATCGATCTTGTTCACCTGGCAATCGCTCATACATGGCCTTGAGACTCTTTGTGTATCATTGCCCTGAACTTTGAGTTCTTTTGTCATTTAACTTTGGATATAAATATCCATCACCACCACCAGCACGACAGCTCCCCTTATTTGATGCTAAGCTACTACAGGTGTGCAAAAGGGAGCCTCCATCCAGCTTCTGTATTCCTCTCCTCCAGGACTAGATCTATCTGTGCTTGTCACACTTCAACGTCTGTGCATTTTATAACATTAGTTTAATCCTCACAATCACCCAGCAGTGGTAAGTGTTGGCATTCTCAACTCTACATCAGTGAGAAAAGAGATTCAGAATGTTAAAGAATTCCCGAGGCCACACAACTGGGTCACAAGGATGCAATCCTGATGCGACTCCCAAAGAATGTTCTCTTCACTATTATTTTAAACTGCTTTCCAAGGAAGATATTTTGACTGGGCCTAAGGGAGGAGGGCCTTCTGTATGAAGTTACGGAATTTGTACTTCTTTTGGTAAGCAGTGGAGCACCACTGAAGGCTCCAGAGCACAGAAATGACATAACAGTGGTGGGTGTCAGGAAGATGAGGCAGCAGGCTGTAAAACAGGAGTGGGGAGAACAGGAACGAAGGGAAACCAAAGTTAGGAAGCAAAACAATAGTCCAGGTGAAACTTAGAACTTGAAGTAACCAGGTGGCAAAGCAAGAGAGAAGAATGTCAACACAATTTTCCTAAGTCAGTTTGTAGAGCCAAAGAAGTAAAGAAAAGGACAATTGGTCAGGATTACACAAAATGAAGAGACTTTGACTTGGCCTCCTTCCTTCCCCTGTGATTGTGCTTTAGTCGTCTTACATGGGACTCTTCTATCAAGTTTTTTGAAGGTACGTAAGTAATTTAAAAGTTATAGCTACCTTTATTCCATTACATGGGACTCTTCTATTAAGTTTTTTGAAGGTACGTAAGTAATTTAAAAGTTATAGCTACCTTTATTCCAACTTGGAGCAGAACCACAATATCATGTCTTCAAAGCTGAAATACAGCAAAACATGCCCAATATTTCTGCCTGGTTCAGACACAAAAGGTTGCATAATCCCCAAGCACTGATTATTGAAATTAAAGATGACACAAGTGTGAATTAGGAACTTCTTTTTAAAGCCATGTGTTATAGAAAATAAGAGCTACTTAATCTGAATTCAAGTCAGGAATTTGAACCAACTCTCCAAGTTTAACCAAATAATAAAGACATGCATTCATCCTTTTCATTCTTAAGGAAGACCTAATCACTAATTTAAAAATATCTGTGCCTGAGTATTTTTCCCCTTGCTCACTCTCTGATCTTCCCCATCAGCTGTTGTTATGGCTTTTCTAGAGCACCTTTGATTACTTTTATACCTCCAGAAATGTGCTTGATTCGGTGCTATTCAGATAATGTTATCCCATGAACCCCCCCAAACCAGACTCAGTGGTGTGCCGTGTTTTAAACATCAAACGTATTTCAATTGCTTCAACTATTTAGTCCCTGGAGATGAGTAATGTCCCAATAATGCACTAGGCACATTGTGGTAGTATTGAAACCACAAGAAAGGAAGATTACTTAATTTATTAACACAGGGTTGAAGATGGGCTCTTGCGTCAAGGGAAGGAAATAGAGGCATTAAGAAGCACACATGTTCTGATTTCTTCCCTAATATCAAGAAATCCAGATGAAGGCTCCTTGTTCAAAATCAGCACAGGGCCTGGCTCCACAGTGTGAGCTTCCAAATCGCCCTATGATCTTTTTCAGTAGTAAGATGGGTAGGACCAAAATGCTTGCACTGAAATGGGAAGTTCTACAGTTTTACTGCATTCTGGAAGCCCTACTGTACTGGGCCTCTACTTAGTGTGCATGTTATAATCAAATCCACGTGTGAACGCTTATATTTTAAAGATGTTGTACTCCAATATGTTGTCAGTTAGGGCTTTTGAAAACACTGTATAGATTCAGCACAAAGTTAACTGAAAAGCTAATCTTCTTATTGTTACACTTTAATTAGTGAGACCTGTCATTACAACTTTTTATGATGGAAAGTATCAGGCCTTTTATCTTACTTTTAAGCCCTATTCTGAAAACAGCAGAAAAGGAACTGAAAAGACAAAGGAAATTGCATTTTATGGAACAATAAGGAGAGTCTTTAAAAATCCAGGGAAGTTCACAAACTGCCAATGAAAACTATTTGAAGGCCACTCCAGTAAGAAAGGGGCCAGTTTACAACATTAGCCATCAGCTGCCTCCGTAATCCAGGGGACAAGATTTCATAACGCAGCCAATAAAAGTAACCTTTTGATTGCATCTTTAATATATATAAGAACTTAGAAATGAGTTCCAAAGCTATTAGCAAGGTCCTGGTTTGTCATACCTGTGTTCCCTTTAACACTGGCTGATAGTTACACAACAAACATTTATTGCAATTTACCGCTACTTTATTGCATTTAATTCAGTATTTGTTTCATTAAAAACTGTTCTGACATTTTTAGTATAAAATGTGACATTGAAAAATGCAAAAATTAAAAAAAACAAGCTGTAAGACATTGGAAGATTTACAGAATTAGTCTAAAATTAAGAACTACACAACTAAAAATGTTACAGGTTGAGATACTTTTATTAGATGAACTGAATTTAGCAATTTCAGTAAATAACGCACTCAAAAAGTTTTCAGGAAATGGTAACTTTTTTAAGAGCTAAAAGAGCCACAAGCCACAGACAAAAATAGGGCTTTCCTTCTGATTTGGTACTAGTTCTGCCTAGTTTCCGCAAACACTATTTATATAGACATTATCATACTTTGTCCTCAAGGTAGAAGAGGCTTGATATGAATTAATGTGCTCTTTGGAGGAAAAGTGTGTGCTTTCAGAGCACATGGGACAAAAATACAAAGACAAAGTTGGGAGTTCAGTTTTGTGTTGTTGGAGTGAAAAATGATTGGTTAGTGCTAAAACAAAAATACAAAAACTAAGTCCAGGACATAGTTTCTTTTCTGGAGTGAAAAATAATTGATTACTACTAAACTACTTCTCTTTCACTCTGTAATTATCTACTTTGGGTAGATTCAGTTGGTTTATACTGCATCTGACTTAGGAAAACTTTCTCCTGAGATAACAGAGAGCTTTCCAAAGCAAAACCAAAAGGGAACAGGGGGTGAGGATGTGATTCTGAAAAGAGGAGATCCTGCCTTACAAGGCCCCTGCTTAACCAGTACCAATACAGGAGCCCACTTGTTCCCTGTTTCCACTTGCAAATCAAAGTGGGCTTTTACATCAGAAACCCAGCCCAAAGCACACTATCATTTTAACGTTCTCCCCAACCCTGCCCATATGCCAAACAGATCAGGAAAGAGGCTGATCAAGAAGAAAAGTGGTCTTCTCTTCTGCTACCTCCACCATCACTATTCCCATTTTGGGCAGCCAGGAGAGACAGAGCCAAAGTGTACCTTTAGTATCTGTAGTTGGATCATCAAGCACTTTATTATGATATCATCATGTGCCTATATTGTGAGTTAAAAGTTTTAATAGAGAAGAACAAAATAAACTTTCTGTGAGGCAATCCATGAGCTCTAGCAATAATTCTTTGGAGAAATAAATGGTGTTTAAAATGAGCTAAAGTTTAAAAAGGAAATTTTCGAACATGCAAGTAACTCATTATTAGTTGGAACTGCATGTATTGAAAAGATTCAAAAGCAAGCATTCTGTAGCTTAGAAAATGGAGATGAACTAAGCATCTCTACTTGCTTTATTCAAACAGCATTTTCTTCAATATTATGGAAAAACAATCCTTTAGCACTCATAATGCCAAAAGTTAACTTTATAATCGGCTTTTCCTTCCAACTGACGCTGTTGTAATGTCTGTCTAATAAAAGTATAAGAAAAGTGAAAGAATTATTGTTCTTACTCATTATAGAAAAAGCAAAGGCATTATTTTCCGATTCAGGAAGTGCTAGAAATTCTTAAGACAGCACAGTATTTATAATGTTACCATTTTTAATGTGTCATGATCATTAACACAAAAAGCTACAGAAACCTGCAGGAGGACTTTTGGTGTAAAGAATAGGAAATGATCAGAATTACAAAAAGGCTTGTGTTTTGCATTGGCGCCATGGCTCACTAGGCTAATCCTCTGCCTTGCGGTGCCGGCACACCAGGTTCTAGTCCTGGTCGGGGCGCCAGATTCTGTCCTGGTTGCCCCTCTTCCAGGCCAGCTCTCTGCTGTGGCCAGGGAGTGCAGTGGAGGATGGCCCAAGTGCTTGGGCCCTGCACCCCATGGGAGACCAGGATAAGTACCTGGCTCCTGCCTTCGGATCAGCGCGGTGCGCCGGCCGTGGCGGCCATTAGAGGGTAAACCAATGGCAAAGGAAGACCTTTCTCTCTATCTCTCTCTCACTGTCCACTCTGCCTGTCAAAAATAAATAAATAAATAAATAAATGTTAAATCAAACAAACACATGCAGAGGAATCTACCACCTGGGTGTAGATACAAATTTGTCCTGAGACGTACATCTATGTGTCTCTGAATGTTTGGTAGTTCTACATCGGTAAAGCGAAGTCAAGAACTGAGACAACTGTCCACACTGAAAAAGGAATTGTCTTGGACAAACGTCATTTTGGAGTTTATTAATTGAGCAGACCATTTTGATATACTGAGTCTTATAACAACATTGGTCGTTATAGATAAATTGGTAGTGAAGACTTTCAAGAGTTGATTTTTGTTATTCTCTATCAAGAAAAGTAGCTCTAAAACTTTCATATATATTCAGATTCACCTGAAACAATTGTCTAAAAGGAAGATTCCCTGGGAGGGTGTCTTGGTACAGCAGGTTAAGCCACTACATCCCATATTCAGAATGCTGGTTCTAGTCCAGCTGACTCCATTTCCAATTCAGCTTCCTGCTGTTGTTCCTGGGAAGGAGATGGATGACTGGTCCAAGTACTTGGTCCCCTGCCTCCCACGTGGGAGACTTGAATGGAGTTCCTGGTTCCAGGCTTCAGGGAGTGAACCAGCAGATGGAAGATTCTCATTCTCATTCTTTCTCTCTCTTTCTCACTCTCTTGCTCTCTCTCATAAACAACCAAATAAATAAATAAATCTTAAAAAAAAAAAAAAACTATATGGGGCCGGCGCCGTGGCTCACTTGGCTAATCCTCCGCCTGTGGCGCCGGAATCCCATATGGGCCCTGGGTTCTAGTCCCGGTTGCTCCTCCTCCAGTCCAGCTCTCCTCTGTGGCCCAGGAAGGCAGTGGAGGATGGCCCAAGTGCTTGGGCCCTGCACCCGCATGGGAGACCAGGAGGAAGCACCTGGCTCGTGGCAGCCATTTGGGGAGTGAACCAATGGAAGGAAGACCTTTCTCTCTGTCTCTCCCTCTCACTATCTGTAACTCTTCCTGTCAAATAAATAAAATAAAAAATCTTTAAAAAAAAAAAAAAGTGAAGCTCTCTCCTTTCAAAAAAAAAAAAAAAAACAAAAACAAAAAAAACTATCTCCAAGCCCTGCCACTGTGAAGTATGATGTTATTTATGTAGGATGGGCCAGAGAAATTTAGATAGAGGTGCCTCCACAGGACACCAGCCCACACATCATAATCCTCTGGACACATCTAAACAAAAATAAAGTGGCAATGAAGGTACCAAGTATATCCCAGGTAAACACACTGAGTCATTAATTCATTCAGTAGTTATTTATTGGTGGACATTGTGGTACTTAGCATGTACAAAATTCACACTTTAGGATACCCAGCTATATGTATAATTTCCTGACTCTACTTCCTTTTGTCCATAAAAATACAGCTGTCTACAGAATGGCAGAACATCTAGCTGATTTAATGAATTAACGAGTTTAAGTACGCACAATCTCTTCATGATTAATATTGAATGTTTCCTGAAATGACTGACATTTTGGCTTGGATTATATATAGTTACCCTCAGAGTTTTAGAATACCTAATGAAATCAAGGAAGAATGTAGTGAAAGCTTTCCCTGAGAATATTCTTCAAAGCTTAAACTAAAGAAGTTCCTGGCATGATCTTCAGATTGTACCATGAATTTAACCATTTAAAGGCTGAGGATGGGAAGTGAAGCCCATGACATTTAACTTTATTTATTTATTTTCACTTTATTTGAAAGGCAGAGACAGAGGCATCCAGACATTTAATGCCTGAAGCAGCCAGGGATGGCCCAGACTGAGCTTGTACCTCACTCTGGGTCCCCTGTGTTGGTGGCAGGGACCCAAGTCCTTGAGCCATCTTCTGCTGCCTTTCAGGGTACACATTAGCAAGAAACTGGAATTGAGATAAAAGCCAGGACGGGAACCCAAGTACTTTGATGTGAGATGCATACATTCCAAACAACATCTGCTTTTTAAATTTAGTATTTTAAATTTATTTGAACGGCAGAGTTACAGAGAGAGAAAGAAGAGGAAGAGGAGGAGGAGGAGGAGGAGAGATATCTTCTATCTGCTGGTTCACTCTCCAAATGGCTGCAACGCCCTTGGCTGTGCCAGGCCAAAGCCAAAAGTCAGGTGCTTCTTCCAGGTCTCCCACCTCAAGTACTTGGGCCATCTTCCACTGTTTATTCCTAGGTACATTAGCAGGGAGCTGGATCAGAAGGGAAGCAGCTGGGACTCAAATCAGTACCCATATGGGAGCTGGTATCGCAGGCTGAGGCTTTTCCTACTATGTCACAATGCTGGCTCCCTCAAGCAGCATCTTAGCCACCAAATGGCACCAAATGCCTGCCCCAGTCCATGAGATTTGAAAAGCAAAGTGAGCATATGCACCACACAACCTTGAAGCTAATTCTCAACTTAAAAATCTAGATAATGTATTTAAAAATTAGGCATAAATACTTGAGTCACAAGGGCCAGCACTGTGGCTTAGAGGTAAAGCCGCCATCTGCAGTGCCAGCATCCCATATGGGTGCCTATTTGAGTCCCGGCTGTTCCACTTCCGATCCAGCTCTCTGCTTTGACCTGGGAAGTCAGTAAAAGATGGCCTAAGTCCTTGGGCCCCTGCACCCATGTGGGAGACCTCAAAGAAACTCCTGGCTTTGGATTGGCACATGGCTCCTGGCTTCGGATTGGCACAGCTCCAACCATTGTGGTCAATTGGGGAGGGAACCAGTGGATGGAAGACCTTTCTTTCTCTCTGCCTTTCCTTCTCTCTGTGTAACTCTGACTTTCAAATAAATAAATAAATCTTAAAAAAAACTATTTAAAACATTTTTTTTTAAATCTAATGCATAGGTAAGTTTATGTACATGCACAGAGAGATACAGATGTTTTATTGAGCACCACATATGCACCAAGTAAATTTCAATTACTAGAGGTCATAGAATCCATCCTCCCCCAATCCTAACCAAAAAAGCCTGAGGCCATACATTTAAAGAAGTGAATACAAATTAAAAAGAAATGCACAATTACCTTTGCAAAATGATTTAATTTTAATTAACATATTTGTACTGTATATGGGTGCTTAATTGATAAAAATTTTAAACAGCAGATTTGATAAAATATTTGTTTTGTCTCAACATTTGGCATTTATCAGTTGCTATGTATTTTCCAATTTAATATTTGCCCAATGGAAAACCATACTAATTCAAAGGTATTCCGATGCTTTGATTTCTCTTAAAACAGGGAAATGGTTAATGTCCTCCATCCTGATTTCAAGTAGTAAATTCCAGCTATTCACTTATCCAAAGTGATTACACAGTTAATAACAGCATTTGGGCTTAAATTCAGTGTTAAAATAGCTGTATTATGCAATTACTCAATATGCAATTACAGGGAATCTAATGGAGCCAGATGCATGCAGTACAGACACATGCAAACTAGAGATTAAGACTTCCTCGGTTTTATGCATATAAGCAAATTATGCAGTTAAGCAAGGCTCCCTA
The DNA here is from genome assembly GCF_051225735.1 of Oryctolagus cuniculus. NCBI lineage: Eukaryota > Metazoa > Chordata > Mammalia > Lagomorpha > Leporidae > Oryctolagus > Oryctolagus cuniculus. Next base: position 115,248,865 of record NC_142888.1, on the reverse strand, counting down.
AATAATGAATTGCATCCATGTTTACCAGTGGGCCATGTGATTTTTTTTTCATTTCACCAGTTCAGAGAGATGACTAAAGCTCTGAAGCTTTAAAACAATGTGCAAATAGTATTAAGTTTCAAAACCCATAGCAAATACAACACAAAAAATGTCTAATGTATGTCTATTCCCCTCTCCCACTCAATTTCTTGCACAATATTATCTTGTAAGAAAGTCTTGTGAGAATGCTCCCCTGCAGTCTCATACACGAGGTAAAATCCAGTGCCTTAGACATAAAGATTGTGTGTCACTAGTCAACAATACGATATTCAACGAGAGAAGCATCACTTCCCATCCCTGAGATACAAGAAAATCAGGCTCAAAAATCACGGAAGCCTCCCCGGTGATCAAGGAATAGCCATCTGATGGAACAGATGTGCAATTCTGTGCTAGAAGAAAAGAGAAATACTGAACTGTATAATGATTTTGAAAAATTTCTTTGTCAAACATGTCACTTGTTTGAAGGACCTGAGTTGTTGGCATCAGATGTGGGAGATTAGCTTGTTAGCAGGGTGAAACATGACGGCAGCTAGATACCGGTGATTGATGAGTCAATTGAAAACACTGAGGTTGCTCAACTGGGCATCTTCATTTAATACGTCATTGGTCAGAAGTTAATGAAACACCTGTTTTAGGTAATCATCACAGCCAATAAGATGTCACAAATCAGTGTGACTAAATACTTTTTTCAAAGGACAGTCAGGTCTCCAAAGAGTTGATATCAATTGGGTCAAGCAATTACATACTCTGTTGGTGAATAGGTGCAAAGATATGAATGTAGCTTCTCTGTGTAATTTCTGGCTGGGTGATACTAATGAATCCTGTGTAAACATTTCTATGCACTGGAGTTACATCAAGATGTTGAAATGCATTTATTTATTTGTACCACAAATAGACTTCTTCTTCTTCTTCTTCTTCTTCTTTTTTTTTTTTTTTTTTTTTGACAGGCTGAGTGGACAGTGAGAGAGACAGAGAGAAAGGTCTTCCTTTTTCCCGTTGGTTCACCCCACAATGGCCGCTGCGGCCGGTGCACGGCGCTGATCAGAAGCCAGGAGCCAGATGCTTCTCCTGGTCTCCCATGCGGGTGCAGGGCCCAAGCACTTGGGCCATCCTCCACTGCACTCCTGGGCCACAGCAGAGAGCTGGACTGAAGAGGAGCAACTGGGACAGAATCCGGAGCCCCGACCGGGACTAGAACCTGGGGTGCCGACGCCACAGGCAGAGGATTAGCCTATTGAACCAAGGCGCTGGCCACAAATAGACTTCTATTGTCGACTCTGCGACATTTATAGGAGAACTTGTTGACAATGACATTTTCATCATTTCACCAGTGAAATTTCTGATGACCTGGTGTTGTTTTTTTAAGAGAGTTTTTTTTCCCTCAAAGGGAAGTACATACAACAAAAGGCAACAGGAGCAGAAATGCTAGGTGTTGAAAACACTTCTTCTTTGAGACTTTATTTTACAGGGATGGGGAAACTTTATTCTGCCAAGTGCCATGAGGATAGTTACATCATTCAAAGTTAGCAATTTAAAAATTAGCCTGCTATAAATCTATTGAATTTCTAGGCCCAATTGTGGTTGCCTTATAGGGCCAGACAAAATGATTTCTGGAGGTTCCCCACCCCTGCATCTAAGAGGATGTTCTCCTGCCTAATGTTCTATGAGAAGAGGCTGTGCAGATTAACCTCGACACTTTGGATCCTAGTGTGATCTCACCTATAGGACCTGTAGGACCTGGTCATGAGAGATCCTACAGCACTGCACAAGACAGACATCTATTTTGCAAATGGACACTTAGTGTTACCTGATGTTACTAGATAACAGTCAACTAAGGCTCCAAATAAGTTTTACAGAGCTGACTCCTCCCCCCCCCCCCCCCATGAAATGTACAGGGTAAATAGTAAAGGGTCACAAAGAAAGATAAAACAGAGGTGAGAACCTAAGGAAGAAAGAAATAATGAAAACTGCCTCAGGTCTACAAAGAAAAACCATTATTACCATTCAGCCTTGCTGGGAAGTCTCAGGTCCCCAGATTCAGTGGAAAGAGAAGAAAGGTTTCCCACTCAACTCCTCTGGGAAGAGCTGTGTGTTGGTGGTGTTTTTGTTTTACTACATAAGAGATCATGCCTTTCTGTGGAGGCTCAATTTTATTCACACAACATAATTAAGGTATTTGTTAATACATAAATAAAACCAATAATATGGCTTTAAAGTAATAAGGCTGGTGGTTGTTGCTCATTTTGCTGTTCTAAGTCTTAAGTGAAGCCCTTACCTAGGGAATAAACTGATTCGAAGGTTGCTGATATTGGTCAAAACATTTTGGGACTGCTCTTTGGGAACTGCTTTCAAGGTTAGTCTCCAGAATCCACAAAAAAATCAGTCTCATTACTCTATAGTCACACCCGCATAATACTAACATAAATATAGGAGGGGAAAACTGAATAATTTAAGACATAAGATTTAATCTTTTCGTTACATGCGAATATCAATTTGAAACTGTCAAATTGTCATTGAATTCTAATATAAGCATCAAGCTGTTGACTAAAGTAAAAAAAAAATTTATCCAATTAAAACATTAAATTATCTTGTTTACAGATTTTAAGCACACACTTATTTTTATCTAAGAAGTGTATACATTGGAAGATAACGAACAACAGGCATTTAATAACATTTTAATTTTATGTGTTTAAATATTCATAGCTAAGTTCATAAACCCACATGCCTGACTAGTGATTATGCTTATGAAATGCAGTATTTCTTACATGCCCTAAATCTCCATCTATTCTCTGAAAACTGTGTTAATGTACACCCCAGTACAAACCACTGTATGTTTCCAGAGAAATATTTCATAATGTTAAAAGTGGGAAACTACCCAAAAGCAACAAAACAATACCTGCCTGCAAGGCAGAAAGAAGGGAATTAACATTTGTTTAGGGACTGCTCTGTGACAGATTCTTTATGGGCATTTTCTTGTTTAGTCCCTGGAACAACTCTAGGAGGTATTATTATCACTGTGAGGCTGGCTCACACACAACTTTGTAGCTTACCTTTCCAAAGGCTTTTTTCAACAATCCTATTATAATACTCCACTGCTCCTCTAAAAGAACACAGTTCTTGTTCTTCAAAATAAAAACAAAACACAAAAATTCTACCAACATTGCTATGGGGGATACAAAAATATCAGGTCTCAGGGAGCTGAGAATCAAAGAATCATAGTCTTCTGTGACAGGCCCATTCTCCTATTTTTGATGTAAATGAACAGCAGGAATCAGGGGGAGATGAGCTCTCCTCCCACTACCGAGGAATTATAATATCATCAGTCTACTTACCAGAAATTTTAATAACACTAGATCTAAAGAACCAATAGCGATGTACTCTATTCAAGCTGCAATTTCACAATACTTCACCATGGCATAATCATGCCAAATAAATAGAAGGATGGCCAGCCACTTACAGATTACACTAGATTACAGATGTTAAATTTAAAATGAGAAATCAAGTACTTTAGTTGCGAGAATTTCTGCAAAGTGTCTTCATTTTCTCTAACACTACAATTAATTAATGACAACTTGCGTTTTTAACAACATCTATATTTCATGATGCTAGAAATGTTTTAATCAATGGTTGCGAAGATGTCTGCCCCAAAGACTTCAGGCAGGCTTCTGAATAATACACATGGTATGTGTATCATGCAATGTTGCAGTGTCCCCTCTCTGGATGCCACAGAGTTCCTCTTTGCACCTTTTGGTTATCTTCAGCTTTGTCTTTCCCATTCTTTCTCAACCAAATAGTGCCCTTCAAATGCTCCTTTTTTCTCTGGAAACTCCTACCTCCATTCCTTCCTTCTAATCACCCCTGATCAACCCTTGGCTCCGAATTCTTCCCCAGACCTCCCCAGCACCTGGCCCTGAGCCCCTCCTGGAAAACATTGAGAGCCCAAAATAGTTGGTTGGCGTTTGTTCAGTGTGGGTAGTACCCCCCGCTCCGACCACCACCAATTTTATTGCTCAGTGAAAAAGCCCAGCTATACCATGAAAAATGTGAGTCAAATATAAATTGTCCCAATTCAACAGGTTAATCTAGGTTTATTTATGGGCTATAGTTGTCACTGTAATAAAACAATAATCACAAGAATAATTTAAATGGTTTTATTTAAGTCACACAACAATTGTAGGGATCCTGGGTACTGATATTTCAATATAAACATATGAAATTAACAAAACAAGCATCCATGTTTCTATTTTTAAATTCTTTAATTCTACATGTGCAATGCAGACATTCGAGAAAGATTTTCAATAAGGTCAACACAAGGCATATTGGGTTATGAATTAGGCCAGACTTCGCCTCCATCTTCCCATGTATAAATACTAAATTGGAGGGGGAACTTTTCGCTTTTTCATTTCACAAATGACTGCTCAACACAGAATGAAATACACCCAAAGAAGAAAATAGTCTTTTTATACCTAGGGAAGAAGCTACTACTCTTAAAATGATCACTTCAAGGTAACAGACATCCAAATTGATGTGGTTTTCTTTGAAACCTCATCAGTAAATCATTTCTTGCACAGTAGGTTCGGTATTAACCCTGCATTTAGGATAGGTAGTGTTATGGAGGGCTGGCTGCTGCATACCAACGTCAGTATCAAGTTCTTCATCAGGAATTAGAGACTGTCCCGGATACCAAGCAGGACAACACTGGCAAAAAAACAAAAAGTGAACTGCAGATAGGTCAAAATAGGCTACGTTTTTTTCTTAGAAAAATGTCACAAAATGTTACATGGGTAGGTTGCTTGAAAGGAAACATCACGGAGTCACTTATTTTTAACACCTTAGATTCAAGCGGTTCTTCATACAGGTTATATTTTAATAAAGCACATTAGATAACATATACACCCTGCTGGAGAGATCAAACATAAACTTGCCATCTGGTGAAAGCTACTTTGATAGTTACTGGAAAGCTTACATTTCACTGTTGTCCATCAGTAAACAGGTTGAAAATATATAAAACTGCTGGGTTAGTTGGATGCTTCTTAAACATTTTCTTTAGTTTTAATAGATTTAGACATTTTCTTTAGTTTTAATAGATTTTTTTGCAATGAGTTTTTCCAATATTCAAAGTTACACTCCTACTAATAGTTGCTAGTAGCCAAAGGTCTCTGACCACCCCCACTCAAATGCTTTCTGGAAACTTAGTGTTTCTCAAGCTGTATATTTCAATAGTTATGATGGAAATCACAGCTTGGTGAGAAAAGTAGTGCCCTTTGAAATCATCATTCCAATAAATAGAAGAGCTCTACTAATTTATCATTTGCCCAGTTTTGGAGAAATTCCATTCACCCAACTCTTATGAAAATCAACCCGCTTTACCACGTCAAATGGCCTAGAGCACCGCGGGTATCCAGGGGAAACACTTTGCCAACGCATTTTCATTTGATTTTGAAGTCAATGTAAGAGAAACATTCTGAGTTCTATCATTCTTAAAGGGCCAAGCCCCCCTGTCTAAGTACTGGCAAGGGCTTTTTTCAAGTTAATGAACACCTCCACCCCCACTCCAGCCCCGCGCGCTTTTGGTACCAGGAGATTTAGGCAGGAAAACGCTCAAACCTCAGGGTTCAAACTACAGCATGGAGAAAAAGAAAGTACACAACAGGCACCGTTTACTTCTTTTGATCTGTCCAAAGATGTCAATAGACTATTCCAGTGTGGGGGGGGGGGTTGTAGTGATTGGGCCTGGGAAGGAAACTTCACCCACAGGAAAAGAAAAAGAAAAATAGGTTTGGTGGCAATTTCAAAACAAGTTTCCAAACCGCTGCAGAGGCTCCAGCCCCTTTGACTTGCAGGAATCGCACATAAGAAAAGGACAGAAAATACTACGGGGCATGCTTATTTTAATTGCCCAGGGGTTTCCAATGCAAAGCGCAACAACTTAAATGCATAGTCCAAATTCTTGCTCCAAAGCCGTCTTCTTTGTGCACTGAAAAGGAGGAAAGACAACCCCATGAATTGTTCTCTGAAAATAAAGACACTGTTTTGCAGATTTCCCCCAGATCAGGGCCAATCTTGCTAATGACCTGCCCACCCACCTGGGGCCCATCACAAGGTGGCCCTCAGGAACTGCCCCACACCTTCAGGAGCCCAAACGCCTGTCAATGGGCAACCCCAAGAGCGCTGCCTTGACTGTTGGTCTCCACCAAGAGGCAACCTGGAAGAGTTTGCGCTGCTGCTTTTCCTAGAGGGGCTGAGGGGTCAATAACGACACCTTTTCCTCTTACATTTTTCTCAGCCTAAAGAGAATCCGAAGAATCTTTCTGCGGAGAAAACACGACCTCGAGATCTCAGAGCCCCCAGGGTTGCTTTCGTAAGCCGGTATCAAGGCAGTTAAGCAAAAACTGTACAAAAGTTTTCGGGATTGTGGCTTGCTTTCTTTGCCTTAACGCAAGCCCAGCAGCTGTTGTGGCGTGCGTGCGTGCGCGCACTCACACACACACACCCACACACTCACACAAGCTGAGTTTTTAAACGCTCACGTTTAAATGAGATGTGCAGAAAACGGGGCCTGGGCGATGTGTAGGGCTTGAACTCGCAATGTCTGTTGACAGACCAGGACAATTTATTTAGAAATGGTGGCTACGTATTCCCCTCCTCACGGAGTCACCACTGTCCTGGGAAGAGAACACAGTGTCCTCCGTTGCGAATTTTTAGGGAGTCCAAGGTGCTGTGGAATCCCGACTGTGGCACAATGCGCAAGAGCAGCCCCTATCCAAGAGCCAAGGAGAGATGCTTAAGTCGGGCAGGGAGAGTGAGGCGGCCTCGGGGGGGGGGGGGGGTTCTGTCCAGGACTCCCGGGAACCCCAACCCCCATCGGGGAACGCCAACCTCCCAGCAGAGTGCACGGGAAGAACTTCGTCGCTTCTGTCTCGGAACAGTTTTGCGGCGCACTGTCAAGAACTACGCTCCCGCGCGAGGCGCCCAGAGCCGAGGAGCCAGGGAGTTTAAACCACACAACTGCTGGGCAGCCCGCGGTCGGTGCTTCACTGCGCTCTGCGGGGGTTCGCATCCGGCCGCCATGTTCGCGACTCGAGAGCCGCCCCAAAACCAATCCCCCTTTCTGCAGCCCTCTCTTCTCCTCTCCCTCCCTCCCGGCTCAGCAGAGACCCGGGCGCCGCAAAGCCGCTTTCAACTCTACCCCCACCCCCTCGCCGCAAAATCCGACTCGACGGCTGCCGGCTGTGCGCCTGCGCACGGCGCGGCAGTGGGGGCGGGTGGGGGAGGTCTACGAGCCCCCAGCCGCGGCTTGAAAAGGCCGGAGCCGCGGGGAGTGTGGGGGGGTTGGGGCCCGGGCCCGAGCCTCCTCTTTCCTCCCAGCGGGTCCCAGTGCAGGCCCTGGCCCGACTCTCACACGTGCGCGCTAAAAACCCACTTCAAAGTGGGTTCCCGGCGCGGGGGCGGCCTCATTCGGGCCGGAGCTCGGACCCCTACGCAGGCCGCCAACCGGGACCACGGCCTTGTAGCCCTCTCCTCCTTAGGTGCTGCGAAGAGACCGCGAGGGCACAGCCACTGAGTGAGCGCCAGGAGCCCCGAGCGGCCTTGGAGTGGACGAATAGCACCCTCCCTACGCCATCCTCCTCCCCCACCCTCGCCGCTTTAGAAAAATGAATTGAACACAAAGTTTGTGGCCAGTGCTGTGCAGTGGCCTTCGAAGCTCACCATTGTTTGGGCTCGTATTGACCCCAGGTCCGGATTAGGCAGCGGCTGATTCCTGCTTTACAGCCCCGCCGGCCTAATGAGGCCGGGAGGCGATGGGGCGCGAAGCGTCCTCGGAGCCCGGGCGACCGCCGGCTTACGGCCGCCAAGGGCCCTGTAGGTGGAGGTCAAAGGGTCAGCGGGCAGAAACCGCGAGAGAATTGACCCTAGGAAATGAGGTCCCCTCCCCCTGGCCCGGGCCTCGGCCAGGACTTGCAGCAACTTGGTGTGGACAGGGACCCTGGGCGCCCCGGCGAGGGGCCAGGACAGTCCCGTGGGAGCCATGACTTCCGAGACGCCTGGCTAAAGCCCGACTGGAGAATTAGGCTTTGAGGAGCAGAGGCCGGTCAAGAGAAAACCACCCGAGGTGCCAGGAGGACGACTTGCGTCTTGTGTTGAACAGGCCGCTAGACTTGCTCTCATTTGTCTGTGGGAGTGGGGTTTCTTATAGGAGGGACAAGGAGAAGGAGCCAGGATCGAAGCACCAGAGAAATCAGGCGGAGGGGGGGAGGAGGGGCGAGTGAGTCCAGCAGACATCAACTTTCTGGGGAGGCATTGTGAGCTCATTGGTCTCCACCCTCCCCGCCTTGCCCTGAGCAGCCCGGGTCCTGCTCTTGAACCTTCCAAACTGGAGGAAGGCCAGACTTGTCTTGCGTGGAAATGGCCATGTTCCTCTTCCCCACCAAACAGTGGTTATCTTCCCGCGCTAAATTTTCCATTTCGGAAAAGCCAATGGACTTTAAACAAAGCTTTTACCAAGTGCAACAAGGAAAATAACAAGTAGATGACCAAGAACCTAGCCTGAACTTCTGGCTTGAGCATTTATTATTTCTCTTTTGTGTGTGTGTGTAGGGGAGATTAAGGTTATTGACTGAAAATCCAAGAATATAGATGTGTACTTGCAGAGCCAGATTATATTAAGAAAATCTATAAAAAAGAAAAAGTTTTCTACCAAAACGAGTAGTTTTCTTTGCCACAGAAGACAATGGAGAGGATAAAATTTTCAGATATGCCGCACCCAAATTAGAGCTAACCAGTGGAGGGATAGAGCTTTTGTATCAATTGACATCTTCCACTCTTAGGTCATAAATAATACATTCCCCTAAAATTTTACAGTAGGATAATTTCAAAACCACTGAAAACAAAAACACCAACTCTTCTTTATCCCCTAAAGAGATATTAAATTTGGGCAAAGCATGTTTCTAAGTGAATCTTGCACCCAATCCATCACTGTACTTCAAAGTTAGGTTACCCCAAGGGACTGGAGGTACAAAGAAAATAGAAAAACTGGAAATTCCCTGCACATGTCAGGAGAAAACACTATTTAGACTTAAAAGTGGTACACATTTTGAGCCAGTCTTACGAGTATATGCTTTCTGAGAATTTTCTGAGCATTTAGAATTGTCTCTAGTTTTTAAAGTGCAGGAAAAATCCTCACACAGAAATCTAGTACAGCACCCTCAATGTCAAGGTCAAGACTGGAATGTCTGGGTTGAGTGGTAGACTGACCAGGTTACCTGCTCAAATCACACGTGTAGCCATCCCAATCTCTGTTCTTGGAATTCGGGTTTATATTGGTGGAGAAAAAAGTGGAAAAGACTCCATTCTCCACTAACAAAAAAGTCACCTCCAAAGCAACTTGCAATTAGAAACTGCCAATAATTATCTGTTGACAAAGATCAACACATAACTTAAAATAGATTGGTTCAACTGTATCCAGAGAATCAAAGTTTCTTTTAATCATCAAAAGTTCTCTAAGCATTTCAATATTAGGTTGATTTATTTGAACATGAAAATAAATTGGGCACGAAATACAAAAATGTTATAACATAAATAAAATGTGCCAAGACTTTATTTCTTCAAAAGGAACAATAAACAAAGTTCCAGAATTGAAAATGATTATATATAATACCAAATTGACTGCCACCAAAAAACCTAGAGCACTGCCCCTTAAAGAGAAAGAGGTACTTAAGCCTATTCATCACATTTCTAAATACTTTACAATTCCTTATCTCCACTTTTCTGTCATTCATGCAGAGATTGGGCTCTCAAATAATAAACAGCACCCTAATAATAAAAAAGGTCTCATTACTCTACCCACTCCAACCCCCACAAATAGTAATCAGTTTCTTTTCCATATAACCACTGTAAAAGAACTGTTTGTCCAAAGGAGTTGCTTCACTGAAGATTAAATGGATTGTTAACATTTTATCACAAAGCAAACAACCATTTTTCATTGTTATTGATTTTAATGGAAACAATGCTCTTAACATCTTTGCCTACAAATCATGAACTTTAAAAATACATATTTTGCAAATGTTTTTCTTTCCACAGTATTTCAGAACTGTTGCAGTTATTACACCGCTATATAAATGTTATGAATAATTGTGGCAATTATGAATAGAACTATATACAGAAAACAAATCAGCCTTTGCCTTCCAAAATTTGAATGGACTATGGTTCTTTTAAGAAGCACTTTAAGCATAAGTACTGCTCAACTGGCCTTGCTCATTCACCACTGTTGCAGACATATGCTATCATTTGAAAATATATAGATAGCTAGACAGATTTGATAGGCAGATTAGATAAGTCATAGATACAAACATATATAGGTGTATGGGTGACCTCTAGATAGAATAGATAGACATGCATCCTGCCGCAATTTTCATTTTTATGTAAGGTAATAAAGAACTAAGGGACATAAAACTCGTTAGGTTACCTTATGTTTATATATGTAGGGCAGGGATGATTAAATCCAGCTTCTCACTCTTTGAAGTACAAGATTGAGATGTCATGGCCACTAACTGAATTGATCAGTAATATTTGATTTGCATGCCGAAAATCCAGGACAAACACATTTAAACTCGCAGTTAAACAACCATCTGAGCTAGAGATAAAGAAAGGAGGGTCTTCCCAGATGGACACTGACACTGTAAGGAATCTATACTGTAATAGAAAAATAATTTAATAATTAAAAAAGAGATCTGCGTGAGTTATAAATACCAACAAACAAGATTCAATTTGCTCACGTCGCCTCTTTGTACAAGGAGGCTGTTACAAAACAAGAGAAAGGAGTCAGTGGTTCAAAAATTGTAAATTGTGTTCCTTTTTCAAAACAATAAATTTTTAATGCTAAAGCAGTTATAATCAAAAGCTGTACAGAATTTGTTAGAAAACATTTATCCATAAATATTGTTCAGTTCCCGGCACTTGTAGCAATAATTAAATTACAAACGATAAATATGGCATCAATGGATATGTATTTACAAAAAAAAAGTTATTACAAAAGGCAATCGTATACTAAATGTCACAATCTGTGTAGAGTAACATCACATCCTCAGCCTGAAAAAATACTGAACAACAGTTTCGACCCCATTAGACAAAAATACATTCACAAGTGTAATGCTTTGAGGAAAAGTTCAAGACATAACAGGACTTTGGCACGGTTTAAGACTGTGAGAGTTTAAACAATCACCACTAAGGCGAAGAAGAATTTCCATCAGTGTAACATCACCACCACCATCAAACCTTCTATAACTTCCTCTCAAGAAACAGGACAAGTGTTAAAATGAATTGAAGGAGTTTAGGAATGGGATGCGCAGAAAGCAAGAGGAAGGGGAAGAAAAAGCAGTGACAAGATTCTGTAAAAAAAAAAAAAAAAATTCTTCAAATGCCAAAACATTTTCTGATCCTGAGAAAAGGGCACAGCTACTTTTGGATCTTGCCCAAAACCTTCCTGGACAATTACAATTAACAAGATGTAGCCCTATATATGGTCTCTTGCATTAAAACTCCATTTCCATCTCATTGGTCTCAGTTTCCTTTTAAAAATGCATTTAGTCCGTTCTAAGGTTAACAGGGTTTGTGTTTGTGTTTGTCCTCAGACGTACCATTCGTTAAAATTGGGAGGAAGTCCAGGGTTGTGGCTGGTGCTAGTTTGAACTGCAGAAGGGGTTTTAGTGGTATCTTTACTGTTTGCAGAAGCTATAGCGGGTGGAGTGGAAGATTCATAGCCTGAACTGGCAGCAGGGGAGGAATCTGACCCTTGAGATTCATGAACCTAAAATTAACATGTATATATTATAATGAATATAATTCCAACTGGCAATGTACAAGCAAAAACAAGAGCACAATTCGAGCACTCTAAGAGCAAGACCGCCCAGTGACCCACTTAAAAAGATGCGATGCGTTTTTTTTTTTTTACATTTCCATATTAGCAATGTCTAGAAAACCCGGACACATTCGACAAAACCCAGTTTCGGTCCCAAGACTGGCAATATGGCAAAGGAATAAAGTACTCCGTTTTAGTCATGCCACTTTAAAAATGCTTTCTCCGCGGACAGAGCGGGATAAGCAGCTATTCTGTGGGGCTCTGTGAAATAGTCACTCCGGGCCCAGGTTTTGCCAAGCCAGTTTCGGCTTCGGAAAGCAGGTAGAGAGAAGGGTGGCACAGGGGGGCTGGGCGCTACGGAAGTCTTAAGACAAACGTGCGGAATCAGAACGCGCTCCTCGGCCCTATTGTTTTATCGGAAGCCAGAGGGCGAACGAAGCACCCACCCTCGGGTTCAGTGCTGTCTGTTCCCACCGCGGGCTGAGCGTGGAAGCCTCAAGCCCAGGCGAACTCGGCCAGAGCTTCCCAGTAAACAAATGATTGTTCCCTGCGTCCCCACCTCCTCCTCCCAACTCTGTTCTCTCCCGCCCCACCCTCCGGGTCCCAAAAATGGGTTCAAGGTGTCACCGCTGGAGCAAATCGGATTTAACGTGGAGGATAGAGGGTTGCCCGCGCGGGCGCTTCCGTTCCGCCGCCCGGTGTCGGGCCGAGTGTTTACAAACCGCCGACCGCTAATAAAGAGGTAATTACCTTCATGTGTTTGCGCAGGGAGCTCGGGTGCGTGTAGGACTTGTCGCACACTTTGCAGATATAGGGCTTATCCGAAGTATGCACATGCATGTGCTTCTTGCGATCGCTGCTGTTGGCAAAGCGTCTGTCACAGCCTTCAAATTCACATTTGAACGGTTTTTCACCTGCAAAAGGCAAAAACGCAACGGGGAGGAAAATACAGTCAGGGCCAGGAGCTTCCCAGAGTGGAGCTGCGGGAGACTGGGCGCCCGGCGGTCTTCCCAGAGAGGGAGCGCCGACTGGGGGCGGCTGTCGCATCTCTTTTCCCTGGAGAAAAATGGAGAGCGCTTGTTGAGCTCGAAGGGCAGGGGAGTGGTGGTCCGGGACGGGGGTGGGGCAGGGCCGGCCCAAAACCTGATCATCCCTTTGTTTCCTCAGGACTGCAAAGCGCCAGGCGCCTCCGAAGTTTCCCTAAAGTTGTGGTTCCTCCCCAGCCGGCACGGGGATCCCACCCCGCGGGCTAGTTCCGCCACCACCTCGGCGATGTAACCGAGCCAGGCGGGACAATGGGCCCGGGATGGGACGGACAATCCTGATCAGCCCCTTTGTACCTTTCAATTTGCCTCTTTCAAATGCAGCGGTTTTGCTAAGCCCACTATTAAAAAAGCCTGGGTAGTAGCACTTAATGTTCGAAAAGAGAAAACCATATAAATCCAGGCGATCCAGACAGTTTTACAAGATGTTCTGAACAAACTACGAAACTGTGGTGCCTTTTCTATACTTTAGCTTTCCGGAACACTGAATTGAACCTGGAACTCCAAATAAAAATAGTTTGACAAAAGTATCAGTCATTTAATTAGGAGATGTGCCAATCAAGTGTAAAAAAGAGCGGAAGTAAGCGGAAAGTTAGTTTTCATTAGCATTTCTATGGTTGCCTTCCTCGAATGTGTGCCGAGAGCTAAGTCGCTTGTAAGCAATACGCTCTCAACACATTCGGAGTCCCTTCACAGTAACCTAGAAAGGGAGACAAAAAGAGGCGGCGCCAGTTTGTTCTTGGGCTCGAGAAGGTCCCAATTAGTTCCCGAGACCGCAGAGCCGTCTGCCCAGGAAGTTAGGACTGGGGAACAGCACTTCGGGGAGGGGAGGGCGAGAGGTTGGAAGGGCACTGACAGCGCTTCTTTTCCGATCGACCTCGGCGGGGCGCCGCCCCTCTCCTTGGCCACCACCCCTTCTCCCTCGCACTTCAAGTCCATTCCATGGCCCGGCGCCCCTGATGAACTCCGCGCCCGACTGCCTTCCTCCTTACCTGTGTGGGTCCTCTTGTGGATCTTGAGGTTCTCAGAACGGGCAAAGATCTTCCCGCAGCCCGGGAAAGGGCATGGGAAGGGCTTCTCGCCCGTGTGGACTCGGATATGGTTGACCAGTTTGTACTTCGCCTTAAAGGACTTGCCCTCGCGGGGGCACTCCTCCCAGTAGCAGACATGGTTGTTCTGCTCTGGGCCCCCCACATGCTCCATGGTGACATGCGTCACCAGCTCGTGCATGGTGCTGAAGGTCCGGTCACAGCTCTTCTTGGGTCGGCTCAGCTGAGCCTCGTCGATCCACTTGCAGGACAGCTCCTGCTTGATGGGCTGCCGCATATAACGGAAGAAGGCGCCTGGCCCATGGTGGGCCGCCACGTTCACGCCCATGTTCATGTTCATGGGGCTGTAGTTCGGGAACTGCGCGCTGGCGGCGTAGGGGTCCGCACGCGGGCTGGCCACCGGACGGTACGGGTCAGCACGGCCAAAGAGATCCCCGCGCAGCCCCAAATGGACCTGGTTGTTGTCCACGTGCCCCGTGGGCGACGGGTGCCCGGCGCCTTGCTCGTGCAGCCCGGGAAACAGCAAGTAGCCAGGGGGCTCAGGAATGCCAGCTGGAGCGTGTAGGCTGCTCGCCGAGCCAGCGAAGAGCCCGTGCTGCCCACCACCCGAAGCCGCCTCGCTAAGCCCAGAGCTGCGCTGGCGGAACAGAAAGTCGCGCGTGGAGTTGAAGGCGGCAGAGGCAGCGCCTCCGTAGCTGGGCACCTGGCTGGCGTGGTGATGATGGTGATGGTGGTGGTGGTGGTGGCCGAGGGCGTTGGCATAGCCTGAACCCTGCGGCGTGAACGCCGAGCTCTGGCCCGAAGAGAGATCATGCGCCGCTGCCGGGCTCAGCTTGAAGGCAGCTGCGGCAGCAGCGGCGGCCGCTGCGTGGGTTGAGTCCCCGAAGGGATTCAGTCCCATGCCGGCCGACTCACGGTTGGGCATCTCGTGGTGGCGCGGCGCACCGAAGCTACCCACTCCTAGCCCGGGGAACTGCGGGCCTCCGTCCAGCAGCATCGTCATGGGTGGGGCGTTCTGGGCACTGGCGATCCGGCTGAAGTGACCGAGGGTGCCGGCGAAGCTCTCCGAAGTGCCGTAGTAGGAGAGGGGTGGCGGCCGTTGGACGCTGCCGACAGAACCCCAAGGCGCTACCAGGGGCTGCAACTTTCCGTAGCCGCAAGAGTCTCCTGCAGAGGGATAGGAGGGAGGAGGGGAAGAAGAAGGAGCGGGTGGGGTGGGGGGGAAGGAGGGGGGAAGGAGGAGAGAGCAGAAGGGAGGAGAAAAGACTCTGGGACTAGATCTGGTTTAAGAAACTAGCAGGAGCGCACAAAGAAAAATAAGCTAAATAATAAGTGGAGGGCGGAGTTTGCCAATCCTGTCCCGGGCACCCCTCCTCTCCCCGAGAGCGCCGAACCGCGGAGCCAGGAGGCTCCCTGGGTACCGGCCTCTCGCCTGGGCTGCCCCAAGTGGCGAGGCCGGCTCGCGGCCAGCGGGTAATAGGCAAGCTCGATCCTCGCCGCTCGCCGCGCGAGTCCCAGTCTCTTCGCCTCCAGAGTAATGTCCTTGGACTGATAAAGTCAATCACTCACTCCTAGCACATAAACCGAGCGGGAGGCCGTGAGGCGCGCGCCAATGGGGAGCCAACTGGCCCGCGGTCACCTGACCCCCGGCCAGAGCGCCCATTGGCCGTCGCCACAATGATTGGCAGCGCAGAGCGGGGAACATGGCAGCCGCGGCCGAGCGACCGCCGCTGATTGGGCAGCGGCCGGGCGCCTGGCAGGTGAGGCGGCGGTAGCCGTGCGGCCGCGAGTGGACTCTGCAGGGTTTGCGCGACCGCGGGGAACTGGGGCCAGCCTCAAGTCGACAAGCGGCGGGGAGGAGTCGGGCGTCTCTCGGGCTACTGCCTGGGCTACGTCCCAGCCCCAAGGGAGCAAGCACCCCTCACGCGCTCTTTACCCGCTTTGGCTAAAGAAAACTCTACCCCGCTAGGATCGTTTCCACTGTCGCGCCTCCTCCGTAGGCGCGGCGCTCAACATCTAGTCCCGCTCGGACTCCCTGCTACTTCACCGCCTGGAGGACGTGTTCCCTTAGCTGCCGCGGGATGCAGATCCCCGACTGATGCCAAAATGCCGTGCCCCGATGGCCCCGAAACACCAGACCCAGGTCGCTGCTTGTGCCGGCAACCGCCCGAGGCCCAAACAAGAAGGACTACAATTGCAGCAGATGTCCCATACGTAGGTTTGAGCCAATAGCCAAACGTTGACCATTTAGTTTTTGAGCAGTGGTTGTACTCGCCTCTGCCCAACGAACCCCACCCCTGCCATGCACGCCAGACACAACACAGCAAACACACACAACACAATAAGCACAAACAGAGCAGGATACACCAACGTAACACAGTAAATACAACTGCACCGGATGAAACACAATACATTAAATATGCACACCATACAACAGAGTAAGCACACACAACACATTAGCACAACAAACTACACACAACACAATAAACAGGCACACAACTGAACACACAATAAAGCAAATATGCACACAACAGCAAATATAGGAACAGATACAAACAAGCACAGAGCACACTTAATCCTGTACACAAAACATTCACAACACACTAAACACATATTAAAGACATAAAACACACATAGTGTCCGTGCGGTTTGCAAATCACTGGGCAAATCAGCTTAGAATTCTCAACATTTTCCAACAAAAAAGTGTGAAGTGGTGAAATGGGAACCTGTGAAATGGAATTTTTTTCCCTCGCAACTGGCCTTTCTTCCACTCCTACTGGGAGAAGCATCCAGTGACTTGGGGGAAGGCTTACCCCTTAAGGATTTAATTCCCAGGAGTGTGTGGTAGTCACTACGCTCCCCCACCCACCCCCACCTTCTGCCTAGTGCAGTGTCTTTCTGGACATAATGACCAGGTTAAGACAAGGCTATACATGCACTCACTTTTTGTCTAGCAAGGCATTTGGGAAGACTGCAGGAGAGTGAGAGTGAAAAGGCCAAGGGAAAGGTAGCTGTGACTGTCACATCCTGAGCAGGGAGAGCCCTGAAGCCTGAGCCTTAAGGCAACCTCCCAGCCTAGCCGCCATCTCTCTGTAGGAAACAGAACATCTGATCAAGTTCAGAGGCTCCAGGAGAGACCGCCTCAAGCAGCGCTTTGTAACTGCAGCCTTTCACTTCCTGTCCCCCAATCTGCCTAGCCTGGCCAACACTGCACCTCCTTTCTTTGCCAGTTTGCTGGGGGAAAGCCCTGCCGGTAGCACATCTTAGGGTAGTCACCCCTTCCCATCAAACGCCCCAATTCTCCCTCCACATCCAGAGCTCTCTCCCCAGGTTGGAAGGTGAGTTCACTGCTGGCTTCCATTATTGCATCTACAGAAAATCGGCTCTCCAAGGATGGTTTCATTGTGGCTCCTCGGAGGGTTTCTTTGCTTGGCCGGGGATGGGGGGTGTTCAGAGGAGAACAAATATGCTTAAATCATGCAAATGAATTCCCTGGAGTCAGGTTTACAAAAAGGGAGGATTCCTTTGCTCCCCTCCCCCCTGCTTCTTTTCACTTTACCCTTTATTTCCTTCCTTCCAGCTACCTTCCTTCACCTCCCACCAGTCCACGGCCTCTGGGCAAGTAGCAGATTTGAGAAAGTTTGGATTTTCTCACAGAGCGGGTCGCGGGGAGAGCGGTTCTCAGGCTCCCAGACCGAGAGGGGGCGGCTGTCTAGCCCTGGCCCGGCCAGCGCCAATGCCAGAGCTGCCAGCTGGTAGCCCGAAAATCTAGGAGTCAGGGCGGATGACTGGACTAGAGGCTGCAGAAGGGGGCAGTCCGCGGGAGCCTAGCATGCCCTGTTTGGGGGAGGGGTCTCAAGCGCAGGGCATGGGGATGCTGCCGCCGCTGACCTACCCGGTGCCCAGTGTGCATTTTGATACGGCCACATTC
Source organism: Oryctolagus cuniculus (assembly GCF_051225735.1). Taxonomy (NCBI): domain Eukaryota; kingdom Metazoa; phylum Chordata; class Mammalia; order Lagomorpha; family Leporidae; genus Oryctolagus; species Oryctolagus cuniculus. Next base: position 115,230,946 of record NC_142888.1, on the reverse strand, counting down.
CGATAATTAATTGCCTCCAGCACGTGCTCTGTAGTCCCTGGAACAAAAAGGCATAATTCAATTAGATCATCAACCGAGAAGTAGGGAGGTGGGGGGATGCTTGTTAAGGGGCAGACCTGAGGCGCTTCAGCCCGGTCAAAACCCCGGGCGGTGGAGCCCTTCTCGGGGCAGCCCGGCCCGTCGAGAATGTAGGGCTCAGAGGGGGTGTTGTCGCTTGGCGGGGCGCAGGGGTCCCAGACGCCCCCGAACAGGCGAGGCTGGAGGCTTTATAAACTGTCAGGTAGAGGCAGACCATTGCAAATTCTGTTTTGATTGCTTTGGGTGGGGTTTTCTTTACTTGGGGAGGGGGGGAACCCTGATCCTTCCACACTGTGGAAATCGAAATCTCTACAGATACGGTAAGTTACCTTAGATGGAAAAAAGTCTTCCACCCCCACAAAGCCAATCACTGCTGGTAGGCAGAAAAGAAAAGAAGAGAAGAGAAAAGAAAAGAAAAGAAAAAAAAAGAGAAAGGAAAAGAAAAAAAGAGAAAAGAAAAGAAAAGAAAGGAAGTTTTACTGATGACCTGTCGCTTCCCCTCCTCCCGAAACTTGATTTGGGAAACAGAATCTGGGAACAACTTCCAGCACAGAGGACTTGGGTGGCTGATTCTGAGAGTGCAGTGGTGGCCCGCAAAGAGGAAAGTGAAAAGGAGAAAAGTTTTGCTTGTATACAGATTAGAGAGAGGCCACAGCCAGCTCTCCTTTTTCCCTTGTTTTTAAGGTGGAGAAAGGAACCACGGGGCTGGGCAGGGCAGGGCAACTGGAACCCAGGGGTTGTGGTTCTTATTTTACACTAGAACCCAAGCTCCCTCAGCAGCATTGGCTTACTGGGGTTTACATGTGTATTAGGCAGCATAAATTAACCAATAAATCTCTTTTATGCGTCCCCCAGTTGTATGTGGTCTGGTCTAAATATCCACACGTCTGTATGGATAAGAAATATAATGGAATCCTTTCCCTTACACTGAGTTCAGACAATAAATAGGAAAAAAGATTTATTTGAATGGTCAAATCTAAAAACAATACATAAAATCAGAAAAACTGATTATTGTCAAATCAGCGTTTGAGCCTGGTTTTGAGAATCCATCTTGGAGAAGCAGGAAGAAAACAGAACACCCTGAGGGGCTGGTAGGGTACTCTGGTTTCTCCGTACAACCGAGATCCCGGATCTGCAGCACTTACCCCTTCACTCCAGCCTCTTAAAAGCCAAAACAAGCACTGCACGTTGCATTATCAATCAGAATTTCTTTCTAAATACATTTTCTGTGGTGGACCTGAAATTCTCCTAAGTCGGAAACCTAGCAATTTTCTTTAAGTCCAAAGGAAACACTGTGGTCTTTTCTTCTGTTTTGTATTTAGGAAAGACTTGCAATCTAACACTCGCAACATTTTAAAGACCCTTTAAACCCAGCAAGCGGATTTCCGTTCTGCCAATGCTTCCTGATTTATTTCAAGAAATGAATCTTTGAATCCAGGAAGGGAATTATTCCAAGACGCTGAATTTGGTGCCCCTGCCTCTCCCTAGTGGAGCACAAAGTGTTTCTCGTTGAAACGTGTCCTTGAAACTCACCATTATTCGAATTTTTTCCTAGTAAACGACAGTTTCTTTACATAAATCCCCTCTCTCCCTTCAGAGTCCCAGATCTTTTAAAAAGGAAAACTACAAATGGCAATAAAAAAAATGAAGGGGGAAGAATGATGGGAAAAGAATGCGTTTTTAATTCCTCTTTATTTTTATGCTAAGATAAAGCTCTTAATTGGGTGCAGGGACCGGAGCCGAAGGATCTCCAGGACCGGCGGATACACTCACTGAGCTCCAGATTTTATTGACCACATCTGAGTTTTCACTATGGCCCCATCAACTAACAAATATTTTATAAGCCCTAAATACTTTTAAAATTCAATAGGGAATGAACAAACAGGTTCTGTTTATCAACCGTTTTTACAAATCTGTTTTGCCTTTGTCCTTTGCAGTCCAAGGCATGCTGTTGCTCCATGTAATGAAATGCAAACCAGACAGGAATGAGACATTTTCATTGTACTTGTCAATCAGGACTGTGTGTGTGTGTGTGTGTGTGTGAGTGTATATATATATATATATATATACACACTTGAACTTTGGAGACACAGGCTGAAGTAAATAGGACTGAACTTGGAGAAAGAATGCAGGGAGGTGAACGGGAGCTATCAGAATCCCATTTGGGATTATAATAGGAATCTTTGAAATACAAGAAATAGAGGGAAACCCTAGGCAGAGGCAGTGTTCATCAGCCTAGCTGTGGCAAAAGATTCATGATGAGCTGTGTTGCTGATGGCCGGTCCTGCTCCCAGAGAGAGTAGTTTATGGCTCTAAGGAGTGCCCAGCTGTTAAACTCTACCAGCAGTTGGGCTCCAGGTGCCAGAAAGGCAGCCACATTAGAAGAGGGCTTCCCCTTTCCTTTGGGATCACAACACCTTGTAGATGAGTAGTGCAAGGGAGAGGGAAGCTCAGGCAGAAGCAGAGATACACATAGCACCCTCTGATTTATGTTTACAAGTTCCTTCTCATAGACCCAAAGAGATGGGAGAAGAAGAATGGATTCTGAATACCGGCCTTGCCTGGACACATTTATCTGGACCTCAAATTCCTTCTAAGCTGCTAAATGGTCCATTACTTGTAAAATGTAAAGCATCTCAGCTTGAAAACTAGTGCTCAGAAGCTTGTGACGATCCTGAGGTATTTGCTGATTAACTTTTCTGCTTTGAGACAGAATCCCATACCCTAAGTGACTGGAGAGGTGTCCCTACACCACAGGATGGTTTCTAGCAGTGAGTTTCATCCTTGGTGTGTGAGTCTGGAGCCCCCACCATCCATTTCCGTAGTTCAGACCTATTCCAACAACCTATCTCCCTCCCCCTCCATGCTCTAAAGTCCAAAGGATTTTAGCATTTTAGCATTATAATTTTTGCTCAAGCTGAGAACAAGAATTTCTGCCCCCTAGAGAAAAATACTGTCTGTGACTCCCAAGGAACTTCATATAGTTTGCGAAAGGCATTTTATAAAGTTAATTGACCTTAAATAAAAATATCAATTGACTGTTGTTTTTGCACTTGGTTTGGAGTTAATCATCTAGTCCCGGTGAGAGGTTGGGAGGAAAGGAATTTGATATGAAAACTAAACTTCATACCTTTCTCTCCTCCCCTTTGCTGTCTCCTCCTAAACAAGACAGAGTGCAGGTGAATTAGACCAACTTCTGGGTCAAACTGCAATGATAAACTATGGCCTGCAAACTATAGGTCAAATCAGGCCCACACTTGTATGTGTATGGACCACCTAGGAGTCAGGAATGGTTTTCAAAACATCTTTAAAGGGTTAGAAGCAAATAATGAAGGGGAGGGAGGTAGACATGGAAGTTGAACATGGCCTGAAAAGTCTAAAATATGTTGCATCTGGTGCTTTACAGATGCCCTCTGTATGGACTACTGCCCACCTGCAGATGCTAGTATTGGTAAGGGGTATGTTTCATCCACCCTCACCTTTGTATTGCTCAAGCTGCATTTGGCATATGAAATGGATTTATTTAAAAACAAATTCAGAATCACACCCCAGTTATTTCTGGGGGTAACTTTGGCTTTGGAGAACAGCAGAAAAAAAAGTAATCAGGCCAGGGGGAGCCCTGGAGAGAAAAAGGGGGTGGACCAGAAGAGAGAAGTGAGAAAAAAAAGAGTTGTGAATATCTCAATCAGTGCTGAGGTGACCTCTGACCCAGAGGGTGGTTTCCTAGTCTTTCTTCTCTAGTCGGAGATACATAGTTTATTGGCCCTTTCTGCGTGACTGAGCCCTGAGAGGCAACAACAGCCGCCAAACCAACCCCAGCAAGGGGAGTGCAGGCGAGGCCACTGGGTAGCCATCTTCAGGTAGCCCAAGAAGTGATCTCAATTCCCTAAACCTCAGGGGCTTTGGGGGACACAGGGGTCTCCTCTGTCTCATCTCAACTGCCCCTCCTCACCGAGGGGCTGCTGGGCATTCCTCTGGTCCTCTTTCTTTCCCGGAAACACTGCCCTCCCCTCCTCTCCTCTCCCCTCCCCTCCACTCCCCTCCCCTCCACACACCCCATCCCCCATGCCAACCGCAGGTAGACTTGGGCGAGAATTGTAGATTCCTTACTTGTGCTCCTCCCTGTAAATGGCAAAGGGAAGTTGATGTGAAGATTCCAGACTGCTCCCTACAACCCAACATGCCAGCTACTGCCTTAGCTGCTCTGCTTAGGTCTACCAGGTAGCCCAGTCTTCCTTCCCCCTCTTCCCTGGCCCTCTGGACGGGATCAGGGATTTCTCTTTAAGGTTGCATCCTCCCTGGCCTTAACCCTTGCCCCTCAGACTCAAGTTTGGTAGATTACACTTCACCTTTGAACTGGGCAAGATCAGACTGGAGTTCCCCCTGCCTCAAGTAGCCACACCACTCCTCTCCAAAAGTGAGAGCAGAAAAACCTAGGACACTCAGTTAAATTACAGTTTCACATGAGGACTATTTTTCTTTTTCAATCTCAGTGTGTGTTGTACATTGCATGACACACACTCATCCAAGGAGATTCTTCATTGTTTACTGGAAATTCAATTTTGACTAGATAGCTTATATCTTATCTGGCTACACTGCTTTCAGGGCTATGGTCTAGATAGGCTACATTGTCCCACCAACAGAGCTCTCCCCTAAATGTGGCCTGACCAGGTGACACTGGAGAAGGGGGATGGAAAAAAAGACATTTCTTGCACTAGAGATTTTCCAAAGGTTCCATTTGCAAGGAAAGCAATTTGAGAATGGGTGGCCCCGAAGGGCACAAAAAGGCAAGGGCAAAATTCCGGTTCCTGCTCAGTGGGGGTGCCCTTTCTCTTCCAAACTGCAAGGAGGTGCCCTGGTGAAAATGTTACTGCTGGCCTGCAGGGGGCAGTTGTCCAGCAGCAATCAATCTCTCCTGTCCTGGCCAGAGCCCCTAGAGAGAAGTGCCGTGTGCTAGGACCAAGGCACACTGCAGAACCTTGAGACCACCAACACTGCACGCCTCTCAACTCATTGCCCTAATTCTCCTGCCACCTCTGCAGGACACCGGTGGTGTGCAACCCAGGTCCCCTGCATTTTGTCTGCCAAGGGTCTAGTTACCTGTGACCTGACCCCCAAATCCTCTGCACCTTGCCCCATCCTAGCTCCTGGTTCTCCCACTTGGAGGGGGATAGGAGCGGGGTTTAAATGAGAAGGATCTGGAGTGGATGGTGGAGCCTGTGACCCCTGTGCCCATCCTTGTCCTCCTAACTACGATGCATATACGTCAGCCCATACTGGCTGCACAGAGCCCCTCTGCAGACGGCAGGGGCTAAAGGTCAAGTTTTCCTGAGGAACTAGGGCGAGTGAAACAAGTTTTATCAGCAGACATCTGTTCTCCTGCCCTGCTCTTCACTCCTATCACACATTCCTCCACAGAAGGTTCTTCTTATCTCAGTCTGTTAAATGAAAGGGGAAAAACATGGTCTAGAATTCTCCTTTCCCCACTCCCCCAGTACCACTTCCAAGGGCAGCTCAATGGCCTCAAAATCATTGCACAAGCCCCTCTCCTTCCTATCAGGTACATATCTCCTTTCCCTTTTAGAAAACATCACAAAGTTTTTATGTCTTACCTCTTCTTCCTTCTTGAAGTGGTTTCAGTCTCCCAGGTTTTTTTGTTTGTTTGTTTTGGTATGCTTGCTTTTTGAGCCAACAGACTACTGATGGAAAGCAGAGTTGTTGGGGGGTTGCGTAAACCATAACCACTGACATGTCTGTACACACTTGCTTCTCCTGAGTTTCTAACACGCCCCCTCAGACTAGGAGGACTCAGATCCTTGGTGCTTACATGTAATTCCAGCTCCTGCAGCATCTGTTCAGTTTGTGGTTCTCAGAGAATTAGGTCTTTTTTTTTTTCTTTCATTAAAGCTAGAGTAGTGTATAGTTCTTAACAATTTTTTTAAAAGAAAATTACACAGAGAGGGAGAGACAGGGATGGAGAGATCTTCCATCTCCTGGTTAGTGCCTCAGATGGCTGCAATGGCCAATGGTGGGCCAGGAAGAAGCCAGGAGCCAGGAGCTTCTTCCAGATCTCCAAATGGGTTGCAGGGGCCATGGTACTTGGGCCATCTTCTGGTGCTTTCTCAGACCATTATCAGGGAACTGGATAGAAAGTGGAGCAGCTGGGACTCAAACCAGTGCCCATACAAAATGCCAACATCACAGGTGGTAGCTTTACCAGCTATCCCTGTTTTTTGATTTTTTTTAAGTTGTAGCTCCTAAATATAGGAGAGAACATGTAGTATTTGTCCTTCTGTGTTTGCCTTATTTCACGCAACGTGATATTCTCCAGTTGCATCCATTTTGATGCAAATGGTAGAATTTAATTCTTTTTATAGCTGAATAATATTCCATTGTATATAATATTCCATTATATACTACATTTTTTATCCACTCATCTGTTGATGGACATGTTGGTTGATCCCATATTTTGTCTATTGTGAACAGTGCTGCAATAAGCATGGCAGTGCTGCCATTGAGAGTTATTTCTTTTTTAAATTTCCCACCTCTCCTTCTCAATTTAAGAAGAGGTGGGGCTGCCTGCCTTCTGTTCCAAAAGTAATAGAGTGGAACTAGGAAGGATTCCCAGGGTTAAAATGCCTGGCTCCACGTTGGAATCTCCTGGGGATCTTTAAAATATTCCCATGCACAGATCCACCCCAGAACTTCTGAATCATTTGCTCTAGAGAGGGGTGCCATAGCATTATTTGTTGAGGCTTCCTATGGTGGAAGCCACTGAATCAGTTTACTTTGTTATCTGGAACTTCTTTGCTTCCATGTTGCAGCCTTTCCCAGGCTTACATTCCTGGCCCTCACTTTGCCACCCAGGTCAGAGGTACTCTAGCTAGATGTGCTCTGTGGAAATTCTTAGAGATCCTATCGTAGGTGTTCCCATAAAGGAAACCTCACCTTCAACTTCAGCCTCACTTCCTTTGATTTCTAGAAATGCCTCCTTGCTCTGGTCTGAAGTGGAAGAAATCATGGGCCTCCAGTTAAGAACTGGCTTGGCCCAGACCCATTTGTTTTATTTCAACTAAAGGATGACAGTGTAGTTGTTACAAAACAAAATTTCCAAGAAGGTGAAGGATGGAGGTCAAGGAAAGGACTCTTCTAATCCTGTTATCACCAGCCCAGAAGATCTAGCCTTTTCTTTCTAGAAGAAAGAAGGGGGTAGGGTGGGGACAGCATTCTGTCTCACTTGTAATTGTTCCCCATTAATTCTTTTTTTGTATAAACATAATTTATAAAAGCTTTATTCATAATAGCTCCAAACTGAGAACAACAAAAATACACATAAAGAGGAGAAAAGTAAACAGGGGTGAATTTGTGCAATTAAATACTATTCAGTGATTTAAAGAATGGATGTCTGAAATGAACAATAACATGGATGGATTTTAAAAACATGCCAAGTGAAAAGTGCTATAGACAAGTATATTGTATGATCCCATTTATATGCAATTTAAGAGCAAACAAATCTCATTTATAGTGACAGAAATAAGATTCATTGCTACTCATGAGGCTGAGACATGAGAGAACATTCAATTCAAGGGTGTTGGAAACTTCCCTGTCTTGATTGGTGCTGTAGTTAAATGATCATATACACACTCAGTTATATTAACAACATTAACTCATTTAGTTGTATACTTAGGATCTATGAGATTCTTTGGAAATACCTTAGTCTCAATTTAAAAATATATGAAAAAAAATAATTTTTTAAAAGATTTTTATTTTATTTATTTGAAAGACAGAGTTACAGAAAGAGATAGAGACAGAGAGAGAGGTCTTCCATCCTCTGGTTCACTCCCCAGATAGCTGCAATGGCCGGAGCTGTGCCCATCCGAAGCCAGGAGCCAGATGCTTCTTCCTGGTCTCACATGTGGATGTAGTGGCCCAAGGACTTGGGCCATCTTCTACTGCTTTCCCAGGCCATAGCAGAGAGCTGGATAGGAAGAGGAGCAACCAGGATTCGAACCGGCGCCCATATGGGATGCCGATGCTTCAAGACAGGGCTTTAACCCACTGTGCCACAGTGCTGGACCCAAAAGAAAATAATTATATACCATTTGTCTTTTAATTTATTATAAATACTGTCAACACCCACACTACTAAGACATGCTTTGTATAAATCTGAAACAATCATTATTTATTAATCAGTTAAAATATCTATTAGTCATTATTTTTGAGCAAAATATGTAAGGATCTAGGCACCATGTCATTGACGGTTTTGTTCATTTTGATGCTGCAATAATGTTAAATTTTAATCTACATTAAAATTAAAATATTTTTTAAAGGTTTACTTATTTGTTTGAATGCCAAGAATTACAGAGAGGCAGAGACAGAGAGAGAGAAGTCTTCCATCCACTGGTCACTGGCCAAGGTATGCAGCAGCAGGAAGCTGGAATGGGAAATGGAGCTGGAACCTGAGCCAGGCATTCTGATAGCGGATGCAGTGTCCCCCCATTAATTCTTCCTTCCTTCCTTCCTTCCTTCCTTCCTTCCTTCCTTCCTGTCTCTCTGTCTCTCCTCTACCGTAGCTGGATTCCCTAGAACTGGTGAGGGAAATATGAGTGCTCCCAGATTCTAGATGATTGCAAGGGACAGAGCTGTCCAGCTTTGGTTCAGTCCCCACAGACACCTCCCCGAAGTTATGGAAGACAGAGAGAGATGGGGACAAGTGATTGCAGTTCAAGTTTTCAGAGTGACTTCAAGCTGAACATTTCTTTTCCTTAGAAACACTTTTACAAAATTTACATAAGAAATACAGTCGTGGGATTCACTCTTCAAAATATTTATAGCTTGTCTGCTGCGTGTAAGACACTTTATGAGGGGAGTACTGTGAGGGACATGAGAGTAAATGATTTTATGGCTCCATCTTGCACATGGACTAGCAAAACATTTTAGCACCCTGACAATGAATGCTGGAGCTTGAAGTTTTAAAACAAATATTTCTTCGATATTATGGTAGCTACCTGACAGTACAGAGGTAGCTACCAGAATATCTTCATTTTTAATTATTATCTATTTTAATACATTTTTATTTAATTTACTTTAAAGGCAGAGAGAAGGAGAGGGAGAGACATAAACAGATAGAGATTTCCCATCTGTTGTTTCACTCTCCAAATCCCCACAACAAGCTCATACTAGGTCAGGCCAAGCCCAAGAACTCAATATAGGTCTGTTACATGGGTGACAGAAACCAGACTACTTAAGTCATCAACTGCTGCCTTCTAGGTTGTGCATTAGCAGGAAGCTGGAATCTGGGACTCAAAGCTAGGCACTCTGACATGGATTGCAGGCATCTCAAGTAGTGTCTTAACTACTAGGCCAAATGCTGATTCCCATTATTCTTATTTAAACATGACTCTCTTGATTTATCTTTTCCAACAAAAATATGTTGCTGGAGTTTTCCAGGACAAATACTCAAATGAGACTGTTAGAGGATAGTCTGTCTTTTCCTGAGGAAAGAAGAAATCAGCTTGAGATAATTATTTTCACAATTTGGTGGGGAATGACTTTTTTTTAAGATTTTTATTTATTTATTTGAGAGGTAGAGTTACAGACAGTGAGAGGAAGAGACAGAGAGAGAGATTCTTCCTTCCGTTGGTTCACTCCCCAGATGGCCGCAATGGCCGGAGCTACGCTGATCTGAAGCCAGGAGCCAGGTGCTTCCTCCTGGTCTCCCACATAGGTACAGGGGCCCAAGGACTTGGACCATCCTCCACCGCTTTCCCGGGCCATAGCAGAGAGCTGAACTGGAAGAGGAGCAGCCAGGACTAGAACCGGCACCCATATGGGATGCCAGCGCTGTAGGTGGAGGATTAACATACTGCACCACGGCACCGGCCCCATGAATGACTTTTTCCATTATACTCTACTTTCGTTGTCTTTTGTAATATATATTCTTCAAAATCAAGGACTCCATTTAACAATTCTTATATTCTGTCCCCTTTAAAACAACTGTATATGCAAGTGTTGTGGCAGAGCAGTAAAAGCTGCTGCCTGTGACTCTGGTATCCCTTATGGGCACCAGTTTGTGTCCTGGCTGCTCCACTTCCAGTGCTGCTCCAACTCCCTATTAATGGCCTGGGACAGGCAGCAGAAGATGACCCAAGTCCCCGGGCTCCTGCCAGCCATGTGGGAGACCTTGCTGAAGCTCTTGGATCCTGGCTTCAGCCTGGCCCAGCACTGGGGTTGTGGCCATCTGGGGAGTGAACCAGCAATGTAAGATCTCTGTGTCTGCCTCTCCCTCTCTCTGTAACTTTCAAATAAATGAATTAATAAATCATTTATTAGAAAAGTAAAAATGTTTGGTAACAATCTGATGCTTATTTTTATTATTATTAATTTAATAATTCCATAACTCCCTCCCTTACATACATAGAGGAGATAAACTGCAGGAGAATGTTTTATAGTTCAGTCCCGTACACAAATTTCATTTCTTGAGCTATGCTGTTATTCTACGGCTGTGGTGTGTTCAAATGATGTGTTCAAATTCTGAGAGTTACACTCAAATGGGTTGGGAGGCAAAGTGCTCTGGAATGTGGCTTGGCACTACATTGTCATTGTCATTTAATTTTTGGTTTTTTGTTTTTATAATGTGGGTATGTCACAAATAATTTACTAAAAGAAAGAGCCCTCTGAGGATAATACAATGGAGAAAGTATATTGTGCATATGGTCTGTATTATCAAATTCTCTGATTCATAGAAAACATATGCTCAGTGAATTATTGATCCTGCGGTTGTTTTAAAAGGTCCATTCAATTATGTTGTATGCTGCTTGTGTGTGCTGTTACATGGAGGGGATGTACACAATTTACAACAGAGTCCTTCATCTTGAAGATCATGAATTTGAGCCATTTATTCACATCCCAATATGTGTACTCAATATGTGAAACACTGTTTGGTGGGCAAAGAGTTGGCTCTTGCCTTTCCCAGAGAAAGACAATTTGCAGACTTCTGGGTAAGTCAGACAGGCTCTAGGGGCATGCTGCAGCTCCCAGAGCTTTCTGTTTCATTGCCTTGACCAGAAAGGCATCTGAAGGACATTTTTCTCTGAGCAAAAGGTGGGAAGGAGTCATCCAAGCCATGTGGTAGCTGTACTTACTCATCCTCATCCGCAGTCTTCTTCCCCAGCAGCTGGAAACCCCGTCCCTTGCCTCTGGAGTTTCAGTAGAGAAAACACATTTGGGCAGCAGAGGGGGTCTTAGGAGCACTCCATCAGTGTGTTGGATTGTGTTCTCAGGTTTCTTTAGGAAATCACAGCTCTCTCTCTCATCTTCCCTCCTTGCTCACCAGACTCCTCAAGTTTAGGATTTGAGGTTTCTCAGCTCTCCCCAGCAGAATTAACAGCACTATGCGCTCTGATGGGAAAGCTACAACCTGCATATCATTGTGACCTACTGGTCTGAGCAGCAAACACTGTTACCAGAGAGAGTGCTGCACGGGCTGCTCTGTACCAGCCTCAAGGGCTGACTAAGGCTGTAACCAGGCCGGGCTGTGTGGGTGTGTGCTGGGAGGGTGGTTATTGGTGGAAATGAAGTGAGCAGAGCCTTTCAAGAAGTAAGCGTGTAGCGTGTGTGCGAGTGTGCCTAAGAACAAGCCCAGCTTGCCCAAAGCACATCCCACCATTAGCGTCTCCCTTGCCGTTCCTGAAGAGCCACTTATAACAGCTCCTGGGCCGGGCTTTCAGCCAGTGAATCTTTGCACAGTCTCCTCTTTCTGTTGGTCGGGAATCGGGATCCGCTACTTTGGGATCCTGGGAGGGTGAAGTAGCCGGAAATGGGAGTCCATAAGCCCGCAAGAGGAGCAAGGACCCCAGAGATGATTCAAGAGCCTATCGTTCCATGCCCCGCCGCACCCTGGAGATCCAGAGAGGGCCGGGGTGGGGGCGAACATCAGCTGCTGCCGAGATTTGAGGGGGAGGGTACTGGAAGTTGGCGCCGAGCCCGAGCTACTTGGACGGCCTTCTTTCCATTTGGTTCCCCGTGGGGAACCTCCTCCCCTTCCTCTCTTCTCCCTCTCCCTCTTCCCCGCCTCAGAGCGGCGCTAAGGATCCACCGCTTCCCTAAAGCCCAAAGCCTCAGTCTGCCTATCCTGGTCGGGAGGGTACAGGGGCTTGGGAGCTGGGCTCTGGAGCCGGCCAGTCCTTACGTTTCTCCTGGAGGGAACGAAGGGGTGCAGAGTCTCGCCTCCCTTCCTTGCCCGCCGCCGTTACGGAGAGGCTGTTTAATTAAAAGGGAACCCGCAATGTATAAGTCAGATAAAAGCAACGCGCAGAATAAACTAATTAAAACATTGTGTTTGCAACACATTTTATTTCTCTCCCTCCTTTTTTTGATCTTGGCTGTGTTTTAAAGAAATGTCATCGCACCATAAAGCGAGCCGTGAAACGCTATTTCCTTATAGTGTGCGGCGCTTTTCAAAGGCTAGTGTGATATATTTTAGAAAAGGGATCCCGCTGTGAAAGCTTGCGTGTCTTCCCTTTACCAAACTAAGCTCTTGTCAATCATGCCGAGCCCGGTCCAATCACCGAGATCCTTTTTGGAAAGCAGCTCATCCCGCTGTGCTTTTATACCGCACTCCGCAGCCTGTTTTGATGCATTTTTACCAGCACGTCCAGGGAAATGAATGATGAGGCCATGGACAGTGCAAGCCTGGCTCCCTGAGCTGAGCTCCCGCCTGGCTTTAACGAGGCGCCGGCGCATTGTGTACCGCCCAGACTTTCTCACGTGGCGGTCACTTTGCGGGGTTACCCCGACGTCAGGCAGGTCATTGCTGGGGACCCGGCTTGTGAAGGCCACGCGATCGCCTCCACCCGGACTGGAGAGTCTTGATAACCACTCTCCTGGTCCATTTGCCCAGGCAAGCAATGGGGCGCTTCAGCCTCATCTTTAAGATGTGCCACCTCTCCAGAGTTGTGGGATAGGCGGGAGGAGTCTGGGCATGTCGCCCTCACGTAAGGGGTATGTGGCTCGCCTTGCCCGTGCTTAGGTTAGGCTTGGCGTCCTTGCAAGCAGCCGGTCTCCTCCCTGGGTCCCCCTCTCCTTGCCCCATCATGCCTAGCATTTTGGGAAGACTTGCCCAGCCTTCTGGGAAACGCTGTCCTGGCCCGGAGGAACTACAAAAACGACATGGGCTCCGGCAGAATTCACAAAGCCCTCAAACGTGAGGCCCTGTCACAGATGGCCACAGGTAGAATCCAACCGGTGGTACTGGGCCAGGTCAAGCCTCCCAAATTGCACGGTTACTGGTCTAATGCACCACGGAGCCTCAGGGCAGGGGTGGGTGGCCCTGAATAGCCAAGTATGGACTAGTAAACCATTACAAGAGAACCCAAAGGATAAAGGGCCTATGACTGCATCTCCCCTAGATGGGAGGAAAGGTTGGCAGGAATCGCCCAGATGCAGAGTTCCACAGATGTCCCGCCCCCTCCTCCCCTCCTCCAGTTTTGTCTGCCTTGCTGAGACTGCGGGTGCGTCGCGCCGGGGTGATGCGGAAGCTTTTGATCGTCACAGTGGCTTCCCAGGTCCCGGAGGACAGACGCGGGAGGAGGCTCTGTGGTCCTCCTTTCTGGCAGCTCTGGAATCATTGCCTGCTTTTGTTTCCAGTTCCACTTCGAACTTGAACCGGGAGAGTGCAAACCGCTAAGGTCTCAGGGAATGAACAAGTGAAAGCCGTGTGAGATCATGCGTTTGTAGAATAGCCCAAACTCTGCATTTTGAAATAGTCATCCAGTGTGATTCATCTAACCCTTCCGCCTGTGGGTCTCTTATCTCTGTCTCTGTCTCCTACTCGCCAATACGCCCACTCCTTAGCCTCAGATTACACGCGCCCTCCGAGTCCATGTTCGATTTCTACCGGACAATGACTCCTTCTCCCCAGCGCCCAGGCGCACCTCGATCCCATCTGTCAGTTTCTTGCTCTAACATTCCTCTAAAGACATCATTTGTTGTCAGGGGCTTGGGACCATCCGGGAGCCAAGAGCGAGGGGAGGGGAGTGCTCAGTTTTCCTGAATTTTTGTTCACCCACAGAGTCTCTCTCGTTGGAAGGGAAATCGCTGACCGTACCATCCCTTCCCTAGCGAGTCCCTCCGTGATAACTACATCCTCAGGCTGACCCTATAACGACGGCAGGACAGGAAACCTCTTCGCCGCCCTTACCCGTGCCTCCCGCTCCCGGCCCAACGCTGTGGGGATCCGGACTAGATGGAATCCCCGGCAGACCTTGCAGACTGCTCCTCGGATCCAGAGCAACCCTGGTGTTCCAAGGGAGCTCCCTTCCTCATTTCCCTCACGGCCCCGCCCCGTAGAGAGCTGTTAGTCACTAGCTTATTTAGAATCCCCTCCGCGGATTCCTGCGCGCAGGGCCTCCGGGTGCGAGAGAGGTGTCCCGCACTCCCCGACAAGGAGGAACGTTGCTCCTGCCTGGTGCACCGAGACTCGCGGTTTTCTCCTGGGAGGCCTGAGGACTCCTCCGGGAAGCCTATCTCCGGCCAGACTCCCCTTCGCAGCTTTGTGAGACAAAGCGTGGATTTTTGTTACAGCCTTTGGCAAGTCTGCAAGTAAGATGGTGGCCCCAGAGCGAGCGCCGGGGCGGCAGGGTCCTGTGCACTATGGGATACAGGCGCTAGGGGTTTCATCTACCTTCGTTTAGCAAGTTGACAGAGACTGTGATTTTGCAGTGACTGTTGGATCACACCGGCGTCTCTTTCTGAGCGACAGATCACAAGGAAATTTCTGAAATACTTGATGCAATGGGAGCAAGCTGAATTCTTATACACACACACACACACACACACATATATATATATATATATTAAATAATCAGTTCTTTTGAGTACGGGATATTACTTGCCTCCAAGGAACACATTATTATCCTTATGCGCCCGGCTCCCGGGATCGGACTTGAGCGTTTAGGTTTCTGTTTGCAGGCATAAAAGAATTCAAGTGTCTACTGGACGGCTGTAAGAAGTGATTTGTCCATAGTCGTGATTGAGAAACGAACATTCACTCGCATACACGCGGACAAGCCGCGGACCCCTGGGAAGCCAGTGGCCAACCCGAACACCGGCGGAAGAGCAGGAAGAAAAGCCAGCTCCCGGTCTAATCCGAGCCGCCTCTGCCCGGGGATGCGAAAGAGCTCCTGGAGCATTTCCTTCCTGGGCTTTCCCCGGGTTTGGGTACTGGACTCGTTCTTGCTTAGGGTCCCAGGGCCAAGCTCGGAAGGCCAGATCAAATGTAGGACCCTGCCCGTGCAGCCTCCTTTAGCGTTTTCCTCTGGCAGCCGCGCTCTCCCCGGCTCGCAGAGCCCGCCTGCGCCACCGCCGTCCCGGAGCCTGCTGCTCTTAGGCCACAATCTTCAGGAGCTGCAGGCAATCAAGGTCCAAGGCAGGGAGCTCGGAAGATTTACCACTCTCTGGACAATCGAAGTGCCCCCCCAACCCCGTCTTTTGATCTACCCCCTCTTTTTCCCGCTGGAAGAGAAAGATGTGAGTGCGACACGGTGTGCGTTGTCTCCCTTTCAGAGAAGACACTTTGCCACATTATTCAAATAGGAATCGGGAGATGCCTTCCAGTCTCAGCCTGGCTCCTACAAGTTGGTTGACATAGAGTCCTTCCTAACTCCTGTCCAGACCTCAGTTTACTCCCATACAATAGCTTCTTCTAAAAACTTCTTAGACTCCATCGGTCCTTTAAATGGACTTTGTGTCCTACTACCTCCTCTGTGCCCAGGGTCCTGCCCACGCAGGAAGTTTTCCACAGCAGCAATCGGAAGTTGCTGGGATCTCAGCGGGGCAGCCTCCTAATCTCCAGTTCCTGAACCCAACAGCCGAAGGCCCAAAGTGACTGTTCTGCAGCAAAAGTAGGGTGGGGGACTGTTGCTCTCTGCCCTGCGTTTCCCGGGCTTCGATTTAAAGGGGCCAACCGCTCCCCTCCCTGGGAAGCAGAACGGCAACTTTGCTAAGTGACCGCCCCTTCAAAACAGAGGAGGGTGAATATGTAGAAACTGTAAGAATTTAAAAAATAAAATAAAATAAAATAAAATAAAATAAAATAAAGCGATCCAAGTTCAGGCGAAGAAGCCGGGGCTGATCTCAAGCTGGGCCTAGCCAGCTCCCAGGGTCCACTGTGGCTCTCCCTCAGTGAGGGACTGAGACCGCTGAATGCATCAGAAACGGCAGGAAAGCTCCTTTCCCGCGCCGCGAGATGTTTCCTCAGTGGGGCCGCCTCAGCTCTGCCTGCCAGAGACTGGCGGGGTGTGAGGAATCCAGCGATCAGCTAAGACCCCGCCGGGCGTGACGCATCTTGGTGCGCTTAGTGTTCCCTACTAAGAGCTGGTGTCGCCGCCGTTGTCCCCTCCGCCGCTTCCCACTCTTTTTTTCCTGGTCGCTTTCTCCTGCCTCGGCGCTGCCCACCACATCCAGACCAGGAAGTGGGTGGGAAGAACGTGTCTCCTGCCCTCCTTGAGAACCAGGGTCCCGGACAAGCACTCCTGGGGCAAACAGCGCTATGCTCCGGAGGCCCTCTGACCCTTAAAGGCCCCGGCACGTCCTCCCTCCTGCTCCTCAGAGTTTGGCCTCAAAAAGCCATCCTCTCTCTCAGTTCTGCTTGCCCAGTGCATTGACTAGCCCTTTTGCCCTTTGCGCTTGTAATGTTTCTAGACTTCATGTTCAACTAGCTGTCCTTAAGTTATTAACAGCTGCCTCCAGCTAGATCAAGGTCATTTCCTTACCTTGCTCCCTCTCCTCATCCTAGAATTTCAAACCATTCCAAAGACATTGGTATTCAGAACACTCCAGGACAGAAAGGAAGCAACAAATTGTTTAGCACCTCAAAGTGTCAGGTGCTGAATGCACATTGTCTCAAGAAATCCCCTCCATTAGCCTGCATTTTACAATCAAGGAAACTGAGGCTTGGAGTAGACCTTAGTTATTTCCAAATGTTTAGAATCTAGTAGATCCCTTCCCTATCGAAGCTGACAGAAGTATGACCCTCAGGTTTTAACTGGTCTTGCAGCCCCTTCCCCCAATACTCTTTTTTCTCCTCTTGAGGCTGGAAGGCAAGTGCCAAATTTGAAAGAGAGGCATTGAGTGGGAGACACTTGACTCATCAAGTCTAGCTTCAGCAAAGGAGGTATTAGATATGGATTTCTGTCTGTGCTGGCTCTGAGCAGCGTGGTCCTTGAGTGCAGACATGTGGCCTCTCTGTTTCTTCCTCACCTTTGAATTGGAAGTCATAACAATCACTTATTTGTTCAATGGGCCAAGTCAGAATCAAGAGCTAAAACGTCTTTGGCACTGACAAATACAGTGTGATGTTAAAATTAGCTGACCCTGAGGTGAGAAGCCCGAATTTGAGGGCACCTTATCTGCCAGGGGTGCTGAGCATGACGCTTGTTGTCCGCGTGGCAGGAGGCAAGCCTGTTGGGAAGTCTTCTGACCTCCCTGGGAGCCGCCTCTGGAGCTGACTTCAGCACACTCGGGAGCTTGCTGCGTCCCAGCGGGGACACTCACAGAATCCGTGGGAGTTACAATGCACACCTGGCAGCCTGAAAGCTGCCAGATTGGCCAGACCACAGCTGTCAAGAGCATGCTTTGCGTTCCAGAGTACCTGGTGACGCTGGTTAGCATGTGGATGCTACTTGAGTCTTCATCTAGCTTGCGTCTAGCTTCCAAGTGTGCAGTCAAGTGTAAATAGGTAGTATGGATCCTGGGTTCGAGGCACTCATTCTGGATGACTTGCACACAGGAGCATTTGGGGGCGAATTAAAGCAGCAGCACCGCTGCCAAGTCTTCCAGGGGAAGCAGCCTGTACTCAATCTGGCCTTCAGTGTCTCTAGCTCTAGGCTGAAGGATGGACACAGCATTCTTTTTTTTTTTTTCCTTGTAAATGCTGAAGCCTGAAAACTCAGTTTTTTTTTTTTTTTTCCTACTGAAGTGTCTCAGTGCAAAGTGCTGAGGAGTAGTGGGCGAGTGAGTGAGTGAGTGAGTTCTGCTGTCATCTTGACATCATGCATGCTCGGCCTTGGTCTGAGACGTCCTGAGGGGTTTTGGGACAAGAACCCAAGGGTGTCCTGGGATAATCAGTGGTTACACTGTTTAGACTACTGGGGGGCCGGCGCCGCGGCTCACTAGGCTAATCCTCCGCCTAGCGGCGCCGGCACACCGGGTTCTAGTCCCGGTTGGGGTGCCGGATTCTGTCCCGGTTGCCCCTCTTCCAGGCCAGCCCTCTGCTGTGGCCCGGGAGTGCAGTGGAGGATGGCCCAGGTGCTTGGGCCCTGCACCCCATGGGAGACCAGGAAAAGCACCTGGCTCCTGGCTCCTGCCATCGGATCAGCGCGGTGCGCCGGCCACATCGCGCTAGCCGCGGCGGCCATTGGAGGGTGAACCAACGGCAAAAGGAAGACCTTTCTCTCTGTCTCTCTCTCTCACTGTCCACTCTGCCTGTCAAAAATAAAAAAAAAAATAAAAAAAAAAATAAAAAAAAAAATAGACTACTGGGGCCTGGGGGACAATGACCCATGCTATTTCTACCTCAAAATGCCCTCTTCCCAAAAGGTTTTAAGTGACTCACCCACTGTGCCAATTGAGATTAAGGAGAATCCAGTCAGACTTCTTTATCACAAACACCTGTCTCTGTCTCCCCTTCCCTCTCACCTTTCTCTCTCTCTCTCTCTCACACACACACCACATTTCATTTATTCATTTACTCACTAAATTATTCATTCTCTCAATTTCTCAAAAGTCCTGTGGTCAGTGCATATATTTTTTGTGTTACTTTGGGGAAGGTTTGAATCCACTCATGGACTTCCTGGCCTGGAACATGTGACAGAACTCTAAACCTCAGTTTCCACATCCATGAAAGGAGATGAATAATGGTTCATAATTTTTTTTTATTCTTTTTGTTTTGTTTCGTATTTTTTCAACTTTTATTTAATAAATATAAATTTGCAAAGTACAACTTTTGATTATAGTGGCTTTTCTCCCCATAACCTCCCTCCCACCTGCAACTACCCCATCTCCCACACTCCCATCCCATTCTTCATTTAGATTCATTTTCAATTATCTTTATATACATAAGATAACTTAGTATATACTAAGTAAAGATTTCAACAGACTGCACCCACAAAGACACGCAAAGTATAGAGTACCGTTTGAATAGTAGTTTTGCCGTTAATTCACATAGTACAACACATTAAGGACAGAGATCCTACATGGGGCGTAAGTGCACAGTGACTCCTGTTGTTGATTTAACAATTCACACTCTTGTTTATGGTGTCAGTAATCACCCGAGGTTCTTGTCATGAGCTGCCAAGGCTATGGAAGCCTCTTGAGTTCACTGACTCTGATCATATTTAGAGAAGGCCATAGTCAAAGTGGAAGTTCTCTCCTCCCTTCAGAGAAAGGTACCGCCTTCTTTGATGGCCTGTTATTTCTGCTGGGATCTCATTCACAGAGATCTTTCATTTAAGTTATTTATTTATTTATTTTGCCAGAGTGTCTTGGCTTTCCATGCCTGTGAAACTCTCATAGGCTTTTTAGCCAGATCCAAATGCCTTAAGGGCTGATTCTGAGGAATGGTTCATATCATTAAGACTATAAGGTAAATTAAACAAAATAGGGCCTGCTATTGTGGTGCAGTGGGTTAAGCCACCACCTGCAACTCCAGCATCTCACATGGGATTTGTTCGGAGTCCAGCTTCTCCACTTCTGATCCAGCTCTCTGCTATGGCCTGGGAAAGCAGAAGAAGGCCCAGGTCCTTGGGCCCCTGTATCCATGTGGGAGTCCTGCACATATTTCCACGCTCCTGGCCCAACCTGGACTGTTGTGGCTGTGGGTTTGTGTGTGTGTGTGTGTGTGTGTTTAGAATTATGTGTTTATTTGAAACGTAGAATTACAGAGAGAAAAACAGAGAAGGAGGTAGGGAGGGGGAGAGAGAATCTTCCATCCACTGGTTTACTCCCCAAATGGCACAACAGCTGGAGCTGGGCTGTAGGCAGCTTCACCTGCTATACCACAGCTCTAGCCACTGTTGTGGCCATTTGGGGAGTAAACCAGTGGATGGCAGGCCTCTCTCTATTTCTCTCTCCCTCTCTCTCTGTCACTCTGCTTTTCCAATAAATAAATAAATCTTTAAAAATTAAATATAATGAGTGGCAAAAACCATGGCCATGGGGCTGGAGCTGTGGCATAGCGGGTAAAGCCTCTGCCTGCAGTGCCTGCATCCCATATGGGTGCCAGTTCAAGTCCCAGCTGCTCCATTTCCTATCCAGCTCTCTGCTATGGCCTGGGAAAGCAGTAGACAATGGCCCAAGGACTTGGGAGGATCTGGAGGGAGCTCCTGGCTCTTGGCTTCGGATAGGAACAGGGCCAGCCATTGAGGTCATCTGAGGAGTGAACAAGTGGATGGAAGATCTCTCTCTCTCTTTCTCTCTGCCTTTGCCTCTCTGTAACTCTGCCTTTCAAATAGAATAAATAAATCTTAAAAAAAAAAAAAAAAGAAAACCATGACCACTCAGTGGAAGTTAATTAACATGAATAAAATAAAATAATTTCTGATAAAGTAGTTTCTTCCATAATGTGTCACCTAGTGCTGTGGCATAGCGGGTTAAAGCCCTGGCCTGCAGTACTGGTATCCCATATAGGTGCTGTTTGGAGTCCTGGAAGCTCCACTTCTGATCCAGCTCTCTGCTCTCACCTGGGAAAGCAGTAGAAGATGACTCAAGTGCTTGGGCCCTGCACCTGAGTGGTAGACCTGGAAAAAGCACCTGGTTCCTGGCTTTGGATCAGCTCAGCTCTGGCCATTGTGGTCATCTGGGGAGTGAACCAGCAGATGGAAGACCTCTCTCTCTGTCTCTACCTCTCTCTGTAACTCTTTCAAATAAATAAAATAAATCTTTAAAAAAAGGATAACTTTCTGACATACAAATAATGTCATGTAAAAATATTTCTTGTTGAAGAAAAAGTTATTAAGTCTCAGTAGTATGCCCTTTTTTAAAGGATTTATTTAATTTATTTGAAAGGCAGAGTTACAAAGAGGCAAAGGCAGACAGAAAGCCAGGGAGGTCTTCCATGTACTGGTTCACTCCATAGATGGCCACAACAGCCAGAGCTGAGATGATCTGAAGCCAGGAACCAGGAACTACTTCCAGGTCTACCACTCAGGTGCAGGGCCTAAGGACTTAGGCCATCTTCCACTGCTTTCCCAGGCCATAGCAGGAAGCTGGATCAGAAGGGGAGCAGCCAGGACATGAGCCAGCACTTATATGAGATGCTTAGCCTACTATGCCACAGCACTGGCCCCCCAGATTTGAATTTGAAATGCATATTACTGGAGGAGGTGTGCTATAGATGGTATTCATATATGGTTGAAATGAGATAGAAAATAGAATATTGAATCACAAGGAAAAGGCCATGTCAAAAACCACTGAACAATGAGAAAGATACCCCCCATGCCCATTTCCAGCAAAGTAAACTGATGTTTTAAAATCTGATAGGTCACTCCAGGTGTCAATGACTATAAATATAGATCCTGGAAGCTTGTGGAAGCCTGTCATCTCTCTAAGCCAGACAGAGGAGACAGTTAACAACAAAGTGTTATTTCTCCAAAATTATATTGAAAGCAACCTTCTGATCATACATCATGCAAAGCCAAGGATACTAAAGTCACATGGAGAAGCCAAACCACATAATTCTACTTGGTATTCAGGACAGAATCATATTTTTAGAGCCTTTGACCCTAACCCTGCTGTTTCTCCTCCACAGAAAGTCCAAAGCAAAAGAGAAGTGATGTTGCTACATTCCCCCTGAGTCCAATGAGACTGCTTATCCCAATACCCTAACTGAACAGAAATACGGGCAGTACTACAATCACCTAATACCAACATAGTTTAGAATTCTCTCCTTTCCTCACAAACTTGTTCAGACTTTCTGACACACAAAAAATATAACAACTAGTAAAACTCAATAGAAAATATGCTTTGACTCAATTGAAAATCTCTTAAAGTTAGGAAGTCATTGATTCCAGAATGGACTATTATAATAGGACATACAACCAGGGCTGGCACTGTGGTGTAGTAGGTAAAGCCACTGCCTGCAGTGCTAGCGTCCCATATGGGCACTGGTTCAAGACCTGGCTGCTCCACTTCTGATCCAGCTCTCTACCATGGCCTGGGAAAGCAGTAGAAGATGGCCCAAGTACTTGGGCCTCTGCACCTGCACGGGAGACCTGGAAGGAGCTTCTGGCTCCTGGCTTCAAATTGGCACAGCTCCAGCCATTGTGGCCATTTGGAGAATAAACAAGTTGTTGGAAGAACTTTTTCTCTGTCTTTCCCTCTCTCTGTAACTCTCTAACTTTCAAATTAAAAAAAAAAAAAACTTAAAAATTCCAATCTGGGATGTTCTGCTTCAGTAATGGAGGGAGAAATATTAATTTATAATTATTTTAAATGAACATTCAAGTTTAGGCAGCTTTACATGCTCACAAGAAGTGAAGAGTCCTGGCACAAATCTCAGCCCTGCTATTTACTAGCTATGGGACCTTGGCAAGTTATTTAACTTCCTAGAAACTCAGTTTCCTCATTTGTGAAGATAGTTACATTGACAATTAAAAGGTTAATATAGGGAAACTTTTAGTACAGTGTCCAACACCTAGAGTAAATGTTGTAAAGCTCTTAAAAAACTTTCTCTGTGTCCATAAAATAACAACTCTTGACATTTACGCTTAGAAACTACAAATGTGTAGATGCTTTGGCTCACATTGTCATTGGGTTGGGGTCTCCCTGTATTTCAACCCCACTATTAAGAAATAATGCAAAGTACATATAAGAATCAAACAAAGTTGTAGTTTGGGTTTTATGGTATCAGTCGCACAGTTGTTTATCAGGAAACAAATCAGTTAGTAGTTTCAGATATCTATTGAGTGGTCCTCTCTGCACCATGAATCACAATAGGTAACAACTCCATGGTTCCTTTCCTCATTAGCCTATGAGCTCCTCCAGGAAGAATAAGAACTGTGTCCTTCTCCTCACTGGATCCCCAAAATGGGATCCCAGTCTATGCTTTGCATATGTGATATAAAAGCAATTATTGTTGAGACAATAGATTATTTTTTGGTGCCCAACGGCATATGACAAAAAGGAGACAATATATCATGGGGATTCTGAGCAGAGGGACATTAGGCTAAGATAACTCAGGTTGGCACTAGTATGGTGAAATACCAGAAACAACTAACTTATAAAAGAACTTATAAAAGAAAAAGGTTTATATTACCCATAGTTTTGGAGGTTCAAGTTCTAGAGCAGATGACCCCATTGGGTTGGGCCTCTGTGAGGCCAGTGGATGACAATGGTGGAGCAAGTGCAGAGGAAGGATCATATGATGAGCCTGGAAGCAGAGCATGAGATTATGCCCAACTCAGCGTTTTAGAATAATCTTCTTGTGAGAACCACCTTCTGAGGGCAAGCCCCATGACCTAAGGACCTCCCATGATGCCCAGTCTTAAACACCATAATCAGATTAAGTTTCTACTCTTTTAGTACCATGAACTGATGATTTTTGGGTTTAAACATATGCATGAATTTGGGGGCCAAATCATATTCAAAACATAGCGACACTCAAACCACCCTGAAAGAGTGTGTAAATGGGCCATACCTGGAAGAATTTCAAAATATGCTTCCTCAGAAATGCAAAGTGAATTGGAAACAGTTGTTTACAGATGAGATGGAGCTATAGAATGGGACATACAAACATGCATTTTTGTGATTTCTTTGCAAATCCCCAAATGCTTTTAACAGCATTGTCTTACCTTGGTATATTTCACAAGTTGAAGCCAGCCAGCCTTTTGCAATTAGAGATACTAATTTCTTCTTTGTGAAAATGGAGACTTCACACCTTTAGGTATCTGACTAGTGCCTTTGCTATCAAATGTTTAAAAACAGAAGAATCCATTCACAGCAGCAGCCTGAGTAACTAGCCATCTTCAGACGTCCATGCTTAGAAAGGAAGCAAGGCAGGTCAATTTGGGTTATAAAAAATAACATAATAAGGAAAACCCCATATGAGTGGGTGATTATGACGCTGGAATGTTAGGATGAAAGTAGAGAAACACATTTTTATTGAAGGTATTAATCAGAAAAGGGACTAGCACATGATTTAAGTTATGCTTCATTTTTTAAATCAGAGAATCTCTAAAGTTTACATTTTTACTGCAATAAAATAGGTATAGCATATGTTTATTATTTTAACCTTTTTTGGAAGAAGATGATTTTTATTATTTTATGTGCAAAAATCTCAACAATGTGTATTTGTCCTGGCTTTGTGGACTGTCTTTTTTTTTAAGATTTATTTTATTTATTTGGAAGACAGAGTTACAAAGAGAGGTAGAGACAGAGAGAAAGGTCTTCCATCTGCTGGTTCACTCTCCAGACGGCCACAATAGCCGGAGCTGCACCAATCCGAAGCCAGGAGCCAGGAGCTTCCCCCAGGTCTCCCACATGGGCACAACGGTCCAAGGACTTGGGCCATCCTCCACTGCTCTCCCAGGCCATAGCAGAGAGCTGGAACAGAAGAGGAGCAGCCGGGTCTCGAACCGGCGCCCATATGGGATGCCGGCGCTTCAGGCCAGGCCCTTACCTGCTATACCACAATGCCGGCCCTGTGGCCTGTTTTTTAGCCTTTTCATTTTCTAGATTGGCAAGGTAAGTCAAAGTTTAGATCAGTACGTTGCCACCCCGGTGACAAGGGAGCTCCTCATATGCATTGTTGTTGCTCCCGATGTCTTCTATCAGCTTAGCCAGAGCACCTTTGCCTTCTGAGTTCACTTGTGTGAAGGCAATGGTGTGGCAGGTCTTCCTATGGACCACATGTCCCCCACCTGGCCTTCTGCTTGATGAAGCAATAGGGGACCCCTATCTTATGACACAGAGCAGGCAGAAGGTTGACCAGCTGGATGGGATGGTGTAATCACCTCCAAGGTGTTGACAATATTGGACCACATGCCCCCACCTGGCCTTCTGCTTGATGATGCAATAGGGGACCTCTATCTTATGACACAGAGCAGGCATAAGGTCAAACAGCTGAATGGTATGGTGTAGTCACCTCCAAGGTAGAGACAATATTGACTGCTTCTTGGAGGACAGGTGGCCTCTTAATGACAACATTCCTTTGCCAGCAGCTTTCTTCTCAGATCAGGCTATCAGTCTCTGCTGCTTCTTTTGATAGGTGTCTCCCTGTGGGCCAGCTTCAGTTGGTGAGTAGCTGAAGGCCTGGGTGAATTGCAGGGCACACTTTCAGCAGCTTATAGAGGATAACCCTTTGCTGCTGCAGCCAGATATACCTGAATCCTTTGACAAAGCGGGTGAGGGCCTTTGGGTCTGGATGCCCTATCCAATGCCAAAATCCTTGGAACTTTTCTTAAACAGAAAATTTGAGATTTACCACTTTCTTGTCCTTTTGCTTCTTCACAATATTGGGACCATTGGCCTACTTTCCCTTTGGCATCTTGGGCAGGTAGAAGACAGAAAGGGAAATGTCTATTTTAACCATTTGAAAATGTACAGTTTAGCAGCATTAAGTCCGAGCAGATTTTGCAAAGTTCATGGAAACTAGAATTAAAGATGATATGCATTGCCCATGAACTTTCTGAAGTCCCCTCACACATTTACATTGTTATGCAACCATCACATCATCCATCTCCAGAACTTTTTCATCTTATCAAACAGAAACTCTGCACCCATTAAACAATAACTCCTCATTTCACACTCTCCTCAGACCCTCTTTTCTGACAAGTCAAGATATTTTATATAAGCAAAAATCATATTGGAGCGAGTATTGTGGCTTAACAGGTTAGCCACCGCCTGCAAAACTGTCATCTTATATGGGCACCAGTTCGAGTCCCAGCTACTCCACTTCTGATCCAGCTCCCTGATAATGCACCTGGGAAAGCAGTAGAAGATGGTCCAAGTGCTTGGGCCCCTGTACCCACATGGGAGACCAGGAGGAAGCTCCTGGCTCCTGGCTTTAGCCTGGCCCAGCACTAGCCATTTCAGTCATTCAGGAAATGAACTAGTAGATGGAAGATCTCTTTCTCTCTCCATATCTCTCCCTTAGCCCCATAACTCTTTCAGAATAAATAAATAAAGCTTTTTAAAGAGTCATACATTATTTTTGAAGGCTGAATAACATTCCACTTTATATGTATATGTATGTATATATATGTATGTATGTATAGATGTTTTGTTTATTCGGCAGTTGATGGACTCTGGTTGTTTCCACCTTTTAAAGAAAACTTTGAAAGAGAAAGAGAGTGAGCATGTAAGAGAGCGAGCAAATGCTACTGTTTTACTCCCTAAATGCCCATTAGGCTTGGGTATTCAATCAAGGTCTCCCATAGTGGCAGCAGGAACCCAATCACTTGAGCCATTGCTATTGCTCCCTGGAGTCTGCATAAGCAGGAAGCTGGAACCAGATATCCAGCTTAGATACTTGGACAATGGGATACAGTGTCTTTACCAGCATCTTTAAAAAAAAGGATTTATTCATTTATTTGAAAGGGGAGTTACATATGTGGAGTTACAGAGAGAGAGGGAGAGATAGAGAGAGAGTGAGATCTTCCATTCACCGGCTAACTCCTCATATGGCCACAATGGCTGGGCCTAGACCAGGAGGAAACCAGGATCCAGGAGTTTCATCCAGATCTTCCACGTGGGTGCAAGGGCCCAAGTACTTGGGCTATCCTCCATAGCCTTCCCAGGCCACAGCAGAGAGCTGAATCACAAGTGGAGCAGCTAGGACTGGAACTGGCACCCATATGGGATGCCAGCATTGCAGGTGGTGACTTAACCCACTGTACCACACTGCTGGTTCCTTAACTGGCATCTTAATCACTAGGCCAAATATTCACCCCTTCTGTTTTTAAGAAAATTATGGACATTTGAATTGGTGTTAAATGGTATCTCATTTTGATTTTGATTTGCATTTCTAGAGGAGTATCTTTTCATGTGCTTGCTGACTATTTGTGTATCTTCTTTGTAAAAACATATATTCCAGTCCTTTGCCCCATTTTGAATTGGGGTGTTTTTTGAATTGTAGAAGTTTTAAAAACCATATTCTTAATATTCATGTCTTGTACAAATATTTTCTCCCACTCGGTAGGTTGTCTTGCTTTTGTTTCCTCCTTCAGCTTTATTGAAATAGTTTAAAATTACATTTCTATTTTTTTAGGACTTCAGTTGCTTTTTTCCATCTGACTTTGGAAAACTGATTACACTAAATGAAACACAGTTGTCTAAGTGATATAGTATACAAAAATAACATCTTGATTTCTGTAAAAATGCATTTGTCAGCAATTCCTGAATAGCTCCAAATTGTACTAGCTGAGTGCTGATGTTTACTCTGGGTTTTAGGTTTAATCTTTGAAAAAATGTGTTCTAAACTTCCCCACTTCCCCATCACCCTCTGTATGTCCAGCATCAACAGCATCAACTCTCTGATGAAGTTGTTCCTGTTAAGGCTTTTATCTTGATTTCTCTCACATAGCCATTTTTAAAAAAATATTCCATTTATTTATTTGAGAGGCAGAATTAGAGAGAGAGAGAGAGAGAGAGAGAGAGAGGTCTTCCATCTGCTAGTTCACTCTGCAGATGGCTGCAATGACCAGAGCTGAGCTAATCCAAAGCTGGGAGCCAGAAGCTTCCTCCGTGTCTCCCACACGGGTGCAGGGATCCAAGCACTTGGGCCATCTTCCACTGCCTTCCCAAGCCATAGCAGAGAGCTGGAGCAGAAGTGGAGCAGCTGGGACTTGTACCGCCACCAATATGGAAAGCCAGCGCCACAGGCAGAGGCTTAACTTGCTATGTCTCAATGCTGGTCCCTCATGCAGACATTAACACGCATGTTTATCTTTTCATTTTGTTTACTTCCACTCAACTGTACGTTCTGTGAGGGCCTGATACAGATGTTATTTGATTTGATTTAATAATCACTGAAATCAGACAATCTAAGGTCATCATTATGTTAAAATTAAAGTTGTTTATGGAAGTCCGTAGACACTTCCAGGATTGGGTTTACCTCCTACATGGAAACATATTCAAGAAACCCAGGATGGGCTCACTGGCCTGACTCAGCTCTTCCCATTTGAGAATCCCTGTTCACCAGTGGTGTAGAAAGGAAGTCCTTTAACAAAGTGCTGTACACTATATCTCTACCAAACTAAGCATACACTTTTTTTTTTTTTTGGTTTGTAGTTAAACACATGCGGTCATTTTCCCCACCTGTTTCCTCTTTTCACATGACAAGTAAAGCTCACTGACCTGTGAGTATCCTCTCTCTACCAACCTTTGGCCAGTGAAAAGGATTCAGAGAAAAAAAATTACAACGATCAATCAGAAAAAGGAGGGGTGACAAAGGAAAATAATTAGACTGCAGCTTCAATTGTCTATTCTCATGCGAGGTGCCCCAACTGAAGACCATACTAACAATTGACTCATCTTGCTGTAGTTGATGGTGACATGAGCAGTTTCACCAGAACTTCACATTGGGACAGTCTTCTTGAATGTGTCCATGTTCTCCACTTCTGCTCATTGGCATGGTCAAAGTCACAAGCCAGATGGCCTGGCTTGCCAGAGTTGTAGCAGGATTGTTCATACTCTGTTTTGGGATCCTTGTAGTCCTGGGCAACGCGGCTACCTCGCCCACTTTTATAGCAGGCTTCATTCCCCTAAAGATCACAATCCTTTGCAAGATGATCAGACACAGCCCTGTGATAATAGATGTCTGCAAGAGGCAAGGAGACAAGTGGTAAACCTCCACCCAGGGAAAAACCTCCTCTGCTCCAGCATTCCTGGGCCCAGAGGCCACATTATCCACACTTGAAGCACTCGTTGCTGCCCAGGGCTGCAGTGAAGTCTTTGGCAGGTGAGTGGGCGGCAGTGGCACAAACTCAGAGGCAGGCCCACAGAAGGTAGCTTACAAGGTAGTAGCTGTTGATTTTCAGGATGCTTGCCTGTGTCACATGTGAGTCTACCTCTTTTTGCTGTTTTGATTGTATTCTTTGACATACAAATGTTCTTAATTTTGATGAAGTCAAATGTATTCATTGTTTTTGTTTGATGCCTGTGCTGTTGGTGTCATGTTCATAAAGTCATTCCAAATCAGATATCATGAAGATTTTCAGCAATACTTCTAAGAAGCTCCAGTTTTAGGTCTTACATTTAGGTCTTTGATCTATTTTTTTACAGTTATGAAAGTAATGTGTAATAATATATTAATAATGATGCTGATGACATTTTGAAATCTTTTTTTAAACTTTTATTTAATGAATATAAATTTCCAAAGTACAGCTTATGTATTACAATGGCTTCCCCCACATACCGTCCCTCCCACCTGCAACCCTCCCCTTTCCCACTCCCTCTCCCCTTCCATTCACATCAAGATTCATTTTCGATTCTCTTAATATACAGAAGATCAGTTTAGTATACAGTAAGTAAAGGTTTCAACAGTTTGCTCCCACACAGAAACATAAAGTGAAAAATAATAGATGATTTTTTAAATGATGATGAAATCAGATCAGACCTATTGTCATGTTTAATCCCAGTGAGAGTCAAGTGGGGAATTGATAATTTCTTTTTTTTTTTCTTTTTTTTCTTTTTTTTAACAGAAGATCAGTTTAGTATACATTAAGCAAAGATTTCAACCGTTTGCACCCCCATAGAAACACAAAGTGAAATATACTGTTTGAGTACTCGTTATAGCATTAAATCTCAATGTACAGCACACTAAGGACAAAGATCCTACATGAGGAGTAAGTGCACAGTGACTCCTGTTGTTGACTTAACAAATTGACACTCTTGTTTATGGCCTCAGTAATCACTCTAGGCTCTTGTCATGAGCTGCCAAGGCTATGGAAGCCCCCTGAGTTCACTGACTCTGATCATATTTAGACAAGGCCATGGTCAAAGTGGAAGTTCTCTCTTTCCTTCAGAGAAAGGTACCTCCTTCTTTGATGACGCATTCTTTCCACTGGGATCTCACTCGTGGAGATCTTTCATTTAGGTTTTTTTTTTTTTTTTCCCCCAGAGTGTCTTGGGTTTCCATGCCTGAAATACTCTCATGGGCTTTTCAGCCGGATCTGCATGCCTTAAGGGCTGATTCTGAGGCCAGAGTGCTGTTTAGGACATTTGCCATTCTATGGGTCTGCTGTGTATCTCACTTCCCATGTTGGATCATTCTCTCCCTTTTTTATTCTATCAGCTAGTATAGCAGACACTATTCTTGTTTATGTGATCCCTTTGGTTCTTAGTCCTATCATTACGATCAATTGTGAACAGAAATTGATCACTGGGACTAGTGAGATGGCATTGGTACATGCCACCTTGATGGGATTGAATTGGAATCCCCTGGTATGTTTCTAACTCTACCGTTTGAGGTAAGTCAGCTTGAGCATGTCCCGAATTGCACATCTCTTCCCTCTCTTATTCCCACTCTTATATTTAACAGCGATCACTTTTCAGTTAAGTTTCAGCACTTAAGAAGAATTGTGTATTGATTACAGTATTCAACCAAAAGTATTAAGTAGAACAAACAAAAAAAATACTAAGAGGGATAACATATTAAGCTGCTCATCAACAGTCAGGGTGAGGGCTGATCAAGTCACCATTTCTCATAGTGTTCATTTCACTTTAACAGGTTTCCTTTTTGGTGCTCAGTTAGGTGTCACCTATCAAGGAGAACAAGTGGTATTTGTCCCTTTAGGATTGGCTTATTTCACTCAACATAATGTTTTCCAAATTCCTAACAGGGATCACTTTTCAGTTAAAATTTAAACACCTAAGAATAATTGTGTGTTAATTACAGAGTTCAACCAATGGTACTAGAACAAAAAAAAAAAACTAAAATGGATAAAGTATTACATTGTACATCAACCGTCAGGACAAGAGCTGATCAAGTCACTGTTTCTCATAGTGTCCATTTCACTTCAACAAGTTGAAATCTTTAAAATGTATTGTAGGGGCCGGGATTGTGACATAGTAGGTTAACTCAATGTTTGTGACACAGTCATCCCATATCAAAGCATTGGTTCAAGTCTAGGCAATTCTGCTTCTGAACCAGATCCCTGTTAATGTACCTGGGAAAGCAGTAGAGGCCAGAACAAGTGCTTGGGCCCCTGCCACCCATGTGTGAGACCAGGATGGAGATCCTGCCTCCTGGCTTCAGCCTGCCCCAGCTCTGGCTGTTGTGGTCATTAGGAGAGTGAACCAGCAGATAGGTTTCTCTTTCTTTCTCTCCCTCTCTTTCTCTTTCGCTCTTTCAAATAAATAAATAATAAATAAATATTTAAACATTAAATATATTATAAAATAGAAAAATGTAAGTCAGAATATTTGTCGAATCCTCAATGTTCAGAAAACGCATTTTTACAAATGTTTTAAATAATTAAAAATTTATTTGAAAGGGAGAAAGAGAGACAGACAGAGAGATCTCATCCACTGGTTCACTCACCAAACAGCTGGAGTCGGGCCAGGCTGAAGCCACAAATCTAGAAACTGAATCCAGGTCACACATGTGGCTGGTAGAGCTCCAAGAACTCAAGCCATCATCTGCTGCCTCTCAGGGTGGACATTAGCAGAAAACTGGAATCAGAAGTAGAGCCAAGACTCCAACCCAGCCACTTCAATATGGGTGCATCCAGGATGTATCTTTTTTTTTTTAAGATTTATTTATTTATTTGAAAGAATTATACAGAGAGAGGAGAGGCAGAGAGAGAAAGAGAGAAAGGTCCTCCATCTGCTGGCTCACTCCCCAGCTGGCTGCAATGGCCAGAGCTGCGCCAATCTGAAGCCAGGAGCCAGGAGCCAGGAGCCAGGAGCTTCCTCCGGGCCTCCCACACGGGTGCAGGGGCCCAAGGACTTGGGCCATCTTCTACTGCTTTCCTAGGCCACAGCAGAGAACTGGATTGGAAGAGGAACAGCCGGGACTAGAACCGGCGCTCATATGGAATACCAGCACTGGAGGTGGCGGCCTTACCCGCTAAGCCACAGCACCGGCCCACAGGGGTATCTTAAGTATGGCACCAAATGCTTGTGTCCGGAACCCAATTTTTTATTTTTTATATATTTATTTAAAGTGTTTTTATTATATGAATCAAAGCTGAATATATAGAAACAAAGAATAGAACAGTGGTTACCTGGAATGGGAAAAGGAGAGAAATGGCGAAATATAGGTTAAAGGATACAAAGTTACAATTAAAGGATGAATAAGTCTAGAGATCTAATGTATAGTTAAGGACTAGAGTTACAATTATAGCTATAATATTATAATTTCATAAAATATATATCCTATATTATAACTATAATTATATAATTGATAATATGATTATGTTAGAATTAATATTCTGTCATATGCTGAAATTTGTTAAGAGAATAGAATTTGGGTGCTCTTAGCACACACACACACATACACACACATAAACACAAGAAAGTTGGAGCAGGCTTTTGCTTTGTGGTTAAGACGTGAGTCAGGATACCCAAATGTTACATCTGAGTGCCTGGGTTTGACTCCCAGCTCTGAGTCCTGATTCCAACTTTCTTCTAATATGGACCCTGGGAAGCAGTAGTGACTCCAGTAACTGAGTTCCTGCCACCAATGTTGGAGACATGGGTTGAATTCCCAGTTCTTGGCTTCTTGGCTTGGGCCTCCTGGCCTTGTGGGCATTAGGAGAGTGAACAAGTTGGTGGAGCACACTCTCTCTTTCTCTCTCTCTCTCTCTCACTCAGTTTTTCTCTCTCTCCCTCTCTATGTAATTGTGTCTTTTAAATAAATAAAATAAACCTTAAAATTTTTTTAAAAAAATACTGAGAGGTGATGGAAGTGTTAATTTGCTTGACTGAAGTAACATTTCACTTGTATACATATATATAAACATAATACATTTTTGATCTATTTTGGATTAATTTTTGTGTATGGAGTAAAGTAATGATCCAATTTCTTTCTTTTACATATTGGTATACAGTTTTCCCAGCCACATTTGTTGAAAAGACTGTCCTTTCCCCCATTGAATGGTTTTTGACACACTTGTCAAAAATTGATTAACCATATATGTGAGCACAGATGTTGTTTTGAGTGTGGGCCCCTGTCACCCTCACGATCTGGTTCTCAAAAACATTTATTGGAGACAGCATAGTGGTGTAGCAGATAAAGCTGCTGCTTGCAGTGCTGGTATCCCATATGGACGCCAGTTCGAGGTTCAGCTGCTCCACTTTTGATCCGGCTCTCTGTTAATGTGCTGGGAAAGGAATAGAAGATGGTCTAAGTGCTTGGGCCCCTGCATCCATGTGGGAAACCTGGAAGAAGCTCCTGGCTCCTGGCTTTGGATTGGCCCAGCTCTGGCCAGTGTGGCCATGTGGGGAGTGAGCTAGCAAATGGAAGACCTCTCTCTCTGACTCTTACTATGCAAAGTTACAGAGAGAGAGAGGGAGAGACACAGAAAAAGTGATTTTTCCCTCTTCTGTTTCACTTCCCTGGCCAAATCCAGGATCCAGGAACTTCATTCAGGTCTCCTACATGGATGGCAGAAATCCATGTACTTGTGCCATCATGTCTTCTTCCTAGGCACATTAGCAAGAAACTGGAATGGGAATGTGGAGTATCAAGGACTTGAACCAGGCACACTGATATGGGATGTGGGCATCCTATATGGCAGCTTAACCTGCTGTGCCAGAATGCCACCCCTGCCATTTTTAAAGATGTGACCTGGTTCTTGAGTAAAGGTGACTGTGCTCAGGAGAAAGAGTGTCCATGAAGCTTGAAGATTGCTAGGCATGGCTTAAACAGGATAACTGTACCTCTTAATACATAAGGCAATATAATTCAAAAGGCATGTTCTACATGTTGCACTTATATTCATGAGCTTTGACATGTACATTGTGGGCGCTCAAATAAGTGTTCGCTGAACAAATATTAAAAATGCTTTCTTCACTTCGTAACAATATAGTAATATGCAGTTTTTTATATTTAAAGATGTCTGAGTTCCTACAAAAGCAAATGGAATTCCCTAAATGAGAATCTGTGACATTTTCAAATATTCTGATAACTTCTTAACTTTAAAGAGTTTTCAGAGTTTCAAAAAGTTCAAAGGATTCTTTGATTATTATTCTTTCTCTCTCTCTTTTTCTCCCCTGGCCTTTATGTTACACAACACAGAACAGACCCAGATCTCTCTTTGATAAAGCCGCTATTAATCTTTCTCACACCTAGGAAGTGAGTACATAATAACACAGAGTAAACAGATTTTTTCACATTTACACTTCATAAACATGAGGCGCTAATAGATTAAGCTGTTCATTCTCGCTCTGTGACTATAATATGCTAGACACCACACAACTGGAATGCAATGCTGTATTTCAATAACGTTGCGTTCCCTACGCAGCCATGTGGCAAGATTCTCGGATGTTCAGTGGAATAGATGTGCTCCATGCAATCTTGACGCAGAGTCTTTTCCTGCAAACACATGTAACCCAATTCTCTCCACTGTGAAGCTGAAGCCATTTTCAGGAACTCATTTGAGACTGGCGACCCAGTGATTTCCTATGTGCAGACAGTAGGATCTGCCTAACAGGGCCCCTTTTGCGACTGACTGCCTAGCCTCCATCAGGGAAGATCGATAGTTGGCATGGCAACGAGCTCGTTCCTTCAGAAATGAGCTCCTTTTATTAAATTTTGCCAGCTATTGATCAACTCCTGATCCACATATCAAAACATGACAAGCAGTTAATGAATCACAGATCTGGTTGAGTTAAATAACAACAATCGTATTTAAGAGAGTTAGGGCTGAATCTTTTCCTATGAAATTGGTCCAAAGATTCTAAAATAAATACTGACTGTTACAGCATAAACCCATGAGAAAGGGTATAGATATACCAAGACAAGAAAATGGAATGAATAAAATACACTTTCACAGTAAATTTAAGATTGCAACTTGGCCTTTTTTCCCTTTTGCTACTTTAAGACAAAGCTATTTTCCATATCATGCATGACCTTATTTTCTAAGTTTCATGCTGAAAGACAGAGTACCCAGATAATCTAAGGGCAGAACTGGACTTCTTTTTTTTTAAAGCTGTTAATGGTACCACCACTCTTCATCCTGCAATTTTAGGCTCTCAGGCTCTGTGCGTGAAAGAAGGAACTTGGTGAAGAGAAAGGATCCCATTGTGAAGAAGAATGGTCAAGACCATGGAGATGGCTTTGACTCATTCCCTTCTCATTTTCCTTCCTTCAACTTTTTTTCCATTTCCTGGCCACTCAGCACCCCTCTTCAGCTGATTTTCTCCAACCCAAATAGAAGACTGATTTTTCCTTTAAGTAATGCTTTTACTAGAGGATCCTCAGGGGTTCATCCTCTTTCTTCCATTAACCGAGCTCACGTCACTTGAAAGAGTGAAAATAGCATAACACTCTTGAGTGTCCAAACTGCAGATTAGAATCACTCCAAGGGCCTTAATGATGTCAGATACAGCACATAGTCCATCAAGTCAAATCATGCCTTAAAAAAGAAAAGATGTGCCCCAGCCTTTATTTATATGAGAAATAGTAATAGTTCTGCTCTCAGTTTATTCATACTTAGTTTAATAAGATTTCAATTAACCTAAAATCTTATTGCATTGACAGATTACTGGGGATCCAGGAGTTACCTTTATAACCCCCATCAGTAAACTCAGTGTTGTTCAGAAACTGCCAGCTTCTCAGTTACTCATGTGATATGTTATTATAATGATTATGATATAATTATAATATGTATTATATGCATTGTATAAAATATAATATGATACTATAATTATGATAATATATGTTGTGATTTGTGTTATAATAATTTCATGACAACTGTTGGGGAAGACTAACTGGAGTTCTGTGTTATTGTGTGAGATCTGTTTGCATAAGAATTTATTATCATAAAAATAAAATTTATTCAATAATGATCATATAGAAAGTGTAGCATTGATAGCTCTGGCAGGGATCCCAAGCCTGAATTAAAAGAGACTGTTTTGCACAGAGGGAAATTGGACCCCACATTACTAGTGAGTGATTTCATTATGTATGATATTATTGAAATGACTGATGGGGAGAATTAAAAGTGATTGGCTGCAGAGTAAAGTGGTGCCTATTTGCTTCTTGGAGTGCCTGACAACTTTAAAAAATGTAATTGGCTAAAAGCAAACTAAAATAATGTAAGACTAGTAGTTTGATATGCATCTACGTGCATATGTGTGTTTATGTGTCTTTGGAACTTTGATGTTATTTTTATAGCAGTATTATAAGTTTCATGTGTAGTAAAACAGCATTTCCTACACATTAAAAAATTACTGAGTAATTCATTTAACTTAAAAATAAATGTGTCTTTGGCACTTGTTATGAACAAGCTAACAGTAGTAGGTCCT
The DNA here is from genome assembly GCF_051225735.1 of Oryctolagus cuniculus. Lineage (NCBI taxonomy): Eukaryota > Metazoa > Chordata > Mammalia > Lagomorpha > Leporidae > Oryctolagus > Oryctolagus cuniculus. Next base: position 115,194,400 of record NC_142888.1, on the reverse strand, counting down.
ACGGAGCAAAGATAACTGGCTTACAATTTCAGAATATAAAAATGTTGATTAAGGATGGAGCCGTGGCTCACTAGGCTAATCCTCTGCCTGCGGCGCTGGCACCCCCGGTTCTAGTCCTGGTCGGGGCGCCAGATTCTGTCCTGGTTGCTCCTCTTCCAGTCCAGCTCTCTGCTGTGGCCTGGGAAGGCAGCGGAGGATGGCCCAAGTCCTTGGGCCCTGCACCCGCATGGGAGACCAGGAGGAAGCACTTGGCTCCTGGTTTCGGATGGGCACAACACGCCAATCGTAGCAGCCATTTGGGCGGTAAACCAACGGAAGGAAGACCTTTCTCTCTGTCTCTCTCTCTCTCACTGTCTAACTCTGACTGTCAAAAAAAAAAAAATGTCGACTAAACAATGAAACCACATACTGGTAACAGCTCCATGTCCTTACAAAAATTAAGCCTTGTTAGACTAATCAGATGCCCTTTTCTGACCAAAGGTTCAGCCGGTTAGGTCAATTGGCTTTTGATTGGGTTTGTGAGCCACCTCATGGCAGTTGGAAAGATAGATTCTTTTTTCTTTTAGATTTTTGAAAGGCAAAATTAGAAAAAGAAAGAGAGAAAGAGCAAAAGAGCGAGAGAGCGAGAGAGAGATCTTTTATCTGCTGGTTCATTCCCCAAATGGCCACAACAACTAAGGATGGGCCAAGTGGAAACCAGGAGCCAGGAGCTTCTTCCAGGTCTTCCACGTGGGTGCAGGGGCTCAAGCACTTGGGTCATCTTCTATTGTTTTTCCAGGCTATCAACAGGGAGATGGATTGGAAGTTGAGCCACTGGGACTCGAACTGGGACCCATATGGAATGCTACCCTCTATGCCATAGCACTGACCCTGAAGGTAGGTTTTAACCCTCCTTATGTGATGGCTACACTACAATCTCCCCAAGGATCCAAAGCCTGGCTATTCATTCTGAAGTTCCCAGAGCATAGTGTAGTGCTTAGAAACAGTAGTCATACAATGTATGTATGTGAAATTGGAAGGGAGTTTCTAAATCAAGAGTTCATAAAAATGTCTGAGATGATGAGGAGAGAGGATGTAGAAAGGCAGGTGACATTATGATTTCCAAGGCTTCTCCTTAGTGTTGTCTGCCTCAAAGACTGAGGGGGCTAGAGTAGAAGGCCCACCTCTGTATTCTTGGGACAACAGGCTGGGTGGGTAGGTGGGTGGGTGCAGTAATGGGGAAATATTCACATTCATATATCTTCTTACCTCTAGGCTGGGCCTGGGACTGAGGCTGGGTTTAGCCAATATAAGATAGAAGAAATAACACTGTTCCAGTTCTGGGTCTTCAGCCTTCAAAAATGCCTGATTGGTTTCACTTTCTGTAGTCTTGGGAGCTTTGAGTTACTGTGAGAAAAGTCCAGGCAACCTGCTACAGGAAACACGTGAAGAGTCACACAGGGAGGGAGAAGGCTGTGAGACTAGACTCACAGAGATGAAGAGTGTCCTAGCTGTATCCACATCTAAACAGAGCCTAGTCCTAGCTACAAGATCTGTAGAAGAACCACGCAGATGAACCCAGCCCATGTCAAAAATCAAGAGTAAATAAAGCAGCAGTTGGAAGCCACTAAGTGTTGGGTTAGTTTGTTACACAGCAAGAGGTAACTGAAACACCTGACAAAAAATGATACTGGGAGGACTGGGTTGTATACCCTGGGGACCCTTTTCAATTAGATTGTGACTAACAATTTCCAAGCAAGGCAGGAGAAAAAGCTAGTGTAAACTATAAAATGAGGAACTTACTTTAGTTTGCTCTAAGAGACAAACTTCATTATGCAACTCAGTGGACAGAGTAGAGAGGAGGGGGGATGAAGGTGAGCATAAAACAGGCTGCTCAGGTGCCACGAATCTTGTATGGCCACCATAGAATATTTACATAGATTTGCAGCCTGTAATTTAAAGGTTGGTGTGGGATGGCTAGAAGGCAGGTATGTATGTGTTAGGGTAGTAGAGAATTGATATATTTTTGGGGGAGAATTGGTTATTTATACAGTACTTGCTAGGTACTAAACAATGTGTTGAATATTGTAAACCAGTTGTCTCATTTAAATCTTAAAACAATGATGCAAGATAGGCATTTTTAACTTACATATTTAAAATACATAGATAATAAAATGATTCACAACCATGTATCCATCTCCAAGTTCAAGAGCTCAAGCAGTAGAAACATAGTTGAAGCCCTGCATATACTCCTCCAGGATCACATTTATCTCCTTTTGCCCTATTCCACAGAGGTAGCCACTGTATAGAATTTGGTGTTTACCATTCCATGCATGTCTTTATAATTTTACAGTATGTTTTAGATTTGTACAATATCTATATTTTGAAGTAAACTATATTGGATTTTGAAGATTCTTCCATGTTATAGCATATTGTTTTAGTTAATTCATATCCACTGCTATATAGTATTCTTTTGAGTAAATACAGTACAATTTATTTAGACAGCCTCCTGTCGGTGGACATTTTGTCTCTAGTTCTTTGCTAATTACAGTGTTGCAATGGACATGCTTATTCATGTCTTCTTATAGATATCAAGAAGTGGGATTGTTAGGTCATGGAGTATGAACATCTTTAACTTTCTACATTTTGCTGAAATAATCCTATTTATACTTCCACTTGTAATGTATGAAAGGACCTATTTCCATACTACTTTTTGATGTCTTCATTTAGAATCAAAGGACACAGTACTTCGTTCCTTTCAAACAGTGTTCACATTAGCAGCATAGTCAACAATCTCAGTCTGTTTCTCTCTGATCGCCTTTTCACCCTTCAGAATGAATTGGGAAGTAAGACATTTATAAAGATTTTGTATTCTAGACTGGCGTTTCCACCACTATCAGAACACACCATTGTGTTATTTGTGGGTTGAACATAAAACGGTTTTCACCTCTGACAAAACAAAGCATTTAAACCTCAAATACTGGTTAATCAGCAGTCTGCAGAACCAGCAAGTGCAAGGACTATGTCTGTGCTCACCACTGTTACCTAAGTGGCTGGCGCAGTACCTGCCACATAATGGGCCTTCAATATCTGTTGAACAATGAAAATATTTTTTTGGATGTTAGCTTAGTGTTTTTGCCATGTTCCTCCCTAGTGTGCTGTTTTGTAATTTGCTGACTAGGGTAGGCAATGGGCTTTGAGTGGGATTCAGAAGTCCTAGAAGTGAGTTATGATACTTCCACCTACTAGCTGTGTGACCTTGGTTTTTACCGTCTAAGTGGGTCTCTTGGACGACAGGAATGGGGAATAAAATCTAATAGTGTGAATTCACATGAAATAATTAATTTACTTCCTTGATACTCTGTTATTGGTAACCAGTTCATTTATCTTAAAGGGGGAAAATACACAGGAAGATTTTAGAAACCTAAGACAATTATCTCCCAAGACTGATGTTATACTATTATGATTTGTGAGAGACCATTTCGATTATGCCTCTTTTGACATGGTAACAAGGCTTTCAGGAAACTTTCCCCAAACCCAATAGGCCTTACCCTATGTCAGATATGGGCCCAGGTCTCCCTCAGACCAAGGTAAGTTAAAAAATGAGAAAAATGGGGGTGGGAGAGATTATTTTGAAAGGTTTGTGAAGTCCCTACAGTACAATAAAGCCTCTATGTGCTTAATATTTCTTTGGGAGAGAGGCATAGGAAAAGGAAAATATTCGTTCACTGCATAGCCTTTTCTAAGAAGTCCAGCTAAGGTGTCACAGGTGAAGCTGAGTAGCAATATGGTGAAAGTTTGACAACTATGAGGAAAAAGATATTATTCTACTTTGATATTTTAAGAAAAATGCTGAAAAACACCATATAGATCTATATACCAAATTCTTAAAAGCATATAATGCAAAAATGTATCCTCATTTAAAAACAAAAACAAAAATAAAGGATCTATTTCTTCATCTCCTTGTCATATTTTACATTTCTGGACATTAATTTTTTGACAAAAATATATCCATTTATTACAGTAGATTCAGAACATTTTTGCTCAAATTTTAATACTGCTTTACATGTTTTGTTTATGAAACACTTCCTATTATGTTCATAACTAAAATTTCAACTGACAAAAATTTTATTAAATATTCACTTGTCCAGTCCACAGTTGATAATCTTGTGGGGAAAATACATTGAAGGCATATAAACAATTTTAGAAGTTCTTATTATACATGTAGCATGGAAGATACACTTTATTACTTTTTACATGTTTTAGAAGACATCCAAATGAAGATAAATAGATTCAGCCTTGTTGATAAACTATTCTGGTGGATGAGGTCCTTCATTTCATTTTTTTTTAAGATTTATTTATTTGAAAGTCAGAGTTACACAGAGAGAGGAGACGGAGAGAGAGAGAGAGAGAGGGGTCTTCTATCCGATGGTTCACTCCCCAATTGGCCGCAATGGCCAGAGCTGCGCCAATCCGAAGCCAGGAGCCAGGAGCCTCTTCCGGGTCTCCCACGCAGGTGCAGGGGCCCAAGGACTTGGACCATCTTCTGCTGCTTTCCCAGGCAATAGCAGAGAGCTGGATTGGAAGTGGAGCAGCAGGGTCTCGAACCGGTACCCATATGGGCTGCTGGCGCTTCAGGCCAGGGCATTAAACCTCGGCGCCACAGCGCCGGCCCCCATTTCATTTTTGATGATCAGAAAATCCAAAATTATTAACATTGAATTCCTCATCAGAAATTTATTTAAAAACACACAGTAAAAAAAAAAAAAAAACCTTGTAAAGGAAAACTGTAGACTGTGTTTTCTAGTGCCTTGATTGACTGCTGAGTATATCTGCTAGAAGGAAAAAAATGGAGAAAATTCTTCTAGTTAGATATGGTAAACAAAATGTAATAAAAAGAAAAATAATTGCAAAGCCACATGATGCTATTTCTGGCCTAGTGTATTATGTCCTGATGATCATTTTAAGTATTTTCTTTTTCTTAGATGTAAAAATTGGAAAAGAAAGACACATTGCATATGTTTTCAGAAAATATTGATTTTTAAAAAATATGTACAAACAGAAACAAACAAACAGAACACCATAGTAGAGAAGTCTGTGCAGCATATAGATTATAAAATGTCTGGGGGCCGGAGCTGTGGCATAGCGGTGAGGCCATTGCCTACAGTGCCGGCAACTCACATGGGCGCCGATTCGAGTCCCGGCTGCTATACTGCCAATCCAGCTCTCTGCTATGGCCTGGAAACGCAGTGGAGGATGGCCCAAGTCCTTGGGTCCTTGCACCCATGTGGGAGACCCGGAATAAGCTCCAGGTTCCTGGCTTCAGATTGGCCATTTGGGGAGTGAACCAGTAGATGGAAGACTCTCTCTCTCTCTCTCTGTAACTCTGCCTTTCAAATAAATAATAAAAATAATATTAAAAAATGTCTGGACATTAATGTTTTTGCCAATTGGATCATGTACAATTATGTATTTTTGTTGTTTGAATTCTTATTTCCACAGTAACTAGACAGAGTGTTTTAGAGTCTTTGGGCTGCTATAAGAATGTGCTTTGGGCTAGGTGATTTATAACAACAGAAATTTCTTTCTTGCAATTCTGGTGGTTGGGAAGTCTAAGATCAAGGTGCCAACAATTTCAGTGTCTGGCGAAGGCTTGATTTAGTGATGACACCTTCTTGCTGAGTTCTCACAGGAAGACAGGGGAGTGATCAGCTCCTTTTGACTTTTTTTATGAGAGTTCTACTGCCACCCATGAAGGTTCTGTCCTCATAACCTACTCACCTCCTAAAGGCTTCACCTCTTGACACCAACACACTCGAGATTATATTTCAACATATGAGTTTCAGAGGGACACAAGCACTCAGATCATAGCGAAGAATTATCGTTGTTTCATGTGTTTACTCACCATGCCGGTTTCTTCTCTGGATTGCTTCATCATACACCTTTGGTCATTTTTCCTCTGTGTTGTTAGTTTCCTTTTACTTGAAGTTAAATGGCTCTTTTGTAAAAATCAGTCAATGAATTTTTTAAGGAATGCAAATTTAAGAGGCTCTTTATTTACATTGCAGATAATAATCTGTGTCAATTATATGCATTGATACTTACACCATAAACAAATTTGTTTACCCTGCTTTACAGATGAAGAAATAGAGGGTTATAGGCTGTGCTGCTGCCGTAGCTCACTAGGCTAATCCTCTGCCTGCGGCGCCGGCACACCAGGCTCTAGTCCCGGTTGGGTCTCTGGATTCTGTCCTGGTTGCTCCTCTTCCAGTCCAGCTCTCTGCTGTGGCCCGGGAGTGCAGTGGAGGATGGCCCAAGTGCTTGGGCCCTGCACCCCATGGGAGACCAGGAGAAGCACCTGGCTCCTGGCTTCGGATCAGCGCAGTGCGCCTGCCGCAGCGGCCATTATGGGGTGAACCAACGGAAAAGGAAGACCTTTCTCTCTGTCTCTCTCACTGTCCACTCTGCCTGTCAAAAAAAAAAAAAAAAAAAAAAAAAAAAAAAAAAAAAAAACCAGAAATAGAGGGTTATAGAGGTCCAGAGAGATAAAGTAAGTTTCCCAATCTCACACAGCTAATGATGAGCAAAACTGGAGTTTTAATATATGTCTGACTGTATTTGGACATAAAATGTAGTAGCTGCATTTTACCCACCTATATTTAAAGTTTTTATTAGTCAGAAACCTTTGAAGCAGATGCTTCTGGGATGAACAGAATTGATTGTGTTGGACTCTCTTATTCTTCAAAGACTCAATACCGTAAGACATAGGAAGAGACAAATTCTAATACCTTTTATTGTCAAATACATACAACTCCTCAGATTTGTATTTTTCATAATTATTAAATGTAACTCATAAATATCCTTACTTATGTACCTACCCACACTTAACTATCTTCTGCCACCAAATTATACTTTCTACAGGGTCACAGATGCCATTAAAATAGTTAATGTTGATCAATTTTCACAAATAATGTTTGCCTTATAGTGTGGCTCAGCCCATTGATTGGGCTATTAAAATACAAGGAAAATATTCCCATGAAAACATGAATCCAATGATGCCCTGACACTGAATTTAAGATGCTATTTGAAGTATAATGGTTAGTATCCCAGAGTCCCATATTAGAGTGCCTGGGTTCAATACCTCACTGCTGATACCATTTCCAGATTCCTGCTAATGCAGACCCTGGGAGGCAGCAAAGATGGCTTAAGTTATTGAGCTCCTGGCATCCATGTGGGAGACCTGGATAGTGTTCCTGGCTCCTGGCTTCCCAGGAGGTGTTACAGGCATTCGAGAGTGAGCCACTGGATGGGAGATTTCTGTTTCTCTGCCTCTCAAATGAATAAATAGTTTTTGGAAAAGAAACTATATGCAGACAAGAGAAAATAATAAGTGTCTGGCTTAAAATATAAGGAATTATCAAAGAAGAAAAAAATTTTTAAGGAACACTTTTTTTGTAATAAAAACTAAAATAAAACCAAAATAGAGTGAGAAGAGGTCAATTTTTTTATTTTCAAAATGTTTATTTTCATTTTATTTGAGAAGCAAAGAAAAAGAGAAACAAAGAGAGATCTTCCATATTCACTCTACAAATGCCCACAACAGCCAGGGCTGTTCCAAGATGAAGCCAAGAGCCCAGGACTAACTCCAGGTCTCCCACATGGGTGTCAGGGATCCAAATACTTGAGCCATCATTTCATGTCTCTTAGGGTTAGCATAAGCAGGGAGCTGTATGGAATCCGGGTAGTTGGTATTTGAACCAGGCACTCCGATATGGAATATAGCTGTGCCAGGTGGATCTTAACTGCTGTACCTAATGCTCACCCTTGGGGGGAGATGAAGATCTAGAAGAAGAAATTGGAAAATAAATTGATTTTAAAATGTTCATTCATTCATGTATTTCCTGTTCAATATGTACTTAATAAAGATCTACCAGGGCCCAGATGCCACCCATGTCCTCCTAGAGCTTAGTAGTGAAGAGGAAGAGACTAGCCACAAAATAGCTAATTCTGCAGTCACTGAACAGATTACAATTGGCCCTGTGCTACAAACCAGAGGTATGTGATATAACAATGCACTGCAAAAGGAGCATTATCTGGGAGATTTCAGTGTCTGATGAAAGTCTGGCTCAGTGGAGAGGAAATCCATACAAGATGGAAGCAGAGTTACTGAGACCTCAATAGGGAGACATGGAATGAGTACAATGATGCGCTATCTTAGCCACAGGACCAGAGTCAGGAAAAGAGACTGGGAGGGTGATTATAGGTTTTCTTACTTCTCTTCCTGTAACAGAGGTATTCGTTCCTGAAGAAGCCCAAAGTTCACGGAGGAAGAAAGTGATCTCAGGGATGCCTCCAAGAAAACAAAAGAAGAAAGCTAGGCTCCAAAGAGGTGGCAATGACAGAGCTAAAATGGGCAAGAATGGAACAATGAACAGCTGTGAAAAGGATGGACCAGCTATAGATGAGGGGGAAGGTGTGCAGGCTTTCTGAAGAAGAAAAAGAAAGAAAGCAGGGTGTGGGTTCAGGCAGATGATCTTGCGTGTGGCGGTATTAAAGGTGAAGGCCAGTTTCTCTCTTAGAAAAAGGGAGGTGCTTAGTGTCATTAGGAGTTCACCACTAGGTGGGAAAGAGGAGTACAAAATCATATATGTGTTTACTGAGAGGAGTCAAAACTGCTCCCTACAGGAGGGGAAACTAAGAGGCCAGGCTCTGGGACAATGAGGTATCCGTTTGACTTGAGCCCGAATAAACTTGCCCAGTTTCTTGATTCACAGGGGGCAGAGCTTTTTCATTTTCGTGCCAAAAGACCATCTCCTAGGATATGGAGACCATCTGTGTCAAGGAGCAAAGCTCTTAAAGATGATTTCAATGTAAAATGTGGCGTGACGGGGGCCATATTGTCTGACACTGTCCAACCCCTTTCGTATTTCAACAAGTTAAGCACAAAGGAAGTAAAAAACAGCCAGCGACAATAAACTAGAATTCCCAGACAGCTCCAGGGGAGAGAGAGAAGGCTTTGACAGAATTAAGACAAGACAGCGTGGATGGGCACAAAGGTGTCTAAAATCACTAAGTACAGCATTTGAAATGAGCAAAGAAGGCTGGCCAGCTCCGTGAGAAGCCGCGGGCATGGACCCCATGCTGTCCCAGCTTCTTGCCACTGAGAATCACGGTGGGAAGGAGAGAGGCTGCCTCCCCTGCTCATCTGCAGGCGACCAGTCTGTATGAGTCCCTGTTCTGTGAGCCTTGGGAGCTGCCAGAATTAATTCTGCTCAGGTCATGTCAGTTTGCAGTGGTTGCTCAGCTGGCCTTGGGGATACAACATTCTTGAACAAACAGTCTCTTGCTTCTCATACTGAAAAGATACTTACAGTTGAAATGATATGGTATCTGAGGTCGACTTTGAAATAACCCAAGGTTGGCATTGAGAGAGTGAGTAGCAATATAGATGGAACAAGATTGGCTATGAATTCATCATTGTTGAGTCTGGAGCTCATAGCACTGCTCTAATTTTTTATGAGTTGGAAATTTTCCAGTACAAAAAGAAAAGAAAGAAATCAGTTCACCTGTTGTGTCAAGGACTCTCCTGATTGTTCCACATTCTTTCTTTTCTTCCCAAGGAGTACTGCTTCTCTTTTCTCCCTTCTCATCTTTGCATTCAACAAACATCTTCGGACATGGATTCTGAACAGGGTGCTACGCTGAGCACCGAGGGACACAGAGATGGACGGATCTTAATTCTTAGGTCACAGTCTCATGGGAAAGATAGGTGTGGATAGGAAGGCCAAGAGAAAGTCTAGCACAGGAGAAAGCAGAGAGGAAAACAGTTTGGTCAGTATCTTTAGAAGGAATTTCTGAAGGTGTGGGATTTGGACTGATCCCTGAAAGAAGCACACAGCTGTGTCTGGTGGACATGGGGGTACAAGGTTACCCCTAACATTTGTTTCTTTCTTTTTTTTTTTTTTGACAGGCAGAGTGGACAGTGAGAGAGAGAGACAGGGAGAAAGGTCTTCCTTTGCCGTTGGTTCACCCTCCAATGGCCGCCACGGCCGGCGCACCGCGCTGATCCGAAGGCAGGAGCCAGGTGCTTCTCCTGGTCTCCCATGGGGTGCAGGGCCCAAGCACTTGTGCCATCCTCCACTGTACTCCCTGGCCACAGCAGAGAGCTGGCCTGGAAGAGGGGCAACCGGGACAGAATCTGGCGCCCCGACCGGGACTAGAACCCGGTGTGCCGGTGCCGCAAGGCGGAGGATTAGCCTAGGGAGCTGCGGCGCCGGGCAACCCCTAACATTTGTAAGGCAAGGCAAGACTGTGGCCAGAGAAACTAGCTAATTGGAAAATAAAAAAGTTCTAGCTTCCTACCTTGACATGTATACATTCATAACAATTTGAAAGGCCAAGTTAGAACTTAAAATTCTTGTACTTCTTGGAATTGTTGGCATGAACATGACCATATGGGGATATCCAGGTCCTGATCCCAGTTCCCCAGCCCATAGCCTCTCTTACCCTCACCACAGGGGCACTCTTGCACATGCAAGTAGAAGTCTCACCCCTAATATCCAACATCACTGTTTGCTTCTGAGAAGATAAATAAAATGAAGGATCATACTCAGACACAGGCAGTGGGTTTGGAGTCATTTGGGTAGGAGAATCTGGGATGCAAGTGTTTTGTGTTTAGTCAAGAAGCACGATGCGGGGAGCCCAGTCACTAGATGGACTTTTTTTTTTCTTGGCCCTGCAAGTTTTTTTGCAACATGGGGCAAACTGGATGATTGTCAGAGAGAGGCCCTCTAAAGCACAAAACTGAGATTATGGGCACTCTTACTTCTCTCTAACTCTGTGGTTCCCATTAAGTAACAACTTCTGAAACTCGTGTGTGTGTGTGTGTGTGTGTGTTTCTTTTTCTTTCTTTCTTTCTTTCTTTCTTTTTTTTTTTTTTTGCAAAATGGTGATAACAGGATCTCACTGATTAGGGTAGATGGGAAATTAAATGAGATGATGCACATGAAGCTTTTAGAGTAGCAGCTGACGTGTTGTAATTGCTCAACAAATGAAAAGAAAGTCAGCTTGATTTCTCACCCTCTGAATGAATTGAACACGAGGGTTGTTTCAGAGGGAAAGTGAGTGAGAAAGATGTAAAAACAACTTCAAAGAATCTTGTCAATATGTTAACGAGCAAGTCTTAAGCATATAGATCAGAGTCATTTGTCATAAAAGCATTAATTTTGTGTGTGCTGAGCTGAAGCCTACCAGTGTTGGACGGGAGGTTGGAGTAAGCCCAGTTACTGTGAATAAAGATGGTAGAAGCAGCATTTCCCTTCTCATCAATGCAAATGCATTTCTTGCCACTTTCTACCTTTATTGATGGCAGTCTGCCCTGAAGTATTTCATATGAATATGTGCTAATCACAATTAATTAGTGATCGTTTTTCTTAAAGAGGAGACAATATGTGACCATAGGAGTTACAACACCAAATGTTGGGGGAATAAAGCTATCTTTTCATGTTATAATCTCCAGTGAGTTATGGAAATTTAGTTAGGGAGTTATTGCACTTTAGCAGGGGAGTTAGTTTGCAGGATCTAGAGCTGGATAGACTGGAATTATGCCTCAGATTTGCCACTTAACAACTGTCTGACCATGGACAAGTTTCTTAACTTCTTTTTTTCTGTTATAGGATGATAGTAATAGTAATAACAATACTAACAATGCCTAGTTCATAAGGTTGTTATGGAATTAACATACCTAAAGTGGTTAGACCGGACAATAGTAAATGTGATTTTAATATTATTATAATGAATTCTAATAGAAATCTCTGCGTTCCAAACATTACACATTGGTACCTAATTCAAAATTAGTGTAGCTTAACTAAGGAAGCTTCGGCGGCTCTGCGGCTCACTAGGCTAATCCTCCACCTGCGGCGCTGGCACCCCCAGTTCTAGTCCCGGTCAGGGCGCCGGATTCTGTCCTGGTTGCTCCTCTTCCAGTCCAGCTCTCTGCTGTGGCCTGGCAAGGCAGTGGAGGATGGCCCAAGTGCTTGGGCCCTGCATCCGCATGAGAGACCAGGAGGAAGCACCTGGCTCCTGGCTGCGGCCATTTGGAGGGTGAACCAACGGAAGGAAGACCTCTCTCTCTGTCTCTCTCTCTCACTGTCTAACTCTGCCTGTCAAAAGAACAAAGGAAGCTTCATTACTATTAATAATAGTGATATTAGTTAATATTTAATTTTTATTATGCAGGAAGTACTCTTCTGAGTTCTTCCCTACAGTCATCAGCTCTTTATTTGTTACTTCAATCCTTTGAGGAATGTACTATTATCATCCACATTTTATGGATAAGGGAACTGAAGGCCAGAAACTTGGAGTAACTTGACTAGGGTCATAGAGCTAATTCCTAGCAAAGCCAAATTTCAAATCCATGCCTATTGATGCAGAGCTATATTGGGGGGCATTGCTTGAACAGAAAGTTTATTTCTTCTCTGGTAACAGTGATGGAGACAAATATAACCTACTGAGAAAAAAGTTAGTACTTTAGAAAGTACTGTGGTACTTTCAGAAACAGCTCTGAGAGAATGGACTTCTGATACCTGCATAGGGTAAAGGATATACAATGGGAGGAAGCAGCTTCTCCTCTTTAGGGTGGCTGAGGACTTCCCTACAGAGCCATGGCACAGACACCAGATGAAGGTGGCCAGGGATCATGGAGTGAAGTGAGGTTCCTTGTTACCTCAGTAGATGTTTGTGTTTTGGGGGGCAGGGATGACCCAGTGATGAGCATAGCACCCAATGTAGGCTTTGGATTGTGGTCTCACTCCTTTTCAACTACTTGGATATTCAGAGGGCAAAAGTGGTGTTATCCACTATAAATTCTTGCTGGCATGAGTCCTCTCTCTGGACAGAACTCCAGTGCAGAATGTATCCTGCTGTGGAAATGTATCCAGTGGATCTTTCATAAGGACAAATTCAAAACCAGCTATGCCCCTTGCACCCAGGAGGATTACTACAAGGGACTTTTCAAGGAAGAATGGGACTGAATGCCAGGTGCATAACGGGGATAGCTCTCTGGGATTCTGTCCAGTGGAAATTGGAGCCCTGCTTAGAGTCTGAGAGGACTATAGACGGTTTGGGCTGGAGGGAAACTTGGAGATCATTGCAATGAAACTCCACCTACACACTGAAAAACTGAGAAATGGAGACCCTAGGAAGGGAGCAGCTTTTTAAAGGCCACATAGTAAGCTTCATTTTTTCCTTAGTTTGTTGCAGTCAGTTTCTTCCTATTTGCACCTACTGTGGGGTGCCTTGGGACAAAGCTCTTCTGGCATATTTCTCAGTTGTGCTAAGTCTACACAATGAGATGTGTTCTTTCATTTAAAACTAATGTTGCCTTACCAGTTGATATTGAAATCCCCCAAAGCATCATTTTCTCACAAGGATAATTTTGTTACAAGCTTTTCATTAATCTGATCATCAATTTAGTAATGTTTTTTGGCGGCTTACTGGAATCTTCAGGAGCCACAGGGGACAGGATGCATTGTCTATTTTTATGACCAGAAAAAAAAGAAAGAAACAAGCAGCAAGCTCAATCAGCTCAATTTAAAAATTGTGGTTTTTTTTCATACAATGTGGGCCACTCATTCACTCATTCAACCAACAAATGCATATCTGCACCCATTGAGTACAGAACAATGCACTAGAACAATTGTGGCTACAAAGAAGTGGAATTATTCCTTTGGAAAATACTGCCCACTTTTTTTTTAAAAAAAGATCTTTCAGCCTAGTAAGATTAACAATGTATAAACTGTCCTTTCAAATACAGAGAACAAATAGGGAAGTAAGGGCCATGAAAAAACTCTGAACAAAGTTCAGAGGAGGAAAGAATCATGTCTGATTTGACCAGGGAAAACTTGATGGACGAGATATTTGACAGGGCCTTGAGTAGGTAGGATTTGGATATGCACAAATGGTCTTGAAGGATATTCAAAATGGGAGTCATGGTGTGTTCAGAAGACAGAGTTTCACCTTGTCTAGAATATGGTTTTCAAATTAGGTTTGTTGGGACTGCTTCAGAAGATACTGCAAAGAAGGAGAAAGATCAAGTTGAAGGATCCCATTTTTAACCAAAGTGCCTCTGCTTTCATCTATTTTCATTTTGAAAAAAATTTATTTATTTATTTTAAAGGCAGATTGGCAGAGAGGGACACAAATACACACACACACACTCACTCACTCCTACACACATACATAGAGACAGAGAAAGAGAGGGATCCCCAAACCACTGGTTCACTCACCAAATGGGTGCACCATCCAGGAATTGGCTATGTTGAAACCAGGAGCCAGGAGCTCCATCCTGGGCTCCCACATAGGTGGCAGAGGCCCAGGTACTTGTGCCATCTTCTGTTGCTTTTCCAGGTGCATTAACAGGGAGCTGGATCAGAAGCAGAGAAGAAGAGACTTGAACTGGCACTTCACATGGGATGCTGGCATTGCAAACAGTGACTTAACCCACTGTGGCACAACGTTGGCCACTTGATTTGTTGTCTACCTTAGGGTTCTATATATGATCTCATTTGGAAAAAGAGTGTTCCACTGATAAAAACAAAATTTTAAAATAACTGGACCAGAGTAGATAGATTGTATGGTGAGGAAAATTCAGAGGTGGAAATGAAAAATTAGACTGGGGCCTGAGCATGAAAAGTCTTCAATGTAGGCCTGAGAATGTGAACCTCATTGCAAAATAATAATGAACCACAAGGGAGTATAAATTATAGAATAAATGAATGACATTCGTGATTGAGGAATGCGGTGGAGGGAATAGATTGGAGTGGACAAGACTGGGGGAAGGCATTGGTTAGTTCATTGTCCCAGATGCCTGGATCTGTGCTTTCTGAGTACTGCTATGTACCAGGCACTAGCTTGGGTATTAGTGTTACAGCACTGAACAAAACGGACAAAAATCATTGCATTCACAGAATTTATTTTCTTGCTGGAGGATGCAGAAATAAACAAATGTATACATGGTACACTGATAGTGAGCCCTCAGTACAAAAATAAAGCCAGATGAGGGGACAGAGAGTGAGGAGGGTTCTATTTTATTTTATTATTTATTTTGTTTATTTGAAAGAGAGAGGGAGAAGGGGAGGAAGGGAGAGAGAGAGAGAGAGAGAAAGAGAGAGAGAGATATCTCCCATCCTCTGGTTAACTTCCCAAGTGTCTGCAACAGCCAGGCAGCCAGGGATGGGCCATTTCGAAGACAAGAGTCAGGAACCCCAATCACACTTCTCACATGGGTGTCAGGGGCCCAACTATTTAAGCTATCACCTATTGCTCCTCTCCAAGGGTGCACATTAGCAGGAAGCTGGAATTGGAAGCAGAGTTAGAACTTGAACCCAGGCACTTGTTATGGGATTCAGGCATCCCAAATAGTATCTTAACCATTGTGCCAAAAACCCATGTTGAGGCTTCTATTTTAGATAGATTGGTTCAAGGAAGTCCTCTCTGAAAGAGGGGCATGTGAGTAAAGGCCTGAGTGAGGTGCATGATGGAGTCACAGAGCTGGTGATATGCAAAAATTGCATTTTAGGCTTAAGAACAAGCAAATGTCCTGAGGCAGATGAAAAAGATGGACAAGGAGCTGAGTGAGCAAAGGAGAAAGTGTTGCAAGATAAGATTGGAGAGGTAACAAGTGTCCAAACATGGCAGGCCTTATAGGCCAAGCCACAACTTTGTATTTTATTTTGAATGTGTTGAGAAGCCATTGGAGGATTTTGAGAACATGAGTGACATAATCGGCTTTATAGTTTTAAGTTTACCACACTGGCTACCCTGTGGAGCACAGACTAAGGGAGGCAAGGACAGTTTGCTGCATATCTACATAACTGAAACAATCCGTGTGTGTGTGTGTGTGTGTGTGTATGAGAGAGAGAGGGGAGAGAGAGAAAGAGAGAAAGCGAGAAAGCGAGAAAGCGAGAGAGAGAGAGAGAGAGAGAGAGAGAGAGGAGAGAGAATGAGGCTGTTTTTAAGTGCTCAATTCTGATCCATTGAAGTATTTTCTAGGTCAGTACCACACTGTTCTTATCATGGGCTTTGTAGTATGTCTTAATAACAAGCTGGATGTCACTGAATCTCTCAGACTGTGTATGCAACATTATGTTGAAGCTGGGAGATATATTAGTGGAGAATTTGTGTATGCATAATTGAGGATTCATATAAACCATCTTATTGCTATTCATAAAACAAGCCTCCCTGGTGAAACAGATGATTTAAGGTCTTCTACAATCTGATCTCCAACCATACGCCTGGCCTGGACTCTTCCCTTTAGCCTGGTGCAGTAAGTGTGCCTACATTTCAGCCAAACCAGAGTCCCCTGAATATATCCCCCACTTCCCTGTTTTCATGCCTCCATTTGCGTATACTACTTCCCCCTGGGCACCCCTTACTTCTCAGGATCACACATAGAAATTCTACCCATTCTATAGGCCTCTCTCTAGGAAGCCTTTCATAATAACCCCCCCCCCCCCCCACACACACACACCGAGATATGACCCTTCCTTACCTTGAATTTTGATGCAATTTGCTTGTCATTTTCCCTCTGGTCCCCATGCAGGCTCTTTTATGAGTCTTTGGTGGACCTGTCTGGGGAATCCATGGTAGTAGGAGTTGGTTCCCCTTCTCAGTCTCTGCAGCATCCAAAACAGTGTGTGCAGCAGGCACTGGATAACTGCCTACTTTGCTGAATTTGGTGGAACATCTTGGTTGTACTGCTTACCTGTGATTAAATTTTCTTCTTCTCAGGCAGAATCAGACCTGCATTCTGGATCTAGTAGAAAACAAGTTGCTTTTAAATGTGGAGTAGATGAGGCCAGTGTTGTGGCACAGTGGGTTTAACTACCCCTGTGATGGCAGCATCCTTTTTGGCAACAGTTCAAGTCCTGGCTGCTTCACTTCAGGTCCAGCTCCCTGATAATATGCCTGGGAAAAAAATCAACAGAAGATGGCCTAAGTGCTTGGTCCCTTGTACCCATGTGGGCGGTAAGGGTAGAGTTCCAGGTTCCTGGCTTTGGTGGCCCAGGAAGTTGTGGCCATTTTTATTTTTAAGATTTATTTATTTGTTTTAAATTCAGAGTTACAGAAAGAGAGAGAAAAGAGAGACAGAAAGAGAGGTCTTCCATCCACTGGTTCACTATACAAATGGGTGCAACAGCCAGGGCTGGGCCATTAGCAGGGAGTAAAGCAGCCGGGACTTGAACTGGCTCTCATATGGAATGCAAACACTGTAGACTGTGGCTTACCTGTGCGCCACAGCACCAGCTCCTGTTGCAGCAATCTGGGGAGTGAACCAGCAGAGAGAGAGAGAGAGAGAGAGGTCTTCCATTCGCTGGTTCACTCCTAAATTGGATGCAACGGCTAGAGCTGCACTGATCTGAAGCCAGGAACCAGGAGCTTCTTCTGGGTCTCCTACACAGGTGCAGGGGCCCAAGGACTTGGGCCATCTTCTACTGCTTTCCCAGGCCATAGCAGAGAGCTGGATCAGAAGAAGAGTAGCTAGGACTTGAATTGGCGCCCATATGGGATGCCAGCACTGCAGGCAGTGGCTTTACCTGATATGCCACAGTGCCAACCCCTCCATGTCCCAACCACTTTTTAAAGATTTATTTATTTGAAATGCAGAGTTACAGAGACACAGAAGCAGAGAGAGAGAGAGAGAGAGAGAGAGAGAGAGGTCTTCCATCTGCTGGTCATTCCCCAGATGGCTGCAAAGACCAGAGAGAGAGAGAGAGAGAGAGAGAGAGAGAGGTCTTCCATCTGCTGGTCATTCCCCAGATGGCTGCAAAGACCCTAGCTGCACCAATCTGAAGCCAGGAGCCAGAAGCTTCTTCCAGGTTTCCCACATGGGTGCAGGGGTCCAAGCACTTAGGCCATCAGAAAACGGCTTTTCCAGGCCATAGCAGAGAGCTGGATTGGAAGTGGAGCAACCGGGACTAGAACCGGTGCCCACATGGGATGCTGGCACTGCAGGTGTCAGCTTTACCTGTGATACCACAGTGCTGGCCCTGATAAATCAACTTTTTATCTCTACAAAATATGGTGGTTCACACTGTGGCTGTGAATAACCACATTTAACAACATTCTTTTAGTGGGCCTAGGATATGCAGCCATGGGTCCAAACCCATCACAACAAAGAGAATTAAAATAGCAATCATTCTGTAACTAGGAAGACCTTCAGAGCTGCAGTATGCTCAGACCCAGGGCTGATGTGGGCCAGCTGGGCACAGGCACCTTGGAGGGGCTGCTGGACCCGGGCTACCCCAGCAACCAACAGCCCTGCTCAAAGTGGTGCAAGTGGTCACTCTGCGGATTGCCTTCCTCTGCATGTGGAGCTCTGTGTGGACTGACTAGGGTGCCCGCAGCTACTTTGAAGTGATCACCATCTGTGACTTGATAATGATCTTCGCCTTTTACCTGGACTGCCTCTTCTGCTTCTACTGTGTACTCACCTGTATCAGCTGGCCCCTGTTGATCTTGGGGTTCATGGCCACTTTCCCCTGCATGGCCCAGCATCAGACTGTCCTACAAGATCTTGTATGTGACACAGTCCACACGTGCAAGCTGTCTGATGAGGCCATAGCCCCTGCACCCTTTAGGAGGTTCTGCAGGTCATGGGGCTAGCATTCAGGAAGACTGGTGACCCCAGGCAAGGCTTCTGGACTGTTTTTGTGCCAGTCCTGCTCAGGCTGGTGAGCACCAGGAGGGGACCTGTACCTTCCTCCTGCTTTTCCAGGATGCCACTTCCCTAAGTTCCTGAGCTAGCCAGACGGAGCCTCTGGAGAACATTCCTGCCTTTCTGGGAAAGACAAGCAGCCTCAAGGGACAGCCGTTGTCTCCTTTCCTGCTTTTAAAACCACCTCAGTTCGGTGCCCATGATGCCACTGAACACAACATGGGGTTCTGGATCCTCCCACATAATTGTGGTTTCCTTTGTGTGCCTTAGGGAATGAAGCTGTCTTAGTTCCTCCTGTGAAAACAAAGCCTGATTCATCTAGCTTGGTCCTCTGGGCTCAAAGATACCTCCTGCCCTAAAGTGACGCATGCCATGGCAGCACCACGTGGCCAGCTTGACCCACACAGGACACCCCAGGTCTCCTTTCCCTGTGTCTGCCTCTGTGAGCATTGTGTATGTATGTGTGTGTTTTTCTCTCTGTGTGTGTGTGCTTAAATAAAATAATGACTTGGTCAATGGCAGAAAAAATAAGACTTTCAATCAAGATAAATCAGTTTTTCTGCCAATTTCCCATACTGATCAATTCAGATTTCTGTTATAGTAGAACAGGAATATAATCAACATAATGCAGCATTATTTTTGTTTTGGTGATACTGGAATTCGGTTCAAAAAATTACTGTTGGAAAACACAGTCTAGCTAAGGTGGCATATCCAATGCTGAAAGATGATTAATGGTAAGATATCTTGGTGGATTTCAGTGTACTTGGATTATCTTGAGGCTGGCTGGGTCTCTACTTGCCTCCCTTTATTTTTTCTGTAAGTGATTTGGGAAGCTTTTTTTTTTCTTGGCATAAATCATTATGGTGTGTTGTTCCTTGTCCTGACTATGACCAGACGATTTTGATTTTTGGATTTGACAACCTTG
This sequence comes from Oryctolagus cuniculus, assembly GCF_051225735.1. Lineage (NCBI taxonomy): Eukaryota > Metazoa > Chordata > Mammalia > Lagomorpha > Leporidae > Oryctolagus > Oryctolagus cuniculus. Next base: position 115,174,781 of record NC_142888.1, on the reverse strand, counting down.
GTAAAGTCTGAAAAGAAATACAAGATTGTCAGCTCCCTGCTAATGGCTGGCAAAAGGCAGCAGAGAATGGCTCAGGTGCTTGGGGTCCTGCCACCCATGTGGGAGACCTGAAGGGAGCTCCTGGAGATCCTGGCTTCTGTTTGACTCAGCTCTGGCTGTTGCACCCACTTGGGGAGTGAATCAATGGATGGAAAATCTCTCTCTTTATCTGTCCCTCCCTCTCTGTAACTCTTTCCAATATATAAATAAATGAATGAAAACAGATTCTAAAAAGGAACACAGGATTAAATGGGGATAGGCCTCCATATAAAATGTGAGAGCCCTCTAAACTTTTCCTTGGTCTTGAGGTAGAGCAAACCATAAACACCCGTTCAAATCAGGGTCCAGCTGGAAGCTGCAATCCCTGGTATATTGCTCAAGCTAAACCTGACGTTGCAACATAGTGGCCAGAAGCCTCACCCAAGCAAAAATACTAGTTCTATCCATCAATTCAATGGACAGGAAATTATCCAAAAGTTCTCAGTGCCAAGTAGACAAATCAACTAGGCAACTGAGCACTTGCACAGGACTAGTTTCAATTTAGTTGTAATGTAAGGGTAAAATACACACTTGATTTTAAAGAGTTAGTATGGGAAAAGATGCAAATTACCTTGTTAACAATACATTTTATGTTGAAATGATGAAATTTTGGATACATTAGATTAAAATGTAGTATTAAAATTAATTTCAGGGGCCTATGTTGTGCCTCTGTTTGTGATACTAGCATCCCATATCGAAGTACCAGTTCAAGTCATGGCTGCTCCACTTCCAATCCAGCTCCCTGCTAATGTGCCTGGGCAAACAGCGGAAGTGGCCCAAGTGCTTGGGCCTTTGCTACCTGTGTGGGAGACCAGGATGGAGCTCCTGGTTCCTGGCTTCAGCCTGGCTCATCCCTGGCTCTTGAAGCCATTTGGGAGTGAATCAGCTGATGGAAGATCTCTCCCTCTTTCTCTCTTTTTGTCTCTCTCTTTCCCTTCCTTTCTCTATGTCATTCTGCCTTTTAAATAGATAAATAAATCTTTCAAAAATTAATTTCAGCTTTAATTAATTTAATTAAGTTCACCTTTTAAAAATGAAGCTACAGAGGAAATGGAAATTGCACATGCGGCTTGCATTATATTTCTCTTGGAGCAGCTGATTTAGAATCTTGCTAGGCAGACACATGAAGTGAACCTCATGGTTCCAGATACCTTTCGATACTCAAATATCTCAACTTCATTACCTTGTCCATTGATTTCTGGTAAGAGGGACATGTTTGAGTGTCTGCTGTCACCGAGTTTGCTGGCCACAGGGAGCCTCAGAGTCTGCTCTTGTTTTGGAGAGCTGAGGCTTGCGTGATGGGGAGATAGATTATTTACTTGCTGTTGCTGGTGGAAAATGCTATGTTGCCAAATGCTGCTCTCAGGAGGTGAAAAAAAAAAAACTTTTGGTTCATCTTCAGATGCCCAAATAAATCTTGGTTTCGCCTCCACTGCAACAAAAATATTGCAATAATAAAGCATTTGTGTCAACCAAAAAGTATCCCAATGCCTTTTGCGCCTGTAAGGAGACCTGCTGCCAATAGGCATTAAATCCAAGGGAAACATTTCTGCAATTACTGATCAAATACAATACAGCTAAATTTCACCTCCAGCATATCATTTTGATAATGGGTATGGAAATTATCCATTCAATAGCTATTCAAAAATAACTCAGGAAGATTGGTTACTAGATACTTCACAGACCTTCAGAATAATCCTTTCTAATCAGCTGGTGAGAATTCAATAGGCAATATTCGCCTTGGACAAAATAACATTTTGGGGGGTTGCAGGGCTGTGGGCTTGCTCCTTCTCTTACTGGCTGTGCAGGAGGTGAAAGAACAAACAGGCAAAAAAGGCAGGGACTGTTTCCCTGTGGACAGAGCTGCTGCCCAATACCTACCAGAGCTCAGTGCAGACAGCTGTGCCTGCAAGTTAAGTGAGGCGCCTTAGTACTTATCAATCAGGAATCAGCAGGGCTTCTAGAGTTGTCCTCATTAAATTTAAAGTATATTCTCTCCCCAGCAGCAGACGGCTCCATTGCCATCCATTTCTGCACAGCCAATTTTAGGCAATCAAAGAGTGTTGGCTTCATCACTGTCTCAGAACAGATTTCCAGCTTGACACAGCTCTTTCCAGCTTCTTTGACAACCAGTAGCTATCTTCCTCTGGTCACCACAAACTCGTTGCTGCCTCTGACCCATTTCCTATCATTTTATCTTCCCATTGCCTTCACAGGCCGGGATGTTTTTGTTCATTAAAAATGCCATTTCTACTTGTTCCAACAGAAATAATTGTTCCTTCTTATTTACTTTTGGGTCCCCTCTGTCCCATTTCTCACTTAACACATGGTGGATGCTCAGTGTTTGATGTCTACTCGCTCACTTATGAAGCCCATGAGATGAGGTTGTAACTCACAGTTCCTGACTGAGATTGGGAGCCCTCACTTTAGACTTGATTAGCTATGTGACACTTGGGCAAGCCACTGAACCAGGCTGTGCCTCGATTTTCTTAACTGTAACCTATGAATAATTGTAACTCCTTCTTCATCACATCATTGAGACGCAAATGAGAGACTTACAAAGTGTAAAATGCTGAAAACTTTGGTTCAATCATTTGTGGTGCATTTAATGAGTCCCTATTTGGGGTCAGGAACAAAATAGGGAGCTGGGCTATTAATGGCAAATAAAGCCCCCATTTCTTACCTTTAAGGAACTTGAAACTGGGGGCAAAGCACATACATACACCTAACTGCAATAGCAAGTAAACAGATGAGTACTGTAGGCAGTGCAGCTAGCTACTATGATTATGGGAGTCCAGGGGCAGAGAAATTTATTCTGAACTCAGGCTTGGGGAATGGCAGAAGGAAGGAAGACATAAGAGAAGAGGTGGTATTTGTCTGGACCACAAGGATGGCACGGGTTCTGATAGGTCAAAGGGGAGGTATCAAAGGCAGAGTGAGGATTCTGAAAAGTCGGAGCCAGATTTGGAGGGATGTTGAGCACCTAGAGTGCCTAGAGAGCAGAGTTCAGATAGGACCACAAGAAGATACATATAAGGGGACTTCAACAGGGTTATGGAAGTGTGTCTTATGAAAAATCTATACACAGATTTCAAAATGTTTTGCATCAAAATGGACTTACCTTAAACAAACTTACCTATTTCCCATGAACTTTTGAAGCTCCCTTGCACAGCTGCAGCTGGGAAGATGAGCAGCCAGTAGCTTGTTCAGGTGAGTGTGGAAGTGTGTAGAAGAGATTGAGTTTAAGTCCTGTAGCTGGCAGAAGGCTAAATAAAGTTTTTGAAGCAGTTTTGCAATTTGGGAAACTCACTGTATTAGTTGACTGGAGAATGGAAGGAATATGTACAAGACTAAAGCTAGGATGAACAGGTAAGAAGTCACTGTAACCAAATTCATGTAAACTAGCATTTCCTGAAGCATTCCTCAGAGTCCCAATGCCAAGAGAGGCTCTGTGAAGCACTACCTCTGTGGCCAAATGTGTAGGAAATGCTGCCTGAGCAGAAAAAAGTCAAATCCCACAGTACTCTCACAACACATTTCAGACACAAGGTGTCCAGAAATTTTCCCTCATCCACCAAGCAAGCAACACTGCAGCAGCAGATGTCAGCTGGGTGTCCTCCCATTCAATTCAATTCCCACAGGCTGAGGGTTCCATCCCCGACACTGTCCCCTCCTCCCCCATTTCATAACCAATTTTGAGTCTGGGATCCAGAACTTCTGACTGACTGGCTATAAATTGCGGTTCCCCTGATGCCCCCTCCCTGGGTTCAAATCATTTGCTAGAGCAGCTCCCAGAACTTAAGGAAAAGTTATTCATGGGTTTCTCAGAAAGGATATTACAAAGGATTTGGGTGAAGAATTGCATAGGGCAATGTATGCATGAAGGGTCGCAGAGCTTCCATGTCCGCTCTAGGTGTGCCAGCCTCCGAGGACCTAGCTTCAGCTCTCTGAAAGCTCTCCCATTCTTGTCTTTTACACACTTATGGACATGACACTTCATAGGTTGGCCATTGATCAACTCAACCATTAGGCTCTCTGCCCTCCCCTGGTGTTGGGGATAGGGAGTCTCAACCCCCTAATCATGCCTTTATCTTGCCAGAGGCCATCTATCAATGAACTGATTAGCAAACAAAAAGACTTATCTATGAACACTCCAAGGATTTTAGCAGTTGCACCCAGGAAATGGGATGAAAACCCAATATAAGGGCCAGCGTTGTAATTGTGGTGCAGTAGGTTAGCCTGCTTCTTGCAATGCTGGCATTCCATATTAGAGTACTGGTTTGAGTCCCCACAGCTCTGCTTCTGATCCAGCTCCCTGCTAAGGCACCTGGGAAACAGTGGGTGATAGCTCAAGTGCTTGGGTTCGTGCCAACCATGTTGGAGACCTGGGTGGAGTTCCAGGCTCTTGGCTTTGTCTTGGCCCAGCCCTAGCTGTTGCAGCCATTTGGGGAGTGAACCAATAAATGGAATATATATCTCTCTCTGTGTCTCTCTGTCTCTCTCTGTCACTCTGCCTTTCCAATAAATAAATCATTCTCAAAAAATGGAACCAGGTATGTATTTCACAAGTTAACACTGAGGATTGCAGTTTCTTGTGTGTTCATAAAATGTGTTAGCATATTTTTCTAGTCTCTAAGTAGTCTTCGGTTAATCTAGCATTTTCTAAAGTTAACTAACCACAGAATTCTTTTTCCCCCACAGAAGATCCTACAAAACTAGTGTTTAAAACTAATGTAAAGGTTATGAAAGAAAATGAAGGACCTAGAAATTGTTACAGATTGAGACTAAGGAGATGTGATGCATAAATGTAATATGGGATCCTGGATTATAGCCTGGAACAGAAAAAAAGGACATCAGAGGAAAATCTGCGGAAATTTAAGTGAAGACTGCAGTTTAGCTAATAGTGCTGTGATAATGTTAATTTCTTTATTCTGACAAATTTCTTGTGGTTATATAAGATGGTAGGATCTGGGGGAGCTGAGTGAATGCTGTACAAAAACTGTGCACACCCTGTAATCCTTCGATCTAAAATGAACTCGAAGTAGAAAGTTCCAAAAATACTGGTGTTTACCAAAGCAGCCCCTGAGAAATTGTGGTAAAAATTTATTTGAAGCTCAATTGAGGGTTAATAATGTATTTCATTTTCTTAACATTTGGAAATTGAAATGTTCCCTTATATTTATTACACAAATGCAACTCTCCCTCAGAATGTTACCACTAATAAAAATAAGACATCTGGGGACAATAAATCCCAGTCCCTTTTTCCATCCCTTTATTTAATTTAGGAAACAAAATTGTTTTTATTTAAAAAACACATTTTATTGAATGAAAGAGTTATGCTTAAAAGTTGGAGAGCTGCAGGGAAAGCTGTCCCATTTCCACAACAGATATAGATGGAAAAGGGCATATAACACTGGATTATCAAGCTTTCCCAGTGTCATTAGCAACTGATACACTGTAATGACCAATAATCTATTCTAGTGCCGTGCTAATGAAATTATACATAGAAAAGCTTAAGATAGCGTTATTGTTTTTAAATTTTATTTTTCATTTTATTTGAAAGGGAAAACAGACACACACACACACACGCGCGCACACACACACACATACAATGAGAGAGAGAGAGAGAGGGGAGAGAGGAGAGAGGAAAGAGGAGAGAGGAGAGAGAGAGAGAGAGAGAATGTTCCATTTGCTGGCTCACTCCCCAAATATCTTCCATAGTTGTTACTGGGCTAGACCAAAGCCAGGAGTCTGGAATTCAGCCTGAGTCTCCCACATGGGTGTTTTACAAATATATAAATAGGGTCCAGTGCTGTGTGGCGTAGAGGGTAAAGCTGCTGCCTGCAGCGCCAGTATCCTATATTAATGCCAGTTTGAGTCCAGGCTGCTCCACTTCCGATCCAGCTCTTTGCTACGCCCTAGGAAAGCAGTAGAAGATGGCCCAAGTCCTTTGACCCCTGCATCCACATGGAAAACCCAGAAGATGCTCCTGGCTCCTGGTTTTGGATCGGCACAGCTATAACCATTGCAGCCATCTGGGGAGTGAGCCAGTGGGTGGAAGACTCTCTCTCTCTGCCTCTCCTTCTCTCTCTGTGTAACTCTGACTTTAAAATAAATCAATAAATCTTTAAAAATATATAAATAAATACTTTTAAAAAACTATACATTAAATAAATTATTCTGCTCAAACTACCGAACTTCACATGGAGGTAGGGGAAGTAGGGTTGATACTTCTGCTCTTTGAAAAGTTAGTGCTTCCACTCTGTGAACTGCCAGAATTTATACCCCAAGGTGAGTCAGGGTAACCTGTTTCTCTGAGGACTCCATCAAAATTCTTGAGACTGAGAGATCATTGAAATGAAAGGGTTTATTTAGCTCTTACTGATAGTAGCTAGTAAAAGGACCAGGTCCTGGGACAACCGCCAGCACTTATGACCTCTTCCTGAAACTCACTTGCCATGGCCTCCATGCCAGCCCTGCAGCCCCAACATGTACTGTCATCCTCTCTGAAGTGGTCAGGGATACGCTCTTCCATAGGTATCAAGGAGAGCCCTGGCTGAGCTCTGATTCAGAGCAGCCAGGGGATGGAAACTCTGCGGCAAAGGGATTTCTTTCTTCCCAAACCTGGAGCTGGGAAGACAGTTTGATTTCCCTCCTCTTATTTTTTATATGGAAAATGATGATGAAAAGCACATCTTCTCACTCAGCTGTCTTGTATCTCATCAGTTTTGCTATTATGAAAACATATCTCCATCAAAGCTATGATCAAATTAAGATCCAAATTTATGGATCTACCATTCTTGATTTTCTCTCAACTAAAGAAAAGAATCATAGGTTCACACACTCAACTGTTGAAAGCAAATAGAATTCAGCAATGTAGAGGAGATGACTTGCGTCTGGATATCATCGTACATATACAAATAAATAGAAAAAAGGTAAATGCATATAGTCAGATCTGAAAGCAATCCTGGGCGTCTCTCTAAAAGTGAAGCACTCAGCCTGTATAGAGTATGGCCTCCACTCTTCATTATTTGGCTGGTTCTGCCATAAAGAAGAGATTAATTAATGACCTCTACAGTTCAATATATAACTATCCTTCAAATGTATTCAGCCATCCTTTACTTCATTTTCTTTGTTGCTTTCCAATAGAAGAGACAACAGGGTACATATTCCCATAGAACAATAGATTATTATCCTAATTATAGTTGCCTGGTGTTTTCTACACTTTTACCATTTTATTAAAAACAATTATCTGAGAAGAACCAATCTTTTGTAATACCTACCCTATTGTTCTCATTTCTCTGTGATTCTGATGAGGTCTTTTCAAAGGGTATTTTATTCATAATTATAGACTATAGGGCAATTGCTCAGAAACTGAGTCCAGGAGATATTTTGTTGAGATTAATTTTTCCTGTACTTCTTGATCCAATTATATCTTTAGTTTTATTTGAAACCACTAGCAACTTAACAAACCTATTTCTTTTCTGTAAGCCAAGCATGCTATTAGTAATGATTGAACATTAAAACATGTTTTTGTAGAGTGAATGTCTTAGGAAGGTATGAAATAGTAAATACAATTTTTTGCTTATTTCATAAAATGATTCTATTTTTTGCACATGGATAGGAAAATGTATCTTAAATCTAGACACTTGTCTCTGGCTATGGGGAGATGAGTATTTTATATAGGGTTTTGATCATCTCAGAAAAAGAAAATATATGGCATTGATACTTTTAAATTTATTTTTGAGATTTATTTATTTGGAAGGCAGAATAAAGAGAAAGAGAGAGGGAAGGGAAAGGAAATGAAGGGAAGGGAAGGGAAGGGGAGGGAAGGGGAGGGAAGGGAAGGGAATGGAAGGCAAGGGAGGGAAGGGGAGGGGAGGGGAGGGGAGGGGAGAAGAGGACTTACATTGACTAGTTCACTCCCCAAATGGCCACAATAGCCAGGGCTGCACCAGGCTGATGCCAGGAGCCAGGAACTCTATCTAGGTCTCCCATATGGGTGATAGGGACCCAAGTAATGGGGCTATCTTCTGCTGCCTTCCCAGGAGCATGAACAGGGCGTTGGATTGGAAGCAGAACAACTGGGACTCAAAGTGGCCCTCTGGTATGGAATGCTGGCATCATAAGAGGTGGCTTAATCCACTGCGTGACAAGGCTGGTTCCTGATTTTTGGCTTAAAAGGTCAGTTCAGTAAAAAGATATCTAGGTGAAAAGACTAATCAGTCTAAAGTGGAAGACAAGCAGCAAATCTAGGTTAGAGGATTCAAGTGACAATGCCCTAAAATCTAGTGGGCAGTAGCATCTAGACATTAAATTTCTCACTTTTAACTTTCACATTTTTTGGCTATGTCCCAGAGTAATACATTTACCATCATTTGCCAGTATACACACACACACACACACACACACACACAATGGCCTATCCTCTATGTTTCTTAGCCATTTTAATACAAGTTCCATTTTAAGCACAAATTGTAATTTCTTCGCTCTTCACTCTAGAGGTTCTCTCTGTTTTGAAGATGAGCATGTTAAAACAAAAAGAGAGCAGCTCCTACTTCAGGTCTTTATCCTGGCTGATCTTTCATTATTTTTTGAAACAGTTACTGTTTTAACTTTTTACTAAAAATTCATGTTTATTTTTGAAAAAATTGAAAATGGAAAAAAAAGCAAAAATAATTTTTAAAAGCCTGCCTTCTTACTCCTACTGTGCAAGAACTAAATGCTGTTCCAGCTACTACACCAGGTTTTGCCCTATGCTAACAATTTCATGCGACAAATGTATATTTTGAAAAACAGGATCCTATTGTATACACTTTTTTTCATTTAATAATATAGTGTGAGTATCTTTATATATCCATAAAATAGACAAAGATAACATTTTCTGTGGATATATGATATTAATATATATAGATGACTCATAAATTCTTTAATCAGTCTTCTTTTATTGTCCCTGTTGGTTATCTCCATTTTTTACTATATAAGCAAAATTATAATAAAATCCATATTAATCACATTTTTATTACTACAGCTAAAATACCTGAGAGGAAGTTCTTAGGGAGACAGAAGGTTTATATTAGCTTACAGTTTTGGAGGTTCATAGTCCTACATCAATTGGCCCCATTGGCTTAAGTATCTGGTGAGCCTGGAGAATGGTAGAAGCATGATCACCTAGCAAGCCAGGAAGCAGGGAGGCTAGGATGAACTATATTTATATAACCAACCTTTTATTGAGAATGATTGTCCAATGGCAAGCCCCTAATTACAAAAGACCACCCACTAGGACTACCTCTAAATCCCCATAATTGAATCAAGCCTACATCCTTAATCCTTTAACCATTAACATAAGATTTTGGAGATTAAATGTTTGCATAGGTTAGGGAGCCACATCTCTTTCAATCCATAGCAACATTTTTCCTAGACATCTGTTCATAAGCTTGAAATTTTTTCCTTTGGATAAATTCTTAGAATGGAATTTTTAGATTATCATACACATTCATATTTTTTTAAATTATTTATTTGAAAGTCAGGGTTACAGAGAGAGAAGGAGTGAGAGAGAGAGAGAATGCTTCCATTTGCTGGTTCACTCCCTAGATGACCACAATGACTAAGGCTGAGTCAGGCCGAAACCAGGAGCCAGGAGCTTATCCAGGTCTCCCACATGGGTGGCAGGGCTCCAAACACTTGGATCATCTTCTGCTGCTTATTTCAGGCCATTAGCAGAGAGCTGGATTGCAAGTGGAGCAGCTGGGACATGAACCAGTAGTACACATGAGATTCTGGCATTACAGGTGGTAGCTTTACCACAATGCTGCCCCCCACACTCATGTTTAAGGCTCTTGATAATTATATTCCAAATTTCTTCCAGAAAAGATGTACAAATTTCAACCCTATCAGTGGTAATTGATAGTCTCTATTTCCTTGTTATTTCAGCAGCAATCAGTTTTGTCATCCTTTACAACTTTAGTCATAAAATTGGCAAAAAAGTTAGAGGAGTGTATACTCAATAAGGTGTTTTTTTCTAAAGGGAGGAATGAAAGGCACAGAGCGGTCACTGGCTCACAGAAATTTTGAAGTCCAGTTTGGCAACATTTTAAAAAATATTTATTTGTATATTTGAAAGGCAGAGAGAGAGAGAGAGAGAGAGAGATCTTCCAACTGCTGGGTCACCCCACAAATGGCCTGGGCCAATCTGAAGCCAAGAGCCAGGAGCTTCTTCTGTGTCTCCCATGTGGGTGCAGGGGCCCAAAGACTTGGGCCACCTTCTGCTGCTTTTCTAGGCATAGCTGGATAGGAAGTGGAGCAGCCAGGACTTGAACTTGCACCAATATGGGATGCCAGCACTGCAGGCAGAGGCTTAGCTTTCTATGCCACAGCACTGGCCCCTCCTCAATAAGGTTTTAGGTCATATCAACTGAATGTCCTGAAGATGCTCTAAGAACCCCATTCTAGCACCTTCCTTTCAGGATATCTATTGCCAAAATGCCATCCAGAAAGTCTGTCCTGATTTATTCTTTCCCTCATTGTGAATGTCCCTTATCTGTCCCTTACCAACTCTGAATATTAGTATCTATTTTTGCACTTGTCAATCTGATGGCTGGCCATATAGTCTATATGCTTAGTGAAATCCTTCACTAGATATCAACAACAGATGGGACCTCTGAATGGTGCTACTTTTAACAGCCCATTACTGATCCCTAACCTTGTGAGTTGAATTTCCTGATGAGCCTTTTCTTGGCTTTCTGGCTCCAGGATGCCAGGAATGGCAGAAGCCTTCAGTACTGGTGATTACAGTTGTCCAAGGAAGTTTGGTCCACAATCACAGGTAAGAGCATTCTATGACTCCTTCTGGCCTTGATTTTGTTTTAGTAGGCACTTGGTTTTCAACCGACATGGTAACAATGTGTGTTCTGAGAATACTGAGATCCTGTACTGGGTAAGTTTTTCTCGTTTGAAATAGATGCAAAACACCAAAAAGAGAGTAGGTGAGCTTCTGAAGTGGGATTCTTGGTTGGCACCAGGCAAAAGGGCATCTCTGAATCCAGATTTAAAGGCTGAGTGTTTATATTTCCCCCAAGCATCTTTTTGGATGCCTACATCTCAGATTATGATTGGCACTTGTCCAGTAGGTTCTTGGGGGCTACTACAGGTTTCTGCTTTGAGTGGGAGAAACACTGCTGCAGTGATAAAATAACACAAGATGCTGTGAAAACCTTATAAAACAAAGGAGGGTACTTCAAGGAAGGGACTTCCAAACACAAGATAAGGTATAACATTTTTAAATAATGTTGAGTGAGCCAGCATGGTTGGATCTCAAGAGCAGAGTAGGGTTGGGGCATGGATAGATGATTCAAGAGACGAAAATAGATCTGAAAGGTAGGTTGTGGCCAGATTGAAGGAGCATTAACTATCCTTGGTATCTTCAACTTTAAAAGTATAGTGACTTATGGTTTTTGAGTAGAAGTGAAAATGTTAACAAGTTGGCAACTGTGTGGGCAACATATAGAATTGATTTGAGTTGATTGTAGAAGCAGAGATGTTAGTCTGCCTCATTGAGATAGGTAGCATGACAAAATGGATAGCATCTGAATTCTATCATCAGAGGAGGCTGAGTTCCAATTCTGGTTAGAATTCTGTATCTGCCATTTACCAACTGTGTGGTAGCCTTGGGCAGATTACCTACCCTGCCTAAGCCTGAAGAATGAAGAAAACAATAATGTCTACTTTCAGTGATGTTGTGGGGTTGAAAGGAGATCATGTACATAAAGTACCTGTCTCTGGGCCTGGTACAGAGTAAGTACTCAGTAACTGGTATCAACTACTAATATTTAAGGCATTGCCTAGCATGTCCTTTGGAGTGTTAAGACCTTTGAAAACTGAATTTGTGCTAAGGAGGCTGATATCTAAGTCCTTTCTCTGCTCAGGCCTGTGATGCTTTCTTCTGCATTGCACCTGTTCTCTTTGGAGCCCTGCCATGTGTATGCTAGTGCAGAGGTCTCCTTGCAGGCTACTGGCTAGCCTGGCTCAGGATTCCCAGCTGTCTCCCAGAGGCTTTTGTGATTTCAAGAATATCTTTATCTGTTATTTTTTTGGTCAAGTTCACTTTAGGAGACCCATCCCTGGAAAGATCCAGAGCCCAAAGAGGTGTGAAGTAGTCTGGAGATGTCCCAAAAAACTCAGAGCAGAAGTTTTCTGCAGTTTGTTCAATCAGTAAACTCCAGGAGGATTGTGAGCTCTCTATTTAGCTGACTTAGCTTTTCCTTGTTGCCCCCCAGGATGAATCTGAAGTCATTTTTCCTCTTTGAATGTCAGTGATGTCTCAGGGACAGACTCTGTCAGAGGTATTGAAATGTCTCCTTCTCACCCACTCAAATGGCAAGCTTCTGATGGGTACAAACTCCTTTCTTATTCACCTGGACTGAATTGCACCAAGAAAACACAGCTCTTGGGGGTAGTGAGTTTTCTATTCTCCCATTTGCTACTGGTGTTTGGGCAAGGCATGGGTGGAGGGTTAGAGGCAATGCCAGTATTTTGTGGGTTTCTGGACCAGATGACTGTCAAAAATCCCATCTAGTTTTAGGATTCTGTGATGTGCTTAAGTTCACCTATGAGCTTATTTCCTCATCCAAACAAATTAGTCAATTGTAGCTGTAATTCAGCTGATAAAAATGTATCTTCTATCAGTCTTCCTACAGAGCCTGAACACTTCTGCTTTAAGAAGCTGTAGTCCATTACTCAAATAGCAATGATTCTTACAGAGAAATTGATGTGGCAAATCTAAATCTGCTATCCAACCATTAATTTGGCCACATGCCCATCAATGGCTCCTGGTGGGGGCAATGGCTCTCTCCACATGGAATGGACCAGGAGAATCCACTACAGAGCTGCTGCAATGCTATTGATACCTGCTTATTGTTGGAGCTCCACGGACTATTCCACTACCAAAAGACAAGACTCACGGAGGGAATGAGAGGTGGTGTAGCCAGCAGCTTATGATATAGTACTTATGAATGTGACCTCTGGGGGTCAGACTTGCTGTGTTTAAAACCTGGATCTATTCCTTACTAGCTGTACAACCCATTAGTCAAATTACCCAACTTCTCAAGGCCTCAGTTTTCCCATGGAGAAAAGGGCCTGAAATATTTACTTGCCTCATAGGGCTGAGATGAGGCAAACACTACTTGTTTGCTGTCAATATTAGTAAATGAGGTTTGCTATTTATTTTGTTCACTTGCATTCACTTAAGATACAAATCCAAAGTTCCTGGCTTCTTTAGGCTTTCCCAATCTCCTCCTCCTTTCCCTTTCCTCTCACAGCCATTGTGAAACAAACAGCTGAGAAACATTGAATTGATTTGTTTTAAAGCCCACGATTGATCTTTCTTTTGAAAAAAAAATTGCAGTTTTACGACAAAAAGAGTTAAGTGACAGGAATGAATTGTCAGTAACAGAATTTTTGGCATCAGAAAATGAAGGAGCAGTCTGGGGATGCAGAGGAACGTGGCAACCAGAGGGAAGAAAGTTTCCAGATGCAGGTACTTTAAAAAGCTCATGGAAAATGGAATTAGAAGATGTTTATTTTTTTCTGCAAGAAAATGAAATACACACATAATTTTCTCATAATATGCATTTTTATGAACTTCTTGAAGATTCCTTTGGTGCATGGATTTCAAAAAATTTTTGCAACAAGATAAACTATTTTTATTTACATGCAAATGAAGTGCACACACACACTCAGAAAGGAGTGCCAGTATCATCAAGAGAGAGAGTGAGCTACAGTCTATGCAGTTGAGTCTATCGTTTTTTAAAATTTTTTTTTTGAAAACTCGTAAGTGTCATGGCATTAGGTGCATGATGGGAGTAGGTATGTCAGTCATGGCAATTTTATTACAATATCCTTATAATGAGCTGATGGTCATTGTGGGGTGGAAGCTGGCAGCCATGTTGGTTATTTTCAGCTGGTGATGTGGAAGCTGCCATTTGCAGCTACACTGAAATGCGTGTGGGAGTGTTTGAGTGGTGTATGTGGGGCTGCAGCAACAGGCACGGCTGCAGGCTTCTCCTTGCCAGCTACCTCCCTGCCCACATCAGTTCCATATTCATGCCTAATGGATTCCTAACAACATATGTAGATGTTTAAATGTGTGAGAAATTGTCTTACATGATATGTGGTAAGGGGTGTTTGATTCCTAGAAAACGAAAAATGTAATTGAAGAATCCAGATCAGGAGATAGCTGCACAGACACTGGCAGGCCATTCCAAGGAGTTGGCAAGATGGAGCAAGTGGGGCAGAAGCAGCAGCAGACTTTCTGCAAGTCCACATACTGTGGACTGGACTTGGACCAGCTGCTGGATAAGTCTGATGAGCAGTGGGTGTCACTGTACAGAGCCTGGTAGAGGAGGGGGAAAATGGCAGGCTGTAGTAGAAACAAGACTCAATGCTGAGAGGCCTGTGTGAGGTCAAGAAGGAGGCCCTGCCCCTGGAGTAGCCAGAGGTGTTGAAAATGCATCTGTAGGACGTGCTTATTCTGCCACCTGGCTTGGTGGACGTCTACAAGGGGAAGACCTGCATCCAGGTGGCAATTAAGCCTCAGATAATTGACCACATCTGGGCAAGTTTTGTATCCCCTACAAACATGAAAAGCACTTTCAGTCCAGCTTCAGGGCTACCCACAACTCATGCTTCATTCACCTCAAGACACCTGCCCTGCTAATACAGGCACACACAGAGAAAAAAAAAAAAGAAACTTTCAGATCAATCTGCAATGATACATTCCCAACATTTTGTATAAGTTCTCTGTGTCCTTTTCCTTTACAGTTGGACCCCCAATGACCTATATCCATGAATGAAGTCTAAAGACTAAGATCGATGTCTCTAATTTTGATCATGTCATGAATTCTCAGCTTTATCCAATCGTGTGGTACTTAAGAGACCTGGGCTTCTTTTCACTAGTATTGTCATTTATATTAATGTTTTCTACTTTCCATTTACTTTTATAAAGACTGATTGTAAAAAAAGAAATTGTATGAACTGCTGAATCTAGAGAAAGCAATGCAGTTACAACAAGTGATATCCCCTCCAAGTGCCCAGTTAGTGACTTCAGCAGTCCACAGTAGGTGTAGAGATGGCAAATTTAGATCAATGTAGAATGCACACAGTGCTCAATGTATGAAGGTGAGGAAACACCTCCATGCCCTGTAAGAAATGTAGATGCAGGGATCTGGTGCCTTCAAAACTCCCACACTCCCCACAAGGGTAGTCTATTCCTGAATATGGGCCTGCAGGACAGCACAGCCAGCCATTTTGAATAAAGCCTTACTAAGGTATTTGAATAAAGCCTTACCCAGGCAGCCCTAACATTTCATTTTGATTGTGAATGGATTCACACAGCTTTGGGTAGCTAATATTCCTTAGCAACTCAGTAGCAACTGCTTGAGGTCATGATCTTAATTACAAACTGCCTTAGTTCAAGGGGCACCCCAAGCACTTTCTGAATATTTTAAACAAGATTTTGGAATAAAGATTTATACTGATAATACTGATTTAATTACCCTTTGCCAAAGAAAATGGCATCCAAGCCTCTTTCCTTTCCCCCAGGTTTATTTTTCTACAAGTCATTGGTAATGAAAGAGCCCATTTTCCACTTCCTGCTGCCCATGCTGCTGTCCATCCTCCCTTCTGCTTAAGCTGACTTGGGTCCTCCCTTAGCAATTTTTTAAAAAGATTTATTTTTTATTTTATTTGAAAGTCAGAGTTACACAGAGAGAGGAGATGCAGAGAGAGAGAGGTGTTCCAGCCGCTGGTTTACTTCTCAATTGGCCACAATGACCGGAGCTGTGCCAGTCCGAAGCCAGGAGCCAGGAGCTTCTTCCGTGTCTCCCACATGGGTGCAGGGGCCCAAGGACTTGGGCCATCTTCTCCTGCTTTCCGAGGCCATAGCAGAGAGCTGGATCGGAAGTGGAGCAGCTGGGACTAGAACTGGTGCCCATATGGGATGCCAGCACTTCAAGCCAGGGTGTTAACCCGCTGCGCCACAGTGCCGGCCCCCTCCCTTAGTAATTTTTAAACTGTTTCTCTGATCCACAGAGCTAAACCAAAACTTAATTCAGAAATGAGTTCAGAAATGTGAGAACCTATCTAATGGATAACCTTACAAAAACTTTGGTTTAATTCATTGGAAAAGTATTTATCTTTCAGCTAATTACTACTAAAATTTAGAAATTATCTAGTTCAACACTCTACTTGTGATATAAATACTACTTAGATCTGAAAGGAAAAGATGATGAAAGCAATCACTCTTAATTGTAGCAAGCTTTCAACTCTTTTCAAAGCACTTTCATGAACTGGGTCTCATTTTGTTCTCATAAAAACTCTACAGGGTGAACCACACCAAGAAGTATTATCATATTATCTGCATCTTATAGCCTAGAAAACTTACACATCACACATGGAGCAGGCACATACACACAAACACACAAGTGCAATTGGTACATTTGAAAACAAAAAGATGATGAACTTCTTTAGAATCTGAGACAGTGTGGGAGGAAGCACAGACAAAAATAGAGCATAAAAATCATGGCTTTGTTTAGGGACAAGGGAATGATCACTGGCTAGTTCTTTATTCTCTCATTAAAAATAAAACCACAAAATGGACAGAACCACTACTTGTTTGGCAACTAAGAGCAAATCTAAGAGCAAATTCTACAGCATGAACCTCTAACATTGGCTAAAGAGGAAAAACTGGACGCAGTCACTTGTCTTTAAATACATTTCGTGTTCACAAATGCAGTCAAAGCATTTTAGCTTCTTAGAGTTCTAGGTTTCTTATGATATCAGAATTCTTTCTATTCTCCAGGGAACAGCAGGGGCTGGGGGAAGAGAGGGAGGTGCAATGCAAAGGGACACAGTGTTTAATTAAACTGGTAAATCTTTTTCCTTTGAGAAAAATATGGCTTCTTAATATTTGATTTTGTAACTTCAAAATCAGCACTAATACCAGAGGTCAGTGTGTATTTCACGAAGAGCATTGTTTTAAGGCTGAGGCAGCATATTAACCATCTCGCAGGGAGTGGCTCGTTTACATGTATCCTGCTCACAGAAATATAGTATAGGCAGCCACCATTTTGCTGGAGTCCCTTTGTGGCAATAAAATGGTGGCATAAATGAAAACTTTCAAGTCAAACACATTTTGGCCATCTGTCATCACCTTTGGCTTCTTCCAAACTTGTATGTTGATATTGGATGTCTTGATATCTCAGTAATATTTAAAATGCTCCGACACAAGCAATGTAATGTTCTTTCTCCTGAAACATATTATATATTCACCTTTTAATTATAATTGCATTTGTAAAAAATATTGAGAAAAAAACTCAATGACAATGGAGGCTGATTTTAACATGGACAAAAGATAAAAAGAAATCTTTACAGGTATCCCGCAGTGAACCTCAGGACTAAGTCCTAAGGCAATGATTTTACTTATTTTCCAAGCCCCGTCCTCCCCCTTTAGTGCAGGGGGCCATTGCTGCAAATGCAATCCCAAACTAATGCTTTCTAATTTCCATTAGTGATTAAGGCACAGAATCAGGAGGATGTACTGCCAATGCACAGAGATCAATTCTAAAGGTTTTGGCATGCTGTTTTCTATTGGATGACGGTGAATTCTGCAGATGTTAATTTTTTTCCTTAATGATGACATCATCACTTGAAAAGTAATTTGCTAAGGAACAAACATTGCTGGCCATGGGAAGTTGTCTCTCCCAGTAGGAGTGTGGAGGCACATCTTGGTCATTATGGCTCCAATTGTTGATCCAATGCTGCAAGGCATTTAGAAGGGATCTTGCTCCAAATGAATTTTGACATTCTATTAAGAATATAGACCATTGCTTAGATGTTCCTGGGTCTTTCTGATTTCCCACTTATATTTCTCTCTGGTGTTCTTAATCTATAAACATCTGTGAATGACAGAATGTTTTACATGGAAGCCCTAGTTTGCAGTCAGTATAGCTTCCCCTGCCTTTGATCTTCAACAAATTCATGGAAAATGTACACTAAGAAAAACTGCATAAATTTAAACATTTTTGTATCAAAATTAACATCATTTTTCTTTAAAATTTTTAAAAAAGATTTAGTTATTTATTTGCAAGCCAGAGTTAGAGAGAGAGAGAGAGAGAGAGAGAGAGAGAGAAAGAGAGACTATCTGCTGGTTCACTCCCCAAATGGCTGGAACAGCCAGGGCTGGGCCAGGCCAAAGCCAGAATCCAGGTGCTTCATCCAGGTCTCCAACATGGGTGCAGGGCCAAGGACTTGGGCCATCTTCTGCTGCTTTCCCAGGTACATTAGCAGGGAGCTGGGTTTGGACTTGAACCAGCACCCATATGGGATGCTGACATCACAGGTGGTGGCTTAATCTGCTACACCACAATGCTAGCCCCTTTAAAATTTTCTAGTTAACTAATTTTTAATTTTATTTGAAAGGTAGAGAGATAGGGAGTGAGAGACAGAGATAGAGGCTGATCTTCCATCTGGTGGCCCACACCCCAAATGCCTACAATAGCCAGGACTGGGCCAGGCTGAAGCTGGGATCCCAGAATTCTATCTGGGCCTCTCACATGCTGGTAGGGATCCAAAACTTGGAACACCACCTGCTGCCTCTGAGCATGTTCATTAGCAAGAAGCTGGATCACAAGTGGAGCTGAGACTCAAACCTAGGCACTCTGATATGGAATGTAGGCATCCAAAGCACTGTCTCAGCTATTGTGTCAAACACCATACCTTATCTTTTAATTCTATTTTCCACAAGCTTTCTGCAGCCTGCTTGTACTCTTAGCCATCCACAATCCATAAGAGGAATTCAGTGAACCTACAACTCTGTTTACATCATTCTTAATGCTTTTCTGACCCTTTTCAGAATATCAGGTACATTTTCACAATGTTGTAATACTTGAGCACACAATATTTTGTGTTCTGCTGCTTTCAATTAATATTGCTTTCCACAGACACTTCCACACATTGAAACAGCCCACCTGCTTGATGTGCTAATGACTATGCAATACACCATGGAGTTGATACAATATTCTTGGCTTAGCCAACCTCCTTTACTGTTGGGCATCTGGATTATTTCCAATTTCATTCCCATTATAATTGGCTTTGCTATAAAATCCTTATAAAATTATGTTTTTTCTTTTGGATTATTTCCTTGGAATAATGTTCCATGTGTGAAACCACCAGGTCAAAGGGTAGGCATGCTTTTAGAGTTGTTGTAGACAGCTAGTGTACCATTTAGCAACTCCTGCCTAAGTTCCTGAGGCTACCCAACAGTTCCAGCTGATTTCACCTGATTCCATGCTTTTAATAACTGAAATATTGTTAGTATGGCTCTAGAGAATTATTTTCAATGTGATTTTTTAAAACTTTCTTATGCAAAATTAAAAATACTAATTAGTGAGTGCTAGGGGGGAGATGACCAGATCTTTTGAGAGAAAACACATTAAATACTCATTTGAAAATGAAGGATTTCATTTGCACCCTGTGGCTAGCCAGTGTGAGTCAACCAACATCACAGAGTCACCACACAGGGGACTGAGCTCTGCCAGAGCTTCCTGTGGGCTTGGCTGGGACTGTCTGATTCTGTTTTTCCTTTTTGGTAAAAAATACATTTTGATTCTGTTAAGATTAATTTATTCTTGTGTTCATTCATTCTACACACGTTGTTAATGGCTCTCCATTTCCCAATCATTGCACAAGATTCTGTGCCAGACACAGACAGCAGCCACAAGTTGGCCATAGCTTGGGCCAAACAGTGGCTGAGCTGCACCTTTGGACACAGCTGGCCAGGTGCTGGCAAGCATAGCCTTCATCCTGAAGAGTGCACCTTTTATAACAAATTTTAAAATTGCAGACACAATTATTTACATGCTGAGTTCTATACCTTCACAAAGGCTCAAGCTGTCAGCATAATATACTTCATTACAACTAGCATTCGGCATGGAAGGGATTATTTTTCAAGGCTGTGAATACAAAACATCAATTGGTCATAGGAGAGGACAGTTAGCTGGCATGTGTTCGAGACTGTGCGCCTTTGGGAGGGAGGGGAAATGCACCTACTTAACTTTTTTATAGCTGAATCAAATGAAAAAGGAGACAACAAAACCACTCAATTTGTGTTAGTTGATTCTTCAGTCAGCCAGATGATTGCATGCTTCTCAATTAACTGCAGATGCACACAGCAAACAGAGAACAGACATCCAGGAAGGTGGCTTCTGCAATACGCCTTCCATATTCACTAGGAGCTAACGTTACCGCACTTGAACAGGAGGCTGCAGAAATCAATAACAGCTTTCTTGGGCTTCCATCCTGGAAGCAGCAGCTGCCCTGGAAAAACTTCGTTTCCTTGTGTCACTTTTGATTTCTTTCCTCGAAGAAGATAAAGGCCAGATTCAACAGATATTAACTGAGCCCCCACCAAGTATAAGAATGTGGGGTGTAGACTCAAAGAGTTCTTCTAGACAAAAATTTGGGGAAAGAGTGCTAACCTAATGTTTCTACTTGCTTGTAGAACAATCATTAAATAGAATGTTTGGATTTTTGGCAAAAAATCTACCCAAAAAAATGGATTGGAGGCAAGCTGGGAAATGTGAATATGAATCAGGTATTGAATAACAATGGGGAACTAAAGTTAATTTCAGCATCTATGAAAAGGACATTCTGGTTACCTAAGAAAATTTCTGTATCTTTTTAAAAGGCATCTGGAGTTCACAGGGGAGGTGAAATAGCAAGATTCTGGCATTGGCTTTAGTAATGCAACCTGAGACTGGTGAGAGGTAAACAGATTAGGAAGTATGGCCATACCAGAATTACTATTCAAGTTGGGTCATGGGTCAACGGGGCTTCAGCGAACTGATTTTATCCATTTTTGTATATTTTGAAACATTTCTTAACAAAAAGAGTAAAACGAGTTAGTTTGAACACAGGTGTATTTATCTTATTTTATCCATAGGAATCTAGGGAAAGATCCTTTGCAGGGAAGTATGTAGTACCTAGGGAGGGTAGATAATGGGTACTGAAATACAGAAAGAATATGTTCTAGTGTGCTCAGCACAATTGAAGGGACTATAGCTCATGATAAACTATTCTATATTTTATGACTCAGTAGAAGAGAGGAACGTGAAGGTGCCAAACATAATGACAAGGAACCATACTGTACTGCATAACTGGCATAACTGTACAATTATTGTTAATCAAAAATTCTGAAAAAAAGTTTGCAATGAAAATGCTAACCGGATGTGGTCATTACTCACTGAATACTCATTGAATTACACATTATATCCTCTGTGTAATTAAATAATTAATGCATTCAATTTAAAAAATTAGGAGTAGCATTATTTGATGTTATATGACTTTACATTGCTGTGTGTTTTAAGAAACAGTTTCTCAAACTGAGCATTGCAGCTGGCCCACCTAAGACATGCACTATGCTTAGAGCTATACAGGTACAAAAAATGTGTAAATCAAAGTATGACATTTCAACTAGGGTGAAAGTGGAGAGGGGCAAGAAATGCCAAATAAAGGAAAACACTGAGATTGACTAAAGGCAGAGACAGCTATGGCTGCATCCTTGTATCCTTACCTGTGCACACAATGGCAGTACCATAAGAACTGTTAAATCACAGGGTAGTCTGAAAGATATCTTTGTTTCATGAGTGTATTTGCAAATACAGCATGGTAGTCATTCCTTTCGGCAAGGAGCTGCTATAAGAGTAATATATAGGAGCTGGCACTGTAGCATAGTGGGTAAAGCTGCCGCCTGCAGTGCTGGCATCACACATGGGCAATGGTTCAAGTCCTGGCTGCTCCACTTCTGATCCAGCTCTCTGCTATGGCCTGGGGAAGCAGGAGAAGATGGCCCAAGTGCTTGGGCTCCTGCACCCACGTGGGAAGCTCCTGTCTCCTGGCTTTGGATTGGCTCAGCTCCGGCTGTTGTTGCCATTTGGGGAGTGGCCCAACAGGTGGAAGACCTCCCTCTCTCTCTGCCTCTGCCTCTGTAACTCTGCCTTTCAAATAAATAAATGAATATTAAAAAAGAGTTATATATATATATATATATATATATATCCCTCCAGCTGACATGGAGTACATTCCTTGGGATTCCATAAAACACTTATTGTTTTCCCTTAGATATGGGAGAGTGTTTCTTTTTTTGGTTGTTTTTGTTTTCGTTTTATCTCCTTTCTGTAAAGGACAGCACATCTTCGTTTATTCAGCTGGGACCTTCCAGAGTCCACAGATGCATTGTTATGTGAGTTTGTTGGCACCTGAGTAATTAACTCTGTGTCCTCTGGGAGTTTTGTTTTTTCCTCTGAAACCTCTGAAACCTTCTGCACCCCCAACCCAGTGTAACTTCCCCTCAACTGGGGAAGGTCTCCACTACATAAGTGATAGCACCACTGACTGACAAGGTGGGTCCTATTAGGTGGGCATTCTATAAAGTAGGCGTCTCTAAGATGATAACACCATGCTAAAATCTAGAGCTGAGTTGTAAATGATTGCTTGCCTGGGGTGCTGATCTGGCAGGATCCGCAAGCAAATCCTTTCATTAACACATTCCTAAAACTGTGCTGGAGAAGGAACAAAATGTAGGTCCCCAGGACCATGCCTAACATGAAGAATCATTTTAAAATTACAAATGGAGATGTGCCAAGTTTCATACAGAATCCGGGCACTTTAAATGCTTTTCTTAAATGCTTCAAGGAAAGCTTGTGCCTATATTTAAATTAGAATATGATATTCAGGCTTTAGGAAATTATTGTCACCATGCCAACTGATAAAAATGATTGATCTGGCATTGGCTGTCTTGAGCAGAGATGTGGTCCAATTGTTGCCTTGAGAGAGCAGGCAAAACTGCTGGGACTCAGCCACTTCCGGTACAGATGTGCTTGGCTTTCTGGAACGGATGGCTTCCAGAAATGCTGGCTCTGATGTTTGGTTTTGTAAATTAAACCATATTTTCCTCATCAACCTCTTTCAAAAACGTGTAGCTGTTTTCATGAGAATTATCTGGCTACTAAGAAGTAATACACATCACAGTTTAGAATGTGAAGAGGATTTGCTTTTTACCACAATAAAAAAAGTGACAAGCTTTTAAAAAATCACGTATTTTATGATTAATCATATTTTCATGGTAAACAATTAGAAAGCTCACTCATTCCATCTGAGTAAAGAGATGTATCCTGTGTGTTGTCTCAGTTGTTAGATATATTCTATTTCTCACTTCTCCCTGGATAAATATTTTCTTTGAAAACTCAAAGCTTTTAGCTGTTCCTTCTGTAAAGGAGTTTATCATATAGGAAGTCTCTTTAGTGTTTATTTATTTAATCATCCTGTTCAAGGCTGCCTTAGTTGCAATGTTTGCTCAGTCTAGAGAAGGAGTCTTACCTTTCTACAGAGTGGAGACATCAGATGCTCACTGAAGAATAATTTCCATACTCTGTTATTTCCATAGGTATATTCCACCTAATGAATGGTGCTTCAAGGAAAGCCACTTATATTAGAAAGACATCCATGACCATTCTGACAGCTGATTTCTACTATTACTTCTTCTCTTCATCCTGCTCCCACGTGTGAGGTGTTATCTTGATGGTAGCTATATTCATATGGTTGTTTCTAAAGAAGAGGGGAATTTAAAGCTTTAAACATCTCCTACGATGAAAAAGCAAAGGCTTTTAAGTTGTATATCATGAGAAGAACCAAGTAAAATTCCTCAGGCTTAGTGGCTCCATCCTGGAAGGTAAAATAATGTAGTATAGTTCTTTTTAGTGTTTACACTAATCACCACACATCTCTTCATCAAGCTATATTTTCTTCTTTAAAAATAATTTTTATTTATTTGGAAGAGACAGAGAGAGAACAAGAGATACAATTAGAGATAGAAGTAGAGAGGGAGAGGGGGAGGGGGAGGGGGAGGGGGAGAGATAAACAGGACACAGAATTCCCGCCCCTCCATCCCCAGCTGGTTCATTTTCCAATGCCCATATCTAGGAGTTGTCCAAGCCGAAGCCAGGAGCTATGAACTCAGTCAGGATTTCCCATATGGATGGCAGGGACCCAGGTACTTGTGCCACGACTGCTGCCTCCCAAGATGCACATTATCAGGAAGCTGGAATCGAAGACAGAGACCAGACTTGAACCCTGGCATTCTGATACATGATGAGTCTAATAGCTTCCCCCAAGTTATATTTTTCTGGAAGTTTTCAAACCAACTGAAAAGTGTTTTAACTAATTTATTTTTAATTTACAATTATATTTAAGCTAAAAAAATACTAAACAAATAAAAACAAAATGCAGGTGCCACTGTGACATTTCCCATTTCTCCAAAGGGTGCATTGTCGTGAATAGAGACTAATCAGAAATTCTCTAAATCTAATTTCCCATTTTCTTCTTTAAAGTACAAACTCGGAAGAATTACATAAAAATAAGAAATAGAAAATAACAATCTTAGAAGAAATTATTAAGAAATAATTCATGGGATTCTCTCATGGGAAACTTCTTTATTCCTAAAAGGTGACTTTTCTCAGGTCAGAACATTTGAAAAACCTAACATGAGCTTTTGTCTGTTTCTTTCTTTTTTCTTTAAAGATTTATTTGAAGGGCAGAGTGACAGAGAGAGGGGGAGAGAGGGAGATCAATCTTCCATCCTCTGGTTCACTCCTCAAATGGCTGCAATGGCCAGAGCTGAGCCAGGTTGATACCAGGAGCCTAGATCTCCATTCAGATCTCCCACATAGGTGACAGGGGCCCAAGTACCTGGGCCATCTTCCACTGCTTTCCCAGGTGCATTAGCAGAGAATGGGTTGGGAAGCGTGGGAAGTGGAGCAACAGGACTTGAACCAGCACTTTGATATGGGATGCTGGCACTGGCCCTTTGTTTCAATGTGATGTGAAGTATCCAGAATGAAGTGGGAAAATACCTATTTCTTAGCTACACAACAGAAAACATTTGCAAATATCCATAGCACAATTGGCTTGAGCCAGTGTTACATGTACCAATATGACAACTATTCAATAGTAAACCAGATTTAATTTCCTCTTAAATTAACAGGATATTCATTAATTTGTCAGTGTATCTATTGCTGCTTTCAAAGAAATCACATATACAAAAGATTCCTGGCTTTATTTTAAATGAAAACCTGTAGCATATTAGAATCAATAATTATCTAACGTTAGTAAATTGTTTTTCTTTTATTTCCAAAAATTTACTCCACTTATAGCATAGACTTTCTCTGTGAGTCTGCAAACACATTGTTAATAAATGCTTTTGCAAATACGATTATGCAAAGAACAAATGAATATTGATTAAACTGAATAATGCATTATTTTCTAGAAGAAGTATATTAAATTAACTCAGTGAACAAACAGCATGAATTAAACTGGTTAATTTTTTTGAAGTTCTAACTAGCTTATTTTGCACTGCTGTGAATATTCAGACTGAAATTTCAAATGGCAACTGCACTGATTTTTCTCTTCAACTGTCAATTGTTCAAATATGGATAAGTTATATAGGTTCTTTAAAGGAAAGTTAGAAAATGCAGATGTATAGAAAAAAAGGACAAGAACTATTAGTTACACAATTGTTTTTAGCGTCTGTGTGTTTTAACTTTTTACTGATTACACTGATTTTCAGTTTTCTAAAGTATTTACCCCTCTTCTTTTTTTCTTTTTTTATTAAAAAGATTTATTTTATTTATTTGAAAGATAGAGTTACAGAGAGAGAGGTCTTCCATCCGCTGGCTCACTCCCCAATTGGCCACAATGGCCAGAGCTACGCTGATCTGAAGCCAGGAGCCAGGAGCTTCTTCCAGGTCTCCCACAAGGGTGCAGGAGCCCAAGGACTTGGGCCATCTTCTACTGCTTTCCCAGACCATAGCAGAGAGCCAAATTGGAAGAGGAGTAGCTGAGACTAGAACCGGTGCCCATATGGGATGCTGAAGCTTCAGGCCAGGGCTTTAACTGGCTGTGCCACAATGCTGACCCCAACCCCTTTCTACAATATTATACAAATGTTCAAACTTGGTATTACTGTTACTCTCTGTTTTCCAGTTTATTTAAGTTACAGAGACATAATACTGAGAAAAATTAATCATATTTGAAAACAAATTTATTATTTTATAGAAGTAAGCATTGACTTTTAAGCTAGTTTTATTTGAAACTATTTATTCCAAGGAATATGAGAGGTCTTCAATAAATTCATGGAAAATGTATATTATGCAAAAAATATGAGCTTCAAAATTTTTTCAACAAAATAAACTTGTCCTTTGAATTTTTATTTAAAAATATTTGAGCGCCGGCAGACCGGGTTCTAGTCCCGGTCGCTCCTCTTCCTGTCCAGCTCTCTGCTGTGGCCCGGGAGTGCAGTGGAGGATGGCCCAAGTGCTTGGGCCCTGCACTAGCATGGGAGATCAGGAGAAGCACCTGGCTCCTGGCTTCGGATCAGTGCAGTGCCAGCCATCGTGGCCATTGGGGGGTGAACCAATGGAAAAGGAAAATCTTTTTCTCTGTCTCTCTCTCTCACTGTCCACTCTGCCTGTCAAAAAAAAATTTGAGACATAAAGTTGTAAATATTTATGGGATACTATGTGATGTTTTGTTACATGTATATATTGCGTAATGTCCAATTCGGGTAAATATATTTATCTTTCCAATAACTTAGCATTTCTTTATAATGAAAACATCAAAAAATACCATTGTCTAGTTTTTAATAGAGAAATATCCAATAAATTAATATTATCTATCTTCACACTACTGTGCAGTAGAACTCCAGAACTTTTTTTTTAAGATTTATTTATTTCTTTGAAAGGCAGAGCTAGAGAGGTGGGGGGAGAGACAGAGTGAGAGAGATGTTCCACCCACTGGTTCACTCCCCAGATGGCCTCAATGGCCAGGGCTGAGTCAGGCTGAAACCAGGAGTGAGGAACCAGGAGCTTCATTCCAGTCTCCTACGTAGGTGGCAGGGGCCCAAGCACTTGGGTCATCTTCCACGGTTTTCCCAAGCCATTAGCAAGGAGCTGGATCAGAAGTGGAGCAGCCAAGACACAAACCAGCAACCATATGGGTCCCTTTACCCTCTACACCACAACACTGGCATCCCCAGAACTTCTTACTCCTGTCTAGCTGTAACCTAGTACCCATTAATCAATCTTTCCGAATTCCTCCTGCACATCTTCTTCCTGAAGCTCTGATAACTACAATTACACACACACACACACACACACACACACATTTCAGATTTATTTATTCATTTCAGACTTATTTTATTTAGATTTGAAGATTTAAGATTAGAGATTAAAGATCAAAGATTTATTTACTTGAAAGGCAGAGAGAGAGAGAGAATCTTCCATCTGTTCACTTCCAAAATGACTGCAACAGCCAGAGCTGGGCCAGGTTGAAGCCAGGAGCCAGGAACTCCCTCTTGGTCTCCTATGTGGGTGGCAGGGGCCCAAGTACTTTAGCCCTCTTCCATTGTCTTCCTAGGTTCATTAGCAGGAAGCTGTATCAAAAGTCGGGCAGCTGGGGCTCGACTCAACACTGTAATATGGGATGCTAGTGTCACAAGCAGCAGTTTAACTGCTCTGGCCTCCCACAATTATATTTTTAATTTCCATGAGGTCACTTTTTATTTCACATGAGTGATATCATGTGATATCTTTCTTTCTGTGCTTGGCTTATTTCATGTAACATAATGACCTCTAGTTCCATCCATGTTGCTGTAAATGATGAAATTTCACCTTTTTTGGATTAGTAATGTCTCATTGTGTACATTTTCTTTATCCATTTATCAGTGGATGGATACTTAAACAATTGTTTCCATTTCCTGGAATTGTTGTGATAGTGTTGCAATAAAACATGGGAGTGCAGATGTCTCTTCAACAGATGGATTTCATTGGATATATAACCAGGACTGGGATTCCCAGACCATATGGTAGTTTTAGTTTTTGTTTTTTTGAGGAACCTTCATACTGTTTTGCACAATAGCTGTACTAATTTACATTCCCACCAACACTGTGTGAAGGTTCTTTTTCTCTATATCCTTACCAACGCTTTTTTTTTTTAATTTTGTATTTCTGGTAATAGCCACTCTTACTGGAGTGAACTGATACTTCATTGTGGTTTTGATCTGCATTTTCCTGATATGTTGCACATTTATTTTCATGTACCTGTTAGAAATTTGAATGCTCATTTTTATTGGATGTTTTTTACTATTGAATTCTTTATATATTATGATGTATAACTTGCAAATATTTTCTTCCATTTTGTAGTTTGTCTCTTTGCTCCTCTAATTGTTTTTTTTTGAAGATTTATTTTTTATTTATTTGAAAGGCAGAGTTACAGAGAGAGGGAAAGACAGAGAGAGAGAGGTCTTCCATCTGCCAGTCCACTCCCCAGATGGCTGCAACAGCTGGAGCTGAGCTGATCCGAAGCCAGGAGCAAGGAGCCAGGAACTTCTTCCAGGTCTCCCATGCAGGTGCAGGGGCCCAAGGACATGGGCCATCTTATACTGCTATCCCAGGCCATAGCAGAGAGCTGGTTTGGAAAAGGAGCAACTGGGACTAGAACCGGCGCCCATATGGGATGCCGGTGCTTCAGGCTGGGGCGTTAATCCACTGAGCCACAGCACCGGCCCCTCCTCTAATTGTTTTCTTTGCTGTGTAAAATCTCTTTAGATTGATGAAATCCAATTTATCTATTTTTTTAATTTTTTTTTATTTGAAAGGCAGAGTTACAGAAAGAGAGAGAGAATGTGAGATCCTCCATCTGTTGGTTCATACCCCAAATGGCTGTAACGGCCAGGGGTGTGCCAGGCTGCAGCCAGGAGCCAGGAACTTCTTCCAGTCTTACCACATGGGGGCAGGGGCCAAAGTTCTTGGGCCATCTTCCCCTATTTTCTCAGGTGCATTAGCAGGGAGCTGCATCAGAAGTGGAACAGCTGGGACTTCAACCGTTGCCCAAATGGAATGCCAGCGTTGCAAGCAGAGGCTTAACCTTCTACATCATAGCACTGGTCCTTATTTTTGCTTTCATTTTATTTGATTTGGGGGTTTGATCCAGAAATTTTTTGCCCATTCTGAGTTTCTAAAGTGTTCCCCCCATGTTTTCTTCTAATAGTAAAGTCTCATATTTCCAGGTCTCTTATTAAGATTTTTAATATGTTTTAAACTGAATTTTCTAAATAGTGAAAGATAGGGGTCTAGGTTCATTCTTCTGGTATGGATATCCAGTTTTTCCAGCATCATTTATAAAAATGACTATCCTTTTTCAATACATATTCTTAGTGCCTTTGTAAAAGTCAGTTGATTATAGATGCATGGCTTTACTTTTTTTTAAAGGTCTATTTTATTTTTATTTGAAAGGCAAAGTTACAGAGAGGAAGAGAGAGAGAGAGAGAGAAAGTCTTCCATATACTAGTTCATTTCCCCAAATGGCTGCAACAGCCAGAGCTGCACCAATACGAAGCCAAGAGCCAGGAACTTCCTCTGGTCTCCCACACGGGTGCAGGGGCCCAAGGACATGGGCCATCTTCTACTGCTTTCCCTGGCATAGCAGAGAGCTGGATCAGAAGTGGAGCAGCTGGGACTCGAACTGGTGCCCATATGGGATTCTGGCACTGCAGGTGGCAGCTTTATCTGTTACGCCACAGTGTTGGCCTCTGGCTTTATTTTTAGGATCTCTGTTCTGGTCCGTTGGTCTACGGATCTGTTTGTATGTCACGATGACTATAAAGAATAATTGAATGGAAAAATGACCATTTCATCCTTATACAGTTTTTTCATCAATTAGTCATTCATAATTTCTTTGAATGAAATAGAACCAATGACAATGTAAGTCAATATCATACTGTTTTAATTACTATAGTTTTGTAATATATTTTATTTTATTTTTCAAATATGTATTTACTTATTTTGAAGGCAGAGTTACAGAGAAGTAGAGGCAGAGAGAGAGAGAGAGAGAGAGAGGTCTTCCATCCACTAGTTCACCCCCAATTGGCCGCAATGGTTGGAGCTGCGCCGATCCAAAGCCAGGAGCTTTTTCTGGGTCTCCTATGGGGGTGCAGGGGCCCAAGGACTTGGGCCATCTTTCACTGCTCTTCCAGGCCATAGCAGAGAGCTGGATTGGAAGTGGAGCATCTGGGACTCTAATTGGTGCTCATGTGGGATCCAGCACAACAGGTGGTGGCTTTTCCTGCTAACACCACAGCACTGATCTCTTGTAGGCAAGAGAAAGAAATACAGGGCATCCAAATTGGAAAGGAGGAAGCCAAACTTCCTCCTTTTACATCTATGTATATCACTGCTTGCACATGATGTGATCTTATATATAGAAAATCCCAGAGACGCCACCAAAAAGCTATTAGAGCTAATACACAAATTCAACAATGTTGCAGCATACAAAGTCAATGTACAAAAGTGGGAGGGGGGAGGGGGAGGGGGAGGGGGAGGGGGAGGGGGAGGTAGTGGGGGAGGAGGAGGGACTAACTTCCCAATTAGCCGCAATGGCTGGAGCTGCACGATTGGAAGCTAGGAACCAGGAGCATCTTCTGGGTCTCCCACACGGGTGTAGAGGCCCAAGGACTTGGGCCATCTTCTACTGCTTTCCCAGGCCACAGCAGAGAGCTGGATTGGAAGTGGAGCAGCCAGGTCTGGAACTGGTGCCCATATGGGAATGCCGGCACTGCAGGAGGTGACATTACCCACTATGCCATAGCACTGGCCCCTCTTGTAATGTATTTAAAGTCAGGAAATATAATGCTATATAATATAATATAATATAATTTTATAACATTATATTATTATATGTAAAATATAATATAATATAATATAATATAATATAATATAATATAATATAATGTTATTTTTACTTAAGACTGCTTTGGTTCAAGCCACACAACAGTCATAGAAGGACAAATGCCCTAAATAGCACTCTGACCTCCTAATCAGCCCTTAAGGCATTTGGATTTAACTAAAAAGCCCATGAGAACATTTCAGACATGGGAAGCCAAGACACTGTGGCAAAAAATGACCTACATGAAAGAGCTCTGTGAGTGAGATCCAGGTGGAAAGAAGGGCCATAAAAGAAGGATGTACTTTTCTCTGACAGGAGAAGAGAACTTCCACTTTGCTTATGGCCTGTCAAAATACTGATGGAGTTTGTGGATTCAAAAGGTTTCCATAGCCTTGGCAGCTCATGACAAGAGCCTCAGGTAATCACTGACATCATAAATAAGTGTGTCAATTGTTAAATCAACAACAGGAGTCACTGTGCACTTGCTCCCCATGTAGGACCTGTGTCTTTAATGAGTTGTACTATGAGAATTAATGGTAAAACTAGTATTCAAAGAGTACTTTATACTTTGTGTGTCTGTGTGGGTGCAAACTGTTGAAATCTTTATTTAGTATAGAGTTGATCTTCTGTATATAAAGATAATTAAAAATGAATCTTGATGTGAATGGGATGGGAGAGGGAGTAGGGGGTAGGATGGGAGTAGAGTGGGAGGGTGGTTATGGGGGGAATTTGTAAATTCTGTTCAGCTGTATGCACATTTTAATAATACTGATTCTTCCAGTCTATGGAAATAGATGTCTTTCCATCTGTTTCTGTTCTCTTCAATTTCTTTATCAGTCATTTATAGTTTTACCACTTTGGTTAAATTTATTCCCAGGCATTTTAATTTTTCATAGTAAGTGGGAATAGGATTGCTTTCTTGATTTCTTTTTTAGATGAATCACTATTGGTGCATGACAATGCTACGTACTTTTGTACATTGACTTTGTATCCTGTAACGTTGTTGAATTTGTGTATTAGCTCTAATAGCTTTTGGTGGCGTCTCTGGGATTTTCTATATATAAGATCACATCATGTGCAAGCAGTGATATACATAGATGTAAAAGGAGGAAGTTTGGCTTCCTCCTTTCCAATTTGGATGCCCTGCATTTCTTTCTCTTGCCTAATTGCTCTATCTAGGACCTCCAGTACTATGTTGAAATAAGTGTGGTGAAAATAGGCATCCTTGTCTTGCTCCATATCTTAGAAAGTCTCCAGCTTTTGCTGTAGGCTTCTTTTAAATGACTTTATTATATTGAAGTATGGTCCTTTTATACCTAATTTGGTCAGAGTTTTTTTTTTTTTTTTTAATCATGAAGGGATGTTGAATTGTATCAAATCCTTTTTCTGTATCTATTGAGATGATCATGTGGTTTTTGTCTTTCATTCTGTCGATATGGTGCATCACATTTATTTATTTATTTTTTAAAGCTTTATTTTTTATTTGAAAGGCAGAGTCACAAAGAGGCAGAGGCAGAGAGAGAAAGGTCTTCCATATGCTGGTTCACTCTGCAGATGGCTCCAATGGCCGGACCTGTGCCGATCCGAAGCCAGGAGCCAGCAGCTTCTTCTGGGTCTCCATGTGGGTGCAGGGGCCCTAGGACTTGGGCCATCTTTTACTGCTTTCCCAGGTGATAACAGAGAGCTGGATCAGAAGTGGATCAGCTGGGACTCGAACCAGCACCCATATGGGATGCTGGCACTGCAAGAGGTGGCTTTACCTGCTCCGCCACAGCTCAGCCCCGCATCATATTTATTGATTTGCGTATGTCGAACCATCCTTGCATCTCTGGGATGAGTCCCATTTTATCATGCTGAATGATCTTTTAAATGTGCTGTTGTATTTGATTTGTTAATATTTTGTTGAGAACTTTTGCATCTATGTATATCAAGCATATTGGTCTGCAGCTTTGCTTTTTGTTGTTGTTGTGTCCTTATCTGGCTTTGATATCAAGATAACAGTGGTTTCATAAAATGAATTTGGAAGAATTCCCTTCTTTTCTGTTTTTTTTTTTTCACATAAAGGAAGAATCAGTGTTAATTCTTTTTCAAATGGTTAGTAGAAGTCAGCACTGAAGTCATTTAGACTTGGAATTTTCTTGATGAGAGTTTTTTTTTTTTAAGATTTTGTTTATTTATTTGAAAGTCATAGTTACACAGAGAGAGATCTTCCATCTGCTGGTTCACTCCCCAAATGTCTGCAACAGAATGGATCCAAGAGCTAGAAAGTTCATCTGGGTTTCCCACCTTGGTAGCAGGGGCCCAAGCACTTGGCCATCTTCCACTGCTTTTCCCAGGCCATTAGCAGGGCACTGGATTGGAAGTAGGGCAGCCAGGACTTGAGCCAGTGCTCATATGGGTGCTGGTGTTGCAGGCAGCAGCTTTACCCCACTACAGCACAATGTTGGCCTCAGGATTTTTTTTAAATTTATTAATTCAGTTTTAGTACTTGGTATTGATCTGTTTAGTTATTCTATTTTCTCTTGATTCAATCTGGGTAAGGCATATATGTCTCAGACTTTGTCCATTTATTCTAGGTTATCAAGTTTGCTTCCATATAGTTGTTTGTAGCAATATCAAACAATCCTTTGTATTTCTGTGGTATAGGTGATTATGTTTGCATTTTCATCTCTAATTCTATGTATTTGAAATGTTTACTTTCTTTTCCTTTGTTAGCTGAGCTAAGGGTTTATCAATTTTGTTTATCTTTTCAAAGAGCTGTCTCCTCATTTCATTGAGTACTAAGCACACAGTAGATGTGTCCAGGCACTAGCATTGATGGACACTTGGAAAGGCTTAGAAGGCAATTCGAAAAATCAGAATGGAAGGCAAGTTGAAGGGCATATCCACTTAACACTGCCAGAAGATTGTAGTTCCTGAAGTTCCAATTACCTAGTTCTGCCAAGCAAGCGTCTTCTCTGCCAAGATCCCTTGCCTATTTTATCCCTCCAGCTGTTTCTGCTGCCACCTCTGCCATGAGTAGCAAGCAGCTGACTACTCCCATGTCTCTCCTTTGGGCAGAAGGAAGAATGACAAGATAATTTATATGATGATCTCTCTGTTTATGGAGCAATTTTACATCTGTCATCTTCTTTAACCATTCCAGCAACCCTTCAAAGTTGTCTTATTCTCATTTTACCAAAGAGGAAGCTGAGAGAGAGGTGGTATGATATGCCCAAGGCCACACGGATTGAAGGCAGCAGAGCCTGGATCTATCAGGTCTGCCTATGTTTTTGAATTCTGCAAGCAGAATTTCCTGAGTGCTCTAGTGTTGGGCTCTTGGGGTGAAAGTCTGGTCAGTAGTGATGAACAGTCATCTCACCTCCCTCTTTAGAGCCTTACTTTGCAGCTTCAGTGTGATACGGCAGCAGGTTGCTGGGGCCCACAATCCAGTCTCTGGGAAGAACAGCCCCTCCACATTGCTAGCTATCCACAACTGGCTTGAGGCCCCAAAGAGTTTAAGCTTGGTGCAGATCCAGACTGATGCATGTGGGGAGCCACAGCAGGCTCCAAAGGAAATTTCTTTGGAGGCTTCTTAGCATGTTTTAAATGCAACAAAATAAATCAGCATTCCTGGTAAATTGCCCCAAGCCATGAATTTTGTGGTTTTGGCTTTTTAGTTGCCTGCCAAGGCCATGATGATTGTGGTCACCAGCCTGAGGCCTGGCCAGTAAACGCCTCAGCCAAGTTGCATGGGCCTATGCAAACAGAGAAAAATAAGCTCGGTAAGAAGTGTGTGTGTGTGTGTGTGTGTGTGTGTGTTGCAAATCTCCACTTTAAGATGCCTTTGGGCAGGAACAGGTGCTGTCGACTTTGTACCTGTTTTTGAAGGGGAATCTGGTGAAAATTGGAAGTAACTGTTGATTCCTTGAAAAGTATTTCAGCATCCTTTGAAGATTGTGAACTGGCTGAGATAAACAGAGCTTAGATCAACATTGGCAGTGAGAGCCTGGGGTTCTCTGTCCTTAGCATTCTTTTCCAGATTTGACCTCGGGAGTCTGCTATGCTCAAGTTTCAGCTCTGCCTCTACTGGTGGACTATACCCCTGACCCCTGGGACCACATCCTCCCTGATTCCCATAGCTCCAGTGGCCCTTGTCATACCTGCTGTCTCACTTTCCACACCACCTGGGTTTTGGGAAAGCTCAATGACCCTTTTATCTGACTGCCTTTTCCTTACAGCTTCAAGGCCACTTCTATAAAGACCTTAGTCCCTTCTTTGCATTCCCTGCCTAGGAGGAGGTTTCCACTCTGTGCTCCCTGCAGCCTGCGACTCTCCCAACAGGAACTATCATAGTCTCAACCATTGAATGAATGGATGAATCATGAATGGATGAGTATAAGAGTACATAGTCGTTGTGGACCATTTTGAAAGTAGAGAGACCTTTTGAGAATAGCTGTTGAATGAGAGCGGCTATATTTGTATTTTCTTATCACTGATCACACTTTTAAAATTCTATTTCCTTGTCTAGCTGCTCCAATAGAGGATTCTGAATTCTTGGATCAAGAATCTTATTTGTCTTATTCTGTGTCACCTGGTATATAATAAATATTCTATGAGCTAATGAATGAATGGGAGGAAGAGGACATCCCCAGGCACTGGTTTTGCAGTATCATATTCAGCAAAGTCATGTGTTGGACTTATGTCTCGGACTTGCAGCATGAGGTGCACACTATGTAACCCCAGAGCACTGTTTCTCAGACAACTTGAAACAGTTTAGAGTTTCCCAAATTAGCTGGGATTTTCCTGGAGGCCAGCAGACATTGCAGAATCTGCTGCACTGCACATGCCCTGCTCTGAATGGAAACTGAGTTCTAAGACCAAAACTCTTAGTTCTTAACTAGCTAACACTGGGAGTGTGGGTGAGAGACTGAGGTTTACTCCCTCTGTCTGATTTGATTTTGTCACTGAATTCAAAGCATCTGAAATATGCTGAAAATTTTTATCTGGAGTTTGACAAGCTTTTATTTATTATTATGATTTTTTAATCCAACAAATAAGTTCAACTTCAGTCCCCATAAGCAATTTGAGAAAACTAATTCTTGAGGATTGATCTTGGAAGAGAGTGGCAGTTGGGCCTGGCAAGGAAAAAATGGAACATGATCCTTGGCAGCTCATGACAAGAGCCTCAGGTGATCACTGACATCATAAATAAGAGTGTCAATTGGTTTTTTTTTATTTATTTTTTTATTTTTTTTGACAGGCAGAGTGGACAGTGAGAGAGAGAGACAGAGAGAAAGGTCTTCCTTTGCCGTTGGTTCACCCTCCAATGGCTGCCGCGGCCGGCGCGCTGCGGCCGGCACACCGCGCCGATCCGGTGGCAGGAGCCAGGAGCCAGGTGCTTTTCCTGGTCTCCCATGGGGTGCAGGACCCAAGCACCTGGGCCATCCTCCACTGCACTCCCGGGCCACAGCAGAGGGCTGGCCTGGAAGAGGGTCAACCGGGACAGAATCCGGCGCCCCGACCGGGACTAGAACCCGATGTGCCGGCGCCGCTAGGCGGAGGATTAGCCTAGTGAGCCGCGGCGCCGGCCAAGAGTGTCAATTGTTAAATCAACAACAGGAGTCACTGTGCACTTACTCCCCATGTAGGATCTCTGTCCTTAATTTGTTATACCATGAGAATTAACAGTAAAACTAGTATTCAAACAGAACTTTATACTTTGTGTGTCTGTGTGGGTGCAAACTGTTGAAATCTTTATTTAGTATATACTAAGTTTATCTTCTGTATATAAAGATAATTAAAAATGAATCTTGATGTGAATGGGATGGGAGAGGGAGTGGGAGATGGGAGGGTTGCAGGTGGTTATGGGGGAAGAACCACTATAATCCAAAAGTTGTAATTTTGAAATTTATATTTATTAAATAAAAGTTTTCTAAAAAAAGAAAATGATCACTCTGTCAGGTCCCAGGGACTTTTGTGTTTACAGGGAGGTAAATTTGGGACAGGATGCAGAGTGGTTAGAGACTGTGGCTTAGGAGGCATACAGACCAAGAGCCTCACTTTGTCACTCATGGACTGTATGTCCTTGGGCAAATAAATAAAGTTTTCCATATCTTGGTTTCCTTATATGTAAACTGCAGATGATCGTAACACCTCGCACACAGGGTTAGGTAGTTGGTGAATTCAAATAATGCATACAAGCAACTTAGCATAGTCTAAAAGCTCAATAGTTAGTGATTCTTGGACCAGTGTTATGCAGAGGGTTAAGCCACCACCTGTGCACCTGTGACACTGGCTTCCCATATGAGTGCTAGTCCACTTTGGATCCAGCTCCCTGCTAATATACCTGGGAAAGCATAGAAGACGGCTTTGGACCCTGACACTCACATGAGAGACCTGGATGGAGTCCTAGGCTCCTGGCTTTGGCCTGGACCAGCCCCAGCCCCAGACTTACAGTCATTTGGGGAGTGAACCTGTAGATGGAAGATGAGAATCTTAAACATATGCTGTGTGTCGCTCTCTGTCTCTGTCTCTCTATCCCTACCCCCATTACTCTGCCTTTCAAATAAAGAAAATAAATCTTTAAAAAGTTAGTGATTATTTTTTAAAAAAGATTTGTTTTATTTATTTGAAAAGCAGAGTTACAGAGAGAGAGAGAGAGAGAGAGAGAGAGATACAGAGAGAAAGTTCCTCCATCCGCTGTTTCATTCCCCAAATGGCCACAACATCGAAGGGTGGGCAAGACAGAAGCTGGAGCCAAGAGCTTCTTCTGGGTCTCCCACGTGGGGACTGGAGCCTAAGCACTTGGGCAATTTTGTGCTGCTTTCCCAGGCATATTGGTAGGGAGCTGAATTGGAAGTGGAGCATCCAGGACTTGAACCAGTGCCCATACGGGATTCTGGCATTGCAGGCAGCGGCTTTACCTTCTATGCCACAACACCGGCCCTAAAAGTTAGTGATTCTTAAAGCTCTAATGAAAATCTTTAGGTTATAATGAGATAAAATTTGTGTAATCATTCTCTGTGGCTTGGGGAGACTGAAAAGATCTGTGAAAATAGGTTCAATTTTTTAACCTCTGTCTGCTCCACACTATGCTGAAGGGAGAAGTATTTGATTATGTAGGAGGTTTGAGAATAACCTGGGAGAAAAGCTTGTAAATTTTAAAAGAGACATAGGAATCTGTAAGTTCACACTTACATAAATAAATGGGGAGAAAGAAATGTTTCTCCTTACATTAAAAATCCACTAATAAATGTTGAAGGGATGATTGAATTAGAAAAATCACCATTTGGCAAGCATCATAGTAATAATTAATTCAGGCAAGAAACATCAATGGATGCTAAAATTAGTGGGTGAAAGTTTGATGAGAAATGGAATATTGACATAGTCTCAGGGTACTTCCACACAGAATACTTATTAATTACAAAGGGAATAACTTTATAGTGGAGAAGCCTGGCAGATACTGCCACCTTAATGAAGTGATCAAAGTGAACATCATTAGTAATGGGACAAATTGAAATCATGTGCCACCTGATAGGATGCAATGAGAACACAGCATCACTTCTGTGCTATTCTTGCAAAATATGCATAACTTAAACCTCATCACAAGGAAAGATCAGACAAATCTGAATTCAGAGACATTCTACAAAAGAAAATGGTCTGGACTCTTCAAAAGTGTGAAGGTCATGTCAGACAAGGAAAGATGCAAGAATTGTTCCAAACTGAAGAAGACTAAAGGGACAAGAAAACAAAAACAAAAATGCTATCTGATCCTGGATTGGGTCATTTTGCTATAAAGGACATAGTGGGGTGTTTGGAGAAACTTGAATGGTGTTTGAGGACTACATGGTAGTGATGTAACACTGGTAGCACATGGTAGTATTAGCACACTGGATTTTTTTTTAAGATTTATTTATCCATTTGAAAGGCAGAGTTACAGAGAGGCAGAGGCAGAGAGAGAGGGAGAGAGGTCCTCCATCTGCTGGTTTACTCCCCAGATGGCTAAAACATCTGGGGCTGTGCCGATCCGAAGCCAGGAGCCAGGAGTTTCTTTCAGGTCTTCCTCATGGGTGCAGGGTCCCAAGGATGTAGGCCATCTTCTACTGCTTTCCCAGGCCATAGCAGAGAGCTGGACCGCAAGTTGAGCAGCCAGAACTCAAATCAGTGCCCATATGGGATGCCAGCACTTCAGGCAACAGCTTTACATGCTATGCCACAGCACTGGCCCATGGAATTTTTTGAAATACATAATTTTGCACTTCAAATAATGCTATTGAAACATATGCTGTGAGGTCAGCGATGTGGTGTAATGTATTAAGCTGCTTGTCTACAGTGCCGGCATCTCATATGGGCGCCAGTTCAAGTCCTGGCTGCTCCATCCAGCTCCATGCTAATGTGCCTGGGAAAGCAGCAGAAAATGGCCCAGGTCCTTGGGCCCCTGCACCCACGTGGGAGACCTGGAGGAAGCTCCTGGATCCTGGCTTTGGATCGGCCCAGCTTCAGCCATTGGAGCCATTTGGGGAGTGAACTAGCAGATGGAAGATAGCTCTCTGTCTCTCCATCTCTCTCTGTCATTCTGACTTTCAAATAAAGAAATAAATCTAAAAAAAAAAGAAACATATGCTGCATTTAGAAACAATTGCAGAAAAGGTGGAGTTATAGCTATTGAGTCTATGTATTGAGGTCCTGGGAAAGAGGAAACATGGGCCCAAACACAGACACTGAGATCCCCATACCTGCTTTTTACGAGGCTCTCATCCAGACCAGGAGTTAGGAGAGAACCAAGGCAGGAAAAGGGCCTGGGACATTATTAGCCCTACTGTGAAGCTGAGTCAAAAATAAGGCTACATGGAATAAAAGAGCATGCTGGAGCTGGAGGGCACCATACTATTCTTTTAGAGGTGAGGAAACTCATCCAAGAGCTCACAAGACTTGCCAAGTTCTCGTGAGGACTGAACTGGAATTCAAAGGCCAACATCACACCACTTGCAGCAGACTGCATCTTATTAACAACGTGTGTGTGTGTGTGTGTGTGTTTGTGAATTATGTACACTTGTTTGTGTATGTGTTTATTTTGTTTGCAGATAAAATTATTTAGTTTTGGTGCATCTAGAGACAGCAGTAGTTAGAATAAGAGTAATACAGAGCAAAAACCCCCAAGGCAGGAATTTTACTTCCTTATTTTTTAAGATTTATTTATTTATTTGAAAGGCAAGAACCCAATTGTTGGAGTCATCACTGTTGGCTCCCAGGATCTGCATTAACAGGAAGCTGGAGTCAGGGGTTGGAGCCAAGAATTGAGCCCAGGTACTCCATTGTAGTATATGGACATCTTAATTGCTGATCTTAATGCCCATTCTTGAATTTTAACTTTATTATTCTATGAATGTTGAAAATTATCCCCCCATACACATACCATACACATATATAATACATGCACACATACACATATATATGCCTATATATTTATATACATGGTTTGTATATATCCAGTTATATATATGTGTGTATATATATATATATATTTGTAGAAATGTTTCAATTTTTCCCACATGCCTGGAAGCTTGTTAAATAAAAGCTTTGGAGACCCAGCATTGTGGTGCAGCAGGTAAAGCCTCTGCCTGCAGTGCCGGCATCCTATATGGGCACCCATTTGAGTCCCAGCTGCTCCATTTCCAATCCAGCTCTCTGCTATGGACTGGGAAAGCAGTGGAAGATGGCTCAAGTCCTTGGGACCCTGCACCTATGTGGCAGACCTGGAAGAAGCTCCTGGCTCCTGGCTTTAGTTTGGCCCAGCTCCAGCCGTTGCAGCCATTTGGGGAGTGAACCAGCAGATGGAAGACTTCTCTCTTTATCTCTGCCGCTGTCTCTACCTCTCTCTGTAATTGTCTTTCAAACAAATAAATCTAAAAAAATCCCTTCAGGGTATTTTCCCAGGCTTCCCCCTGCCACACCTACTACAGATTTGTCCAGCTCTGCATATGCTATAAGGCAGCAGGGCTAGGAGAGACCCAGGTCTGCTTGCCTTACTTTTCAGGGACTGTTTTAAAGGAAGAGAAATTTGAGTTGGGTCCTGAAGGATAAGTAAAAATTCGATTCACAAGATTAAAAAAGAAGGAATTGGAACACCTCTCAAAGAGGGACCAAGAAGTCAGGACCTCACAAGTCACCTGTCTCCAGCTCCTAGGGCTGAAATTCATTTACCAATAATGAATTATGCTGTCATCATTTCTGTTCACTGGATACTCTGGCATACACTTTTGCTGGCTGTTTTATGTGACTTAAAATTACACTTTAAAAAATCTTTAGGGGCTAGCTCTGTGATACAGTGGCTTAAGGCACTGTTTGAGATGCAAGCATCCCATATCAGAGTGGCAGTTCAACTCCCAGTTTCTCTGCTTCTGATCCAGCTCCCTGCTAACGCACCTGGGAAAGTGGCAGAAGATGGCCCCTGCCACACATGAGATCAAGTTGGAGTTCCTGGCTCCTAGTTTTGGCTTAGTTCAGCCCTGGCCATTGTGGCCATCTGAGGAGTGAACCAGTGGATGGAAGAATTCTCTCTCTTTCTCTCTCTCTCTCTCTGCCTTTTAAATAAGTAAACCTTAAAATATTTAAAATTAAAAATGTTTAGAAGCAAATAATAATGAAATGACTCATAGAGACAGCACACTATGGTAGGTTATGAAGATGGACTGCCTGGATACAAATCCTAACTACATCATTCCTAACTGTGTAACTTGGAGAAAGTTCTTTAACCTCTCCTTGTCTGTTTCTTCATATCTAAAATTAGGATAATGATAATGATTGAGTCTGCTTTATGATGCTTTTAGAAAGAGTGAGTTAATGCTCTTTTTTTTTAAGATTTATTTATTTGAAAGGTAGAGTTACAAAAAGAGAGGGACAGTAACGGAGATATAGATAGATAGATAGATAGATCTTTTGTTCACTAGTTCAATCCCAAATTGGCGAAACAGGAAATAGCCAAGACTAGGCCAGACTGAAGCCAGGAACCAGGAACTCCATCCAGGTCTCCCATGTGGGTCCAGGGGCCCAAACACTCAGACCATTTTCTTTCTTTTTACTTTTATTTTTATTTTATTTATTTATTTTTTGACAGGCAGAGTGGATAGTGAGAGAGACAGAGAGAAAGGTCTTCCTTTGCCGTTGGTTCACCCTCCAATGGCCGCTGCGGCCGGCGCACTGCGCTAATCCAAAGGCAGGAGCCAGGTGCTTCTCCTGGTCTCCCATGGGGTGCAGGGCCCAAGCACTTGGGCCATCCTCCACTGCCTTCCCGGGCCACAGAAGAGAGCTGGACAGGAAGAGGAGCAACCGGACAGAATCCGGCACCCTGACCAGGACTAGAACCAAGTGTGCCAGCACCGCAAGGCGGAGGATTAACCTAGTGAGCCATGGCGCCGGCGTCAGACCATTTTCTACTGCTTTCCTAGGAGCATTAACAGGGAGCTGAATGGGAAGTGGAGCAGCTGGGACTCAAACTGGTGCTCATATGTGATGCTGGCATTACAAGCGGCAGCTTAACCCACTGTGCACACCAGCCTCGTGAGTTAGTGCTTTGCAAAGTGCTGAGAACACTGACTCATACAGAACATATGTTATATAAATGTCTGGTAAATAATCACTAAATGGTGATAATTATGCATATTAAAACAGGAAGATGGAATGAATCATCCATGGAAAGAAGCATAATAGTGATAAATTAGTAATACCTTGTAAAGAAATCTCAGGTGTTGCTACTGTCTTTTCCCCCAGCAGTGCACAGTGTGAGAGGGACAAAATCTCTTATTACCAGGACAGAAATTATTTTAAGAAAATTATTAGTTCCATATAAGCGATCTAAAAAAAAAGTTAAATCAGAAGGAGGAATGTGTCTTTTTTTTTGCCACTATTATTGCTTACAAATACGAAGACTCATTTGTTCAAATTGGTTTTGGTGACTAATCAACTCATTTTTGCCTTTTTGTAAGAAGCATTTTAGAAACAGTACCAATGAGCATGATGAAAGAAAAGAGCAAGATGGAAGGGATGGAAAATTAAATAAAAGCAGTATTGTATGTCTCCTGCTTGCATTTCTTTATAATTACTTCTTTTTTAAAAAACGATTTATTTATTTTACTTGAAAGTCACAGTTACACAAAGAGTAGAGGCAGAGAGAGAGAGAGAGAGAGAGAGAGGTCTTCCATCCTCTGGTTCACTCCCCAGATGGCTGTAATGGCCGGAGCTGCGCCAATCTGAAGCAAGGATCCAGGAGTTTCTTCCAGGTTGCCTACATGGGTTCAGGGGCCCAAGGACTTGGGCCATCTTCTACTCCTTCCCCAGGCCATAGCAGAGAGCTGGATCTGAAGTGGCGAAGCTGGGACTACAACCGGCTCCCATATAGGATGCCAGAACCACAGGCGGCGGCTTTACCTGCTATGCCACAGTGCCAGCTTCTTTTTTTTTTTAAATTTTATTTAGCAAATATAAATTTCCAAAGTACAGATTATGGATTACAATGTCTCCCCCCCCATAACTTCCATCCCACCCACAATCCTCCCATCTCCCGCTCCCTCTCCCATTCCATTCACATCAAGATTCATTTCCAATTATCTTTATATACAGAAGATCGGTTTAGTATACATTAAGTAAAGATTTCATCAGTTTGCACCCACACAGAAACACAAAGTGTAAAATACTGTTTCAGTACTAGTTGTAGCATTAATTCACATTGGACAACACATTAAGGACAGAGATCCCACATGAGGAGCAAGTACACAGTGACTCCTGTTGTTGACTTAACAATTTGACACTCTTGTTTGTGGCATCAGTAATCTCCCTAGGCTCTAGTCCTGAGTTGCCAAAGCTATGGAAGCCTTTTGAGTTCGCCGACTTTGATCATATTTAGACAAGGCCATGGTCAAAGTGGAAGTTCTCTCCTCCCTTCAGAGAAAGGTACCTCCTTCTTTGATGGCCCATTCTTTCCACTGGGATCTCACTCATGGAGATCTTTCGTTTAGTTTTTTTTTTTTTTTTTTTTTTTGACAGAGTGTCTTGGCTTTCCATGCCTAAAATAAATACTCTCATGGGCTTTTCAGCTGGATTCGAATGCTTTAAGGGCTGATTCTGAGGCCAGAGTGCTGATTAGGACATCTGCCATTCTATGAGTCTGCTATGTATCCCGCTT
Organism: Oryctolagus cuniculus; assembly: GCF_051225735.1. Taxonomy (NCBI): domain Eukaryota; kingdom Metazoa; phylum Chordata; class Mammalia; order Lagomorpha; family Leporidae; genus Oryctolagus; species Oryctolagus cuniculus. The sequence continues at coordinate 115,130,713 of NC_142888.1, read as the reverse complement.
CCCATGTTGGATCGTTCTCTCCCTTTTTTATTCTATCAGTTAGTATTTGCAGACACTAGTCTTGTTTGTGTGATCCCTTTGACTCTTAGACCTATCAGTGTGATCAGTTGTGGTCTGAAATTGATCACTTTGACTAGTGAGATGGTATTGGTACATGCCACCTTGATGGGATTGTATTGGAATCCCCTGGCACATTTTAAACTCCACCGTTTGGGGCAAGTCCGATTGAGCATGACCCAAATTGTACACCTCCTCCCTCTCCTATTCCCACTCTTACATTTAACAGGGATCACTTTTCAATTAAATTTAAACACCTAAGAATAATTGTGTGTTAATGACAGAGTTCAACCAATAGTATTAACTAGAACAAAAAAAAATACTAAAAGGGATAAAGTATTAAATTGTACATCAACAGTCAGGACAAGAGCTGATCAAGTTACTATTTCTCATAGTGTCCCTTTCACTTCAACAGGTTTCCTTTTTTGTGCTTGGTTAGTTGTTGCCGGTCAGGGAGAACATATGGTATTTGTCCCTTTGGGACTGGCTTAATTCACTCAGCATAAAGTTTTCCAGATTCCTCCATTTTGTTGCAAATGACCGGATTTCATTGTTTTTGACTGCTGTATAGTATTCTATAGAGTACATGTCCCATAATTTCTTTATCTAGTCTACTGTAATTACTATAACTACTATAATTACTTCTTAACCCCTTGTAATTTTGTTCCTGCCCTCATCTTTCTACTTGAAGTCCATTGTGTTAGTGATCTGCTGCATAAAAAATTATTTTAAAAACTTAGTGACTTAAGACAAAATACAAATACGATGTCACAGTTTCTGCACGTCAGGAAACTGAGCATGACATATGTGGATCTTCTGGTTCAGGGTCTCAGACTGTAATTAAAAGGTCAGCTGGGGTTGCAGTCTTTTCAAAACTTAACTAGAGAAGAATTCAATTTCAAGCTGAGTCATGTAGTTGTTAGCACGATACAATTTTTTTTTAAGATCTATTTATTTATTGGAAGTCAAAGTTACACACACAGAGGAGAGGCAGAAAGAGTTCTTCCATCTGCTGGTTCACTCCCCAGATGGCCACAATAGCCGGAGCTGTGCCAATCTGAAGCCAGGAGCCAGGAGCTTCTTCTGGGTCTCCCATGCAGGTGCAGAGGCCCAAGCACTTGGGCCATCTTCTACTGCTTTCCCAGGCCATAGCAGAGAGCTGGATTAGAAATGGAGCATCCTGGACTTGAACCAGTGTCCATATGGGATGCCAGCACTGCAGGCGGCAGCTTTACCTGCTATGCCATAGCACCAGCCCCATGATTCAATTCTTTATAAGTGGTTGGACTGAACACCTCAGTTTCTTCCTAGTTGTTGGCCAGTGGCCATTCCAAGTTCTGTGTCACATGGGCCTCTCCACAGGGCAGCTTTTAACGAGGTAGCTGGATTTATCAGGATCAGCAAGCAAGAAGGCAAAAAGGAGAATACAAATAAGACGCAAGTCTCTTGCTTTTTAAACTAAATTTTAGGAATAATGCTCCATCATTTTGTTGTGTTCTATTCACTATAAGGCATTCTGTTTGTTAGAAGTTAGAAGATCTAGGGGAAGGGTTGCACAAACGCATGAATGTAGGGAGGCAGGGATCATCTGGGGCCATATTACAAGTCTGCCTACCACATGTACGTGACTAGGGACTTCATTGCTAAATCCCAGGAATTTTCCGTATATATCATCCTTTCTGACCTTCCTGAAACCTCTCATCCACACAATATCCTCAGTTTGGAATACTCTCCGGGCTGGTGTTGTGGTGTATTGGGTTAGGCTGCCGGCATCCCATATGGACACAGTCCTGGATGCTCCACTTCCAACCCAGCTTCCTGCTAACATGCCTGGGAAAGCAGCAGAAGATGGCCCAAGTACTTGGGCACCTACACCCACACTGGAGACTAGGAAGAAGCTCCTGGCTCCTGGCTTCAGCCTGGCCCAGCCCTGGCTGTTGTGGCCATTTGGGGAGTGAACCAGAAGTTGGAAGACCTCTCTCTGTTTCTCCATGTCTCTCTGTAACTCTGCCTTTCAAATAAATAAGTTACATCTTAAAAAGAAAATTGTTTTCACTGTGACTACACAGCATTTTAATTTCCCTCTTCTCTATCACTCCTTTCTTGTCTCCATCTCTGTTCTTCTTCCTCCATCTTCCCACTAGATCTGTGGCCTAACTCAATGCAGGCACACAAACAATTTGTGTATGGCCTGTCTGAACGAATAGCAAGGGTCAGTGCTTGGCTTTTGTGCCTCTTCTCTCCTCTCTACCGCTTTTGCTATGGCAATCTCATCCTATTTCCCCCATCTAATGTCCCTTCAGTTATCGTACCAACAGAATGAAGTTTGAAGTCTTTATCTGGAAATTTAGGATTTCTCTTGTGCCCCATTTCTATCTTTGAGACATCTAAAAGGATGATGTGCTAACGCAAACTCAGCATATGTTTGTCCTACCTTCATCAAACCCTGATCCTTCCCTATTCATAACTTCTGATATTACTATCAGCTCAGTCACCATGACCTAAAACTTCAACATTATATTTGATTGTTCTTTTCCCCCATCCAATTAATTTCTGAATCTTGTTAATTCAAGCCCTTTATCATCTGTTCTCTCCTCTCTGTTCTCACTGACTACTATAATGGCCTCAGAATTGATTTCCCTGCCTCTAATCTCTTTCCTCTCTCATATATCCACAAGTGCCTTTCAAATGAATTTCCCTGAAACACATCATTCCACTTCTTGCTCAAACATCAACAAACAGTTGCCCAATGATTACAGAATATACATCAAATTTCTTAGCTTCTCATTCAAGAACTTCCACAATCTGGAGTCCTTGATCCTTACACATGTCATGCTCTGTGCGCTCCAGCCTGCGGAACTCTTTATCTGTATCTATCTGTCTGGCTATCTATCTATCTATCTACTTACCGACCTACCTATCTATATATCTACTCCTCATAGAGCTCTCATGATTTTATGTCTGGGTTGCTTTGTTCTTAGTCTTATTTTCCTTCAACTTGCAATTCTGGTCTACACTCTTCACATCAGTTCAAAATAGTCAACTCCTACCTATCCTTCATATCCATCAACTTAAACCTATCCTCACTTTGGAGCAGCCTAATTTTATTTGCTGTCAACTGCTGGATCATTAAAAATATTTTCTGTGGAACTCTTGTGGGCTACTGGTGAGAACATAAAATAGCGCAGCCAATGTGGAAGACAGTACACCAAGTTTTAAAAAAAACTAAAAATTCAATTACTACATGAGCCACAACTCTGATTCTGGGTATATGTCCCAAAGAATCAAAAGTAGAGACTCAAAGAGATATTTCTACACCGATATTCATGGAAGCATTATTTACAAAAGCCAAAAAATGTGGAAGTCATCCTAGAGTTCATTCATAGATGAATGGATAAACACAATGTGGTATTTGCACACAGTGAAATATGAGTATTATTTAGCCATTAAAAGGAAGGAATTTCTGACACATGCTACAGTATGGATCAAACTTGAAGACATTATTTTAAGGGAAATAAGCCAGACACAAAAGAACAAATATCATGTGGTTCCACTTATATGAGGTACATGGAGTAGTGAAATTCATAAACACAGAAAGTAGAATGGTAGTTTCAAGGGGCTGTAGACAGGGAATGAGGAGTGAATGTTTGGTGGGTATGGAATTTCATGTTGATATGAATAAGTTTTGGGGGTGGATGATGGTGATGACTGCACAACAATGTAAATGCACTTAATGCTATAGAACTGTGCATTGAAGTGGTTAAATGGCAAATTTTGTGGTATATATTTTACTACAATAAAATTTATCTCTCAATGATAGTTATGTGATTTTGGGAGCACGTAACATGTAAGTTTTTTTTTTTTAAAGATTTATTTGAAAGGCAAATAGATAGGCCCAGCTGTTGCAGGTATCTGGGGACTGAACCAGTAGATGGAAGATCTTTCTGTGTTTGTTGTCTCTCCCTGTCTTCCCAGTGGAAGATGGCCCAAGTGCTGGGGCTCCTGCCATCCACATGGGAGACCCAGATGAAGCCCCTAGACCAGGCCTGGCTATTGTGGCCATTTGGAGAGTGAACCAGCAGATGGAAGATCCCTCTTTCTTTCTCTCTCTGTATCTCCCTCTCTCTCTGTAACTTTGCTTTTCAAATAAATAAATCATTAAAGGGCCGGCGCCGTGGCTCACTAGGCTAATCCTCCGCCTTGCGGTGCCGGCACACCGGGTTCTAGTCCCAGTCGGGGCGCCGGATTCTGTCCCGGTTGCCCCTCTTCCAGGCCAGCTCTCTGCTGTGGCCAGGGAGTGCAGTGGAGGATGGCCCAAGTGCTTGGGCCCTGCACCCCATGGGAGACCAGGAAAAGCACCTGGCTCCTGGCTCCTGCCATCGGATCAGCGTGGTGCGCCGGCCGCAGTGTGCCGGCCGCGGCGGCCATTGGAGGGTGAACCAATGGCAAAGGAAGACCTTTCTCTCTGTCTCTCTCTCTCACTGTCCACTCTGCCTGTCAAAAAAGAAAAAAGAAAAAAAGAAAAAAAATCATTAAAAATTAATTTGAGAGATACAGAGACAGCAAGACATAGAGGGAAAGAAAGGGTAGAGGAGATCTCCCATCCACTGGTTTAATTTCTTTTTAAAAAAGATTTTTTAAATTTATTTGAAAGGCAGAGTTACAGAGATGCAGAGAGAGAGAGAGAGAGAGAGAGAGAGAAAGGAGACAGAGAGAGAGAGGTCTTTCATCAGCTGGTTCATTCCCCAGTTGGACACAATGGCTGGAGCTGCACTGATCCAAAACAAGAAGCCAAGAGCTTCCTCTGGGTCTCCCATGCGGGTGCAGGGGCCCAAGGGTTTGGGCCATCCTCTACTGCTTTCCCAGGCCATAGCAGAGAGCTGGATCAGAAGTGGAGCAACTGGGACTTGAACCAGTGCCCATATGGGATGTGTGGGATGTGGCTTTACCCGCTATGCCACAGCATTGGCTTACTTTCCAAATGTCCACAACAGCTGGTGCTGGGTCAGGCCCAAAACAGGGTCCTGGAACTCAATTCAAATATTCCATGTGGATGGCAGGGATCCAAGTATCTGAGCCATCAGCTGCTGTCTCCCGAGGTGTGCATTAGCAGGCAGCTAGATCAGAAGTAGAGTACCAGGATGTGAACTCAGGCTCCTCAACATGGGATGTGGGCATCTCAGATGGCATTTTAGCTGCTGGACCAAATACCTATCCTAGTGAGGAATGAAGCTACCTTGTCAATAATTGATGAGAAACAAGGTCCCCTACTAATGCCTTTAAAAAAAAGATTTATTTTATTTATTTGAAAGGCAGAATTAGAGAGAGAGAGAGAGAGAGAGAGAGAGATAAAGAGTGAGATCTTCCATCCACTGGTTCACTCCTCAAATGACTGCAACAGCTGGGACTGAGCCAGGCTGAAGCTAAGAGCCAGGAGCTTCTGCTGGGCCTCCCACATGGTTGCAGGGGCCCATGGATATGGGCCATCTTCTGTTGCTTTCCCAGGTGCATTAGCAGGGAACTGGATTGGAAGCTGAACAGCTGGAACTCAAACTGGCAGACAGAGAGAGGGAGAGACAGAGAGAGGTCTTCCATTTGCTGATTCACTCCCCAAATGGCTGCAATGCCGGAGCTGGGCTGATCTGAAGTCAGCAACCAGGAACTTCTTCTGGGGCTGGATAGGAAGTGGAGCAACTGGAACTTGAACTGGAACCCATATGGGATGCCAGTGCCACAGGCGGATGCTCAACCCACAATGTCACAGTGTTGACCCCTCTAATGGATTTTTTAATAAAAGATTAATTTGTTTCTTTGAAAGTCAGAATTGCACAGAGAGAGAAGGAGAGGCGCAGAGAGAGAGGTCTTCCGTCTGCTGGTTCACTCCCCAGATGGCCGCAACAGCTGGAGCTGTGCCAACTGAAGCCAGGAACCAGGAACTTCTTCCAGATCTCCCACGTGGGTGCAGGGGCCCAAGGACTTGGGCCATATTCTAGTCCATAGCAGAGAGCTGGATTGGAAGTGGAGAATCTGGATCTTGAACCAGCGCCCATATGGGATGCCAGCACTACAGGTGGCAGCTTAATCTGCTATGCCACAGCACCGGTCCCCACTAATGGCTTTTTAAGTGAGTAGTTTTGAATGGTGATTCTGCAGGTTCAATCAAGTCTCCTGATGGTTAAATCCTCAGCCAATACCTCATGAAAGACTCTGAGTCAGAGCCACCCCACCAAGCTGCTTTTGGATTCCTTACTCACAATGAGTAATAATAAATAAATGAATGAGTGATAATCAGTGTTTATTGTATTAAGGTGCTATGATACAGGATATACACAGAAATAAGTAAATTATACAGGTTGAATATATAAGTTGTGAGAAAAAGAGAAAGTAAAGGATGACTCACAAATTTCTAGCTTGAGCCACTGGGTGGTATGATTTATTAAGAAGGGAAGAGATGAGAAAAGGCAGATGACGTGAGAGGGACAGCTTTATAAAAGGTAAGATAGAGTTTATTTCAGAACAATGTGTTGGACTGAATTATGTCCTTCCAAAATTCCTTCACTAAACCCTCACCCTCAATGTGACTATATTTGGAGAAAGGGCCTTTAGAGAAATAATTAAGGTTAAATGACATCACAAGTGTGAACTTTCATCAGATAAGACTGGAGTGCTTATAAGAGGAAGAGACACCACTGTGGCTCAGTGGGTAAAACCACCGCCTTCAGTGCCAGCATCCCCTATGTGTGCTGGTCCAAGTCCCGGCTGCTCCACTTCTGATCCAGGTCCATGCTAATATACTTGGAAAAGCAGTGGAAGATGGCCCAAGTCCCTGGGCCCCTGTCACCCTATGGGAAACTTGGAAGAAGCTCCTTGCTCCTAGCTTTGGGTAAGCCCAGCCCTGATTGTTGTGGTCATTTGGGGAATGAACGAGAAGATGGAAGATTTCTCTCCCTCTCTGAAACTCTGACTTTCAAATAAACAAATAAATAAGCTTTAAAAAAATGAGAAACCAGAGCTATCTCAATTTGTCCATTTGTGCAGAGAAGAGGCAGTCAGAAGACAGAAAGAGCCATCACACACCAACTTTATGTCACCTTGATCTGAACTTCCAGTCTCCAGAATTGTGAGGAAATAAGTTTCTGTTGTATAAATCATCTAGCTTTTGGTATTTTGTTTCAGCAGCCTTAGCAGACTGATACACATTTTGGTACCAAAAAGTGGGATGCTTTTGTCACAAATATCTAAAAATGCATACATGGCTTTGCAAATGGGTGATAGGCAGAGGCTAAAAAAGTTTTTATGTGCATGCTAGATAAATTCTATATTGCTTTAAAGGGAATGTTGTCAGAAATATGGACATTAAAGTTACTTCTGGTGAGGTATCAGATGGAAATAAGAAATGTGCTATTGGAAACTAAAGGAATGGAGAGCCTTGTTATAAAGTGGCAAGAACTTGGCTGTATTTTATTCTATCTTAATAAGGGGTAGAACTTAGAAGTGATGAAATGAATTGGGTATTTAGCTGAGAACAATGGTAAGCAAAGTATAGAATATATGACCTAGTTTCTGAATACTAGAGATAAATGCAAGGAATAGTTAAGCAAGAACTTGAAGATTTGGAAAATTTTCAGCTTATACTTACTATACAAAATGATAAGTCTTGTTCTAGAGACAAGTCCAAGGGTGTGACTGTATCAGGACTTGGTAAGATTACCCATGGAGCTACTCAGTTATGTCAGCAACAAACAGGAATAGTGATGAGATAATATCAGTAGAGTTGCTTCCAGCTGGGACAAAAAGAGAAAAAGAGAGGAGACAAAATAAATGAAGACCTTCGGACCTCTGTGGTTCTCCAAGACACAACAGTAGAGCTATTCATCTCAGTGCTTGCTTTATCCTTCAAGACAAAACAAGAATGACTTTGAAGACAATTTCCAGGTCTTCAGGGCTGCGACTCCCACCACGGGTACAGGGGACAAGGCTGTTTCCTCCTCAGTTTCAGAGAGTGTGCCTATATCATGGGCCAGGGTGCCCTCCTTCAGTGAAAGGGATAGGGTCTCCACAAAGACTTATGTGAGCGGAGATATGTAAAAAAAAATTTATGTGGAGCCCACTATTTACAACAAGGCCTCAAAATTCCTGTGTAGGAGCATGGAGTGATGACTCCATCCCAATGGTCATGGAGGGCAGAACATCCATCTAAATAGCATCATTTTCAAAGTTAATGTCTACTGGAATTTGCCTTGCTGGGTTTCAGATTTCTTCCAGATTTCTTCCTTTTGAAGTGAAAATGCCTATGGTATGCCTGGCCCACAATTATATTTAGGAGCAACAAATTTTTCCAGTTTTATAGGTTCATAGCTAGAGAGAGATTTTGCCTTAGTATAAATCATACCTTGAGTCTTACCCATACCTGATTTAAATGCTATTTAGATGACACTTTGGATTGTGAATTTATAGTGGAATGGGTTAAAACTTTTGGGGCTGTTAGGATGGGGTGAATTTATTTGCATTCAAGAAGCACATGAATTTGGAATGTTATGGATTGAATTATGTTCCCCTCCCCTAATTCATATGTTGCAGCTTTAACCCCCAGTGGGAACTTGTCAGCTGCAAAGTCACATCACCCAACATTATTCCCCTTTTCAGTGTGGCACACATCTAACGACTGATCACCATGGGAGTATAAAGATTTAGTCATCTCAGCCTAGCTCTAAAGGGCTATCTCAGTGTGGAGAACCATGTGAGGTTGACTGGGCAATCATGGGATCTGCATTATAGCACAACTCCTTCGCTCATTGCTACTTCCATGAACGTTATTCCCAAAGAAACTCACTAGTAAATATCCTGTGTTCTCTGTCTTTAAATCTCCTTCCCAGAGAACCTAAGCCAAAGGTTGAAGGAAAGAAATGGAGAATACAAGGTTACAATGCTCTTCCAAGGACTCAAAGAATCAAAATCAGATGGGCCATAACCTAAGGGCAAGGATGTTCTCCTCTGCATCCCTTCTATACCAGGCACAGAGTTTGACAGACAGGAGGCATTTTGGCCTTGATTATAGAGCTCCAGGATGAAGACAGAAGTGGCAATTGGAGGACAAGTTCTTCAGATTTTTCCTTTAAATCTTTAAGTGAAAATATCACACTAGAAAATCTTAGATTGGTTTATACTGCCTCCTCCTTGCTCCTAGTCTCCTCCCCCCAGTCCACACACACTTCCTAGAAATAACTAATTCCCTTTTAGTTCTTTCCTGATTGAGGTGACATAGGAGATGTCATTACACTTTCTATTTACCCTATCCAAAAAGGTTAGAGAGAAAGCAAAGGAGAGACAGCAGTAAGATGGAGTTAAAAAAAATTCATGGAAAATGGAATTAAAAAAGAATGCATTTTCTGTGAACTTTTTTTAAATTTATTTTTGAAAATTTATTTAATTGAAAGGCAGAGTTGCAGAGAGAGGAGGAAAGATGTGAGAGAGAGAGAGAGAGAGAGAGAGAGAGAGAGATCTTCTATCCACTGGTTCACCCCCCAAATGGCTGCAACAGCCAGGACTGGGCCAGACCAAATCAGGAGCCAGGAGCTTCATCTGGGTCTCCCACATGGGTGCAGGGCCCAGCCACTTGAGCCATCTTCCACTGCCTTCACAGGCACATTAGCTGGGAGCTGGAAAGAGAAGGGAAGCAGCCAGGAGTTGAACCAGCACCCATATAAGTGGTGCCTTAACCTGCAACATCACAACATGGGTCCCTCTATGAACTTCCCAGATCCTTCATAGATAAACAGCCAGAAGCAGTCTCAAATGCTCATAACGGGGCACTTCTGTCAGCTGGGGGCAAGCCAACTAGTAAACTTCCCACTTGAACTTCTCTAAACTTTTTCTTCAGATGACAGGAACTTGGTGAACTGGGCAAGAACACATGGCTGGGTTGAGATGTCTAGAGGAATCATGGGGCAGTTGCAGAGGGAACCTCTACCATTCTCAGCAGCCCTTCAATATGACAGACCACTCTGGAGAAAAGAATGTTAATGAGGCGAACTATGATCACTGACCAGGGTGCTTCCCCTCCAAGGCTCCCAATCTCAAGTCAAAGGGCTCCCTTTGTCCCATAGTGCTCTGCCTGGAAGTCAGTGGGGGCTCTATGCTTGCATGCAAGAGACATGCAGGGAGATTGGTGGAGTCCATGGGTCTCCTGACTACCTGCACTAGAGCTGCACATGCAGATACTGGGACATTTTTAGGAGGTGAAGTTCATGAATGCAATTTACCTAAAGCCAAAGTTAAGGGCTCTGGAGAAACATAGAATTAAAAGGACATACAGGAAAGAAAATAGGACTCATTTTGCAGGACACTTTGCATTGCCCAGGAGCAGTCCTCAATCTTTGGAAGCTTCAGAAATGAGTGATAACAAGGAAAAAAAATAAAACATAAAATGCTGTAAGATTAAGGTGAATTTAGTTTAAAACAATTCCCCCAGAATGGTAGGGCACAAAAGGACATGCTTCAAACATCTTCTAAGCATAAGATGCTCTGCAAAATGTCTCTCATGATAAGTGTTTTGTATCTGAAATTAGGAGGGTGCTATTCTAGAAAATACCTGTGTGCAACAGGCAGAAAAAAATATGGGAGAGAAGCCACAAAAGATACAGAAAAAGAAGTTGTAGAAAAAAAAAAGAGAAAAAAAATTAAGTTGTAGAGTCCATAGGAGTTTTTTTTTTTTTTTTTTTTTTTGACAGGCAGAGTGGACAGTGAGAGAGAGAGACAGAGAGAAAGGTCTTCCTTTGCCGTTGGTTCACCCTCCAATGGCCGCCGCTGCAGCCGGCGCACCGCGCTGATCCGATGGCAGGAGCCAGGATCCAGGTGCTTTTCCTGGTCTCCCATGGGGTGCAGGGCCCAAGCACCTGGGCCATCCTCCACTGCACTCCCTGGCCATAGCAGAGAGCTGGCCTGGAAGAGGGTCAACCGGGACAGAATCCGGCGCCCCGACCGGGACTAGAACCCGGTGTGCCGGCGCCGCAAGGTGGAGGATTAGCCTATTGAGCCACGGCGCCGGCTCAAGTCCATAGGAGTTTAAATAGACTTGATAGTTCATTAACTGTACAATTGAAAAAAAAGATGCCCAATTCCTTAATAATTACCTTAAAAAAGCTGCACACTATTTTTAAAAACTCCAACCTTATTCCTACAAAGATTCATATTTAGGAACAAAAAATACATATTTTTCAGGCAATCATTTTCATGCTCTAACCTCACACAATTTAGTTTCCCTATGTTGTGTTTATTTAGGTTCAAAAATGTTTTTCAATATGAAGAGCGAAAACAATCTGAAGGTAGAAAGATGGATATGGATATAAACACAGACTTAGATTCTACCTCTATATATGTAAACAGAAAGGTGAGAGGTACATACTGTAAGGATATTTTTAAATTTCTGCTTTAAATCAACACTTCTTCAAAAATCTAGCTAAAAATCTACAATGTTATTATGTTTCTTTTTTCAACTTTTATTTAATGAATATTAATTTCCAAAGTACAGCTTATGGATTACAGTGGCTTTTTCCCCCCATAACCTCCCTCCCACCCGCAACCCTCCCATCTCCCGCTCCCTCTCCCCTTCCATTCACATCAAGATTCATTTTCAATTATCTTTATATACAGAAGATCAATTTAGTATATATTAAGTAAAGCTTTCAACAGTTTGCTCCCACACAGAAACATAAAGTGAAAAATACTGTTTGAGTACTAGTTATAGCATTAAATCTCAATGTACAGCACACTAAGGACAAAGATCCTACATGAGGAGTAAGTGCACAGTGACTCCTGTTGTTGACTTAACAAATTGACACTCTTGTTTATGGCATCAGTAATCACCCTAGGCTCTAGTCATGAGTTGCCAAGGCTATGGAAGCCTTTTGAGTTTGCCAACTCTGATCATATCTGGACAAGGTCCTAGTCAAAGTGGAAGTTCTCTCCTCCCTTCAGAGAAAGGTACCTCCTTCTTTGATGGCCCGTTCTTTCCACTGGGATCTCACTCGCAGAGATCTTTCATTTAGGTCATTTTTTTTTTTGCCACAGTGTCTTGGCATGCTCAACTGCGTATAGAGTCCATTCAAGCACAAATTCTGTGTTACTCTAGAGTCAAAATGTTCTGTCCTTTGTTCTCCCATTTTTTTTGTGTTCTGCTTTAAACTAATGAAAGTACAAATTATTTTGACCTCAATATCTTTGAGTCTTGTCAGTAATTTTCAATGTGTATACAGAATTGTCAGTTCTTCTTCCACTAATTCAGCCTACTTTTGTTGTGTGCTATGTCTATGGCAGTGAGTGTGTTATGCCATGGGGGTACAACAATGAGGAAGCCTGGGTCTCTGCTTAGAAGCAGCTCAGAATCCATATTGGGAGACCTTCAAACAGGGAAGCAACCAAGGCTGTGGGCAAGGATGTGTAAGTTTCACAAGGAGGGCTAGTGATCAGGATGGGAGGCAATGGAGGTCTTCTTTCCAGAAGTGATGTCTGAGTTACTCCAAAGTCCAGCCTTTGCTACTTTTGATTGGAAGCTCTATGAGAGCAAGGGACTGACTCTTTCATCACACTCATGTGTCCTTAGTACCTAGCAGAGTGCCTGAAACAGTATGCACTCAATAAATGATAACTTGGGATGAAAGACCTTCTTTGGAAGGACTGCAAGGAAAAGGATTTATCTAATCAATTTCCCCCTTCCATTTTCACAGCAGAAAACATGCATACAATAGAAGTGTGCTAAATAAATCAATGAATTAGACAAAATGACTGTTCAGGGGAAAAGGAGCTAGTTTAGTTTCACAAGTAACATACTTTGAGTGTCAACCATCTGCCACACCAGTACTGCACAGGGAAGGCTAAGACATGCTCTGTCTTTTGGGCACTCATTGTCTCCTTGGGGTGACAGTGCAGAATGACAGAGGAGTGGGGACTAAGTCACTCAGTTGTAAAAGGCACCTTTCCCACTGAACAGGTAGAAGGATGCATTAGAGAGGCAGATATGGCCTGGCAAAATGTCCTCAGAGACCCTTCCAGATCCATGACAGCCTGGATGCATTCAGAGTAATCCTGCCCATTAGAGGAAATGCCAAGTTAACACAAGTCTTAGTTTATGAGTTTATAAGCACTAGTGTTTCAATTGTGTGGAAAAATCTACCCAAAATGTATAAGCATATTTCAAAGCATGCAAATATGATGACGACCCTTTGCTTTGGTCTGAAGTTTAAACATAACTAATGCTCAAGCAACCCATGAAAGGAATGGAGGCCCCCAGGGTGACAATGAGGGTGTTTCTAGGAATAGAGAGTAAGAGGAAGAAGGGAAGATATGTTTGTTGGAACTTAACTTTCAATGTAGACCACTAGTACTAAAGTGATTAATGTTAGTATGGTATCCAGCATCATGAACGAGATCTCGAATTCAGAAAAAATGTAGCAAGAACCTAGATCATAGGTAGGCAGAATAGCCAACTTTGAGGTATGTTTTAGATATGATTACTTGGGATATGATTTAAATTCAGCCTAGAGAAGTGCTTTGTTTGGTTACGTTAGCAAATCAAAAAATACAAAAGTGAATAACAATTTGAATGCTTTTAGCCAGAACAAATCCTCTCTAGTTTAACACAGTTGCCATAATTCCTTATTGTCTTTTACTCACCTACTTTACTCATGGTCCCTGTTCCCTGCCTGACCCCTTGTAGGCATTTGGATTTACAACTTCTGATCTAGTGATTTTTCATTCCCATTTAACAGCTGAATGAGCAAATACTTCAAATTGGCAGTAGAGAAACCCTAACTTTATAGGAAATTGTAAAGTGCCAGCAGGTTAGCAAATATTAACAAAGGAAGCTGAAATTGTGATGGCTATCTTGAAATGTCTGGGCTGGAATCCTCCCCTAGTTCCCCACTGATTCAAATATTGGGCCTCACACTTGACAACTCTATTCCTTACCAACAGTAAGCCACAGTGCTCAAAGTAGAGGTGTATAAGGAGTTCCACTCCATCTAAAACCCATACTACAAGGGGCATGCAGAAAATGTTTATTATGGAAAAACTATGCATGGATTTCAAAAGATTTTTTAATCAAAATAAATTTGTTTTAAATTATTTATTTGAAAAGCACATGTGCATATGGGAGAGAGATGGGGTGGATAGGGGAGAGAAATGAACATAGAGAGACAGATCATCAGTCTGCTGGTTCACTTTTTTTTTAATTTTTAAGCTTTTTTATTTAGTGAGAGAAATGCATAGAAGAGTTAGGGCTCTATCTAAGAGAAATCTGGATTCACACCGATCACTGGGAGCCAGCCACGTGGAGGAGCATCAGGCCAGGAAGCATGGAGCAGGTAGCCTGAAGGCCATGCGCCCTAAAGGTTCAGGGCAGCAAGCAGGTCCAGGACAAAAGGAAAAAGGGCTGGGCCCACTGTCTTTCAGGCCTTTAATCCACTTCCAAAGGGGGATGGTTAATTAGCTTGATTGGTAGGTGTGGTCAGGTAGGGGCATGAGGTCACACAGGGGCATGGTGAAGGCGTGATCTTCCATTACACAAACCTGATAAATTTTATCCTATATTCCTGCCTACAACATTCCCCTATCAGAGATTCCATTCCCTTAACCCTAAGAGATGTTGAAGGGTATAGAATCATATCTTCTATAGTTGCTTCCTGCTTATGAGGGGCATAGTGCAGGCCCTGCCTGTCCTGGGTCTGGAAGTCTCTGCCTATATCATCTAATGAATTCACTTTGTGAGCTGGAGCAGTCTTGGTCACCACCAATGTCTGTGTCCCCTGCATGGTCAATTATTGCCAGAAGTCCAGTTCTGAAACATACAAGTTTGTTAATTAGCATAAGTGAAAACTGGAACAAGACTAATTTTAAATGAAGTGCCCCTTAAGTTGGAAAGAATGTATTTTTTTAGAGATTTTCTTTTTTTTTCTTCATTTTTTAAATTTTTGACAGGCAGAGTTAGACAGTGAGAGAGAGAGAGAGAGAGAGAGAGACAGAGAGAGACAGAGAGGGAGAAAGGTCTTCCTTCCATTGGTTCACCCCAAATGGCCGCTACGGCTGGTGCTGTGCCAATCTGAAGCCAGGAGCCAGGTGCTTCTCCTGGTCTCCCATGTGGGTGCAGGGCCCAAGCACTTGGGCCATCCTCCACTGCCCTCCTGGGCCACAGCAGAGAGCTGGCCTGGAAGAGGAGCAACCAGGACAGAATTCAGAGCCCCAACCAGGACTAGAACCCGGGGTACCGGTGCCGCAGGTGGAGGATTAGCCTAGTGAGCCTCAGCGCCAGCTGGAAAGGATGTATCTTACAGATTCCCAGATAGTGGGTAGTGATTGGCTACCCTTATGTATATTATAAGACCCATTTAGCTTGAGCATAGAGAATTATAATAGAAGAACCTATTAGGAGTTTTATTGTCAATAACAGTTCCCAGAGAGAATCAAAAGAGGCAGGTATTAGCAGTCTGCCTTGAGGTGCAGCAGTCTTGATGTGAGGAAAGTAAAGAAAGTAAAAGCTTTACTTATCCTTTTTGCTTTGAAGAGGTACTTAAGGTCTCTGATTGGCTTACAGGAATAATCAGGCATGTCTTTTTGAGTTCACCTGTGAAGACTTAAGGGGTAGAAGTTTAATCCTAATTTCACTGAGGTAGTCGTGCTCAGTAGCACGTAGTAAGGTCATTTTCATTTAAGCTGCAACTGATCTAAAGAGGATCTTTCTATGAATGGCTTCCTCAGGAATTCCTAATGTTGGAGGTTTTGTCAAAAGCTCCCTAACTCCTTGAAACACCTTCTGTATCTGACCTTGTCCAGCACAGTGTGTCTGTGTCAGGTGCTTTTGAAGCACAAACAAGGGGGCCAGTGCTGTGGTGTACCAGGTAAAGCCACCGCCTGCAGTGCAGGCATCCCATATGGGCACCGGTTCGAGTCCTGGCTGCTCCATTTCCAATCCTGCTATCTGCTGTGGCCTGGGAAAGCAGAATATGGCCCAAGTGGTTGGGCCCCTGCACCCATGTGCGAGACCCAGAGAAGGCTCCTGGCTCCTTGCTTTGGATAGGCACAGCTCCAGCCGTTGCAGCCAACTGTGGAGTGAACCAGCGGTTGGAAGACCTCTCTCTCTCTCTCTCTCTGCCTCTCCTTCTCTCTCTGTGAAACTCTGACATTCAAATAAATAAATAAATCTTTAAAAAGAAAAAAAAAAACGCATACAAGGCTTAGAATCCAAATCCTGAAATCCATATTCCATAGAATCCTGTCAGCAGCAATTCCCAAATGCCCACAACACCCAGGGCTGGGAGAGGCTGAAGCCATGATCCAGGAACTTAATCCAGATCTCCCACATGGGTGGCAGGGGACCAACCACTTGGGCTATCAACCTGCTGCCTCCCTGGGTGTGGATTAGCTGGATGTTAGAATAGCGATCAGAACTGGAACTTAAACGCAAGCACTCGATATGGGATGTGAGCATCCCAAGCAGCCTCTTACAAACTACACCAAACACCTGCCCCAAACTATCTTTTAATGCCAATTTCCCACAATTAAGACCCTTCATATGTTCACTTCAAAGATGAAGTTTTTTTTTTTCCTTTCTCATTTTCTGTCCCCTTCAACTGCAGAAACAGAGTAATACAAAATCAGAACAGTGCTGGCATTGCTTAGGGGACAGGGAAGAGACAATCAAGAGCATAGAGTAGGGGCCGGTGCCGTGGCTCATTTGGTTAATCCTCTGCTGCGGCACCAGCATCCCATATGGGCACTGTGTTCTAGTCCCGGTTGCTCCTCTTCCAGTCCAGCTCTCTGCTGTTGCCCAGGAGGGCAGTGGAGGATGGCCCAAGAGCTTGGGCCCTGCACCCACATTGGAGACCAGGAGGAAGCACCTGGCTCCTGGCTTCAGATCAGCACAGCGCCTGCTGTAGCGGCCATTTGGAGAGTGAACCAGCGGAAGGAAGACCTTTCTCATTCTCTCTCTCTCTCTCTCTCTTTCTCTCTCACTGTCTATAAATCTGTCAAATTAAAAAAAATTAAAAAAAAAAGAGCACGGAGCATAATGAACAAAGGTGTAGAAGAAAAGCAGAGCAGCCTGGAGAGAATCAAAAGAGACCTTAAGAGAGATAGGATGGTGACTCTCAATAACCTTAGCCCTTCTCACAGGTTCCCCTGCCTCTCCCTGATCATAGACTCAAAATATCAGCACTGAAAGAAGCCTAGGGTAACTATCTGGTCTGACTCCCTTACTCTACAGAAAAAGGAAAAGAAGTCAGAAGAGAAGTGAATTAATCAAATTCATACAGTAAGTGAGTGATTTGCTGAACTAAATATTGTTTTATAACTTTTATTTAATAAATATGAATTTCCAAAGTACAGCTTATGGATTACAGTGGCTTCCCCCCCCCCCCATAACTCCCCTCCCACCCACAATCCTCCCATCTCCCGCTCCCTCTCCCATTCCATTCACATCAAGATTCATTTCCAATTATCTTTATATACAGAAGATCAATTTAGTATATATTAAGTAAAGCTTTCAACAATTTGCACCCACACAGAAACACAAAATGTAAAATACTGTTTGAGTACTAGTTGTAGAATTAATTCACATTGAACAACACATTTAGGACAGAGATCCTACATGAGGAGTAAGTACACAGTGACTCCTGTTGTTGACTTAACAAATTGACCCTATTGTTTGTGGCATCAGTAATCACCCTAGGCTCTTGTCATGAATTGCCAAGGCTATGGATGCCTTTTGAGTTCGCCGACTTTGATCATATTTAGACAAGGTCATAGTCAAAGTGGAAGTTCTCTCCTCCCTTCAGAGAAAGATACCTCCTTCTTTGATGGTCCATTCTTTCTGCTGGGATCTCACTTGCATAGATCTTTCATTTAGGTTTTTTATTTTTTTTTGCCAGAGTGTCTTGGCTTTCCATGCCTGAAATACTCTCATGGGCTTTTCAGCTGGATCCAAATGCCTTAAGGGCTGATTCTGAGGCCAGAGTGCTGTTTAGGACATCTGCCATTCTATGAGTCTGCTGTGTATCCTGCTTCCCATGTTGGATCGTTCTCTCCCTTTTTAATTCTCTCGGTATTAGCAGACACTAGTCTTGTTTAAGTGATCCCTTTGACTTTTAGACCTATCATTATGATAAATTGTGAACTGAAATTGATCACTTTGACTAGTGAGATGGCATTGGTACATGCCACCTTGATGGGATTGAACTGGAATCCCCTGGCACGTTTCTAACTCTACCATTTGGGGCAAGTCAGATTGAGTATGTACCAAATTGTTCACCTCCTCCCTCTCTTATTCCCACTCATTTTTTTTGACAGGCAGAGTGGACAGTGAGAGAGAGAGACAGAGAGAAAGGTCTTCCTTTGCCATTGGTTCACCCTCCAGTGGCCGCCGCGGCCAGCACACTGCGGCCAGCGCACCACGCCGATCCGATGGCAGGAGCCAGGTGCTTCTCCTGGTCTCCCATGGGGTGACCACTGCACTCCCTGGCCACAGCAGAGAGCTGGCCTGGAAGAGGGGCAACCGGGACAGAATCTGGCGCCCCGACTGGGACTAGAACCCGGTGTGCCGGCGCCGCAAGGCGGAGGATTAGCCTAGTGAGCTGCGGCGCCGGTCTTCTTATTCCCACTCTTACATTTAACAGAGATCACTTTTCAATTAAATTTAAACATCTAAGAATAATTGTGTGTTAATGACAGAGTTCAACCAATAGTATTAACTAGAACAAAAAAAATACTAAAAGGGATAAAGTATTAAATTGTACATCAACAGTTAGGACAAGGGCTGATCAAGTTACTGTTTCTCATAGTGTCCCTTTCACTTAAACAGGTTTCCTTTTTGGTGCTCGGTTGTCACCAATCAGGGAGAACATATTATATTTGTCCCTTTGGGACTGGCTTAATTCACTCAGCATGAAGTTTTCCAGATTCCTCCATTTTGTTGTAAATGACCAGATTTCACTGTTTTTTACTGTTGTATAGTATTCTATAGAGTACATGTCCCATAATTTCTTAATCCAGTCTTCTGTTGATGGGCATTTGGATTGATTCCAGGTCTTAGCTATTGTGAATTGAGCTGCAATAAACATTAATGTGCAGACAGCTCTTTTATTTGCCAATTTAATTTCCTTTGGGTAAATTCCAAGGAGTGGGATGGCTGGGTTGTATGGTAGGATTATATTCAGGTTTCTGAGGAATCTCCAGACTGACTTCCATAGTGGCTTGACCAGTTTGCACTCCCACCAACAGTGTCCCTTTTTCCCCACATCCTCACCAGCATCTGTTGTTGGTAGATTTCTGTATGTGAGCCATTCTCACCGGGGTGAGGTGAAACCTCATTGTGGTTTTGATTTGCGTTTCCCTGATTTCTAGTGATCCTGAACATTTTTTCATGTGTCTGTTGGCCATTTGGATTTGCTCTTTTGAAAAATGTCTATTGAGGTCCTTGGCCCATCTCTTAAGTGGGTTGTTTGTTTTGTTGTTGTGGAGTTTCTTGACCTCTTGTAGATTCTGGTTATTAATCCTTTATCAGTTGCATAGTTTGCAAATATTTTTTCCCATTCTGTCGGTTGCCTCTTCACTTTCCTGACTGTTTCTTTTGCAGTACAGAAACTTCTCAATTTGATGCAATCCCAATAGTTAATTTTGGCTTTGACTGCCTGTGCCTCTGGGGTCTTTTCCAAGAAGTCTTTGCCAGTACCTGTATCTTGCAGGGTTTCTCCAATGTTCTCTAATAATTTGATGGTGTCGGGTTGTAGATTTAGGTCTTTCATCCTTGTTGAGTGGATTTTTGTGTAAGGTGTAAGGTAGGGGTCTTGCTTCATGCTTCTGCAAGTGGAAATACAGTTTTCCCAGCACCATTTGTTCAATAGACTATCCTTACTCCAGGAATTGGTTTTAGTTCCTTGATAAAATATAAGTTGGCTGTAGATGTTTGGATTAATTTTGAACTAAATCTTGAACTAAGGTCCCCTGCAATTTCCCGAGCTCTTTGCACGCAAAACCATGCAGCAACATGGTGGAGCTGCTGAACAGGGGACATTTCATCCTGGCTATCTCATACAAAGTCTTATCTCCTAGGATTGGAGTGCTAGATGAGACAGTCATTCATTCACTCATACAAGAGTAAATACCTACTATCTGCCAGGCACTGTGCTCTCTGCTGGAAATGTAAAGAGTGAGTGAGAAAACATGGTTAATCCTAATGCTGGATACTGAGTACATCTTTAGCAACTCCGTATCAACTGTCTAGGGCTGTGCCTCCCAGTGAGAGCAGAATCTGAGACACAAATGTGTATACATCTACAAGTCTTATATTTCTGGTAGTCTCACTTAAAAACGTAAAAATAAATAACTAAGGTTCACGTTAATAGCATATTTCAATATATCTGAAACATTGTTATTTTCTCTTGTAATCAATATAAAATCATTAATGAAATAGTTAACATTCTTTATATTTAATGTCTTCAAAATCCCATGTGCATGTTCCAATTATAGCACACTTCAATTTAAACTGACCACTTTTCTTTTTTATTATTATTAATATAAACAGAACAGATTTCATGTATTCCATAGGTATAATCCCAAGAAGACAATCACACTTCCCTCCCTCTCCCCAATTTCCCATCCTTCCTTCCCCTCTCTTTCTTTGGCCACAATTCAAGTGCTCAATAGCTACATGTAGCTGGATACCATGGAACTGGACAGGGAGACCCTAGGTGAATGACAGACTGCACTGGCTCCCAAACACCTAACTTCCCCAAATGCTTAGCTAGCCTATGTGTAACTTCATGACCTGTGAGCCCACAGCTTGGCCATATAAAGCTATGTTCTGGCCCATTTTGTGCTGCCATTACAAAATACCTAAGACTGAGTGATTTGTTAAGAATAGGAATTTATTCTTTCACAGCTCTGGAGGCTGGGAAATCCAAGATAAAGGTATCAGTAGGTTAACAGCCCAGTTTCTTTGCTTCCAAGATGGCACCTTGAACTCTGTTTCCTTTGAAGGTCAGGTCATCACACAGCAGAAGAACAGAAGAGGGTGAACTCACTCTTGTAAGCCCTTTTATGGTGACATAATTCATTCACCAGGTCAGAGCCCTTATGACCTAAACTCCTCTCCAAAGGCCCCAACTCACAATGCTGTTGCATTGAGGATTAAATTTACAGGACATGAATTTTAGGAGACATACTGGGGCCATAGCAGCTTGGAAGTTAGGTGGAAGGGACAGAAGGAAGCAGGTTCCAGAATACAGTAGACCTGAGCGCTTCCAGGATTTCATGTTTTCATCTGTTCATTAGCCAATGAGCAAGTGCAGCATCCACAGTTGCATATGGCTTTGTCATGACCACTGTTAGAAGTTTCATGGTGATTAGAGAGTAGAATAATAAAACCAGTGGCAGCTCTACCCTTTGTGATAAACAAGTCTATAGACCTTGGACATCAACTAGAAAACTCTATTTAAGCAATTGCTCCAGGTATTCAATTCAGTGTGTAGAATTGTACTCTGAGGAAAACCAAAGCCTTAACGTAGGTTAAGAAGCCTGGGGAACATAAATGTGTCAACAAAAATGACAGCTGTATTCTTGAATCTGAGAGTTTCTGAAGGTTTCCAGCCTTAGCCCAAGAGAATGTTGAGAATCTACTTACTTCAGTATTCAGGACCTCAGCCTCCCTAGTGTGAACCAGTGCCTTGGTCTCTGGCTTTTTTCACCACAAGCATTGCTATTTAAGACTTGTTTGCTGCTAGCATGCAGTCTGAGAATATCTCAGCCTCTATCATTTCCACCATGCAGGAACAAGTGTTGTTCACAGAAGAGGTCTCAAGCCGGATAATGCAAAACGTTAGCACCATAGAGTACGCAGCATTGTTTCCAGTTTTCATCCTTGCCTGCATGCTACTCTTTTTAGAAAAAAAATGATTTGAAAGTCTACAAAATTCTAAGTGGACTGAGATTTCATTTTGTTCTCAGAATTATATACCATTAGAATTACTTTAGACATAATCTAGTTCCATTTCCTCTCCTATAAATTCTAAGTAGGTTCACCTTTTTGTTTCCAGAATCACTTCCTGCTCTCAGGGACCTTAGAGATAACACACTTCAATCTCCACTCATTAAACTCAGAGAGAAGTGATTTGTCTAAGACTGGAAGGTATTAGAACCAAGGCCTTTTTTTAAAAATTTTTTTGACAGGCAAAGTTAGACAGTGAGAGAGAGACAGAAAGGTCTTACTTCCGTTGGTTCACCCCCCCCCCCCCCGCATATGGTTGCTATGGCCGGTGTGCTGCACTGATCTGAAGCCAGGAGCCAGGTGCTTCCTCCTGGTCTCCCATGCGGGTGCAGGGCCCAAGCACTTGGGCCATCCTCCACTGCCTTCCCAGGCCACAGCAGAGAGCTGGACTGGAAGAGGAGCAACCGGGACAGAATCCGGCACCCCAACTGGGACTAGAACCCGGGGTGCTGGAGCCGCAGGCAGAGGATTAGCCTAGTGAGCCGCGGCGCTGGCCAGAACCAAGGCCTTTCAATATCATGCACTCATTCACAGCATTACCAGCTTCCTCTTGGTTTTGAGAAGATCTAATGGTTTCCAAGTATCATGCACTAATAGTAAACATCAAGTTTTCATTCTGTGAACACTTTGATCCCAATCTCCTCTCAGTCAAATTGAGATTTTAAAAGGCCTGCTTTTCAGTCTTGAGATACTCTCACTCTTTGGGAACTCTTTGTGTGTAAACATACCAGTGTGTCCTGTCTTGTTCTCTTTCTGCTTTCAAGAAATAATGTTGTCATTTCCTAGATCTC
Source organism: Oryctolagus cuniculus (assembly GCF_051225735.1). Classification (NCBI taxonomy): domain Eukaryota; kingdom Metazoa; phylum Chordata; class Mammalia; order Lagomorpha; family Leporidae; genus Oryctolagus; species Oryctolagus cuniculus. Next base: position 115,107,835 of record NC_142888.1, on the reverse strand, counting down.
CTTTGGAACTTCATTCCAAGGCAGCTGAAACACCATTCCTTCCCTTCCCTACCATTGTCACCTCCAAATCTGGAAACAGAGTTTGACAGTGACGAGTGTGCCCTCTGCTGACTGGATGTCTGCTCTGCAGTCATGTCCTCATAACTCCACATGTACATTTAGCGTCTCAGCTACCTGAGAGAGTAATTTTACAGAAAAAAGGCACCAACACAAGATTTTTCTCTTGTAAAGAATCTATACATTTTAGGGCAAATCAATGTCTTTGCTACTCTTTGTAATTCTTACAATGATAAAACCATTGATAAAGAAGTTTCCAATTTCTGATTTCCTATAGGCTTTGCCAGAAATGTACATTTCTGGTATTTATCATCTTCCTACCCTACACAAAAAGTTAAAACGTATAAACAGCGCTTTCAAATGTGGACTATAACTCAGTACAATAACAAGCCTTTAAAATAGAACTTAAAAGGAGCCTCCTTTCTGGGAGCATGAAAAGTAATTAGAAATACATTTAGAGTCCTTCCTAGATCCTCAGCTCTCCTGGGGTGTGCTTTAGGATGTGTCACTTTTCTCACACGCCTCCTTCTGCCCTCCCCCATCAGAGCAGCCTTGGGAGCCAGAGCCTCTCATTCTCAAGCCTTTTCAGCTGGAGGCCTCCCTGCACTCTCCCAGCATTGCTTTCCACCAGGGCCTCTGCTTTCTCACTCCCTTTCTTTTTTCTTTCTTTCTTTCTTCACTGCCTGACATCAAGAGAGGCAACTCCAAGGCTACATACAACCCCATAGGAACAAACCTTGGCTCTGCCACTGAAATGTGCTAGCCACCTGCAGAGAAGTATCCATACGCCATATCCCTAAAGAAGAAATGCCAACCCCTTTGGAAGCCACCAGGAGTTCAACATTAGGACGAAAGCATAGATCTAGTCGGGAGTGGGCTGGGCTGGGAGTTGGACTTTTATAATTGCCTGTGCATTCATTTCTCTTAAACTATCTGGGGGTGCTGGCAAACCCACAGTTGGCCTCAAGGTTCTGACTCATCTGCAGTTCCGTTCTCACCAAGTATCAGATGAGAGGACCGGAAAGTTGTCCCAGAGAGCTTTAGAGAGGGAGAGGGAGGGGACTGAGGATGCCTCAGGATAAGCCTCAGCAGAAAAAAAAAAAAAAGAAAAACAAAGGAAACCATCCCAGCAAGAATGTGAAATAAATCCAGGACCCAGGCAGAAGGAAGAGCAAGAGAGAAGGGCCAGAACAGCAAACAGAACCTGAGCTCTCATTCACCCCAAACACAGGAAAACTGGGGCCTTTGCCAGTCATTGCTCCAACTCACATCTTTGCTACCAGGTGTCAATTGGTCACCACCTTTAACTTCTAGCCAAGCAACCTGTGCTCATTGCTTCTGAACCTACTGAGAGAGGTCTCCAAATCTGGTTTTAAGGGGTAACATTAGAATTCCTGTTGAAAATAATTCAAGGCATGGGCCCAGTTTGGGGAGTGGCACTGAATCAAAATAGGTTAGGAAAATTCAGATAAACTCTTTTTTAAAAAGATTTATTTATTTATTTGAAAGTCAGAGTTACACGGAGAGAGAAGGAGAGGTAGAGAGAGGATAGAGAGATCTACCATCCACTGGTTCACTCCCCAATTGGCCGCAACAGCTAGAGCTGTGCCGATCCGAGACCAGGGGCCAGGAGCTTCCTCTGGGTCTCCCACATACGTGCAAGGGCCCAAGGACTTGGGCCATCTTCTACTGCTTTCCCAGGCCATAGCAGAGAGATGGATTGGAAGAGGGGCAGCCGGAACTTGAACCAGTACCCATAAGGGATGCTGGCACTGCAGGTGGCAGCTTTACGCACTATGCCACAATGCTGGCTCCCAGATAAAATCTTGAAGGCAGTGTCTAACACAGGTTCTCTTTTCTAATTGGAAGCTGGAAAGGAAGGTTAAGAAAAAGTTGAAGGGTTGGCACTGTGGCATACCAGGTAAAGCCACTGACTGCAGTGCCGGCATCCCATGTGGGCACCATTTCGAGTCATGGTTACTCCATTTCTGATCCAGCTCTCTGCTATGGCCTGGGAGAGCAGTGGCAGATGGATCAAGACCTTGGACACCTGCACCCACGTGAGAGACCTGAAAGAACCTCTGGGCTCCTGGCTTTAGAATGGCTCATCTCCTGTATTGCTGCCATTTGGGGAGAGAACCAGCACATGGAAGATTCCCTCTTTCTGCTTCTGCCTCTGCTTTACCTCTCTCTAACTCTGTCTTTCAGATAAATAAATAAATCTTTAAGAAAAAAAGGAAAGAGAAAAAGTAGAGCATCATTGTTCTTGGAGAAGAAACCAGCCCTGGGCTGAATGGCAGTTTGGAGTGTTGATTGTGGGTGGGCTTGGGTGAGTGAGTGTGTGGGGATGAAGCTGAGACTTGGGGGCTGTTCCTCAGTTTCTGTGGGTGTGGTGGGGGTGGAACTTCATCCTTGCCATCGCCCAGAGGCAGTCCAGGACAGTTACAGGGGTCAGCAGCCCTCCAGCCACTCCACTGCACTCATAAACACAGTACTGTTGTTCCTTTTGCGACCGGAGGCGACCCCGGGGGCGGGGGGGAGGGGCGCAGACTTGTGGGCCCTGGGAGGGTGTGCAAGCAACGTCCTAAGCCACTAAGAGACCAAGTTTGTCTTCTCAGTTGTGGAGCCAGACTTGAATTACGCCTGGCGAAGATGGGCAAACCCGATCAGTTTTTAACAGACGTTCCGGAGGGGTCGCTGGGGACCTGGAGGTCCACTTTCTTCAGGAGAAAGGTAAAGTGTTCCAGGCTCTGCAAGAATCGCGAGGCGCTCACAGTCTCTGCTTACAGCGCTTGGGTTGGATTTTGGGATAGATTTTTTCGGTTGCTTGCTCTGCCCCTCCCCCTCAACTGGCTCCCCTCCCTTACCACCCATAGTCCGGGCCTGGCGAGTGCCTGAGTGGTCCCGGACCTCAATCCCAATCCCGGTCTCCCTTCCTTGTCTACCTGTGACTCAGGGTCCCTGGAACCCCGGGCTGGCCTGCATAATGAGAGCGTTGTGCGGCTCTCTCTGTTGATTTAATACAAGTGCACCGTGAACGCTGAAAAATAAATAGAAGGACGGAACATAGGACTCTCCGTAGTGAAAAGTCCTTTCGAATAAGAGGCTGAGTTTTCACTGTTGAATGTAAATTCCTTTGAAGTGGAACTAATCATTTCAAGGATAGTTCACGTTGTCCTAACAACGCGGGTGAATGGCAAGGGCCCTTCTTTTTGTTAAAGATATGTTTTCTTTCTTTCAGTCAAAACTGATGATGATACCCCTTTCACGCTCTGTCCTCCAGGATCGTAAATCTCCACTCCCAGCTACCCAAATCGCACTTTGAGAAGCCAAGCCCCGGCGGGTGACCGCTTCCCAGGCGCAGCGCAAGCGGCTCCCCGCGCCAGTCCGAGCCCCGCCAGGGCCCACTTCGCGGCCGCAGGGGGCGCTGCGGCCAGGGGGGAGCCGGCCGCCCAGTCCCGGGACGCGCGCATTGCAACTTCAAACTAAGCGGGATACTACGACCCCCTTCCCCTCCAAGGCCCCTGTCAATCTTCCCCTGGCCCCAGGAATGTGTCACAAAAGCTGTGTGCCCCTTAGGCGCGTTTATCAGCAGCTGGTGCCCAGTTATTGGGGAGAAAAGGTCACATCGCATGACAATCCCGGCCAGCCAAGCCGCAAAAATCCCAACTTTTCACTCCCAACGGGCTTCTCCCTTGACAATCCCAAAGACCTTAGCGGCCCAGCCCCCAGCCGACCTCTGCCCTGCCGCGCTGTAGCCCACCCCTTCCTTGACGCCCCAGGCCCTTGCGGCCGCTGTTTGTGCCGAAGCGGAAGGCAGGCTGGGATTCGCAGCCCCAGAAAATGTACTTGTGACCTGGGGCGGGAGAAAGTTGCTTCCAGATCACCTACTCCGAAGCCCCGGGGTAGGGGAGGGAGCTCCAGACGTCCGTAAGTGCTAGAAACGCTCAGCTTGGGGCCAGGGCGGCTAGCCGGGTTCTCTAGTGCGGGGGCCCAGTGGGTCAGTCCTGCCCCCATCCCCCGTCCTTCTGCGTCTGGAGAAACCAGGTCCCATGAAAGCAAAAGGAGAGGGACTTCGGCCCGAACAACGAATGTGGCCGACCGTGCGAGGCGGCCGCGGCGGGCCTGAGCTGGAAGGGTCTCGACAGAAGCGTGGTGAGCCGAGCTTTCCCCTAAGGAGCAGACTGGACATTTTGTGTCCAGGTCCGACAGGGGACAAGGTGGGATTCCCGGTGGTCCAGCTCGCGGGGGCCCCTTTCTTTTCCGAGGCCCTCTTGGCTGGGCGCTGACACCTTCGCCTTCCTTCGCTACGGGTCTTGCCTCTCGGGGATCGAAACTGGCCGCGGTCGGACCAGAGTGTTGACCATTTGCATTCTATTGGGTTCTAAAGCTCTGCGCTGTACCCAAGGGTGAAAATCCGCCTGAACGCTGCGGGCAGTCTCTTCCTTGTGGGTGGCGGTTGGTGGCAGCGGGGGGGGGGGGGGGGCTCTCGCTTGTCCCCACCGCCCGACCTTGGCCCTTGGGTCACGGCGATGTCCGACAGCGGGCACAGTCAAAACCACCACCCCTGCCCCTCTGTGTCTTTGGAGGATTTGGCTCTCAAATTAGCGGCCGCCGGGATCCCGGAGGAGGCAACTCGGAGAAGGTTCATCAGCAGGGCCACTCCGAGGAATTCGGAGGCAGTCGCTACTTCAGCCCAGGTTCTGATCATTCAAATACCCCCTACCCCCTTCTTTCTTTAAAACGAAACGAAACAAAAAGTCCAAACCCGAGCCGCAAGCTGTGAGCTGCCAGCTCAGAGATGCGGGCTGGACCCCGGGCGGTTGTCCCCTGACCCCTGCACCTCCTAGACTAAGTTATCCGTGAGAATATTTGCAAGGCTTTCGGGCCAAGTGGGTACGGTTTTGTAGGAATCGTCTTCCCTCCTTCTGGAACAGATGAACTTGGTGAATGTCCCACGGTTGCCAGATCATCCTTGTCACGTTGCTGCCAAGGGTCCTTCTGGCCTCAGTTTCTCCATTTGTTGAAGAAGAGCAACAATACCTCCCAGACGTTGATTGAAGCTAGTTTTTGTGAAGGGTAGACTCTAGCACACAGTAGGTGTTCAGAAACGTCATATTCCCTCTCAGCACCCTGCACACTCTGTCCCCTTAAGTCGGTGAATTGGCTGGTGAGGAAATTTAGAAAGGAAAACCCATGGGACTGCTGAAGACAGCTTCATGGTCCTATTTCTTGCTTGTGGGGCAAACTGGGGCCCCACACCCCAGAACCCGTGACCCGCATGGGGGGTGGCAACTAGCTACTGCGGCCAGGGGGCCCACCTAGACTCAGGAGGAGAGCCATTTGGGGCCCCTCCTTTCCTCGCAGCCTCCAGGCCTCTGACCTTAAGGCCAGAAAAAGGGGTTTCAGAGGCCGTCGCCCAGCACTTCGGGAATGGGAGGAACACGACCCGGGGCAGTGCCGTATGCCGAAGGCGGAAGGCGGCCAGCGCTCTAGCCCTCGCTTCTACCCACATCTGCCGCCGAACTCAGCGCAACGGGCTGCCGGCCCCGTTTGCGGCGCGGTCACTTTCGCCTGATTTGGTCTGGTCGGCGGAAGAGAGGCTCTATGCGGGAGGCTCCTTCCTGCCACCTCGCTGGCTGCGGAGGTAACATCTGTGTCCACCTCTCCTCCTCGCCCCTCGCTCCACGCCACCTCTATTTTTTTTCTCAAGAAAGAAAACGAAAAACCAACCTTCTTTCCCCTCCACAATAGACACACCAGGGGGCTTTTCACTTGGCCAGTCTCAGGAGTTTCATATGAACTTCATTAAATCAATTACTTGGTGAACACATCACAATTTATTTGCAATTAGTATCAAAATGTCTTACTTTTCTTAATAGCTTGCAGCAGATGTAGCTACAGAAGGGACAACGTGTTTTCGTGAAATCTATCTCTTGCAACATATTAAATCTTCTGGTCAGAAGAGAAGGAGAAATTCAAAGGCAGTTTAGAGGAGGAGTGAAAAACCACGCTGGAGACAAATGCGATCCGTGCAGGTGTTGGAGCAGCTTGCGTTATAATTGTATCTAGCGAAAAGGTTGCCTTTATTATCAGTAATGATCGAACAAAAGTTACCGTAATTAAATGTCTGGTTTTCTCCGATGACTGAGAGGTGCGTCTCTGAAAGGCGCCTGGGATGGCGAGGAACTTCAGAAATGGTTAACAAGACTCCCCGTTCTTTGAATAGTGGCTTTGTGTGTGTGTGTGTGTGTGTGCGTGCGCGCGCTCCCGAGGTCGCGCGCGGGTGGGGTAGGGTGGGTGGATGGACAAAAAAACAGAGAGAACAGTTATCTAATTTTCATTGCCCCAAACCAGAGCTTTATTAATTGCGACAACACTTTTATTGTGCTGGGGAAGGGATATTGCTGCCGGTTTATAGAAACCGATTTACTTTCGTTTGGATGTGAAATCATATGCAACAATCTCTGGTTGGAAGGTTGTACCTCAGCTCCTGTTAATACCATTAGTGACACAGGATCGAATTTCAAATGAAGCCTGGTGACAATTACAGACGGAAACAGATGCCCTTGGCAATTTAGGTCAAGTGTTCAAGATTCTGGTTTCATGGTCAAGGTTGTCTTGGGGATAACCTTGGGGAGATGCTCATAAATCTGTCCTCCTCTCCAAACTGGGATGAGCCTTCCAGGGGTCTGATTTGAGGAAGGGAAGGCAGAAAATTTATTTAGAGGGCTTTCAGTTCACACACAAAAAAGAAGATACTGCAAAGTGTTGTGAACTGAGCAAGTGTTCGGGGGCTGGGTGGTGTGATTGTGTGGACATGCAGGGGAGAAGTGGTGGATTGATGGAAATGAACTGGCGGGCTGGAGTTAAAAAAAAAAAAATCAACTCAGGAGTTCTACTCAGTCCCCAGCAGGCATACGTGGGTGCAGTATCTTAGCCATCTGCAAAATGGGAATCATCATGGTCTGGTCTTTCTGGAAGAGTGGTGTCAAGCATTAGGTGCGATAATGAATTTAAAAGCATCTTGGCTTTCAAATAGAAGGTGTTATTATGAACACACACCCCTCTACCTTCGCATTTTAAGCACTTGTCCTGGGCTAAGTGAAAAACATATCCTGTCTCTTCATTTTTCTCTGCCCAAACCTTCCCGCAGAGCTGCTCACTCTGGTTCTGGCAGCAACCACGCCTTCCTCTGGGGGTATAAAAACATGTTGTCTTCTCACCTGGCTCTCCATCCCAACTGGCGTCTTTAAGTATGGCAATCTTAAGGGTTTACGTCCCTCTGGTGGGTGTTTTCTACTTGACAACTCTTTTAAAGATGTAGAACCATATTTTATTTACTGCCCACTATAAATTATTTACTAGCAGGCTGAGGTAATTCCATTAAAGCTGCATGGTTTGTTTATAATAAATAGTTATCTAGGGACTCCTTGCTTGCCTTAGAACTGCGAAGCTTGGAAGAAGTGGGGATGTTCCACGCGGGTGAAAGGTGCCCACAGAAAGGAAACAGATCCATTGGAAAAGAAAATGACCTCAGTTCCCTTGCCAACTCATTAAAAATATGTAACATCTAATATTTTTCGTTTTTGTTTGGACGGAGGTGTTCTTACCGGCCCCTTCCCAGGTGCTTGGTAGCAAAATGATTTTCAAGGAACCACCTCTGTAGTGGTAGCAAACAGATTTGGGTGAGAAAGGAGGAAGCTGGGGGAAAAAGATGCATGGGGCCATTCCTGGGAAGAGGGGGAGGAGGAGGGGCAGGAATGTTGGCAGCTCCTTGCAGGGCTTTCTGGGGGAAGAAAGAAAGCATTGCCAACTTTGCTTCTGGTCCCCTCCCCCAACACGTGCACCCAGGCAGAAGAGGGGACAAAAAAAAAGAAAGAAAGAAAGAAAGAAAGAAAGAAAGAAAGAAAGAAAGAAAGAAAACCTGAGGGAAGGCACCAAGCTTTATAGATTGTGTGTGTGTGTGTGTGTGTGTGTTTGTACACAGCGATAGTGTCTCCTTTGCCAAGATTTTAGCACTGACCCAATGAGGTAACACTTTCTACTTCTCTCTGTGTGGTTTGTGTCATAAAACAATGGATTTCTATCTCTCAACTTAGGGGCATTTCTGGAAACATGAAACAACCCAGGAGATATACTGGCCTTGAAGTGGAAGGGAAGGGGGATTCAGTGACCCCATCACAAGTGAAATTTTAGTATGAACTCCCTGTCTTGAGTTACATTAGGCTTGGAAGTGGGGAGGGATTTGTCTCTTTCTGTGGAAGTCTTTTCCAAAAGGGCTTTGGAGGCATGTGGTAGTAAGGTATGAATTTCCTACCTGGTCTTATGGAGGGGTATTTCAGAATGGGTTCTGTCTGTGACACAGGGAGGGAGAAAACAAGATGCCTGGACAAAAACCCAGTTGTCTGAAGCAACGTGGAAGTGATCTACAATAAATAGAAAGATCACCTATTGCATAGTTTGCTTTCTCTGTTTCTTCCAACTGAAACAGAGCTGCAAAGCAGGAAAAAAGTCATATTGGTCTCAGCAAGTGAAGATCTACTGCTGTTCATTACAGGGTGGAAAGACCAGAATTGACTTAAAAATTCAGGATGCATATTGAATTTGCAGTAGTTATGTTCACCAATAATTGAAAATTCAATGGTGTATTTTTAATATTCATTGATACTTAATATTCATTGGTAATTTAGTTACTTTTATTGGATTTAGTTACTTTTATTGGATTAAATTCTGTTTTATAAAGAAAGGGAGAAAATTTAATACATATAAATATATATGTATAAACAGCTTAAGTATGCAAACATCTATCAGGCATTTTGTGATGATGGAGATGCACCTTAGTTCTGTGAACACCGTAAACTACTTAACTACATATCTCAATAGCCCCATTTATAGATGTCTTTTGAAAAAATAATGGGCTTCTGATATAACATAAAATTAACCATTTTAAAGTGAACAATTCAGAGGCATTTAGTCCATTCACAATGTTGTACAACCTTCACCAATATCTATGTTTATTAAGCTAGAATAAAATGCTGTACATGCACAGTAAGTCATTACCCCCATCCCCTCCTCTTCTCAGTCTGGAAAAAAAATTTAGTGGTGCTTTTATGTCCTAAAACAAGTATTTTCCTGAACTGCAATTTCTGTATGCTTCTATTTCCTTAAGTTGTATTTGATCACATTCTGTTCCAAACATCTAGTTATAGCTGCAAAGAGAGAGGGTGATAAATGACATAATCTGCTTACTTGTATTCACTTTAGATGCCAATAGGTTTCCCCAATTGGTATTTGCAACATTTTATTTTTTTTCTGATGAGCTAGTAGCTCCCTGGGCAACAGTTACAAATACTTTGCTAGTCGTTGTGGGAGGGACATAAGTTTAAGGCAACTGTTAATCTTGCTGTCAACAATAGAAAGTGGATTAAAGTGGTATTTTCTCTTTTGAATTGTAATTCATAAAGTTTAACAAAGCAATAGTTACAGTCAAACTTTTTTTTGGAGAAAAAGGGTGCTAGGATAAGTTGTTGCAAATCATTTGTTTCTGCCATCAAACTGTGCCCTGAATTCATAATTATGGAAAAAACTTTGTAAATAGCTTAGAAATGAGAGTCCCATCTCCTTACTCTTGTGTGTGCTGATGCATTCATTTATTTCACACAGGCTCACCACAAAGGCAAAGGAAATATGACTGTGGCTTAAGAATCTTAATCAAAATCGAAGCCACCATTCATGTGGGTAGGATCACAGTGTCTAAGGACACAGGAGAAGCTATTTCTGTAAGATGACAGCAAGAGGTCAGAGTTGGACCAGAGTCGTGAGCTTAGACAGATTTTTGAACCCTATCTGCCACCCTGGATTAATGAGGAATTAAAGGAGCAAAGAATGTATTGGGGGGCAAATCCTGGGTGGTCAGTTAACATTTTACTCTCTTCTATTTGCAGAATAACTTGCAGAGGAGCTAGCTAATTTTGACCTCGTTGATAGACTACAGAAGACATTTTACATTTAATTTTTGAGCTAGACCATCATGAGGTGATAACAAAAAGTGGTACCCAAAACTGTTCCAATCCTTATGATACATTCTTCTAATGGAATGTATTTCCTTCTTTGCCTTACACAGTCTTTGGCCAGCAAGGTTTTTCGACCTTGTCACTATTGACATTTTGGATTACATTCATTGTAGGAAACCGTTCTGTACATTGTAGGATGTTTTCCAGAATTGCTTGTTTCTTTTTTTTTTTTTTTGTAAAGATTTATTTATTTATTTGAAATTTGGAGTTACACAGAGAGAAAGAGAGGCAGAGAGAGAGAGAGACGGAGGTCTTCTATCCTCTGGTTCACTCCCCAATTGGTTGTAATGGCCAGAGCTAGGCCGATCTGATGCCAGGAGCCAGGAGCTTCCTCCGGGTCTTCCCAAGCAGGTGCAGGGGTTCAAGGACTTGAGCCATAGTGTACTGCTTTCCCAGACCATAGCAGAGAGCTGGATTGGAAATGGAGCAGCCTGGACTTGAACCAGCACCCATATGGGATGTAGGCACTGCAGGCAGCAGCTTTACCTTATATGCCACAGTGCTGGCCCCCATCCAGCATCCCTTGTTTCTATCCACTCACAAGATACCTGTAGCAGCTCCCTGTCTAGTGATGATAATGAAAAAATGTCTCCGGAAATTGCCAAATATCTCTTCTGGGCCAGAGTAACCCCTGATTGAGAACCACAGTGTTACAGCGTTATGTTTTATTTTGAGAAAAAAAATGTTTTATTTTAAAAATGTTTATATTTTATTTGAAAGAAAGAAAGGAATGAGAGGGGGAAGGAGGGAGAGAGAGAGAGAGAGAGAGAAGAGCGAGCAATTGATTTGCCTCCTTTAGTCCACTACCCAAATGCCTGAGATAGCTGAGGCTGGGCCAGGCTGAAGTCAGGAGACTAGAACTCCTCCCTGTTCTCCCAGGGGATTGTAGGCACCCAAATATTTAAGCCATCATGTGCTTCCTTCCAGAGTGTGCACTAGTGGGAAGCTGCAGTTGGGAGTGGAGCCAAGCCTTGAATGTAGGCACTCCAATATGGAATGTGGGCATCCCAAGTAACGTCTTAACTGCTTGGCCAAATGCCTTCCTCTATTCTAGATGATTCCTAAAAGAGGAATCCTGTAGTATTTGTCCTTATGTGACTGACTTATTTCACTCAATCTTATGTTTTCCAGGTCCATCTGGGTTGCCACAATGGTTGCCTTCCCTTTTTTGTTAAGATTGAATCCTATTCTACTACACGTATGTACCCTATTTCCTTTATCCATTCTCCATGACTGTTTAGTACCTAGAGATTCTTCCACACTGCTACAAATGAGTTGGCATACACCAAATGATGTTTTATGGCTTGGACGCTGCATGGGACAAATTCATCCCATACTCCTGCTATCACCTTGTCTTACACCTCTTCCAGCCCCAGCCTCTTTTGAAAGGCCTTTTTGAGGAAGAAGTAGGTCTTACTTTTGTATTATTTATTGTAGATATCTGATGAAGGTACAACTCAATGCTCTCTCTCTCTCTCTCTGTGTGTGTTAAAGAGAGAAAGAGAGAGAGAGAGAGAGAGAGAGATCATCTACCTTCTGGTTTACTCCCTAAATGTCCAGAATAGCTAAGGCTGTGCTGGGCCAAAGCAGGAGGCAGGAATTCAATTCAGGTCTACCATGTGGGTGATAGGGTTCCTGGGTATACAATAACAGGGATTGGAAGTTGGATCTTGAGTCCAGGCACCTTGAAATGGTATGTGAGCAGTTTACTGTAAACAAGTTACCTAATTACAAATCAGGTCATTTGATGGGTTTTGTCCCCACCTTGTAAGTGAATTGTCAATCTGGTTGTCAAGTTTTATTCTTCCCCAAAATTATGCTTAAAAACCCCACTGCCACCAGCCACTTTAGTTTTTTTTCTGTCTTGGAAAGCCCCCTCCATGCCACTCTGGCTGGAGGTCTCAGATCCTAATAAATCTTTTTTTTAAACTTTTATTTAATAAATATGAATTTCCAAAGTGCAACTTATGGATTACAATGGCTCCCCCCCCATAACTTCCCTCCCACCGCCTGCTCTCTCTCCCCTTCCATTCACATCAAGATTCATTTTCAATTATCTTTATATACAGAAGATCAGTTTAGTATATATTAAGTAAAGATTTCAACAGTTTGCACCCACACAGAAACACAAAGTGTAAAATACTGTTTGAGTACTAGTTATAGCATTAAATCACAATGTACAGCACATTTAGGACAGAGATCCTACATGAGGAGTAAGTACACAGTGACTCCTGTTGTTGATTTAACAAATTGACACTCCTGTTTATGGCATCAGTAATCACCCTAGGCTCTAGTCATGAGTTGCCAAGGCTATGGAAGCCTTTTGAGTTTGCCAACTCTGATCATATCTGGACAAGGTCCTAGTCAAAGTGGAAGTTCTCTCCTCCCTTCAGAGAAAGGTACCTCCTTCTTTGATGACCTGTTCTTTCCACTGGGATCTCACTCGTGGAGATCTTTCATTTAGGTCATTTTTTTTTTTGCCAGAGTGTCTTTGGCTTTCTATGCCTGAAATACTCTCATGGGCTTTTCAGCCGGATCCAAATGCCTTAAGGGATGATTCTGAGGCCAGAGTGCTGTTTAGGACATCTGCTATTCTATGAGTCTGCTGTGTATCCCACTTCCCATGTTGAGATCCTAATAAATCTTGCTTTTAAATCTCAAAAAAAAAAAAAAAAGAAATGATACGTGAGCGTCTCAAGTTGTGTCTTAACTGTTCTATCAAATGCCAGTGCCTGCTTAATTTTTTGATTGAACTTGGTCAAACATACAATTGTAAAGTCAGCAAAGATCTTACAACAAGTGAGTTATTTATCTAATAGGAGGCTGTTGAGACCACAGACTTGAATTTCAATCCTATGTGCATGCTCTGTGACCTCCAGGAAGTCATTTAACCTCTCTGAACTCAGTTTCTACCTTTGCAAAATATCCTCTAGAGATATATGTAGGATTGAACAAGATAATGCGGGCTCACAGCTTAGCATGGTGCTTGGCACACAGTAAGCCAGAAAGAAGCATGTGCCTAGCAGTGTGTGAAGCCCTCCTCTTCCTTGCTGGACCCCCATTCTACAACTATGGAATGGGGGTGGCACTGGTTCAGCCTTCCAATCGAAGCAACCACCTACAAAGTGTGACCACTCCCCTGAGAAGTGCTGTTGGGCTGTACCTGTTATATGCAGTACTTCTTCCTCACCCTCTTGGCAATCTGTCCCTTAGATCTCTAGTGCCACTCTCATGATCTCCCTTCTAGTCCCCCTTATTCAGGCCCGCTTAGGCACAAAAACCCCTTCTGTGATTGCTCTTAGCACAACTGGGAGAACTGACATTTGCCAGGAGAACTTTACTAATCACTAAGGGGAAAGAAAAAGGAAACAATTACAGAATAAACAAGCAACATAAAAATAGATTTCTAAAACATAGGTTTCTGATCTTTTGCACAGAGCCTCACAGGACTCGCATTTCCCTTCTAATGACATTCTAATATAGTCCCTGAGAAGACTGGCAAGCTTATTCATTCATTTAACAACTTGTGATGAGTGCTATGAAGGCAGTAAAACCAGGCAATGCGAGAGTGTTGTTGACTGGACTGAGATGGGAGAGATCAGCAGTGCTCTTCAGAGAAGATGGTTTTTGTGTTCAGATCTTAACTTGGTGTAAAAACATTGCAGGCAGAAGAAATAACAAATGCAAATGTCCTGAGGCAGGGATGAGCTGGGCATTATAATGATGATGTTCAGTATATTCCAAACACTAGTTGAAGACATTTTCATATATAAACTGACTCATCTCACTTAAGTGAATTGATACCTATGAGCTAGGTACTATTATTATCTTATTTTAAAGGTGGGTGAAATTGCGGCACAGAAACTTTAAGTAAGTTGAACAAGGCCAGAGAGGTATGAGGTTGTCAAGTCAGAAGTCCAGGCAGTCTGGCTCCAGGATCCAATAGGTAGTACCACTTTTACATTGCCTGGAACATGGAGAGAGCAAGAAGTGTGATATGAGAAGAGCTCTTCCACTGGGGGCCTTGTAGGGTCTTAGGAAGGAGTTTGTCTTTATTTTTTTTAAAGATTTATTTTATTTGTTTGAAAGACAGAGTTACAGAAAGGCAGAGGGGGAGAGAGAGAGAGAGAGAGAGAGAGAGAGAGAGAGAGAGAGAGTCTTCCATCTGCTGGTTCACCCCCAAGAGGGCCGCAACGGCTGGAGCTGTGCCTATCCAAAGGCAGGAGCCAAGAGCCTCCTCCAGGTCTCCCACATGAGTGCAGGGGCCCAAGAACTTGGACCATCCTCCACTGCTCTCCAAGGCCATAGCAGAGAGCTGGATTGGAAGAGGAGCAGCTGGGACTAGAACTGGCGCCCATATGCGCTTCCGGTCAGGGCTTTAATCTGCTGCACCACAGCGCCGGCCCTTACTGTGGTCAGTAAGGAGCCCCTGAAATATTTGGAGCAGAGAAGTGACAGGATTTAGCTTATATTTTCACAATATCACAATGGTTTCTTGTTGAATGTAGATTGTAGGGATTAAAAGTGCAGTCAGCAGGACCAGTCAGTGGCTATTGTATCCAAGTGGGAGATGAGGACAGATCTGGATTAGGATGATGCTGATGAGCAGAAGGGAAGGGCTTTAGTCAATATTTTGGACAGAATTGATGGGACCTCCTGGTGAACCAGATGATGGAGACTAGATGGAAAAGAGGAACAAATCAAGGATGACTAAAACATTTGGGTTTGTGCAACTAGATGGGTAGCAGTAACCTGGCTTCTCTCTTGCTTTTTACCCATGTGGACTCTGGGCAGCATCTTGACTTCCTGATCTCTAGGAACCATTTAGTTAGCAAATCTTTATTTATTTGTTGACAGGCAGAGTTGGACAGTGGGAGAGAGAGAGAGAGAGAGACACAGAGAAATGTTTTCCTTTATCCATTGGTTCACCCCCCAAGTGGCCGCTATGGGCTGGTGCATTGCGGCCAGCACGCTGCGCTGATCTGAAGCCAGGAGCCAGGTGCTTCCTCCTGGTCTCCCATGCTGGTACAGGGCCCAAGGACCTGGGCCATCCCACTGCACTCCCGGGCCAGAACAGAGAGCTGGACTGGAAGAGGAGCAACCGGGACAGAATCCAGTGCCCCGACAGGGACTAGAACCCCGGGTGCCAGCGCCGCAGGTGGAGGATTAGTCTATTGAGCAGTGGCACCAGCCTAGTTAGCAAATCTTGTTCCTTCCTAGGGCAAAGACCAATGCCTTTTCCTTCCTTCCCTCCCTCTCTCCCTCCCTTCCTCCATCCCTCCCTTCCTTCCTTCTGGCTTTTTTTTTTTTTTTTTTAGAATACTCGGAACATCCAGGCTGTCCCCATTCAGTTCCACTGCTCAGTTTGAGCAAACATCAAGTTCAGAGTGAGTTTGCATGACATCAGTGGTCAATGTGCCTGCCACAGTCCTCAGTTCACTCCTAAAGCATTTTGCAATGAGTGCTTCAGGTAACTCCATTAGCCGTGGATAGACAGTATGGCATAAAGAGAAGAAAGCACAGTATCAAGGATTAGGTCACAGGCTCTGGAGTCAGACACATATTCAGATCTATGCACCACCATTGTTTGATTATATCTATGACCTTGGGCAATTTACTGAACCTCTTTAAGCTTCCATTGCCTCATCTATAAAATGGACATAATCGACATAATCTTTTCCATCGTTTAATTAAAGAACACATGTGAAGTGCTAATTCAGTACCCACAATATTACAGCAGTTTAAATTGATCATTATTATTACCATTATTTTTCACCCACTAGTTTTAGTTCTGGTCTACAAGCAGTATAATAAATATGTCTCCTCTTTCTCAAGGCAATACTTAGATATGTGAAGAATTCCCACATTGGGCAGGTGTTGTGGCACAGTGGGTTAAGATGCTGCTTGGGATGCTGGGATGTCTATATCCCAGATTGGAGTGCCAATTCAAGTCCA
Source organism: Oryctolagus cuniculus (assembly GCF_051225735.1). NCBI lineage: Eukaryota > Metazoa > Chordata > Mammalia > Lagomorpha > Leporidae > Oryctolagus > Oryctolagus cuniculus. The sequence continues at coordinate 115,091,747 of NC_142888.1, read as the reverse complement.
GAATACTCTGCTTCTGATCCAGCTCCCTGCGAATGTGCCTAGGAGACACCAGATGATGACTCAAGTACTTGTGTTCCTGTCATACATGTGGGAGACCCATATAGAGTTCCTGGCTCTTGGATTTCATCTGGTCTGCGCCTGGCTGTTAAAGGTAGTTGGTGAGTGAACCAGTGGATGGAAAATCTCTCTCTCTCTCTCTTTCTGCCTTTCCAATCAGTAAATCTTTAAAAAGTGTCCACATTTCTGAGTTTGCTCTTTCAAAAACTAATTCCTGTATTCTTGAAGTAGCTCCAGAAGTGTTATACTTTTTACACTATTTAGTAGTTTTATAAAAACTACATGTGGCTAATTGTTAACAATTGATGAATCTGGGTAAAAGTTATATTCGTATTCAAAAGTTTTGGTAGTTTTAAATTTTTTTTTTCAATAAAATGTTAGTGAGAGGCCGGCAGTGTGGCCTAGCTGGTAAAGCCACTGTCTGCAGTGCCCACACACATCCCATATGGGCGTCAGCTTGAGTCCCGGCTGCTCCACTTCCAATCCAGCTTTCTGCTGTGGCCTAGGAAAGCAGTAGAGGATGGTCCAAGTCCTTGGGCCCCTGCACCTGCATGGGAGACCTGGAGGGAGCTCCCGACTCCTTGCTTGGGATTGTTGCAGCTCTGGCTGTTGTGGTCAACTGGGGAGTGAACCAGCAGATGGAAGAACCTCTCTCTCTGCCTCTCCTCTTTCTGTGTAACTCTGACTTTCAAATAAATAAATAATTAATTTATAAAAGTTAGGGAAACACACAAAAATAAAAGTTTAATGAGCTATACAGTTTTCAATGGATACCAAAATTTTTAAAAATTTAGTGTATAAATAAATAGAAATGGTTTTGCAAAATACACATTAAATTTACTTTAAAATGGAGGATTAACAACACAAAACATCTGGAAAAATATATCTTAAAAAATCTTTAAAAATTATTTGAGACCTAAATGAAAGATCTCTGTGAGTGAGATCCCAGCAGAAAGAATGGACCACCAAAGAAGTAGGTACCTTTCTCTGAAGGGAGGAGAGAACTTCCACTTTGACTATGGCCTTGTCTAAATAAGATCGGAGCTGGAGAACTCAAGAGGCTTCCATAGCCTTGGAAGCTCATGACAAGAGCCTCAGGTAATTACTGACACCATAAACAAGAGTGTCAATTGTTAAATCAACAACAGGAGTCACTGTGGACTTATTCCCCATGTAGGATCTCTGTCCTTAATGTGTTGTACTATGTGAATTAACGGTATAACTAGTATTCAAACAGTACTTTACACTTTGTGTTTCTATGTGGGTGCAAACTGTTGAAATCTTCACTTAGTATATACTAAATTGATCTTCTGTATATAAAGAGAATTGAAAATGAATCTTGATGTGAATGGGATGGGAGAGGGAGCGGGAGATGGGATGGCTGCGGGTGGGATGGAGGTTATGGGGGGAAAAGCTGTATAATCCAAAAGTTGTACTTTGGAAATTCATATTTATTAAATAAAAGTTAAAAAAATTATATGAGAGGGCCAGTGCTGTGGCGTAGTGGGTAAAGCTGCTGCCTGCCGTGCCAGCATCCCATGTGGGCGCCAGTTTGAGACCCAGCTGTCCACTTCCGATCCAACTCTCTGCTGTGGCTTGGGAAACCAGTAGAAGATGGCCCAAATCCTTGATCCCCTGCACCCACGTGGGAGACCTGGAAGAAGCCCCTAGCTCCTGGCTTCAAATTGGTTCAGCTCCGGCTATTGCAGCCATTTGGAAGTGAACCAGCACATGGAAGACCTCTGCCTCTCTCTGTAACTCTGCTGTTCAAATAAATAAATATTAAAACATTATTTGAGAGTCAGAGAGATAGAGATAGACACAGAGAGAGTGTGCTTTTTTCCACTGGATCATTCAAATGCCCACAGTGGCCAAGTTGAACTCAGGAGCCAGGAACTCAATTTGGTTTCCCATGTTGGGGGTACAAACCCTAATACTTGAATAATCACCTGCTGCCTGCTTGACTCTGCATTAGCAGGAAACTGGAGTCAGGAGCTGGTGCCAGGAATTGAATCCAGGTACTCTCTTGTGAGATACAGGCATCTTTTTTTTTAAATAAATTATTTTATTTATTTGAATGGTAGAGACAGATTTTTCATCTGCTGTTCACTCCCCAAATACCCACAATAAATAGGGCTAGGTCAAGTCAAAGCCAGGAGCCCAGAAGTCAATCTGTTTTCTCATGTGGATATAGAGACCCAACTACTTGAGCCATCACTGCTGCCTTCCAGAGTGCACAATAGCAGGAAGCTGGATTGGGAGCACAGGAGTCCTCTGATATGGGATGTAGGTATTCCAAAAGGTGTCTTAATCACTGCCAAATGTCTGCCCCAGGATATAGGAATATTAATCACTAAATACATTTTAAATTAAACTAAATGACTTTTTTATTCTTTGTTTTTTTTTTTAACTTTTATTTAGTAAATATAAATTTCCAAAGTACAGTTTATGGATTACAATGGCTTCCCCCCCCCATAACTTCCCTCCCACCAGCAACCCTCCCATCTCCCGCTCCCTCTCCCATTCCATTCACATTAAGATTAATTTTCAATTATCTTTATATACAGAAGATTAATTTAGTATATATTAAGTAAAGATTTCATCAGTTTGCACCCACACAGAACATAAAGTGTAAAATACTGTTTCAGTACTAGTTACAGCATTAATTCACTTCGAACAACACATTAAGGACAGAGATCCCACATGAGGAGCAAGTACACAGTGACCCCTGTTGTTGACTTAACAATTTGACACTCTTGTTTATGGCGTCAGTAATCTCCCTAGGCTCTAGTCCTATGTTGCCAAGGCTATGGAAGCCTTTTGAGTTCGCCGACTTTGATCATATTTAGACAAGGCCATGGTCAAAGTGGAAGTTCTTTCCTCCCTTCAGAGAAAGGTACCTCCTTCTTTGATGACCCGTTCTTTCCGCTGGGATCTCACTCACAGAGATCTTTCATTTAGTTTTTTTTTTTTTTTTTTTTTTTTTTTTTTTTTTTTTTTTTTTTTTTTTGCCAGAGTGTCTTGGCTTTCTATGCCTGAAATACTCTCATGGGCTTTTCAGCGGATTCAAATGCCTTAAGGGCTATTCTGAGGCCAGAGTGCTTTTCAGGACATCTGCCATTCTATTTAGTATCCTTCTACCTGTGCAGCTGTTCCACAGATATTTATTGATTACCTCCATGATGGCTAGTAATTGTCTAGATGCTATGTGAGATACAAAGATCTGTAAGACGCAGCCTGTACCATCAAGGAATTTACAAGCGAGAAGTGGTATCATTTTCTTTCAAAAGCTTTGACAATGTTAAAAGAAACTACAAACTTGTAAAACAAAGCAGGCATCTGTACCCCAGAATCCCATTCTGCAGTATGACTACTGTTGATTTTCCACTTGAATTCTCTAAAGCAGAAACAATTCGTGCCTTTGCCTTTTGTCCTCTTCGCCCTTCTCTTTCTCTACCTATTCCTCGTCCCTTGTCTTTTTTCATTGTTCACAGAGCATCACATTTTCATTCACACATTTAAAATGCTTGCAGGGGCCAGCGCTGTGGTGTAGTGGGTAAAGCCATTGCCTGCAGTGCTGGCATCCTATATGGGTGCCGGTTCGAGTCCCGGCTGCTCCACTTGCAATCCAGCTCTCTGCTATGGTCTGGGAAAGCATTGTAAGATGGCCCAAATCCTTTGGCCCCTGCACCACTGTGGGAGACCTAGAAGAAGTTCCTGGGTCCTAGCTTCAGACAGGCACAGATCCGGCCATTGCGGTCAATTGGGGAGTGAACCAGCGGATGGAGGATCTCTCTCTCTCTCTCTCTCTCTCTCTTTCTCTTCCTCGCCTTCTCTCTCTGTGTAACTCTGACTTTCAAATAAATAAATAAATATTTTAAAAAAATGCTTGCAAACACTTCTTGATTCTTAATGTAGCACATTGCTTTTATACTTTTAAATGGCAGCAAGAGCACAGGCACCAACTACAACTGTCCTAGGAACATCAGAAAATTTTGTAAGAAAACAATGTACAGAATATTAACTTCACAGTGTTAATGCTTTATTCACTAAACAGTGTTTGATAACTTCAGGTAAATTGATCCAATAATACATGAAGATATATTTTTAAAACCCATCATAGGGAAATTCCTGTGTGAAGAGTATTTCTTTTTTTTTAGTTTTTTTTTTTAACTTTTATTTAATGAATATAAATTTCCAAAGTACAGCTTATGGATTACAATGTCTCCCCCCCCAATAACTTCCCTCCCACCAGCAACCCTCCCCTTTCCCGCTCCCTCTCCCCTTCCAATCATAGCAAGATTCATTTTCAATTCTCTTTATATACAGAAGATCAATTTACTATATATTAAGTAAAGATTTCAACAGTTTGCACCCACATAGAAACACAAAGTGCAAAATACTGTTTGAGTACTAGTTATAGCATTAAATCACAATGTACAGCACATTAAGGACAGAGATCCCACATGAGGAGTAAATGCACAGTGACTCCTGTTGTTGACTTAACAAATTGACACTCTTGTTTATGGCGTCAGTAATCACCCCAGGCTCTTGTCATGAGTCACCAAGGCTATGGAAGCCTTTTGAGTTCACCGACTCTTATCTTATTTAGACAAGGTCGTAGTCAAAGTGGAAGTTCTCTCCTCCCTTCAGAGAAAGGTACCTCCTTCTTGATGGCCCGTTCTTTCCACTGGGATCTCACTCACAGAGATCTTTCATTTAGGTCATTTTTTTTTTTTTGCCAGAGTGTCTTGGCTTTTCATGCCTGAAATAAAGAGTATTTCTTTTATGGCCTCCATCACTTACTCTCCTGTGGTACTACCTTCACTGTTTTATAAGGACAGTGCATTTTTTTTTGACAGGCAGAGTGGACAGTGAGAGAGAGAGAGACAGAGAGAAAGGTCTTCCTTTTGCCGTTGGTTCACCCTCCAATGGCCGCCGCGGCTGGCGCGCTGCGGCCGGCGCACCGCGCTGATCCGATGGCAGGATCCAGGAGCCAGGTGCTTTTCAAAACCTCAAAGGGACATTTAGCCTAGCAGTTAAGATGCTAATTAAGACACCCCATCCTACATTGTAGTACCTGAGTCCAATTCCAGTTCTGGCTCATGATTCAGCTTTCTGTTAATGCATTACAGATCGCAGGAGAAGTGGTGATGACTCAAATATTCGGCTTCTTGCCACCCATGTGGGAGATGTGAATTGAGTTCCTGACTTCTGGCTTTGGTCATTCCAGGCATTTGGAGAATGAATCAGTGGATGGGAGTGCTCTGTCTTTCTCTAAAATTTGAAAGCATAATAAAATCTTCAAGAACATATTTTTAGAGGTATGACTTTTGCAAGTAGGCAGCAATTACTGTAGAATACTATTTTTTAAAAATATTTTATTCTATTTATTTGAAAGATAGAGTTACAGAGAGGGGTACAGACAGAGAAAGAGGTTGGTCTTCCATATGCTGGTTTACTCCCCAAATGGCTGCAATGGCCTGAGCTGAGCTGATCTCCAGCCAGGAGCCAGGAGCCAGGAGCTTCTTCCGGGTCTCCTACATGTGTGCAGGGACCGAAACACTGGGGCAATTTTCCACTGCTTTCCCAGGCACATCATCAGGGAATTGGATCAAAGTGGAGCAACCAGGACACAAACCAGCACCTATATGGCTTGCCAGCACTGCAGGTGGTGGCTCAACCTGGTATGCAACAATGCTAGCCCCTACTGATAGATTTTTTTAAAAGATTTATTTATTTATTTTTTACTTGAGAGTCAGAGTTACACAGAGAGAGCAGAGGCAGAGAGGGAGAGAGAGAGAGAGAGAGTTCTATTTTTTAAAACTTTTATTTAATAAATATGAATTTCCAAAGTACAGCTTTTGCATTACAGTGGCTTTTTCCCCCATAACCTCCCTCCCACCCGCAACCATCCCCCCATCTCCTGCTCCCTCTCCCATCCCATTCACATCAAGATTCATTTTCAATTCTCTTTATATACAGAAGATCAATTTAGTATATACTAAGTAAAGATTTCAACAGTTTGTATCCACACAGAAACACAAAGTGTAAAGTACTGTTTGAGTACTAGTTATACCGTTAATTCACATAGTACAACACATTAAGGACAGAGGTCCTACATGAGGAGTAAATAAGTGCACAGTGACTCCTGTTGTTGACTTAACAAATTGACACTCTTGTTTATGGCGTCAGTAATCACCTGAGGCTCTTGTCATGAGCTTCCAAGGCTATGGAAGCTTCTTGAGTTCTCCAACTCGGATGTTATTTAGACAAGGTCATAGTCAAAGTAGAAGTTCTCTCCTCCCTTCAGAGAAAGGTACCTCCTTCTTTGGTGGTCCATTCTTTCTGCTGGGATCTCACTCACAGAGATCTTTCATTTACGTCATATTTTTATTGGCTTTCCATTCCTGAAATACTCTCATGGGCTTTTCAGCTGGATCCGAATGCCTTAAGGGCTGATTCTGAAGCCAGAGTGCTGTTTAGGACATCTGCCATTCTATGAGTCTGCTGTGTATCCCGCTTCCCATGTTGGATCGTTCTCTCTTTTTTAATTCTATCAGTTGGTATTAGCAGACACTAGTCTTGTTTATGTGATCCCTTTGACTCTTTTTTGTATCATTATGATCAATTATGAAATGAAACTGATCACTTGGAGTAGTGAGATGGCATTGGTACATGCCACCTTGATGGGATTGAATTGGGATCCCCTGGCACATTTCTAACTCTACTATTTGGGGCAAGTCTGATTGAAAATGTGCCAAACTATACATCTCCTCCCGAGAGAGAGTTCTTCGATCCGATGGTTCACTCCCAAATTGGCTGCAACAGCCGGAGCTACGCCTATCCGAAGCCAGGAGCCAGGAGCTTCTTCTGGGTTTCCCACGTGGGTGCAGGGGCCCAAGACCTTGGGCCATCTTCTACTGCTATCCTAGGCCATAGCAGAGAGCTGGATTGGAAGTGGAGCAGCCGGGATTAGAACCAGCAAACATAAGGGATGCTGGTACTTCAGGCCAGGGCGTTAACCCACTGCACTACAGTGCTAGCCTCACTACTGATACATTTTTAAAGGGAGGAAGTGGAGAGAAAAGTGTAAAAGGGTACCTACTCTACCTCCTTATACAGTATATATCTACTTTATGTTATTCATCTGCTACATACTGTTCCATAATATGGATGAGTAATTATTTAGATTTTCTGCCAAGTCGATAGATTTTTATGTTGTTTTATTCTTCTTAAAATAGTTTTCAATTATTTTTGAAGGGGAGAGAGAGAGAGAGAGAATGAATCATCCATCCTCTGATTTACTCCCTAAATGTCCCAGTGCAGCCAAGGCTGAGCCAAATCAAAGCCAAGAATCTAGAACTCTATCTGGGTCTCCCATATGGGTGGCTAGAACGCACACACTTGAGCCATAACCTGCTGCCTCCCAAGATGTTCATTAGCAGGAAGTTGATTGGAAGTGGATCAGCCAGGACTCAGAGCAGACACCTCAATTCTAATATGAGCAGTGACTTAACTGCTGCCCTAAATGCCCATCCCTCTTTAGGGTATTTCTAAATATTTTTGATATCACATTAAATCCTATGCAATGTTTTACTAAGGCTTTTTGGCCTAAAGTACTTGATCTTCCTTCCACTGAGGAAAACTGAATGCTTCTCTGTACATTATCCTGTGTTTGAAGATCACAGAATGTCAAAACTGAAAGGACTTAAGATATCTTCCTTTCTCTCCTCAAGCCTCCAATATCTCCTCTCCCATCCTTACTCTAACTTCATGACTTTGTTTTCTATTTCCTTGAAGAAAGGAAACAATGCGCTGAGATAGTCCACAGTTCCTAGTACCCCGTATACACACTTACCTTTAGCTTCTGTACCATTTAACTAGGCTGTCTCTCTGGTTTCTATGGATGAGCCATCCATGCTTCTTGGATAAAGACAATGTCTCCTCATATACAGTGGAGTCTATTGTCCTTTCACACTCAAAACATGGCCCTAATAATTCTCTCTTCCTCCTTTGGAACTATCAGAGTTTCTCTCTGTGATTGATCATCCTCAGCATATAATCATGTTGCTATTTCTTCCATCTGAAAAAAATGCTCTTTCTTTATCGTATTTCTTTTAGATACTGCCTCACTTTTCTGCTCCTTTCTGCGGTGAAATTCCTCAAAAGAGTTGTCTACACTCATGTTCTCTTCTCTGTTTTGAACCTGATTCACTGTGGATTTTGTCCCCCTATTCTACAACTATTGTTCTTTTCAAGGTCACAAGTGAATTGTACCAATGGGATTTTTGAAACATTATGTTTCTAGACTTATCAACTACATTCAGCATATTTTTTACTTTTCCCTACCTTCATATACTTCCTCCTCCTTCATTCCTGTTGCGAATACTGTGTGTCTTCTTTCCTTTAGGTCCTGACCAGTCTATATAGAGGTTTGTTAATTGATCTTCTTAATTAACTAGTCAGTTGTCTCACTTATTTTCTCTATTCTTTTTCTATTTTCTATTATCTTCATTTCTGCTTTAATGTTTATTTTTTTCCTTTCTTCTATTTGATGTTGGTGTATTTTTTGCTCTTCTTTTTCTAGTTTCTTAAGGTGCAAACTGAAGTCACTGATTTCAAGCTTTCTTTCTAATAGATTTTTAGCACACACACATTTTCCTGAAAGTAAGGCTTTAAATGACATTCCATTGCTATATTGTGTTTTCATTTTCATTCAGTGTAAAATACTTTCTAACTCCTCTTTTGATTTTGCTTTCGACTCATAGGCTATGTAGAAGTATTTTTTCTAATTTCCCTAATTTTGGAGTCCATTGAGTCATAGAACGGACTACATGTTATTTGACTCCTTTTAAATATATTGACACTTGTTTTATGAGCTATAATGTGAAATAGTAAATGTTCCATAAGTATATGAAAAGTCTGTGTATTCTGCTTTTGTTGGGTGGAATAAAATATAAATGTCAACTCAGTCAAACTAGTTGACATTATTCTTTCAGTCTACTATACCTTTAATTGATTTTCTGTTTACTTGTTACAATTATTGTTGAGAGAGGGTTATTGAGATCTCTAACCATAACTGTTGATTTTTCTCTCTCTCCTTGATGTTTTATCCTTCTCCAACTTTGTCTTCCATACCATTTTACAAAATCATCTTGACTATTCTTGGTCCTTTATTCTTCCATGTGGATTCTAGACTGGCTTCTTCAGTTCTATGAAAAATTCACATTTGAAATTCATTTAAATCACTGATTACTTGTAAGTGAGAAATATTATTTTAAAAAATATTTATTTATTTAAAAGAGTTACAGAGAGAGAGGAAGATGAGAGAGAGAGATGAGAGAGAGAGAGAGATAGAGAGAGATCTTCTTTCCATCCACGCACTGGTCCATGCTGTAAATTGCTGCAATGACCAGGGCAGGGCCAGGCTGAATCGAGGAGCCAGGAGCTTCTTCCAGGTCTTCCACATGGCTACAGGGGCCCAAGCACTTGGTTCATCTTCCACTGCTTTCCCCAGGCCATTAGCAGGGAGCTCGACTGGAAGTGGAGCAGCCAGGACTTGAACCAGCACCCATATAGGATGCTGACATTGCAGGTGGCAGATTTACCTGCTATGCCACAAAACCAGCCCCAGAAATTCTTATTTTTATGATGCCCATATCTTATTGTGATGAATATAGTGTGTTGGTCCATTAATGTATATTGGGTGGAGAACGTCCAGCCTACAGGCCATATAAGGTCCACAGAATCATTTGGCTTGGTACTGCTAAAGCAACTGCAGGCAAGGCTCAAAATTCAATAAATCTATAGCAGGGTAATTTTTAAGTTGATAATTTTGTATGCTCTTTAAAGAATGTTATAAGTATCCAAATGGCCCTTGACAGAAAAAAGCTATCCCACGCCTGATTTAGATCTATAATTTGCTTTTCTGTAACTTTTATTGTGCAAAGGAAATCTATTCATCAAATACATGTTGAATCCCTATTATGTATCAGGCACTATTCTAGGCCCGGATGACCCACTGATGAGTAATAAAAGCAAACATAGTCTATGTCTTCCTGGAGCATTGTATTTGCAGGTGCAGTGAACAGTCACACAATGAAGAAGTAAACAAAAATAAGTAGGACAATTTCAAAGAGTGACACATGCTGTGAAGAAAAGAGAACAGGAAAATCCAATGGAGAATGTTGGATGAACGTTTCAGTAGAGCACAAGAGTCCATGGAGGAGGTAACATTTGAACAGAAGCATGCATGACAAGAAGAGTCAGTTATGAGAAATCCTAGGGAAAGAAAAGGGAAATCAGAGAGTACATCAAGAGTAATGGCTCTGTGGAGGAAAGTTAACAATATCAATAGGTCTTATAGTAATAGTAATATCTAATGTTTGTTTTCTATGCTCTTTGTATTGCATCAGGCACTATTTTATGGACCTTACTCTTATTTTATTTTTTAAATGAATTTATTTATTTGAAAGGTAGAGTTAGAGAGGTAGAGCCAGAGAGAGAGAAAGAGAGAGAGAGAGAGAGAGATACAGAGAAAGAGAGAGATACAGAGAGAGAGATACACAGATATATATATATATATATATAATCTTCTATACGCTGGTTCACTCCCCAAATGGACACAACAGTTGGAGATGGGCAGATAAGAAGCCAGGAGACAGGAGCTTCTGGATCTCCCACGTGAGTTCAGGGGCCCAAGCAATTGGGTCATCTTCTATTGCTTTCCCAGGCCATAGAAGAGAGCTGGATCAGAAGTGGAGCAGCGGGGTCTTGAACAGGTACCCATATAGGATGCTGGCACTGCAGATGGCAGCCTTACCCACTACACCACAGTCACGGCCTCAGACTTTACATTTATGATACCGTTATTTATGCACTCTATTAGATAGAGACTATTATTAAACCCATTTTTGAGATGAGAAAACTGAAGTACAAAGAAATGAAACAAGTGGCAGAGTAAGGCTTTAAACCCAGGTAGGCTAGTTTTTAAGCCCACTTTCTTCTTCTTTTTTTTTTTTAAGATATATTTTATTTATTTGAAAGACAGAGTTAAAGAGAGAGGTAGAGACAGAGAGAGAGAGGTCTTCCATCCGCTGGTTCACTCCCTAGATGGCTGCAGTGGCCGGAGCTGTGCCAATCCAAAGCCAGCAGCCAGGAGCTTCTTCCAGGTCTCCCACGCGGGGGCAGGGGCCCAAGGACTTGGGCCATCTTCTACTGCATTCCCAGGCCACAGCAGAGAAATGGATCAGAAGAGGAGTAGCCAGGACTAGAACCAGCACCCATATGGGATGCTGGCGCTTCAGGCCAGGGCTTTAATCCGCTATGTCACAGCACCGGCCCCAAGACCACCTTCTTAACCACCATGTCATGAATTTTTTAAAGTCTGTTGTTTCTGATATTAGTGTAACTTTTCCAGATTTATTTTGTAACTGTTTTCATTGTATTTCTTTTTGCATCCTTTTACTTTTCACCTATTTTTTTATCCAAAATGTGTCTCTTATAAATAGCATATAGCATATCATGCATTTTTAAAATATTTATTTATTTGAAAGTTACACAGAGGCAGAGAGAGAGAGAGAGAGAGGTCTTCCATCTGATGATTCACTTCCCAAATGGCTGCAATTGCTGGAGCTTAGCCCACCTGGAGCCAGGAGCCAGGAGCTTTTTCTGGGTCTCCCACGTGGGTTCAGGGTCCCAAGGACTTGGGCCATCTTCCACTGCTTTCTGAGGCCATCGTGTGGAGTTGGGTCAGAAGTGGAGCAGCCAGGACTTGAACCAGTGCCCATATGGGATGCCAGCACCGCAGGCAGAGGCTTAGCCCACTATGCCACAGCGCTGGTTCCTATCATGTATTTTTAATTGATTCTGCCAATATGTCTTTTAATTGGAGTGTTTGAGTTATAGTTAGTATAGTTAGACAAGAAGATAGAATATATGTCTGCCAGTTTGCTATTTGTTTTCTATGTTTTGTGCCTCTTTTTTTGCCTTCAGTTCCTCTGTTAGTGTTCTAAGAACATTAAATTGGTATTTCCTTATGTAGTGTTTTAATATGCAAGCGATTTCCTTTAAGGCAATTTTTTTCCTTTTCTTAACTTCTCTCTCTCTCTCTCTCTCTCTCTCTCTCTCTCTCTCTCTTTTACTTTTCTTAGAGATTGTCCTGAGAAATGCAATCAATGCCTTGCTATAGCAATTTTGTTCAGGTTAATACCAACTACATTTCAATCCTTAAAAATAAAAGTTACTCTAGGAGGCCAGAGCTGTGGCGAAGCAGGTTAAATTCCCAGCCTGCATTGCCAGAATCCTATATCAGCACTGGTTCGAGTTCCAGCTGCTCCACTTCCAATTCACCTCCCTGCTAATGCTCCTAGGAAAGCAGTGGAAGATGGCCCAAGTCCGTGGGGCCCTGTGACCCACATGGGAGACCTGGAAGAAGATTCTGACTCCTGGCTTTGGATCGGCTAAGCTCTGGCCATTGCAGCCATTTGGGGAGTGAACCAGTGGATGGAAGAACTCTCTCTCTCTCTCTCTCTCTCTCTCTCTCTATTTCTATGTAACCCTGTCTTTTAAATAAATAAAATAACTCTTTTTAAAAAGGTTACTATAAACTATCTCTTTTCATTCCTTCATCCTTTATGGTGTTATTGTCATATAAGTTACAATTTAATCCATTGTGTGTCCATCAAAATACATTCATAATCATTGCTTTATAAAGTTGTCTTTTAAATAACAGGAGGGGGGCTGGCGCTGTGACGCAGTGGGTTAATACCCTGGACTGAAATGCTGGCATCCAATATGGGCGCCGGTTCTAGTCCCAGCTGCTCCTCTTTCTATCCAGTTCTTTGCTGTGGCCTGGGAAAGCAGTGGACGATGGCCCAAGTCCTTGGGCCCCTGCACTTGGGCCATCTTCTGCTAGTTTCCCAGGCCATAGCAGAGAGCTGGATTGGAAAAGGAGCAACAGAGACTCGAATCAGCACCCACATGGGATGCCAGCACCTCAGGTGCAGGTTTAACCTACTACACCTCAGCGCCGTCCCCCACCCCACATAGAACTTTCTGTGCAACAATGGCAGAACACATATTCTTCTCAAGCGTATGTGGAAAATTCTTTAGGATAGATCATACATTAGCTCATAAAATAAAATTTTTGAATGATTGGAACAATATATATGTATATATTCTGGTACAATTGAATAAAATTAAAAATAAGTAATAGAGGGAAATTAATAAATATGTGGAAATGAAAAAATAAATAATAAATGGATCAAAAAATAAATAAGGGAAGTTAGAAAAATGCTTTCAGATAAGTGAACATAGAACGCAGCATACCAAAATTTTTGAAGTGATGACAGTGCTGAGAAGGAAACTAAGTGCCTAAAATAAGGGCTGGTGCTGTGGTACAGTGGGTTAAAGCCCTGGCCTGCAGGGTTGGCATCCCATATGGGCACTGGTTCTAGTCCCAGCTGCTCCACTTCCAGTCCAGCTCTCTGCTATGGCCTGGGAAAGCAGTAGAAGATGGCCCAAGTCCTTGGGCTCCTGCACCCACTTGGGAGACCCAGTAGAAGCTGCTATCTCCTGGCTTCATATCGGCTCAGCTCCTGCTGTTGCAGTCATTTGGGTAATGAATCAGCAGATGGAAGACCTCTCTTTCTCTCTGCCTCTGCATCCCTGTAAATCTGCCTTTCAAATAAATAAAATAAATCTTATAAAAGAACTTAAAATAAAAAATCTAATCAATAAAATTCTCAAATCAATACCTAAATTTCCACTTTAATAAACTAGAAGAGCAAACTAAACTCAAAGAAGTTAAAAGGAAGGCAATAATAAAGAGTAGAGTGAAAATGAATGAAATAAAGAATAGAAAAACAATAGAGAAATCAATGCTACTGAAAGTTGGTTTTTTTGAAAAGATCAACTGACAAACCTTTATCTGTATTGACCAAGAAAGAAATCATGTCAAAATTCTTAAAATCAGGAACAAGAGATTATACATTACCATTAATCTTACAAAATAAAAAAGGAATATATGGGAATAATATGAGTATATGTGCCAACACATTAGGTAGCCTAACATATGACCCAGTAATTCCATGCTTAAGTGTATACCTGAGAGAATTGAAATGAAAGTCAAAATAACGTGGAACCTGTGGCATAGTAAGCTAAGCTTCCCCCTGCAGCACCAGCATCCCATATAGATAATGGTTCATGTCCCACCTGCTCCTCTTCCCATCCAGCTCTCTGCTTATGGCCTGGGAAAGCAGTGAAAAATGGCCCAAGTGCTTAAGCCCCTGTACCCATGTGAGCTCCTGGCTCCTACCTTTAGCCTGGCCAAACTCTGGCTGTTTTGGCCATTTGGGAGTGAATCAGCAGATGGTTTCTCTATGTCTCTCCTCTGTCTATAATTTACCTCTCAAATAAATAAATAAATAAAATCATTTTAAGAAAACCGTAAAGGTCCATCTAACTCATGAATGCACATAGAGAATGTGGTATCTACATAAAATAGGATATTATTTACCTATAAAAATGAATTAGGTACTGATATACACTATAACATGGGTGAACTTTGAAAACATAATGCTAAGTAAAAGAAGCCAGACAAAAAAGGCCACATATTGCATGTTTTTATTTATATGAACTATCCAGAAAAGGTAAATCAGTTCACTTGGAAAGTATATTAATGGTTGCAAGAGCCTGGAAATAGGAGATACTGGGGAGTGATTGCTAGTAGCTTTGGTGTTCATTTGGGGAGTGATTAAATTGTTTTGAAATTAGATAGTGGTGATGATTGCACAACTTTATGAATATACTGAAAATAATTGTACACTTTGGGTGAATTTTATGTTATGTCAGTTATACATCAAAATTTTTATATAAAAATGTGTAAAGTATTGCCTGGATTTAAATTTCTGGCTGTTGACACCATCAGTCACCTTGGCCTAGTTATGAATTAATAACTATAGAAGATTCAATAATTGGTCTCAATTATTCATTATATCAATAGTTTTATTATATATTCTGATCCTTGTCATTGCTTTATGGTGATGCAGATTATACTTTCCTACATCTTACCTTTGGAGTTGGACATGTAACTTGATTTATCCCAATGTGATGTTAGAGAATGTGTTATCAGTGGATGTTGGAAACGTACTTGAGCAGTTGGGTTTGCCCTCTTGCACTTTCACCATTATATGAGAAGACTATGTCACTAATAGGTATTGGCCCTCCATAGTGGGCCCTAAAATGAGCACATGGAGCAGAGCTGCCCCATCGAACTGCCTACTTGAAAGCAGTAAATAAATGTTTATTACTGCATGCCACTGAGATCTGGTGGTCATTACACTGCCAAAGATGACAAACACAGGAACAAAGCATTTTGGTGGTTTACGGCCACAAGGGTTTATGCACCATCTGGATCAACTTCAGTTCTGCTTCATTTGTCTTCACTCTAGGATCCATTATGAAGGAACGGTTCCTCTCTTGATCATTAGGTCTCATAAAGGAGAAAAGGATACAATGAACCCCAAGTTGACTCTTAAGACGTTGATTCAGAACATTTTACTTCTATTCATATATCATAAAACAAAGCAAATGACATGGCTTGGCCATCTGTAAATGCTGAGGAAAAGAAGACTCTTCCCATAGAGTTGGACACTACAAATCATGTAGTCAAAGCTGATGGAAACAGGTCAGGGGTGTATAGTCTTCCCACTGAGAGGAACAGATGATATTTTAAGCAATAATATAATCTACTACAATGTTCTTGAGCATGCTATTTGACCTCTCTAAAATGGGAATGATAATAAAAACTACCTCAGAGAGTTGTTATGGGGATTAAAGTTAGTACTGGCAGAGCATTTAAAATAGCACCTAGCACATAATAAATGTCATATCAGTGTTTGTTAAATAAAAATCAAAGTTTGCCCATACAATGGTTTCTTCTTGCTGCGGTGGAAATCATGTATTCAGTGCTTCATTATCACATGGCTAGAAAAAATATACTTTATTTATAGGCATTTAAAGATAAACTATTTTCATTTTTAAAAGTCTGTGATTTTAAAATTAAACACTCAAAAGTTTTGTCATTGCTTAAACTCCTTTAAAGATGTTGCTATCCTAGAATTATAGTCAGATTACTTCTTTCTGGAAAAGCGGAGGAGTTTCTGTGTGGTAGGAACAGGACAGCAGGTGGTGGTAGCATAAAACTGAAGAGAAGCTTCTTGTCTGAAAAAGGATGGCAGCCAAAAGATCCAGAAAGCTGCTCACAGCTGTGATGGAAACATTGCGGGAACCTAGATATATGAGCTGCTGTCTGAGTTGCCACCACCATTGAAAATAAAAAGGATTTCTATTCACATTATGCTTTTCCCTTTTTGCTGCTGTACTCTGAGTGCTCAGTCGTGTATTTTCGCTGAAACACTCTGCTCACTCAACAGGCCTGTTAATTCCCTGCAACAACATTGAACACACTCCTGGGATTTGAGAAAAGCCTTGTAAGTTGTTTTTCTCAGTCACCTTGCTTCCTGGGTTTAAAAAGGCAGCTATTGATCCATACCTGACAACAAATTGGGGGAAAAAAACTGTAACTAGGCAAACCCAGCTTGTTCAGTGCTTCTTTCAATCTGTACCAAAATAACAACTATTTGTGTGAAGATTGGGAGAGGAAATATCTGAATATTTTTTCTTATGAACTCTATCCTGCACAAAAAAGAGTTTAGTAAATATCTATGATATTACACTTTTCGTTAAGTACATTATACATCTTTTCTGTGTATAGCCTGGGATCTTTCAGATGACTTTTAGGCCTGAAGATTCTATATTGGGTATAAATATTACATAAAGCCTCACTGTGGGAGTTGATGGGGGCTCTAATTTCCCTTCTTCTCTAACCATTTATTATCCATAATGGTGAAGTAGATAGAATAAAGTGACCCTTTTCATATGCGGCTTAGCCAAAAAGGCTCACTCTGTTTCCAAATGTCTGTAGACCTGATTCTTATGCCACAAGCTGCACTGACCTGTCCAGCCTTGAAAGTTGATAGCAAAGCTATAGTAACAGTGCACAACTATGGTAACTGTCATGGCTGACACCCATTGAACACTTTTAACACATGCCAGGCACATCTGTTCTTTCTTAATATGTTAGAATTCATCATTTCCATTTCACAAATGAAGCAATATGGGTGGCTGCTACAGTGCAGCAGGTTAAGTCACTGCTTGGGACACCTGCATTCCATATCAGTGCTTGGTTTGAGTCCCCACTACACAACACTTCTGATCCAACTTCCTGTTAATGCACCTGGGAGGCAGTGGGTGATGGCCCAGGTGATTGGGTTCCTGTCATCCATGTGGAAGACCCAAATGGAGTTTCTTGAACCTGTCTTTAGCCTGGCTCAGCCATGTTATAGGTACTTGAGGAAGGAGCCAGCAGGTGAAAGATTTCTTTCTCTCTCTGCCACCCCCCATCCTTCTCTCTCCTCTCTTACTCTCTGTCATTCTAATTTTCAAATAAATACATAAATTATTTTTAAAATAAGGAACGGAGTCCCCAAAAGGTGGAATAAATTGCTCAGTGTTAATATATGGTGGTGATTGGGTGCATGGATTCTAAAATTAGAATTCTTGGCTTTGGTATACTAATAGTTTTACATTTATCAATCTCTTTGTCCTTCCTGTGTTAGTTTTCTCATCTTTAAAATGGATATGATGCTGGGGACGGCACTGTGGCACAGTAGGCTAATTCTCTGCCTGCAGCCCTGGCATCATATATGGGTGCTGGTTCTAGTCCCGGCTGCTCCACTTCCAGTCCAGCTCTCTGCTATGGCCTGGGAAAGCAGTAGAAGATGGCCCAAGTCCTTGGGCCTCTGGACTCATGTGGTAGACTAGGAAAAGCTCCTGTCTCCTGGCTTTGGATCAGCGCAGCTCCAGCCATTGCAGCCATTTGGGGAATGAACCAATGGAAGGAAGACCTTTCTGTCTGTCTCTACCTCTCTCTGTCTGTAACTCTAACTCTCAAATAAAATAAATAAAATCTTTAAAAAAATAAAATAAAATGGAGATGATAATATTGATAGAATCTCCCTCTAAAGCTAACTGTGAGGATTAAATAAGTTAACTAAAGAGTAAATTATAAGCTGTGCATGGGATATTTTAAGCATTATAAGGGTGTTTGCTGATTCATAATCAAAACTCTCAGAAAGTAAGAATGGAGGAGATATTCCTCAACTTGATAAAGAACTTCGACAAAAGCTATAGCTAACATCATATTTAATGGTGAGAACAAGAATGCTGCTTCCTAAGATCAGGAAAAAGGCAAATATGATTCATTGCTTTCACCATGTTTATTCTAAGAGTATTTGAAGTTTCAGTCAATAAGGTAAACAAAGGAAATAAAAGGCATGGCAATAAGAAAGGAAGAAATAAAACCGTACCTATTTACAGATGATATGGTTGTCCATGTAGAAAACTCTAGAAACCCACAAAAAACTACCAAAACTAATAAGGAAGTTCAACAATGTTAAAGGATACAAGGTTGACATAGAAAAAGTGACTGAATTTTTATATGCCAGCAATGAACACACAGACATGAAAATTAAGAATATAATAAAATTTACAATCACCAAAAATTGCTCAGGTATAGATCTAACAAGACACATGTAGAGCTCATATTATGAGAGCTACAAAATTCTGCTGAAAAAAACAAAGAGTATCTAAATGAATAGAGAGACATTATTTTCATGGATTAGAAGATTCATCAGGGTAAAGATATCATTTTTTTTTAACCTGACCTACAGGTTGAATGCAGTTCTTATCAGAATTCTATCCAGAATACACAATAACATTATAAAATCTATATATAAAGGCAAAGAAACTAGAACAGCTAAACCAATTTTGAGGGCTGGTGTTCTAGTGCAGCAGGTTAAGCTGCTACTTCCAATGCCTGCATCTCATATCAGAGTACTAGTTCAAATCTCTGCTGCTGCTCTTCTGATCCAGCTTCCTGCTAATCCATCTGAAAGGCAGTGGAAGATGGCCCAAACACTTGGGTCCCTGCCACTCACATGGCAGATCAGGGTGGAGCTCCAGGCTCTAGGTTTTGGCCTGGCCTAAGCACCAGCCATTGGAGCCATTCAGGGAGTAAAATAGTGGATGGCATGGGAGACCAGGAAGAAGCATCTGGTTCCTGGCTTCCGATCAGCACAGCTCCAACTGTTGCGGCTATTTGGGGAGTAAACCAATGGAAGGAAGACCTTTCTCTCTGTCTCTTCTTCTCACTGTCTGTAACTCTACCTCTCAAATAAATAAATAAATAAATCTTTAAAAAAAATAGTGGATGGAAGACCTCTCTCTCTCTCTCTCCTTCCCTACCTCCCTCCCTCTCTGTGACCCTTCCTTTTGAGTAAACAAACAAATAATTATTTAAAACAACAATTTTGAAAAAATAATGAGCTGGGGGAAATCACTTGGCTTGATGGTAAGGATGTTATTAACTACAGGAAACAAGATTGGGTAGTGTTGGTAGAGATATAGGCATATAGGTTAAAGAAACAGAATACATAACTAGAAAGAGACTAACATACATGTGTGCAATTTATTTTGGAAATATATGAAAGGAATTGAGGGAAGGAATGATAGCTTTTTCAACAAATAATGTTGAAATAATTGTACACCAAAGGGCAAAAAGAATTTTTATATCTGAAAATCAACTTGGGATGGGTTACAGACTTAAAAATAAAGCATAAAACTATAAAAACTTTCTTTTTGTTGTTGCTTTTTTCTTTTCAACTTTTATTTAATATATATAAATTTGCAAAGTACAACTTTTGAATTATAGCAGCTTTTCCCGCCATGCCATAACCTCCCTCTCACCCGCAACCATCCCATCTCCCAACCCTCTCTCATCCCATTCTTCATCATGATTCATTTTCAATTATCTTTATATACAGAAGATCAACTTAGTATACACTAAGTAAATATTTCAGACTGCACCCACAAAGACACACAAAGTATAGAGTACTGTTTGAGTAGTAGTTTTAACATTAATTCTCATAGTACAACACATTAAGGCCAGAGGTCCTACATGGGGAGCAGGTGCACAGTGACTCCCGTTGTTGATTTAACAATTGACACTCTTATTCATGACATCAGTAATCACCCGAGGCTCTTGTCATGAGCTGCCAAGGCTATGGAGGCCTCTTTAGTTCACCAACTCTGATTTTATTTAGACAAGGCTATATTCAAAGTAGAAGTTCTCTCCTCCCTCTAGGGAAAGGTACTGCCTTCTTTGATGGCCCGTTCTTCCCGCTGGGATCTCACTCACAGAGCTCTTTCATTTAGGTCATTTTTTTTTGCCACAATGTCTTGGCTTTCCATCCCTGCTAAACTCTCATGGGCTTTTTAGCCAGATCTGAATGCCTTAAGGGCTGATTCTGAGGCCAGAGTGCTGTTTAGGGCTTTCGCCATTGTATGAGTCTGCTGTGTATCCTGCTTCCCATGTAGGATCATTCTCTCCTTTTTAACTTTATCAATTATTTGCAGACACTGGTCTTATTTATGTAATCCCTTTGACTCCTAATCCTATCATTATGATCAATTATTAACTTAAACTGATCACTTTAACAAGTAAGATGGCATTGGTACATGCCACAATGATGGGATTGATTTGGAATCCCCTGGCACATATCTATCTCTACCATTAGGGATAAGTCCAAGTGAGCATGTGCTGAACTGTACATCTCCTCCCTCTCTTATTCCCAGTCTTATATTTAACAGGGATCACTTTTCAGTTAATTTTAAATGCCCAAGAATAATTGTGTGTTAATTAAAGAGTTCAACCAATGGTATTAAGTAGAACAAAAAATACTAAAAGGAATAAAATAGTAAGTTGTTCCTCAACAGTCAGGATAAGGGCTGACCAAGACATTGTTTCTGCAATAAACATCATGGTGCAGACAGCACTTTTATTTGCCAATTTAATTTCCTTTGGGTAAATTCCAAGGAGTGGGATGGCTGGGTTGTATGGTAGGGTTATATTCAGGTTTCTGAGGAATCTCCAGACTGACTTCCATAATGGCTTTACCAGTTTGCATTCCCACCAACAGTGGGTTAGTGTCCCTTTTTTCCCACATCCTCACCAGCATCTGTTGTTGGTAGATTTCTGTATGTGAGCCATTCTAACCGGGGTGAGGTGAAACCTCATTGTGGTTTTGATTTGCGTTTCCCTGATTTCTAGTGATCCTGAACATTTTTTCATGCGTCTGTTGGCCATTTGGATTTCCTCTTTTGAAAAATGTCTATTGAGGTCCTTGGGCCATCTCTTAAGTGGGTTGTTTGTTTTGTTGTTGTGGAGTTTCTTGATCTCTTTGTAGATTCTGGTAATTAATCCTTTGTCAATTGCATAATTTGCAAAATTTTTTTTTGACAGGCAGATTGGACAGTGAGAGAGAGAGACAGAGAGAAAGGTCTTCCTTTGCCGCTGGTTCACCCTCCAATGGCCACAGTGGCCAGAGCTCTGTGGCCAGTGCACCGCGCTGATCCGATGGCAGGAGCCAGGTGCTTCTCCTGGTCTCCCATGGGGTGCAGGGCCCAAGCACTTGAGCCATCCTCCACTGCACTCCCTGGCCACAGCCAAGAGCTGGCCTGGAAGAGGGTCAACCGGGACAGAATCCGGCGCCCCGACTGGGACTAGAACCCGGTGTGCCGGCGCCGCAAGGCGCAGGATTAGCCTAGTGAGCCGCGGCGCCGGACAATTTGCAAATATTTTTTACCACTCTGTTGGATGCTTCTTCACTTTCCTGACCATTTCTTTTGTAGTACAGAAACTTCTCAATTTGATGCAATCCCAATTGTTAATTTTGGCTTTGACTGCCTGTGCCTCCGGGGTCTTTTCCAAGAAGTCTTTGCCTGTACCTATATCTTGCAGGGTTTCTCCGATGTTCTCTAATAATTTGATGGTGTCGGGTTGTAGATTTAATTCTTTAATCCATGTTGAGTGGATTTTTGTGTAAGGCTATATGGTAGGGGTCTTGCTTCATGCTTCTGCAAGTGGAAATCCAGTTTTCCCAGCACCATTTCTTGAATAGAATGTCCTTACTCAAGGAATTGGTTTTAGTTCTTTTATAAAATATAAGTTGGCTGTAGATGTTTGGATTGATTTCTGGTGTTTCTATTCTGTTCCATTGGTCTATCCATCTGTTTCTGTACCAGTACCATGCTGTTTTGATTACAACTGCCTTGTAGCATGTCCTGAAATCTGGTATTGTGATGCCTCTGGCTTTGTTTTTGTGGTACACGATTGCTTTAGCTATTCGAGGTCTCCTGTGCCTCCATATGAATTTCAGCATCAATTTTTGCAGGTCTGAGAAGAATGTCTTTGGTATTTTCATTGGTATCACATTGAATCTATAAATTGCTTTTGGGAGAATGGACATTTTGATGATATTGGCTTTTCCAATCCATGAGCATGGAAGATTTTTCCATTTCTTGGTATCCTCTTCTATTTCTTTCTTTAAGGTTTTGTAATTTTCATTGTAGAGATCTTTAACGTCCTGGGTTAAGTTTATTCCAAGGTATTTGATTGTTTTTGTAGCTATTGTGAATGGGATTGATCTTAGAAGTTCTTCCTCAGCCATGGCATTGCCTGTGTATACAAAGGCTGTTGATTTTATATCCTGCTACTTTGCCAAACTCTTCTATGATTTCCAATAGTCTCCTACCAGAGTTCTTTGGATCCTGTAACTAAAGAATCATATCATCTGCAAAGAGGGATAGTTTGAGTTCTTCCTTCCCAATTTGTATCCCTTTAATTTCTTTTTCTTGCCTAATGGCTCTGGCTAAAACTTCCAGAACTGTATTGAATAGCAGTGGTGAGAGTGGGATCCCTGTCTGGTACCAGATCTCAGTGGAAATGCTTCCAACTTTTCCCCATTCAATAGGATGCTGGCCGTGGTTTTTTCATAAATTGCTTTGATTATATTGAGGAATGTTCCTTCTATATCAAATTTGCTTAGAGTTTTCATCATGAAAGGGTGTTGTATTTTATGAATTTCTTTCTCTGCATCTACTGAGATAATCCTATGATTTTTCTTCTGTAGCCTGTTAATGTGATGTATTGCATTAAGAGTGTCAATTGTTAAGTCAACGACAACAGGAGTCACTGTGCACTTACTCCCCATGTAGGATCTCTGTCCTTAATGTGTTGTACAATGTGAATTGATGCTATAACTAGTACTCAAACAGTACTTTACACTTTGTGCTTCTGTGTGGGTGCAAACTGATGAAATCTTTACTTAATATATAGTAAATTGATCTTCTGTATATAAAGATAACTGAAAATGAATCTTGGTGTGAATGGGATGGGAGAGGGAGCTCCA
Source organism: Oryctolagus cuniculus (assembly GCF_051225735.1). Classification (NCBI taxonomy): domain Eukaryota; kingdom Metazoa; phylum Chordata; class Mammalia; order Lagomorpha; family Leporidae; genus Oryctolagus; species Oryctolagus cuniculus. Next base: position 115,068,315 of record NC_142888.1, on the reverse strand, counting down.
GATGGGAGGGTTGCAGGTGGGAGGGAAGTTATGGGGGGGGGAGCCACTGTAATGCAAAAGCTGTGCTTTGAAAATTTATATTTATTAAATAAAAGTTAAAAAACAAATTATATCATTTAAAATGAGTGTAGTTTGTTATAAATAAATTATAGTTAAATAAAGTTAATTCTTTTAAAAAACTATTTTTTAACTTTTATGTACTAAATAGTAAGCTCTCCCTCAAATTATTTCCACTAATTTGAATTTTCTCTACTGGGAGATCTTAGTGTTATTTGAAAAGCAGAAATTTAAATATGTACTCTTACTTTTTGAGCACTGATAAAACATTAAATGAGAGTGGTAATTCTAGAACTTGAGAGAGCCCATTGTTGGACACTATGAGAAACGGTAACTTGATCAGCCCTTGCCCTGACTGTTGTTGAACAACTTAATACGTTATCCCTCTTAGTATTTTTTTTTGTCTGTTCTACGTAATACTATTGGTTTAATTCTGTAATTAATACACAATTATTCTTAAGTGTTGAAATTTAACTGAAAAGTGATCCCTGTTAAACATGAGTGGGAATAAGAGAGGGAAGGGATGTACTTTTTGGGACATGCTCAAGCTGACTTGCCCCAAACGGTAGAGTTAGAAACGTGCCAGGGGATTCCAATACAATCGCATCAAGGAGGCATGTACCAATGCCATCTCACTAGTCCAAGTGATCAATTTCTGTTCACAATTGATCATAATGATAGGACTAAGAACCAAAGGGATCACATAAACAAGACTAGTGTCTGAAAATACTAACTGATAGAATAAAAAAGGGAGAGAATGATCCAACATGGGAAGCAGGATACACAGCAGACTCATAGAATGACGGATGTCTTATGTCGCTCCCCCACTCGCGGAGGAACAACACAGGACCCTGCGCTGTTCTTTTGTCTGCTCGGCCCTTCCCGGGTTTGCTGCTGGTCCTTCCCGGGTTGGCTGCCGTCCCTTCCACCTCCATGGAAGGGCGGTGCCCCCTGCCACTTTCCCCACTTCCGCGGGGGAGTGGCACACCGCTGGCCGGCTCTCTCAGGGGCTGCTCAGATGTTATCCGGATGTTTCCCTTAGATGTTCCTGGTGCATGTTGTCTCTCTCCTCCTTTATAGTCCTCTTCCACCAATCCCAACTCTGCTACCCACATGCCGAGTATGCTGCTCTCCTCCAATCAGGAGCAGGATCAGCTCCTGCAGGTTATTGGTCGAACTGGAGGCAGCTGTGTAGAAGTTGTTTACTCCTCTCCCAGCGCCATATTGTGGGAGAGCAGATGCATAGAATAAGTCTTAATTCCAGTAACTTAGTCTAGTCCGAGTTGCTCCCCACAGTCTTAAACAGCACTCTGGCCTCAGAATCAGCCCTTTGGGCATTCAGATCCGGCTGAAAAGCCCATGAGGGTATTTCAGGCATGGAAAGACAGGACACTCTGGAAAAAAAAAAATGACCTAAATGAAAAATCTCTGTGAGTGAGATCCCAGTGGAAACAATGGGCCATCAAAGAAGGAGGTACCTTTCTCTGAAGGGAAGAGAGAATTTCCACTTTGACTACGACCTTGTCTAAATATGATCAAAGTCGGTGAACTCAGGGGGCTTCCATAGCCTTGGCAACTCATGACTGGAGCCTAAGGAGATTACTGATGCTATAAACAAGAGTGTCAAATTGTTAAGTCAACAACAGGAGTCACTGTGCACTTACTCCTCATGTAGGATCTCTGTGCTTAATGTGCTGTACATTGAGATTTAATGCTATAACTAGTACTCAAACAGTATTTTTCACTTTATGTTTCTGTGTGGGAGCATACTGTTGAAATCTTTACTTAATATATACTAAACTGATCTGTATGTAAGAGAATTGAAAATGAATCTTGATGTGCATGGAAGGGGAGAGGGAGTGGGAAAGGGGAGGGTTGCGGGTAGGAGGGAAGTTATGGGGGGGAAGCCATTGTAATCCATAAGCTGTACTTTGGAAATTTATATTCATTAAATAAAAGTTAAAAAAAAGAGAGAGCCCATTGTTAATAAAATGTTCTATTAAAAGAAATATTTCCATGAGGCAGATTGTTGGTGTAGCAGTTAAGATGCTGCTTAGGACAACAGCATTCTGCATAAAAGTGCCTGGGTTTTAGTTCTAGCTCTGCTCCTGATTCCAGATTTCTGCTAATGTGCACCCTGGGAGGCAACAGATTGTGGTTCAAGTTCTCAAGTCCTTTCTATTCACGTGAGAGACCCAGATTGAGTTCTGGGCTTCCAGCTTAAGCCTAGCCCAGTCTTGGCTGTTGTGGGCATTTGGGAGTGAATCAGCAGGTGAACCATCTCTCTTCATTTGTCTGTATCTTTCTCTGTCTTCCTTTGCCTTTCAAATAAACAACAATAAATATTTTAAGTATCCTTTAATCTGTATTATTTCTATATTCTCTCTGAATTGGTATTCTGTTTGTCTCTCCTTCCTTACCACCTGTTCCCTGTACCCAGGGCTGATCTTTCTGTATTTTACATAAAGTACACATAATAATCATGATGTACTACCTTAAAAGATCATCAGTCACACAAATACCACATGTTCTCCTTCACATGTGGGAACTAAAATTGCAAAAAACAAAACAAAGCAACCACCAAAAATCCTCAGTCTGAACATAGAATGTTGGTAACAAGAGGCTGGAAGGGATGGGAAGTTGTGGGTGTGGTTCATTATTTGTGACAAATATACTAGTATGATGTGTTAGTAAGAGGGGAAGGGGGTGAGCAGTATATAGGAACTCTTTGTTTTAAAACAGCATCATTTTTCTTTTGTAAATTTAAAACTATTCTGATATAAAATACTTTAAAAAAAGATCAACTCTCACACAGTAATAATAACACTAGCCTAAAACAAAACCTTCACTATTTGAATAGCTTAATAACAAGCTAATTATTCAACCCAAGAAAACACTATGAGAAACAGTGACTTATTCAGCTCTTGTCCTGACGGTTGATGTACAATGTAATACTTTATCCATTTTAGTTTTTTTTTTGTTCTAGTACCGTTGGTTGAACTTTGTAGTTAACACACAATTATTGTTAAGTGTTTAAATTTTAACTGAAAAGTGATCCCTGTTAGGAATTTGGAAAACATTATGCTGAGTGAAATAAGCCAATCCCAAAGGGACAAATACCACATGTTTTCCCTGATAGGTGACAACTAACTGAGCACCAAAAAGGAAACCTGTTAAAGTGAAATGAACACTATGAGAAACGGTGACTTGATCAGCCCTCACCCTGACTGTTGATGAACAACTTAATATGTTATCCCTCTTAGTATTTTTTTTTGTTTGTTCTACTTAATACTTTTGGTTGAATACTGTAATCAATACACAATTCTTCTTAAATGCTGAAACTTAACTGAAAAGTGATCACTGTTAAAAATAAGAGGGGGAATAAGAGAGGGAAGAGATGTGCAATTCGGGACATGCTCAAGCTGACTTCCCTCAAATGGTAGAGTTAGAAAAATACCAGGGGATCCCAATTCAATCCCGTCAAGGTGGCATGTACCAATGCCATCTCACTAGTCCCGGTGATCAATTTCTGTTCACAATTGATCATAATGATAGGACTAAGAACCAAAGGGATCACATAAACAAGACTAGTGTCTGCAAATACTAACTGATAGAATAAAAAAGGGAGAGAACGATCCAACATGGGAAGTGAGATACACAGCAGACCCATAGAATGGCAGATGTCCTAAACAGCACTCTGGCCTCAGAATCAGCCCTTAAGGCATGCAGATCCGGCTGAAAAGCCCATGAGAGTATATCGGGCATGGAAAGCCAAGACACTCTGGGGAAAAAAAAACCTAAATGAAAGATCTCTGTGAGTGAGATTCCAGTGGAAAGAATGGGTCATCAAAGAAGGAGGTACCTTTCTCTGAAGGAAAGAGAGAACTTCCACTTTGAACATGGCCTTGTCTAAATATGATCAGAGTTGGTGAACTCAGGGGGCTTCCATAGCCTTGGCAGCTCATGACAAGAGCCTAGGGTGATTACTGAGGCCATAAACAAGAGTGTCAATTTGTTAAGTCAACAACAAGAGTCACTGTGCACTTACTCCTCATGTAGGATCTCTGTGCTTAATGTGCTGTACATTGAGATTTAATGCTATAACTAGTACTCAAACAGTATTTTTCACTTTATGTTTCTGTGTGGGAGCATACTGTTGAAATCTTTACTTAATGTATGCTAAACTGATCTGTATATAAAGAGAATTGAAAATGAATCTTGATGTGCATGGAAGGGGAGAGGGAGTGGGAAAGGGGAGAGTTGCGGGTGGGAGGGACTTTATGGGGGTAGCCGTTGTAATCCATAAGCTGTACTTTGGAAATTTATATTCATTAAATAAAAGTTAAAAAAGAAAACATACAAGGCTTACAATGTATTCAGCACTATTTTATGATCTTTATATAAAATTAACACATTTGATCCTCACTACAACTCTCTGAAGTAGGCATAGCATCATGACCCCTATTTTACTAATGAAGAAACTGAGGCACAGAGTGAATAAGTGTCTTGTCCAAGTTGACCCAGCTAATAAGTGTAAGACTTGGAATTCAAATACCTTTGTTAAAACATACTTTGTTCTTCAAGACGTAGAACTTTTATAATAAATACAAAAGTCAGTCAATTCAGTGGCAAAGAGAAAATGGAAGAAAACGTTGTTTTCACTGGAGTTATAAAAAATAAGATTTTGAATAGTATCTACAACTCTAGCTTTGTTAGTGAATATCACATTTATGGATAGATGATGTATAGATAATATAGATTACCCACTTAAGAGACTCCAGATGAAAAAATCAACATGTTAACAAAAATCATTATATATGTTTTTTTATTCTTCACGCACTTCTGTATTTTCCAAATGTCATACAATAAATATGTATTACATTTACAATTCGGAAGGAAGTTCATCTTCTCAACTATGCATGGATTTTAAATATTTTAAATGTTCTGTGGCACTCAAGGGTATTGAAGACTCTTAACAGTAATTCAAAATTTCTCTTCTCACAATCTGTACATCACAGTTAAAAGCAAGGAACATTCAAGCTATCTCTGGTGTGATATCCGTTGTATAGAATAATTTCATATACCATTTTATACTACTCATAATGGTTTGGCTTTGTGAATTTTAGAAAGCCTGGCTTTTAAGCAAATACTGCAAATAACATTATGACAATCAACTTGTTTTGCCATATACTTTGAAAAAAAGAAGGATTAATTGAAAATTTATATGCAATAGCATGGGAGTAATTATATGTGCTAAGCCACATTTACTTATGATAATAGACTTAATTGGAAAATTCCTTAATGTACAATTTTAATAAGGGCATTAAAGAAATTGGGAAATTTGAAGAACATCTAATCATTTCTGAATTATAATTGTAAATGAGTGCAGATGACCTAATCTGCTTACGTAAATGATAATTATTAATTTAGCAATTGTGCAAATGAGCTCAAAATATGAACTACAATAATTACAATACAAACCAGTAACTTCCTTGTCTGCCATTTGCACAAATGATTAAATTATGTGAGGAATGTTTTCTCTATATTTTAAAAGCTAATGTAAATTTAAAAACCCAGGGAAATTATTAGTCTAATTAAAAATAATAGGTATACACAAATATGAAAAACAAACAGCTGGATTTGTAAAGCTTGAATAAAGAACATTTCATTCTACTTTAAATCCCAATATCATGCATCTTTCATTGTAACTGTAATGAATAATGAATCACTGGATAAATGATACCGCTTCCTGCTGTAAGTTACCATCCGTGGTACTTGTTTTTAAAAGCATTTTACATTCAAGTCTTTCCTTGAAAACTATGTCTTCTCGCTCCCATTTTACCACAAATAATTTTACAGTTTGCGAATAATGCTATACATTGTCAGCTAACCAAGAACACTAAGTGGAAACCTCAAGGTAATTTTCAAAGGATCTTTAAATGCCAAATACATTTCATTATATTGTGAGTCACGTTGAGAGAGTTTTGGGGGAAAATTGGTGGGAGGGAGTAGATATCGTTTATTTATTGGGTGGGGGAAGGGATAAGGCACAAAATTCTCTGACAAAGAGCAGCAGAGACAAGTAAATTCCAGAAATGATGGTGGCAAATAGGGAGAGTTGGACAGAAGACAGTTTGACCCTGTGCGATTTGCCAGGTCCACAGAGGCTGTAAAGTGCTCAAGTCTTGAAATGACACAGGCGCAGAAAAGCCTAAAGCTTCTATCGCCTTTGCAGGCATACATCCTTCCAACCTAGGCTGGGGGCAGAAGGCGGTGGCTGCAGGGATGTGTCGGGGGACTGTAGGAGCTCGTGGGCAGCCATAATGGCAAAACAATGCCACTGGCTAAAGAAGGGCTGTAGGCTGGGACTGCAGAGCAAGGTTCCCCCGAGGTGGCACAACCTTGAATATCTGAATGGTGGTGGCAGGTCCATGGGCCGCTCAATCCAGCACCACTGAGGCTCTAGGGCCTGCACCCTTAGTGGACGGGGCTGCCTCCCACTTGCTTCCTTCCTACTCCACCAATCTTGTGATTCTGTAGTCTTCTTAGGGACTTTGGGATGTGGTTTTGCATATAAGCAGAAGCTTGTAATACCCCAGATATGCTACCTGATCTCTGTGAATCACAGTTCCTTATTTGTAAAATGAGGACAATCACGGAACCTACTTCAACATGGTTTTACAGTTCAGTGAAATGGTATCTCTGACACTTAGATGTTTATTATTAGCATTATCATTATTATTATGTATATGAGGGGGTCTTCAAAAGATACATGAAGATGCATATTATGAAAAAGCTATAAATGGACTTAAAACATTTTCTGCACCAAAATAAACATGTCTTTATTCTAGTTTTCCAACAACTGTTTGAAATACCCTGGTATATGCCTCTAGCAGAAATAGATAACCAGTTAATAGCCTGATAGAACCTGAAAAATATTAGGACTGTATTTTTTAAAGATTTGTTTATTTAGTTGAAAGAGTTGCACAGAGAAGGAGAGGCAGAGAGAGAGAGAGAGGGAGAGAGAGAGAGATGTCTTCCATCCACTAGTTCACTCCCCAATTGGTTGCAACGCCCAGAGCTTCGCTGGTCTGAAACCAAGAGCCAGGAGCTTCCCTCAGGTCTCTCACGCGGGGCCAGGGGCCCAAGGACTTGGGCCATCTTCTACTGCTTTCCCAGGTCATATCAGAGAGCTAGATCAGAAGAGGAGCAGCAAGGACTACAACAGGCGCCCACGTGGGATGCCAGCACTGCAGGTGGTGGCTTTACCCGCTATGCCATAGCTCCAGCCTCAAGGACCATATTTTTTAAATTATGAGATCTATTTAACTTTTAGACATATTGTGTAACAAGTGTGAAAAGTTCACAACAATATTTCTTAAATTAATATACCCGAGGATCCTTTGAAAATGAGTCTGGAGTAAAATCTAGCACGTGACACGTCTAACTTCCAGGTGATGCCAATGCTTCTGGTAGCAAGGCTCGAAAATCATATGCGAATCAAACAACCATGTAACCACCATCGTTGTCAAGAAACAGAACACTGGGGGTACTTATGGTGCAGCTGAAATGAACCATGGTGGGAATGTTTACTGGCACTGTTTCAGTCTGTACCACCCCCAGTTCTTATAGGCTTGGCATTCATCTGTAAGACAGTGTAGGGCCTGATAGCTATAAGGCTTACATGTAACCAAGCCAGTCTGGGCAGCCAAGTGACTGCTTTTACTTTCCTCCCCTGAACTGTGGACAGGAATGCTCCCAATACTGCCATCAGTTGCTGTGGAAGAAGATATATGGAAACTATACTACAACATTTAAATGGAACTAAGCTAAAATAGCCTACCAAACAAATATCTGAAGACATATCTTCAGGAAAAAGCCTTCTACCACAAAAACAACTTCTTAAAAGCAATAGAAACAGATATCTATCAGAGGCATAAAAAGTAACCAATGTAGATACATAGGAAGTATGAAAAAGCAAGGCAATATGATATCCCTAAGGAATACAATAATAGTTTAGCAACAAACTCCAGAGAACAAATTGACAAAATGCTTGATGTATAATTCAAAACAATGATTGTAAGGATACTCAAAGAGATACAAGAGAATATAGACTAATAAAATTAGGAAAACTATGTATTACATGAATGATAAATTCACCAGAGATAGAAATTTTGAAAAAGAACCAAGCATAAAACTTGGAAATGAAGAAAGAGCTCAATAAATCAAATAAAATTATAGTTGAATGCCTCAACAACAGATTATATCAAACAGAAGACCAAATATCTGAACTTGGTGCCGGTGCCATGGTGCAGTGGGTTAATCCTCCACCTGCAGTGCCGGCATCCCATATGGATGCTGGTTATGGTCCCGGTTGCTCCACTTCCAGTCCAGCTCTCTGTTATGGCATGGGAAAGCAGTAGAAGATGGCCCAAGTCCTTTGGCCCCTGCACCCACGTGGGAGACCAGGAAGAAGCTCCTGTCTCCTGGCTTCAGATCAGCGCAGCTCCTGCTGTTGCAGCCATTTGGGGAGTGAACCAACAGAAGGAAGACCTTTCTCTCTGTCTCTCCCTCTCACTGTCTGTAACTCTAACTGTCAAATAAAACAAATAAAATCTTTGAAAAGAACCAAATATCTGAACTTGAAGATAGGTCTTTTGAAATATCTTAGACCAAAAAGAACTAAAGAAAGAGGAGGAAGGGGAGTTTCCAATACATTTGAGACACCATTAAATGAACAATATTAAAATTGTGGGATTCCTGAGGCAAAAGAGGGTAATAGAAGCTTGGAAAACATTTTCAATTATATAATAGTTGAAAACTTCCCCAACCTGGAGAAAAATATGGACATCTAAGTAGAGGAGGTCTGTAGGATCCCAAATAGACACAATCACAAAAGATCCTTACTATGACACATTATATTCAAACCCTCGAAAGCACAGCACAAAGAGAGAATTCTAAAATTTGGTAGAGAAAGTGCTAGGTCACTTTTAAGGGGACTCCAATAAATTAACATTTTTTTTTGGCAGAAACCTTTTAGGCCAGAAGGGAAAGGAATGATATATTCAAAGTTCTGAAAGAAAATTCTACCAGCCAAGAATACTTCTCCAAGTCACTTTTATATACAAAGGAGAAATATTTTTCAAACTGCACAATAGCCAATGGAATTCATCACTATCAGACCAGCCTTACAAAAAATGCTTAAGGGAGTTCTATACACAGAAGCAAATTAAAGATAACAACCACAGTGAAAACATGCGAATATATAAAATCCAGAATAAAGGATATTCAAAATAATCAGAAGAACTTTTTAATGACATGAATTAAGTCATTACTTTCAATAATGACTTTCAATGTAGATAGACTGAATTCCCAAGTAAAAAACACAGATTGGCTTAATGGACTTAAAACTTTTAAAATGATATGCTGCCTGTATAAAAAATCACTTCATTACTAAAACCACACAGATTGATAATGGAAGGATGGAGAAAGATATTCCATTCAAATGAGAGCCAAAAGCAAGCAGGAATAGGTATACTTATACCAGACAAAATAGACTTTTAGAAAAAGTGGCAAAAAGAGACAAAGAAGGTCACTATATAATGACCCAGGGATCAATTCAACAGGAAGATAGAGAATTACAAAAGTTTATGCACTTAGTATGCCAAATTTTTTTTAAAAAGTATTTATTTGAAAGACAGACAAGGAGAGAGAGAGAGAGGAAGAGAGAGAGGGAGAGAGAAAGAGAAAGCGAAAGATATCTTCCATCTGCTGCTTGCCTCCCCAAATGATCAGAACAGTAGGAGCTGGGCTGATTAGAAGCCAGGAGCTTCTTCTCATTCTTCCATGTGGGTGGCAGGGGCCTAAGCACTTGGGCCATCTTCTGCTGCTTTCCAAGGTGCATTAGCAGAGATCTGAATTGGAAGTGGAGCAGCTGGGACCCGAACCTGTGCCCATATGGGATGCCAGGTGGCAGCTTTACCCGCTGTGTCACAGCACCAGTCCCATTTCAATTTTATAAAAAAAAATTATTGAATGTTACAGGAGGAATGCACTCCAATACAATAATAGTCAGCAGTTCAACATTCCACTTTCATCCATGGACATATCATCCAAAGAAAAAAGAACAACAGAGTTAAACTACAGTATAGAACAAATGGACCTAAAACAGAATATTCCATCCAACAGCTGCAGAATACACATCTTTTCTTCAACACAGAATTTTCCCTAGGATGAACCACATATAAAGCCATAAAACAATCTCAACAAGTTAAAAAAATTGAAATCATATTACATATTTTGTTCTGATCAAATTGGAATAAAACTAGAAATCAACAATAAAGGAAACTTTAAAAATAGTGCAAAAACATGGAGAGTAAACAACATGATCCTGAATGAACAATGGGCCATAGTATTGAAGAAATCAGTTGGGAAATTTTGAAATTCTTTGAAAGTAATAAAAATGGAAACGTGACACATCAAAACATATGGGACACAGCAAGAGCACCACTAAAAGGAAGTATATTACAATAAGTGCCTACATCAGAAAGTGGAAACATATCAAATAAACAACCCAACACTGCATCTCAAGGGCCTAGAAAAACAAAAGAAAATAAACCCAAAGTTAGAAGAAAAGAAATAATAACTATCAGAGCAGAGATTAATGAAATAGAAATGGAATAAATAATACAAAGATCAATGAAATGAAGAGTTGGTTTTTTGAAAATATAAACAAAATTGATAGACTTTAGCTAAGAAAGAACATTCAAATCAATAAAACCAGTGAAGAAAGAGATATTAAAAGTGATACCACAGAGGGGTGGCGTTGTGGTACAGCAGGCTAGACCGCTGCCTGCAATGCTGGCATCCCATATGAGCTCCAGTTTGAGTCTCGGCTGCTCCACTTCAGATACAGCTCCCTGCTAATGATCCTGGGAAAGCAGTGGAAGATGACCCAGGTATCTGGGATCCTGGCACCATCATGGGAGACCCAGATGGAATTCTAAGCTCCTGGTTTCAGCCTGGTCCATCCCCAACCATTGTGGATATTTGGGGAGTGAATCTCTTTCTCTCTCTCTTTCCAAATCTCCTCCTCCCTGTAACTCTGCCTTTCAAAATAAATCTTAAAAAAATCTGATACCACAGAAATAAAAATGATCACTAAGGACTATTATGCTTGGCATATACCAACAAATTGGAAAATGCAGAATAAATGGATAGATTTTTGGATACATACAACTTAGCAAAATCAAACCACAAAGACATAGAATACCTGAACAGGCTAATAACAAGTCATTATATTGAATCAATAATCAACAGTTCCCTAATAAACAAAATCCCAGAACTGAATGGCTTTACTGTTTTAACCTACCAAGCTTTTAAGGAAGAAAATAACACCAATAATTTTCAAACCATTCCAAACAATTTGAAAGCGAAGGAATCCTTTCAAACCCATTCTACCTCTTCATTCATTTTTTAAAAAAGGTTTATTTATTTATTTGAAAGGCAGAATTACAGAGAGAGGGAAAAACAGAGCTCTTCCATTTGATCATTCACCCCCCAAAACGGTTGCAACAGCCAGGGCTGGGCTAGGCTGAAGCCAGGAGCCTACAACCCTCTCCAATTCTCCTAAGTGGGTACAGCAACCCAAGCACTTGGGCCTTCTGCTACTTTCCCACACATATTAACAGGGAGCTGAATCATAAGTGGAAAACCTGGGACTCAAACCCATGACCATATGGGATGCTGGCATCACAGGCTGAAACTTAACCTGCTGGACCACAATGCTGGCCCCCACCTGTTCATTCTTGAGCCTCTCTACACATTGCTTTTTACTCTGCAGTCACATAGGCTTTCTCAATTTCTACTCTCTCACAACTCCAGACTATCTGCCTGAGTTTCCACTCCTGACCACATCTCCAAATCTTTGTTCAATTCCTATTCTTCCTTAAGTTTTTAGTTTGAGATTCACTGACTCAGAGGTGCTGACTCCAAGGTTCCTATCTAAGCTGCCCTCTGTAGTTATATTTTTCATAAAGTACTATACTTTTACTTCAAGCACTTATCAGAATTTGTAATTATAAATTTATGTATGATGTTTAAAAATATCTATTTTATGCAATACACTGAGATCATGAGGGTAGAGATGGTGTCTATATCTTTCATTTTTGAATGCCTAACACTTAGTACAGATCCTGGCACATAGTAGGCACTCAAAGCAAATGCTTATTGAATGAAGGATTTTCAGTTGTACCAGAAAGTTTCTTATTTATCTTCATAATGAAAACTGAATCCTACTTACCCTAAGCTATGCAATTCTTAAGCCCTCTGTGCACTACAGACTAATATTATTAAGTTGTTTTTGACTGTAGGACCAGCAGACACCTGTCCCTGGTTTTATTAGGTGAGATTATGTCGGCCACTTGCATTAATTTCCTATAGTGTTTCTGAGAATTTGCACTGGAAATAACCTGTAGGTTTTCCTTTAATATGCTTACTAGCTGATCTCCACCGCATGGCACTAATTGAGCACCACCACAGTCACTCCTGTCTATGCCATTTTTCAAAACTACTCTTTGATTTACTGTAGTCAAGTCAAGCCATGATTTTTTAAAAAGAGTGTTATTTAATTTCTCATGAGAGGCAGAGGGAGGAGAGGAAGGGGAAGAGGAAGAGGGAGAGAGAAGGAGTGAGGACTCCCACCCATGGTTCACTCCCCAAATGCCTTAGAGTTGGGAACTCAATCTATGTGAGTCTTGCATGTGGGTGGCAGGGACCCATTTACTTGAGCTATCCCGTACTACCCCCAGAGTTTGCATTAGTAGGAAGTTGAATTAGGAGTGGAGCCAAGGACTTGAACTCAGGCACTCCAACTCCAATATGGGAATGCAGGCATCCCAGGCAGCAGTTTAACTGCTACAATGAATGATTTTAAGATATTAAGGTTTCTGAAAAACCCTGAACACGTAGACTCAAGCACTCCACTTTTCAATACAGATCAAAAGTATAGGTGTCTGTATTTAGAAATGGTGAGAGAAGATTATCCCTACAAAAGTATTCTAAGTTCTGCCCCAGGTAGGTTATGATTATGGGTTATGAATTGATTAACATTCAAGGACAAATAAGACAATTTTCCTGATTTATTAGGATTTCTGTTTTCAGGTATGATTACTTCTTCATTTGCCTATAAGTCTCTGCTTCTTTGCCCATTCTCTGTATGTTTCATTTGAGGATGCAGCTTACCATGGTGGCTAAGACTTCGGACTCTGGGGCCAGAATGTCATGGGTTACAATTTTTAACTTCAGTAACTATTAACTGTGTTATCTTTTTGGAAAACTGCTTGACCTGACTGTTCTCATATATAAAAGGGAGATGTGAAAAATGTGGATACAATGCTACCTACTTGGTAGAGTCATAAGAGGATACAGTGAATTTGTATTTGCAGTGCTAAAAACAGGGCTTCACATATGAGAAGTATGCTATTACATATTTAAAGTTTCAATTTGAATTAAACTTTGTTCCATTTTATCATTGGCCATTTTTATCAGAAGGCATGAAAATGATTCCAAGGAGACAGAGTATCATCTAGCTTAGTAGTCTACCCTGTGAACACATATAGGGCTCCCCACTTTGTCATTCTTTTTGTGTGTAGGGTGACATAAGAGAGTTATTGACTCCTGTAACCCAGTGATTGTCCTCTTATCGTTTCTGATGCTTTGAAGATACTGAGTGGCTTTTTGGGCAGATTCAAGCATTCCTCAGCCCATGAATAGTCTAGATTCATGGCATTGGGTCCAAATACTTACATTCTGTTGTCTACGATTACCTATTATCTTGGTTTGCACACGATATTTCCAGGGTTAATATTGAAAGTTCTATATACCAGGAAACTAATCAGTCCTGGAAAAACTAGCATAGTTGGTCCTTCTACTTGCCACACAATTTTCTTGTCTAGAAAGATTTCTTAGAACCTCTCAGCTTCTACATGCACCTCTGATACAAAGCTACATATCTTACCTTAGATCTAGGTAGTGGTTAAACTCAACTTTGATATACCCCATTTCATGCCACATTGTTGCTTGTGTCACCCACGTGGAACACATTGTTTCTTCTAAAAACAGAAGTCATGCTGTGATGTTACTAGAGTTTATATTTTCTTGAAGTAGGCTAATGGTTTAACTTTTTGTGAAAACTTTAACTCCAAAAAATGAGAACACACCAATCTCATTCATATTGTATCATGCATGTCATAAAATTTGCATTTTTAAAGATTTATTTTGTTTATTTGAAAGGCAGAGTTACAGAAGGAGGAGGAGGAGGAGGAGGAGGAGGAGGAGGAGAGAGAGAGAAACAAACAAGCGATACCTTCTATCCACTGGTTCCCTTCCCAAATGGTTGCAATGGCCAGGGTTGGGTCAGACAGAAGCCAAGAGCCATGAGTTTCTTCCGGATCTCACATTGGGGTTCAGAGGCCCATGCACATAGTCCATCTTCCACTGGTTTTCCAGGTGCATTAGCAGAGAGCTGGATTGGAAGTGGAGCAGCTGGGATTCAAATGGCGCCCATATGGGATACCAGTATCACAAGCAGAATCTTCACCTGCTGCACCCCAAAGCAGGCCCCAAGATTTGCATTCTTAAAGTACAGAACTAAGTGCTTTTTAGTGTATTCATAAGGTTGTGTAATCATCACTACTATGTCATTTCTGAATATTTTGATAACTCCAAAAAGAAAACCCTGTAATCTTAAATAGTCCAGTTCCTCTACTCCCATACTGCAGACCCTGAAAACCACAAGTATTTTTGACATGGATTTGCCTAATCTGAGTAATTCATTAAGTTGAATCGTACAATACATGGTCTTTTGTATCTAATTTATTTCGCTTAGCATAATGGTTTAAAGGTTCATCCACGTTGTAGTATGCATTAGTATTTCATTCACTTGTCTCGCTAAAATAACTTTCCATTATGTGAACATACTGTATTCTGTTTAATCAGTCGTTTGAAGAACATTTGTGTTGCTTCCACTTTTTCACTATTATGAATAATGCTGCTATGAACTTTTTTTTACAGTTTTTGGAGAAGCATTATATTTTCATTTATCTCTGTTTAACTTTCTGAGGAAGTGTAAACTGGTTTCCCAAAGTGGCTGTGTGATTTTATGTTCCTACCCAGCAGGGCATTAGAGTTCCAACTTCTACAACACAGGTTGTTATCTAACTTTTTTACTATAACTATACAGGTGATCATGAAATGGTATCTCCTTGTGGTTTGATTTGCATTTCCTTCATAGTTAATGATGTTCAGCAACTTTTAATGTGCAAATTGCGTATCTTTGCAGATATGTCTATTCAGATTCTTTGCCTATGTTTTAATTGTTTTTTTTTTCTTTCTCTTACTGAATTATGAGTACTTTATGTTGTAGATACAACTACCTTAGTAGGTATATAATTTCTAAATGTTGTCTACCAACTTTGGGTTGGTTTTTTTACTTTAGCAGTAGCATTCTTTGATGCAAAGAAAGTTTTTAATTTTGATGAAGTCAAATTTATCTATTTTTCTTTTGCTGTTTATGTTTTTGGTGTCATTTCTAAGAATTCATTGTTAAATTTAAGATCATAAAGATTTGCCATTGTTTTTTTCTGATGAGTTTTTATAGGTTAAGATTACTTAGGTAGGGGCCCATGCTGTAGCGCAGCAGGTTAAAACTCTGGCCTACAATACTGGCATCCCCTATGGGCACCGGTTCAAGCCCCGGCTGTTCCACTTCTGATTCAGCTCCCTGAAAATTTGCTTGGGAAAGCAGCAGAGGATTGCCCTAGTCCTTGGGCCCCTTAACCCATGTGGGAGATCTGCATAAAGATCTTGGCTTCTGGCTTTGGCCTTGCCCGGCTTTGGTTGTTGCAGCCATCTGGGGACTTAACCAGTGGAAGGAAGACCCCCCCTCTCTCTGTAACTCTATGCTTCAAATAAATAAAATAAATCTTTAAAAAAAGATTATTTAGGTTTATGGTCTTTGGATTTTTGTATGTAGTGTGAAGGTGAAAGTATAACTTCATTTTTTGGCATGTAGCAATCCATTTGTCCCAGCACTATTAGTTGAAAAGAGCACTCTTTCTCTACCAAAGGGCATTTATACCTTTAAAAATAAAAATCAATTTATTGTGGATACATGAATTTATTTCCAGACTCTCAATTCCATTCCATTGGTTCCATGTCTAATCTAATAACAGAACCCCACTATCTTCATTACTAGTGCTTTGTAGTAAGTTTTGAAATAGTGAAATGTGAGTCCTCCAACTTTGCTCTTTTTCAAAGTTGTTTTGATCTTTTCACGACCTTGAATTTTAACATGAATTTTAGGATTATTTTCTTAACTTCATTTTCAGATCATTCATTGTATGTGTATAAAAATACACTGTTTTTGCATATTGATTGTGTTTTCTGCAACCGTATTCAACTTGTTTAGAACTCAGTTGTTTTTTTTTTTTTTATTATTAAAGGTCTTCCTTTGCCGTTGGTTCACCCTCCAATGGCCGCCGCGGCTGGCACGCTGCGGCCGGCGCACCGCGCTGATCCGATGGCAGGAGCCTGGTGCTTCTCCTGGTCTCCCATGCGGGTGCAAGGCCCAAGCACTTGGGCCATCCTCCACTGCACTCCCTGGCCACAGCAGAGAGCTGGCCTGGAAGAGGGGCAACCGGGACAGAATCCGGCGCCCCAACCGGGACTAGAACCCGGTGTGCTGGCGCCTTAGGCGGAGGATTAGCCTAGTGAGCCGCGGCGCCGGCCTAGAACTCAATTTTTTAGTGAACTCTTCAAGATTTTCTATATAGTAGATCATGCCATTGCAAATAGAAATACTTTCATTCATCCTTTCAATTTGGATGTCTATTATTTCACTTGCTGTCACTAGATGTCTTTGAATTAAATTTCTAGTGGTATACTAGGGAATTGCAATTAACACCTTAACTTACAACAATCTAGTCCAGATTGACACCAACCTAATTTCCTCATTTTAATAGTATTCAAATATTTGCCGAGATGTAACTCCACTCTTTTCCCATACCTTTCTACTGTTATTGTCATATAAATTATGTATTTATATATTGTGTGCATCAACACAGATGTATAATTGTTTTTTTCAGTTGTTTTTTAAAAATCAAATAGAAGAAAAAAGGAGTCAGACAGAAACGTGTTTATGCTTTTATATTTGCCTGTGTATTTACTTTTACAATTACTCTGTATTTTTTTTTTTATGGAGACTCAAGTCACTGTCCTTTTATTTCAGCCTGAAGATATCCCTTCAGTATTTCTTGTAGGGCAGATTTGATAGTAATCAAATTCTGAAAATTTTTGTTTATACAAGGAGGTTTTAACTTCTCTTTCACTTTTGGAAATAAGTTTTCTTGATGTGGATTTTTTAGCACTTTTATGATGCTAACTAGCTCTGCCTCCTGGCCTCCATGATTTCTAATGAGAAATCTGCTTTTTTTAAAAATTCCAATAAAGGGAACAAATTTTATGTATTTCATATGTGCAGTTTTCAGAATGTGATGATACTTCCCACCCCACTGTCCTTCCCTCCCATGTTCCCACCTTCCCTTCTCTTTCGTTTCTTATTTTTCTTTTAATTTTTATAATGGCATACATTCCATTTACTTTACAATCACAAGCTTAACTCTCCACTAAATAAAGAATTCAACAAGTAAGTAGAAAAACCACTGCTCCTCCAGAGCATAGACAAGAGCTATAAACAACAATCAAATCTGAAAATGTCAATTTCACTCATATACATTTTAATACTATTGTGGACCCTTTACACAAGCTAAGTCATGTCTCTTGCTTTTCTCAAGAGGGTGGAATTGTGGCATAGAAGCTTAAGTCGCCCTCAACTCTGGCATCCCATATAGGCAAGTCCCAGCTGCTTTACTTCCTTTTCTAGCTCCCTGCTAAAGTAGTATAGGATCGTCCACGTGCTTGGGGCCCTGCACCCATGTGGGAGACCCAGATAAGGCTTCTGGCTCCTGGCTTCAGTCTGGCCCAACACTGGCTGTTGTGGACATTTGGGAAGTGAACCAATGGGTGGAAAACCTCTCTCTTTGTCTCTCCCTCTCTCTCTCTGCAACTCTGCCTCTCAAATAAATAATATATATATTTTAAAAAACATTCTGTCTTTATTTTTCTTCTTTTTAACATTTTATTGTTTTCATTTCATTTGAAAGGCAGAGTGACAGGCAGACAAAAATCTCTCATCTGCTGTTTCACTCCCCAAATGCTTAAACAGCGATGGTTGGGCTAGGGCAAAGCCAGTAGTCAGGGACTCAACTCAGGTGACAGAGACCCAACTGCTTGAGCATCAACTGCTGTCCCCCAAGGTTTGCATTAACATGAAGCTGCAGTTAGAAATGAACTCAGACTTGAACCCAGACACTCCTATATAGAATGCTAGCCTCCCAAGCACTATTTTAACTTCTGTCTTAAAAGCCTGCTGCTGTCTTTATCTTTTGACATTTTGGTTATCATGTGTCTAGTGTGAATATCTTTGAACTTATCAAGTTTCTTGGATATGTACGTTACTCTTTTATTCTGCAAATTGGAAAGTTTTCAGGCATTATTTCTTCAAATATTCTTTGTGCCCTTTTCTGTTTCCTTTCCTCTTGAGACTTGCGTGATGATATGCTTGATGGTGTCCCACAGATCTCAGAGGCTTTATTCATTTTCTTCATTTTTTCTTTCTGTGCCCCAGAGTGGTTAATCTTAATTTCCTACCTTCAAGTCCATTGATTCTTTCTTCTGCCTGCTCAACTCGCCTGGAGGTCTCTTTTCATGGGTTTTTCATTTCAGTTATTCTTTTCAACTCTGGAATTTCTATATGGTTTCGTTTCATTGTATCTACTTCATTATTGATACTTTCTATTTGGTGAGCTCATTCTCATGCTTTCTTTAATTTTTTATACTTTCTTTTATTTAGTTCTTTCAACATGTTTAAATTTGCTGATTTAATTTTTGTCTAGTAAGCCCAATGCCTTGGCTTCCTCAGAGACAGTTTTTGTTGAATGCTTTTTCCCTTCTTGGATATAGATTATGCTTTCTTGTGTTTTGCATATTTTAGTAAAAAACTTGACCTTTTGCATATATAATATGGTAAGACTGGAAATCAGATTTTCCCTCCTTAGGGTTTCTTGTTACTATTGTTTTGGCTGTTTATTTTTATAATGACATTTCTGAATGAATTCCAGAAAGTCTATATTCTTTCTTGTATGTGAAGCACACCAAAGTTATTTCATGACTAGTGTAGTAGCATGCTAATTATTAGACAGAGAATAAATAAGTTTCTCAGTCTTGTTAAAGGGCCCTGTGTGTTGAGGCACGTCTTCAACACTTAGCTGCATAGAGATAACTGGCTTGGACTTGGCTAAAACTCATAGTCACTCCACTCTTTGAAACTTGAAAAATAATAATACACATGCTATTATTGAGAATTTTTGGCAAAGCTTGTTAACTTGTTCTGAATCACCATGGAAAGGTATATAATTAGATTCATGAAGTATTGAATGAAAACATTTAAAAAATCATTTATGTTTTAATTGGAAGGTAAAAAAAATGAACTGATTTCTAATTGTTCCGACCTAAATCCAGTGATTTAGAAGAAAGAATTCATTATATGCTTAGAATTAGAATTTCATTCCTTTAATTCCACTAGGCTATCTTTTTGATGGGTATTTTCATTAACTACTTAAGATTTTTTTTCTAAAATGACCATATGAAATGATACAAAAAATATAAATTAAAGAAGGGTCACTTTATTTTTTTAAGAATTATTTATTATATTTGAAAGTCAGAGTTACATAGAGAGAAGGAGAGGCAGACAGAGAATTAGGTCTTCCATCTGCTGGTTCACTCCCCAAAATGGCCGCAATGGCCAGAGCTGAGCTGATCCAAAGCCAGAAGCCAGAAGCTTCTTCTGGGTCTCCCACATGGGTGCAGGGGCCCAAGGACTTGGGCCATCTTCTACTGCTTTCCCAGGCCATAGCAGAGAGCTAGATTGGAAGTAGAGCAACTGGGACCAGAACCAGCATCCATATGGGATGTTGGCACTGCAGGCAGCAGCTTTACCTGCTATGCCACAGCGCCAGCCCCAGAATGGTCATTTTCTTTTTACTACCTATGATACTATAAACTATAAACTCTGCTTTTGTCTTATTAAAGGTGAAGCCAGTTATTAAAAACTCATAATTTTAAACTATCATGGATTTAGTCACAAAAGTGGTCTTTAAAATTTGGCAAACAAAACTGTTAAATAGTTGGACATATTTTGAAGAAAACTTCCCTTGGCTTATATCTGGAAAGTCATTTGTGTTAGTCTAGCATGCAAATTAATGTGCTTGAATTTAGTGAAGGAAGACAGGAATGTCTCAAAGATTAGTAGTTAGGATCGTAAGTAATAAGGAAGGGTGGCAAAGTACAAGGAAAAAAATGATTGAATTTAATTGTCTCCAAAGTACAATGTTCCAAATCTACTTAAATTTTTCAGATTGCTTTTATTTTGTACCATGGTCATTTAGGACTTTTTGAGTAGTAAGTAGAACAAGAATTGATTTAGCTGGAGACAACAGTCATTGCAAGTGAAGAGAAAGGTATATAGGCAACAGTAACCTGCCAACCCTGGGAGAAGTTTACCCTACAGTGAAATACATCATTAGCACCGGGGCCAGCGCATAGTAGGCACTCAACCAGTGTTCATTGAATTTATTAATTATACTTACATTTATTATGATGAGAATATACCAGGCTGAAGTTTAATTGTGTTGTTCACAGGGTAAAAGATTTGCTAATTAAGCATGTCTCCTTGACGAAAAATAGCATACTCTTCATTGATAGCGTTACCTGACTCTGGGATATAAATACTTTTGTGTATCTGCAGAGCTTAGGTTTTCCTGTCGCTCCCCCTCTTCATGGAGGAACGACACTAAACCCTGCCTAGGCTTCATATCCGAGTCACGGCACCATTATGTCGCTCCCCGTCTTCATGGAGGAACGACACAGGACCCTGCGCTGTTCTTTTGTCTGCTCGGCCCTCCCTGGGTTTGCTGCTGGTTCTTCCCGGGTTGGCTGCTGGTCCTTCCCGGGTTGGCTACTGTCCCTTCCACCTCCGTGGAAGGGCGGTTCCCCCTGCCACATTCCCCACTTCCGCAGGGGAGCGGCACACCGCCGGCCGGCTCTCTCGGGGGCTGCACAGGTGTTCCTCAGGTGTTCCCCCTAGATGTTCCTGGTGCATGCCGTCTCTCTCCTCCTTTATAGTCCTCTTCCACCAATCCCAACTCTGCTACCCACATGCCGAGTACGCTGCTCTCCTCCAATCAGGAGCAAGTCCTACAGTTTATTGGCTGAACTGGAGGCAGCTGTGTAGAAGCTGTTTTCTTCTCTCCCAGCGCCATATTGTGGGAGAGCAGATGCATAGAATAAGTCTTAATTCCAGTAACTTAGTCTAGTCTGAGTTGCTCCCAGTTGTTCCCCACAGATCCCCCTTTCTTTTTATTTTTGGCGTTGATACGCACCTGTCTTCGGTGCCCCACGGCACACACTCTGCTCTGCTTGCTAGAGTTGCCCACAGGTTCTTACAAGTCCTATCAATCAGGCAAACCGAATCCGGGTCCTCTCTTCGCCATGTTGTGAGGAGGTTTTTAGGCGCTGATGCGTGCCTGTGTTCGGTGCCCTGCAGCGCATGCTCTGCTCTGCCTGCAGGTGCTTACAAGCCCTATCAGGCAAACCGAATCCAAGCCTTCTCATTGCCATATTGTGGGGAGGCTTATTGGTGTTGATTCGTGCCTATCTTCGGTGACCTGCAGCTCATACTCTGGTCGAGCTGCCTGCTGGTGCTTATCGCCCTAATCAGGCAGACCGAATCCAAGCTCTCTCATTGCCATGTTGTGGGGAGGCCTTATTTTTTCTCTATTTCTCTATCTCCGGGCATTCCTATTTCTCCCATTTTACTTCTATCTGCCAGCATTCCTATTTCTCTCATTTTACTTCTAAACTTTTGTTTCCCTTATCCCTGCAGCTTCCCGGCGCCTGCCCCGAGGCTGCTTCTCGGCGCCTCGCCGCCCCACGGCAGCTTCATGGCTCTGCGCGGCTTCCCGGCGCCTCGCCCCGCCGGCGGGCTCCCAGCTCTGCGCGGCTCGGCTTCGCGCGCACAGTCCGTGGTCTCCACGCCCTTCGCGTCCGCACCACGGCCTCGCGCCAGCCCCGCGTTCCCTATCTATTCACGCCCCGTGCTCTCTCTGCACGCGGCAGCTTCCGCAAGTCACACAGCGTAGCTTACGTCTCCGCCACTAGCATTCAATCCAAGTTCCCCGGACTAACCTGGCGAATTCCAACCTGGCGGCCCACGTCTCTGCCTCTGGTTCCAGATCTTCGCCTCTTGCTCCCCGGGCTGACTTGAAGAATTCCAAGATGGCTTACGTCTCCACCTCGGCCTGCACTCGCGGCTTCATCCTCCCTAACATTTTTCTCTACCCGGTATGTTTCCCTAAGTTTTCTTCCAACAATATTCCTCCCTCATTTCTCCTGGCCTCTCCCCACATTCCGTATCCAAATCTGTTTGTTCTAGCTTTCACTTTCGCTTTCAACCTGCAGTCCGTATCTGAGTCTAAGTTTCTTCTTGCTTTCACTTTAAATCCTAACTTCTTTCCCACAGTCCGTATCCGAGTCTATGCCTAGGCTTTCAATAGCTTCTTCCGGCACCTTTTCTGTCTGGCTTTTCCCTAGGTTCTTTGCTAGTCTCTCTCTCCGGTATTTTCCACTTCTTCCCGTTTCTTCCCTCCTAAGTTTCATATCCGAGTCACGGCACCATTATGTCGCTCCCCGTCTTCGTGGAGGAACGACACAGGACCCTGCGTTGTTCTTTCGTCTGCTCGGCCTTCCCCGGGTTTGCTACTGGTTCTTCCCGGGTTGGCTACCGACCCTTCCACCTCCGTGGAAGGGCGGTTCCCCCTAGCCACTTTCCCCACTTCCGCGGGGGAGCAGCACACCGCCAGCCGGCTCTCTCGGGGGCTGCACAGGTGTTCCTTCAGATAGATGTTCCCGTTAGATGTTCCTGGTGCATGCCGTCTCTCTCCTCCTTTATAGTCCTCCTCCGCCAATCCTAACTCGGCTGCCCACATGCCGAGTACGCTGCTCTCCTCCAATCAGGAGCAGGTCCTGCAGCTTGTCAAGTTGGTGAGAGGCAGCTGGGTAGAAGCTGTTGCCTCCTCTCCCAGCGCCATATTGTGGGAGAGCAGATGCATAGAATAAGTCTTAATTCCAGTAACTCAGTCCAGTCCGGGTTGCTCCCCACAGGCTGATAGCATCAACTGTTGTCAAGGATCCATAGACACTCGAATTTTCTGGGTCTGGTGTTGTGGCACAGTGGGTTAATTTGCTGCCTGCAGTGCTAGCATCTTATGTGGGTGCCAGTTCATGTCCCGCTGTTCCACTTCCGACCCCATTCCCTGTCGCTCCCCCTCTTCATGGAGGAACGACACTAAACCCTGCCTAGGCTTCATATCCGAGTCACGGCACCACTATGTCGCTCCCCCTCTTCGTGGAGGAACGACACTAAACCCTGCCTAGGCTTCATATCCGAGTCACGGCACCACTATGTCGCTCCCCCTCTTCATGGAGGAACGACACTAAACCCTGCCTAGGCTTCATATCCGAATCACGGCACCATTATGTCGCTCCCCGTCTTCGTGGAGGAACGACACAGGACCCTGCGCTGTTCTTTTGTCTGCTCGGCCCTCCCCGGTTTTGCTGCTGGTTCTTCCCGGGTTGGCTGCTGGTCCTTCCCGGGTTGGCTACTGTCCCTTCCACCTCCGTGGAAGGGCGGTTCCCCCTGCCACATTCCCCACTTCCGCAGGGGAGCGGCACACCGCCGGCCGGCTCTCTCGGGGGCTGCACAGGTGTTCCTCAGGTGTTCCCCCTAGATGTTCCTGGTGCATGCCGTCTCTCTCCTCCTTTATAGTCCTCTTCCACCAATCCCAACTCTGCTACCCACATGCCGAGTACGCTGCTCTCCTCCAATCAGGAGCAAGTCCTACAGTTTATTGGCTGAACTGGAGGCAGCTGTGTAGAAGTTGTTTTCTTCTCTCCCAGCGCCATATTGTGGGAGAGCAGATGCATAGAATAAGTCTTAATTCCAGTAACTTAGTCTAGTCCGAGTTGCTCCCAGTTGCTCCCCACATTTCCTAAATAAATTTTGCTGTTAACTTGGGATCTTGGGCTAACAGTAAGCCTTGGTAAGGTAATTTATAAGTGTACAGATAGTGATAGAATTCCAGGGAGATTTATCAGACTCTGGAGGTGTATGTTTACATTTCAGGGACAAATGAGGCCAGGGACTTTGGAGACATTTCTAGGTTATAAAAGTTGTAGACTTACCTGGTCCCTGGAAAGATACATTTACATTTTAAAAAGGATTTAAGAACCTAGGATCCTTACCATCTTGTCTCCAAAGAGCAAAGATTTTACTCCCTCCTTTTCAGAAGGAAGGGAGAGGCAGGTGCCTCTTTGTCTTATATATTGAGAAAACCCACTTTTCTCTGTTCCTCACCTGTTTTCAAGATTTTGTATACATAGGAGGTTTGACCTGGCTCTCACTGTGTCATTCCAGGGATAAGAAATCAGGGAGTGGGGAACTGAGCTCATTATTTCCTTTTGAAATGAATAACAAAAATCTCACTCTGATCTATCTAGAACAACAATAAAATTAATAAGGATGAATACTAAAAACCCAATTCAAATCATTTGTTTGCAAGAATTGTTGTCACAGCATCATTTGCATTCAAATAAGAATGTGTGATTTCTTAAAGCACTTACAGGATTCTCAAGTACAACACTTGAAAGTAATAACATGGCAGGTTACATTAAAAAAAAACTTTCATAAGCCTGTTCCCCCTCAAATCTGACTGACCATCTAATTAACAGGGATAATTATGAGGGTTTTACAAAAATTAAAGCCCATTTGAATTGCATTATTCTACAGAGATAAGAGCCTTTCTTTAAAAATGTAAAAATGCTAAAATCTTGAGGGACTTAATTTTGTTTTCTCTAACATTATTCCATCTGTTTTTAACTTACAAATGTGTCATGTCAGCTGGGAGACAGGCCTCCTATGAAGGAACAGCCATAGATAATATTTCTATAAACATTTGAAATAACCTAGAAATCTATATAATATTGCTCAATTTGCAGCAAATTAAAAAAATTCTGTTTGATATTTTTGTTACAAGAGGCTCAAAATGATAGCAGATACAGAGAAGTCTGGAACTGTGATTAAGCTGATACCATGTCAGCAGACAATGACTGAATTCTATTTTAATTCTGTTTTGCTGTGACTACCTTTCAACTTAGATGCAAGAGTTATACAGGGAAATTCAAGGGCAAGCATAGAAGGAAGCTACATTAGTGCCCAGCTTCCTGACTTCCATAAAGGTTCATGCTCCTTGAAGTAATCCCTGATGACTGACCTGTTCCATGCTTCCTACCTTATTCCATATCCTTACAGACTCCTGATAAACTTCCTGTTCTGGCAATGGCAAGTCACTTAAAATTTTGAGGACTTGGATAGTGTTATATCTCCTTATTTACTATTATCTTCCCACTTTCCCTATCTTGTCTTTCTGGAAAACTTCAATTTATCCCTGAGGATTCTACTCAGGCATGATTTCTCATCTACCAAGTCTTCCAGGATTGCACTTCCCCATAATATCTCTGTGAACCTTTCTTTTTCTAGTACATACATCTGCATTTGACACATTATCCTTTTACTATAATCATCCATGTACATTTCTGTATCTTACATTTCCATGTCACAAATTCCTTTGTTTAACATAGTGCCTGACATAATAACCACTCAACAAGTGTTTGTTGAATGAATTAATGAGTGGATGCTTGGGTAGACAAATTAATCGAGGCACATGATTTTACTTTTCTAGTTCTTGACTAACACCATAGAAAAAAAGGAATTTAGGCTGGTGCCGCGGCTCACTAGGCTAATCCTCCGCCTTGCAGCGCTGGCACACCGGGTTCTAGTCCCAGTCGGGGTGCCGGATTCTGTCCCGGTTGCCCCTCTTCCAGGCCAGCTCTCTGCTGTGGCCCGGGAGTGCAGTGGAGGATGGCCCAGGTGCTTGGGCCCTGCACCCCATGGGAGACCAGGAGAAGCACCTGGTTCCTGCCATCGGATCAGCGCGGTGGGCCAGCCGCAGCGCGCCGGCCGCGGCGGCCATTGGAGGGTGAACCAACGGCAAAGGAAGACCTTTCTCTCTGTCTCTCTCACTGTCCACTCTGCCTGTCAAAAAAAAAAAAAAAAGGAATTTATAGTATTGAAGTGATAATTTTGGTGTTACCCAATCAGGGGATGCAGTCATTCTCTCCACAGCAGCTCTACCAGAGGCTCAGACAGCTTGAACATCCACAGAAAGAGGCTTCTACTTCCTGAATAGTTGAATTAATTTAGTTGAATTAATTATCCATTTTCTTTCATATTTATAAGAATTTATTTATTTGTCCTGTTTTTCTGAAATGTGCTTTCTTATAATTTTCATTTATTTATTCTAGATTTTCTTCTGGAGTAGTACAAAACAACTATACTCCTGGATTCCATTTCAAATCTTGAAAGAGTCACCATGGATTAGCTGAGTCTTCTCTTCAAGCTAAACATACAAGTATTTTCACCATTTCTTGTATCTCATGGTTTCTGGATCTCTATTCTTTTTGGTCACCTTCTTGTTTATTTGTTTATTTTTATTTATTTCAAAGGTAGAGAAACAAAAAGAGAAAGACAAACAGAGATCCCGAGCTGAAACTAGAACCCAGGCACTCCAATATGGGGTGTGGGCATTCCAAGCAGCACCTTAACCACTATACCAAATGCCCATCCCCATCTTCTTGTATATTTGCCCATCCTCACTCCTAAAATGTAATATTTATATTTGGGAATGGTGTATTCTAATCCATATCCAAAAGGGATATTACTTAGCTGAGTATGAATACTGCTAGCTTGGTCACACCTGATCATATTTTCCATCACTTCTACCACTAACACATTTTCTGGAATCCCTTCTGCCCTCGAAAGTACTTCAAATTTCTTTTTCCTTTCATATTTAGAGGGTGATACATCTCTATGATAAGTTCATTGTGGTTAGTATGGGTTTATGGGCTGGCAAGCAAAAATGTTATATGAAGGAAACAATAAACACACAAGGGCTGTGAGATCAGGACTGCATTACCTTAATGCACAAATTAGATCTTCCAGGCAGGCTGGCAATTACCTCCTGCGCTGTCACTAGCTCAGTATATGTAATAGAAGATGTAGATGGATAAAGAGCAAAGCTTTTAGCAATGTTGTTATGTGCATATTCAGTCTAAAGAGACAACCCCATCTCGCACCTCCACGCGTGGACATAGAAAATGTTTGCTGCATTCAGTTTTGCCAGCATGTACTGACAAATGATGCGACAGTGCTACTAAGGTCAGATGAAAGCCAAGAAACTGCTGCATTGAAACTGGATCTGGCCCTCCTGTCCCAGGAAACATTAGCATGAGCAAGAGGCTCCTCATCAACCGACAAAAAAGGCAATTATCACACAGCTTGCTTTTCAGGAGACACAGTTTCAATAACACCCACCTAGGTGGGCCAAATGCAATCTCCTGGCACCAGCCCCAGATCCTTTCTTTTCATGTCAAGTTCTTGCACAATTTCACGTGGCCATTTAGGTTTCAATTTTGCTGACAAGGAGAAGACATAAAAATTTCATGCAGAGGACAACGGGGACTACTGTCTTGTATAACTATAAAGCACTTTTAATTACTTATTGGTATTAAAAAATTGCTAAGCTCTGTTTTAGATTCAATGCACTCTGAGTTTTAAAGTCTATATAGGAAGTGTTAGCCCATGTGGAGTACGCATATGCACACACAAACAAGGGCTTAGCATTTTAAGATACAGTACTGGGTTTATGATGAGGATTTTGATGATTTTTATTCTTGAAAGTCTCTTCTGCTTGCCTCAATCTATTTCTTCTACTACACATATAAGACGAATGCCTCCCAAACCACACATCACTGGCTGAGTTCTGATAAAACATAGCCATAGTTCAAAGTAAATTTCTTCTGTCTTATATTTACAAAGCTTACAGAGAAAAGTCTTCGGATTCTTGACAAATGCAGTAAATCCTTTACCCTTTTCTTTCATATGGGTAAAAGCATAAACTGACGTGAGAATCACTGGTTTCTGTCTTCTGTTATTTATTCTGTAGACATAAAGCATCAAATATTTGCTTGCTTATTCTTTCAGTTTCAGGGAGAAAAATTTTTTTCAGAGATAAAAAATTGAAGAACTTTCTTATTAATCAACTTGCAGCAATTATTTACAATGCTATGGATAGTTAATAAATGTTATAATATTTAAGAAAATAAAGATTTTGACTTAAAATAATACTAAAATATTTACTGATCCTACTGGTTCACAGAAACATAGAGCCACAATCCCAAGAATTGTTTGTATTCCCTAATCACCGTGTACTGGTCTCTGCACACACCATTCACATGTGTTTTCTTTTTTAACTATTTACTTATGTATTCACTCGAAAGGCAGAGTTACAGGGAGAGAGAGAGGGAGAGAGAATGAGAGAAATCTTCCAGCTGCTGGTTCATTCCCAAAATGGCTTCAAGAGCTGGGCCTGGACCAGTCTGAAACCAGGAGCCAACCGTTTCCTTTGGGTCTTCCACATGGGTGTGGAAACCCAAGCACTTGAGCCATCTGCTGCTGCTTTTCCCAAGCCATTAGCAGAGAACTGGATTAGAAGTGGTGGAGCCAGGACTCAAACTGGTGTCCAAAGGGGATGCCAGCATTGCAGTGCCACAGCGCCAACCCCAACGTGTATTATTTAATCTTTATAAAACACTGTACATCCATTTTTCAGCTGAGGAAATTGAGGCCTAGGGAGTTTAAGTCACGTTTGCAAACCCACACACCTGGTAAGTAGTAGAGCTGTCCCTTCACTTGTGTTCTGCCCTGTCTCCCTAATGCTGGAGAAGGGGTGACTGAGGACCAGAGACAATGTGTTATTTATTTCAAATTGTACAACTGCTTAGTGGCAGTGCCAGGGCTCTGACTCTCCTATATTTCTTTTTTTATAGTTCTTTTATTTTTTATTTTATTTTAACCCAGAAACATTTATTTAAGGTATACAAACTTCATGCATTTCATAAATACATGTGGGAACATAGTGATTCTTCCCACTCTACCCTTACTCCCACCCACATTCCCACTCTGATTCCTCCTCTCTTTCTTATTATCATTCTTATTTTTAACTAAGATCTATTTTCAATTCACTATACACATATCTTTCTGATTCCTAATCCAGTGCCCCCCTTTTTTCTAGCTTCCAGCCTCTAAGCTCTCTTTTTGTTTTTATTTGAAAGGTAGAGTTATAGACAGTGAGAGAGAGAGACAGAGAGAAAGGTCTTCCTTCCGTTGGTTCACCCCCCAAATGACCACTATGGCCGGAGCTACGCCTATCCAAAGCCAGGAGCCAGGTACTTATCCTGGTCTCCCATGGGGTGCAGGGACCCAAGCACTTGGACCCTCCTCCACTGCCCTCCTGGGCCACAGCAGAGAGCTGGACTGGAAGAGGAGCAACTAGACTAGAACCCGGCGCCCATATGGGATGCTGGCGCCACAGGCGAAGGATTAACCAAGTGAGCCATGGCACCAGCCCCAAGCCTCTAAGCTCTTTAAGGAAATGGAATATGTTCCAGAGAGTGGAATCAATGTTCTTTCTTCAAGACCTAAAACAAAAGACATGCAGAAAGTCATTTTGGCTTTGTCTTGCAAAGAATTTTGCACTAAAAATAAAAAGTAAAAAAGAAAATCTTCTGTCCCTTAAAATAGCCCTTTCTGGGTATGCTGCTACCCGTTAGAGCACACTCAGGCAAATGGAAGTGGATCAATAGTGGGGCACGGAACCACTGTATTTCCATATAACAAGATTCAGTAGCTTTGAGTTCCCTGGCTGCTTTAGGCAATAGTTATGTGGTATATCCATTCTCAGGGACAAGTTATATGAATTTTCAAAATGGTTCTTAATAAACTCAGAGAAATATTTTTTAACAGTAGGAAAATGTGTTTTGGCTGCTGTTCTTGATGGTTGGATACTGGTTGATATTGAAATAAGGCAGAGTGAGGTTCTTTGGACTGATCTGAATATAAGTTTCAGATCAAGTCTGTGGGCAGCATTCAGAAGCAGGGTTCAGTGAAGGTTGGTGTAGGTCACAAATGAAAACCAATAAACCAGGATTCAGATAGAATATTTAATGGTTACACATTGTCTCAGGTTTGCCTTTTGTTTATCCCCTGGTCCCTGGTAGTCTCTCAGTGCCAAGCACAGATCATGGTATACAATAGGTGCTCAATGATTGTTTGATGTGTGACTGATATGTAGGTTTGGCTCAGATGACCAAGGTTTGAAGCATTGGACTTGGCCTATTAGAAGGACTTAGGAAACATAAAATAGAACTATATTCTCTATTTTGAGGCTTTTTGAATTTAACAGAAGGTTTTCAAGTATTTTTTTTATTTGCTGGTTTTGCTGGAGCTGTTTTCCCCCTCCAGATATTGAAAATGTGTGGCTCCAAGTAGATCTGTGCATAGTATGGCATTCTTGGCTCCAGACACAATATCCTTCCACATGAACCACAATGTATGAGATAATTAACCCTGTGTCGCAATATGGTGCTGGAGAAACTGTGGTGTGCACCGTGCCAGTTCACAGTGATACCCACAGAAGTACACAAGCCCCACACATTGCCTCGGAATTCAATAGGAAGCCCTAATCAAGGAGGGAAGGCTTTTCCAGCCAAAGCTAATCTGTCTTCACTCAAGGGTAGCAAGCGCTCAGGGGGAAGCTCATCTCCTCAGACAGATGGTAACAGTTACTGAGCCTTTTGGCACCATTCATTCCTCATCTAGATGTCCCCTTGGTTCAGTCTTCCATGAAGACATTTCCTGAACATCATTTATAAACTTCAACTGGAGGCAATTGATCAGAGGACTTGTTCACCTGTTCCAGGGAAGAGAACTCATTTTAAAATAACCTTAAAATCTACCTGTGAGTTCCCATTTTTCAGGGCTGCTTCAAGAAGAAAAGGTCATTGATGAAAACTTAAAGCCAGCAAACGTAACTTCGCTTTCACGGAGGTCATACATGAAGACTTGCTTGTTTGTCCTGGTGCTCCTTTCCTCCCAGTTCCTTCAGACATTAACCAGTGAGGTGAGCTTTGAGGCTTTGTACTTCAAGCTCCATGCAGGAACTCAAAAAAAAAAAATTCTCTGGGGCCTCAAAGCTGCTTCTTTAAGGTAAAAGAGTCGGTTCATAAAATGTAACTGAAGAAAATAGCAATGACTTTGCCACTTTTCACTGTGTGATCTTCAGCAGGTCAGTTGCCCTCTCTGGGCCATTTCCTCATCATTTCTGATTTCCTTATTAAGATGGTACAGGAAAAACAAATGAAATAAAACTAGTTTCATTTATAGTAAGATAACCAATTTCCATTGTGTTGGCTATCAATCAATACTACCATAAATTTCTGCGAGAAAAGCAGAAGCTGTTTGTTTGGCATTCTAACTACAAAAACATGGGCTAATCAAAATGTCATTTCCTCTAAGTAATTAAAGCCCTGACAAGAATTCCAAAAGCAGCAAAAATTGCCTGGTACAGGAGGGTGTGAGATGGACTAGTAGGAAGAACATATGGTTAGAGTTTAGAGGTTGGAATACAATTTATGGCTCCACCACTTATTAGCTGTGTGACTTTGGGTAAGCCATTTGATCTCTCTGGACCTCAGTTCTTCAACTGTAAAATAATGTCTGTTTCTCTAGGCTCGAGATAATACCTAAATCCCTTGGCAATTAGCAGATGCTCAAAAATTAATGTTGTCGGCCGGCGCCGCAGCTCAGTAGGCTAATCCTCCACCTTGTGGCGCCAGCACACCGGGTTCTAGTCCCGGTCGGGGCGCCGGATTCTGTCCCAGTTGCCCCTCTTCCAGGCCAGCTCTCGGCTGTGGCCAGGGAGTGCAGTGGAGGATGGCTCAAGTGCTTGGGCCCTGCACCCCATGGGAGACCAGGATAAGTACCTGGCTCCTGCCTTCAGATAGGCGTGGTGCGCCGGCCGCAGCGGCCATTGGAGGGTGAACCAACGGCAAAAGGAAGACCTTTCTCTCTCACTGTCCACTCTGCCTGTCAAAAAAAAAAAAATTAATGTTGCCTTCTTCCCAATCATTGCCCCCTCCAAAAAAAAAAAAGACACAGAAAACTCATTCCTTGTACTTCAGAAGCATACATTCTAGTAACCAAATCAACAAGAATACACTTGAGAACAATTAAATAGCCACCACACATCACATGAGTAGGACAGAGGAAAACACTTCCAAAAATACTGAAAAGGTCACAGAAGCTTCTTAGAGGAGGCAAACTTTACCAGCACGTTTCATTTCCATCTTTGCATTTTGAGAATGTACACGTAATATATGGTATGTAGACATATTTTTGTTCCATGTATGGGTGAAGAAATGGGTTCAGAGAAGGCTAGTGACGTGTTTAAGGTAATATAGCTTATAATTAGCAGATCTGAGTCTTGAATACAGGTTTTCTGGTTATAGATGTAGTATTTTTTTTATGGTTTTTGCAAATATCGTTTATTTTAATGAAGCTGGTACAGACAATGTCCATTTAAAACCCATATCCCAGGCCAAAAAGTACAAATGAAATCAAAAGGAGCAGTGTTCTGTTGTACACTTCTGCATGAGTAATTTTATTAACTGCTTATGAAAATCAGAACTTTTCTGGGATCTTCTGACAAGATTTTTTTTTAATCTTAATTAAAATGCTTTCTCTTCAGTGAAGCCATCTTTGGAGTTAGTCATTTCTCTCACCAAATCTGTCGTCTTGACACCAACCTGATATTCCTCTTCTTTTGGTCCAGACCGTCAGATGTTTAGAAATAGCTTTGAGTCAAGGAAAGGTCATTTTTCCACAGTTCCGTCCTCTGAAGAACTTCCATCTCCCACTGAAAGTCACAGTCCAGGAGTGAAGCAATCACCTGTTAGGATCTCAGGGCCAATTGGAAAGTCATTCTTAATCATCACCACAAGCCTGAAAACGCACAGTCCTGAAAAAGGTGGCCTCTCTGTGTACACACGGAATCTTAAAAAAGAGAGGGCCCTCTGAAGGGGGCTGAGGCTTGATCACCAAAAATCAGCACAATGAAAACAAGAATGGATAGCACTAGAATTCAAATTACCAGATATTTTAAAGAGATGGGGTGCCAGTTTTCAATTCCATTTTTTGAACACCACATTGCAAAAGAACTATTTTTAAAAATAAAAAAGGATTAAGGGAAAAGAAAAAAAATAAAGAGTATCTAAACCGTTGAATGACCCCCTGTTTGTTCCTGATAAACTTCAATCACATCTTCTTCCTCCATTCCCAGTTCTTTTGGAGTACGATTATCAGCAAATCTCTGACCTTCAAAGAGAAACCTGAGTGAATTCATTGGAACGCCCTGTCTTTGACAGTATGATTCTTTGAGTTTCTTGAGATGTGTTGTCATTTTCACTTTGAAATGAATCTCACTGCTATCCTGTCCAATGACTTTGAGTTTAATGTACTCTCCTTCCTTCTTATCCTCCAAGTCCTCAGTTGAAGGTTTTGCCTCCTGGTCAGACATGGTGATGGTGGCTTTCCCTGGGGCTCTCCACACAGCAGCGGCCTCGGGTAGGCAGAACCTCGCTCCGGGGTTTACAAATCCTTTTTTAGATGTAGTATTCTTTCTAAATGAATGCTGCTGAGCCTGGGTGGATAGAGAGGATTTGGTTAGGGGAAGAGAGTATGAGGCATGAAACACAGTTGGAGGGGCTGGTGCTGTAGCACAACGCCCTGTTGAAGCCCTGCTCCTGAGTACATAAGAATGTAACTGTATTTGGAAATAAGGGTGTAAAAAGGTGATTTTAGTTAAAAGAGACCTTCAGGGAGGGGCCTCATCCAATCTGACTGGCATCCTTGTAAGAAGAAGTGTGGGGGCCAGTGCTGTGGCATAGCAGGTAAAAGCCACTGCCTGTGATACTGGCATCCCATGTGGGTGCTGTTTCAAGTCCCGGCTGCTCCACTTCTGATCTAGCTCCCTGCTAGTGTACCTGGGAAGGCAGTGGAGGATGACCCAAGTAATTGGGCCCCTGCACTCATGTGGGAGACCTGGAGGAGGCTCCTGACTCCTGGTGTCAGCCTGGCCTAGCCCTTGATGTTGTGGCCATTTGAGGAGTGAATCAGTAGATAGAAGACCTCTCTCTCTCTCTCTCTCTCTGTGTGTGTACTTCTGACTTTCAAATTAATAAATGATTGAATCATTTAGAAAAAATAAATATGGACACACACACAGAGAAACTTGTGTCATGTGCACAAGAACAAAGATCACCCTGAGAAGACGGTGAGAGGCGTCTATCTACAAAATAAGGAGAGAGGCATCACCAGAAACTAACCCTACCAACACCTTGATCTTATACTTCCAGCCTCTAGAACCATGAGAAAAGCCCAGTTGTTTAAGACACTTGATCTGTGGGATCTAACAGAACTGGTCACTCCCCAATTGGCCATAACGGCCGGAGCTGCGCAGATCTGAAGCCAGGAGCAAGGAGCTTCCTCTGGGTCTTCCAATGCAGGTGCAGCGGCCCAAGCACTTGGGCCATCTTCCAGTGCTTTCCCCAGCTCTAACAGAGTCACACCAGCCTATTGTGTGACTTCAGTGTTTACATTCACTTTCTCATTTCATCCACTCCCTTGGCTCTAAATACCATTTGTTGAATAGTATTTTCTGACAAGTCCTAAATTTATAAATCTAGTCTGCTTATTTCTTGTGGCCAAATACCTACCACACATCTCCAGTTAGAGGTTGAATAGGCATCTTTGAACTTAATGAGGTAAAATGAGAATTTTATGACCCTAACATGCATGCTTTTACCACTTATTAAATTAGAGCTGTTCACTCTGGCTTCAGAATCAGCCCTAAAGGCATTCAGATCCGGCTGAAAAGCCCATGAGAGTATTTCAGGCATGGAAAGCCAAGACACTCTGGCAAAAACAAAACAAAACAAAACAAAAACAAACAAAAAAAAACCCTACATGAAAGATCTCTGCGAGTGAGATCCCAGTGAAAAGAACAGGTCATCAAAGAAGGAGGTACCTTTCTCTGAAGGGAGGAGAGAACTTCCACTTTGACTATGACCTTGTCTAAATAAGATAAGAGTCGGTGAACTCAAAAGGCTTCCATAGCCTTGGAAACTCATGACTGGAGCATAGGGAGACTACTGATGCCATAATCAGGAGTGTCAATTTGTAAAGTCAACAACAGGAGTCACTGTGCACTTACTCCTCATGTAGGATCTCTGTCCTTAATGTGCTGTACATTGAGATTTAATGCTATAACGAGTACTCAAACAGTATTTTTCACTTTGTGTTTCTATGTGGGTGCAAACTGTTGAAATCTTTACTTAATATATACTAAACTGATCTTCTGTATATAAAGAAAATTGAAAATGAATCTTGATATGAATGGAAGGGGAGAGAGAGTGGGAAAGGGGAGGGTTGCGGGTGGGAGGGAAGTCATTGGGGGGGGAAGCCAATGGAATCCATAAGCTGTACTTTGGAAATCTATATTCATTAAATAAAAGTTAAAAAAAGCACTATGGGAAATATGATTACAATTACTATATAGATGTGTGTGTATATATATATGTATATATACATATATTCACATATACATACATATACATATACATATATATACATACACAATGGAAAACCAGATTGATAGTGATAGACCAAAATTTTGAGATGGAATTATCTGATGGTTGTGTGCTTGAATTTATGTGGACTTTAGAATTTTTCTATAATAAATATATATTTTATGAAAAAAAATGTGCCACAGGGAAAAAAAAAAATTAGAGCTGTTTCCTTGTACACCTCTATTAAGGTGGGCTATGATTGCATTATTAGTTAGCCTTTGGCTCGTTTGTTTTTGCTCTTATCACAATCCTGTTGACTCATATTGGACTTGAGATATTTTTCACTTAGAGTGCCATCAGGACAAATTTCTTTATTTATTTATCTATGTATTTATTTTTAAAGATTTATTAATTCACTTTTAAGTCAGAGCTACACAGAGAAGGAGAGGCAGAGAGAGAGAGAGAGGTCTTCCGTCTGCTGGTCACTCCCCAATTGGCTGTAACGGCCGGAGCTGCGCAGATCTGAAGCCAGGAGCAAGGAGCTTCCTCTGAGTCTTCCCATGCAGTGCAGCGGCCCAAGCACTTGAGCCATCTTCCAGTGCTTTCCCCAGGCCATAGCAGAGAGCTGGATCAGAGCTGGAGCAGCCGGGTCTCGAACCAGTGCCCATATGGTATACCAGCACTGCAGCGGAGGGTTTACTTGCTAAGCCACAGCACCAACCCTGACAAATATTCTTTATAATGTACTTTGGCAATTGACATTTTAATAACTTTAGTTCTTTCACTTCTTCCTTATCAAAGTTAATCTTCTTGATTTTGTCATATTTTTATTACAAGTCTATATTTTGAAACTTAGTTCTGACAATCATTATGTTTACTCTGTCTTCCTTTTTTATTGAAAAATTTGATCAGCATGACTATTTTCACATAAATCTTGAAAAATAAAGTTGAACAATTTAAGATTAAGAAAAGAACATGGTATTATTCTAGTAATCCATTCCAAATTGTCAGCAATCCAATGTTCTATGCTTTGTTGCAGCTACCAAACCAGTTGCAGATAGAGCTAAGTAACAATCTAGCTCTTGCATCACAATATGGTTTCCATGTCTAAAATTTATGGCTGGGTTACTTCAGTTCTTTCAGTATTTCATCATAAAGCAAAATGGTCTAAAACAAGGTAACACTGGAAATACAAAGTTATTTAAAAGCATTTGGCTATACTCATTTACTAGTACTGATATGATTACCTAGCTGTGTTGAGAAAAAATGGGGTTCTTATCTTAACTGAGGATCACATTTTCTGTTTGGCATCAATTGTACAGTGATATTATAGAAATATATAAAAATGCATTCCTAATCTAAAAATTATAATGTTAATTTCCCAAGGTCATTATTTTTCAAGATTCTTCTTAAATATGTCCTTAGAAAATGTATTTCTAGAATTTCATGAAATTATATTTGGGATTTCCTTTGTTCAGAAGTTTAGTAAGCTACTGGTTTATCTACCAAGTAAATAAAGTTACAGGAAGAGTTTTGCAATTTTCATCTATTTCTGTTGTCACCATTTTCCACTATGTCACACGGCTTAATTCTTAACTTAAGCCTAACTTAAACGTTTCAAATATTAGTAGACTTCATTTACTTCTTTCAAGTGACAGGATCTACAAATACTTCAGAATTCATCTATGGGATAAAACTCTTTTTTAAAAAAATATTTTATTTATTTATTTTGAGAGGCAAAGTTACAGACAGTGAGAGGGAGAGACAGAGAGAAAGGTCTTCCATCTGATGGTTCACTCTCCAAATGGCCGCAATCGCTGGAGCTGAGCCAATCTGAAGCTAGGAGTCAGAAGGTTCTTCCGGGTCTCCCATATGGGTGTAAGGGCCCAAGCACTTGGGCTATCTTCCACTTCTTTCCCAGGCCATAGCAGAGGCCTGGATTGGAAGAGGACTAGAACCAGCACCCATATGGGATGCGAGTGCCGCAGGCAGAGGATTAACCTACTGTGCCACAGCACTGGCCCCTGGAATCAAATTCTTAATACTCTCCCAGATGCCAAGCTACCCAACTTCTCTAAATGCCAGGCACAAGGTTCTGTTTATCCACGGGTAAACTTCAGTCAGTTACACAGGTATCCTCGATTTCTGTTCTAAAAGGTGGATAAATCATACCATAAAACTCAGAAAGTTGGTGCCTTAGTCATTAATGTAGTTGCATTTTATTTCTCACATATGCTATTTTAGCTGTGAAAATACTATGAGTGGTTGCATTTAAACAAATTGAAACTAACATGGTTCCAAACACTAATTCTCCTCCACCATATTTCAAAATTAGTTATAAATTAGTAAATATGGGAGGATGAAAAAAATTGATGAGACATCAAAAATACTTCATCACAAACTAGACTTTTGCCATGAAATTATTTTGACATGACCTGGCATCTTTTTCCCCCCATTTCTGATATTAATAAAAATTGTTTAATTAGGATTGCAGTTTGTTCAACTTTAAGTGCAATCAAGATTTTTTTGTACACTAACTTGTGAAATAATTTTATGAGGTAAAAATCACCTGGTCTTTGGGGCTGGTGCTGTGACATGGCAGGTTCAGTTGCTGTCTGCAGTGCTGGCATTCCTTATGGGCACCGGTTCAATTCTTGGCTGCTCCACCTCTGATCCAGCTCTCTGCTGTGGCCTGGGAAAGCAGTGGAAGATGGCCCAAGTCCTTGGGCCCCTGCACCCATGTGGGAGACCAGGAAGAAGCTCCTGGCTCCTGGCTTTGGATTGGCCCAGGTCCGGCCATTGCATCTATTTGGGGAGTGAACCAGCAGGTGGAAGACTCTCTCTCCCTCTCTCTCTCTCTCTCTCTCTCTGCATCTGCCTTTATATAAATAAATGAATTTTAACAATAAAACAACTGGGGGCTGGTGCTGTGGCGTGGTGGGCTAAGCCTCTGGCTGCAGTGCCAGCATTCCGTATGGGCACCAGCTCAAGTCCCAGCTTTTCCTCTTCCAATCCAGCTCTCTGCTATGGCCTAGGAAATCAGTGGAAGATGGCTCAAGTGTTTGGGTCATTGCACCCATGTGGGAGACCTGGAAGAACCCCCTGGCTCCTGGCTTCAGATCCTCTCAGCTCTGGTCACTGCAGCCATTTGGGGAGTGAATCAGTGGATGGAAGACCTTTCTCTCCGTTTCTCCCTCTCTCTATCTGTAACTCTACCTCTCAAATAAATAAATAAATAAAATCTTTAAAAACAAACAAAAATTAATAAAACATCTGGTCTTGAAGAGGAAGGTAGTCCTAGAAAGTTTTCTATCCTCAAATGAAAACATAAATTATTTTCTTCTGTATCTGAATTTATCTATCTTCTTTTAAACTTCCACTTTTATATGCTCCTTATCCTATTGTACTTGCATAACATCTTTTATGGAATTCTTTGTTTTCATGTACAGTCAACTCTTGATTATCTCAATTCAACAATACAATTGAACAACTATTTATTGAACACTTGCTAATAGTACAACTAGTCTAAAATAGCAATTTAAAAATAATTCATATTTGGTTTTGTAATACATTATGATTTTATTATAAAATACCTTGATTTGTATAGTGCTTTATAATTTTCAGAGTACTTTCACATACATTATCTCATTTGATTTTATGCAGATTCACTTCGCTACTTAGAAGAGGCTGATTTGGCATAGGCTGATTGATATTAATATTAATTTGCATTCACTAAGCACACACTGACTGAACAGCAGGGGCAGGAGCCTGCTGGAGTGTGCTGCAGAAAAGGGGAAGCTCATGTGCGATTACAGCTCTGAGGTGGACAATAGAGCTGATGCACATAATAGGGTGGTAATGACCACACATACACACTGGCATATATGCCTTAATTTATTTTTCTATTGCTATTAACCACTGAAACAGGCATTTTGGAGGCTTAAAATGGATAGCTAATTATGATAGGCAAATAGGATGGCATAATCATTGTGTTTGGATGAGTCACTCACTTGAGATCTAGTAGGTGAGGAAACCTCTGTGACGATCAGTATTGACTCTGGAAAAAGAATTTATATGGACATGAACAAAGTAACCACAGATGAGAGTTCAGCATCAGCTCACACAGTGGAGGCTGCTGGCAGCAGATCCATTAGCAGAGGAGCCTTAGATATCGATTTAGTTAAATATGGATCAGTGACCATGTTACTTCAGGAAGAACATTCAGAGTTAGATTCCATCAAAGGACAGGATGAGAACAGCAGAGAATATAAGCACCAGTTTTGGAGTGTGAGATCAAATCTCAGCTCTCGTACCTGTTAACTATGAATAGGAGCTGTTCTGGCTACAAAAAAGTTCACAACTCACAAAGCTCATGAGGATTCCATTAGATGATTTGTGTAAAGGTCTCAATACAATGCCAAGCAGAGATTAAGCACTCAATATATGCTAGCTACCACTTATAATAGTTTTAAAAAGCTACAAGGTTGACTATTTGGAAACAGAGTGGCTGTAGTAGTCATCATACGGTTGCTCTGGGCAGCAGGTGTACTGTATAGGGACAGGTAACTAGAGAGGAAACAAGGTCATATGATATATGCAGAAGCCTAGAGTCTTCTCTTTTAATGAGCTTGGATCACAAGGAAGCTGGCTGGATCTCTACATGTCAACTCTACTTGCTTAGTTTGGGCTTGGATTTGCAACTGCAGCAGCACCAAAACAGCTGGAAAGCATGAGGAAAGAACATGCAAACATGAATGCAGAGCAGCAAAGCAGCAGCACTTGACTGATAAAGGCTTCCATCAGAATACAAACAGGGAGATAGAAGGAGAGATGCTCTCAGAAGCAAGAAGGCTATGAGAACTGGAGAAATGGTTTGGGCACCAGTCATTCTGGATTAATGCAATGTGGTGGAAACACAACAGGTAGACAAGGAAGTTGCTCTTAGGTCCTTTGGGACTACAAACACTTTTGGAAATTTGATGAAAGCTATGAGGGGACTTCAAAAATTCATAGAAAATAAGGGAATTGAAAAATAAGTTTGTTTTGATGCCACAAATTGAAATCCATCCAGTTTTTTCCTGTGAAGCATCTCCATGAACTTTTTAAAGTCTCCCCATATGTGCTGTCCCAGAAAAGAAGCAGATGTACACCTACCCACAAAAAATTTCATGCAATTTCAAAGGATTTATGGAGCCCCATAAACACAGGTTAAGAACCTATGCTATCTAAGATGTAGGCTAGACTAGAAGTGGTGTCACAAATATGAGCTGGGAGTTTCAAATCTCAAAAGGTAATAAAATGATTGCCTAGTGTTTATCTAAGTAGTTTTTTAATCAGTTTATTGAGATATAGTTGACCAATATTGAGTAAAATGGGAAAAAGTTGTTCAAACATTCTTACCAGTTCTTGAACACTGCCAACCTAAGCGAGCATTTCCTTACCAAAAAACTACCAGTTTCCACTAAATGAGCCAGACCGGCACTCATGAATATTTCCAGGTTCCAACAGGCTACTTTAATGCAGAAGACTAAAGAAAGGGTCAAATACCAGAAAAGAGCTCTCCCTGTTGGGCAAGAGATTGATTCAGAATTTCAGCTCATGATCTGTTGTTATTTACCTCTTTACATCTCTCTGTACTTCACAGTAAGAAGAATTAGTACTGGGTCTCAGAGCTACGAAGCTATGAAGGTACTTCAAAAACTTCATGGAACATGCAAGCAGAAGATGCTTATTCTGCAGCCAAAAGGTTTGAGATCCATGCATATGAGGGGTCTTCAATAAGTTTGTGGAAAACGTGTGTTATGAAAAAAAGCTATGCAAGAGGTCAGTGCTGTGGCACAGTGGTTTAATTCACCACTTACAACACTGACATCCATTATCAGAATGCCAATTCAAGTCCTACCTTCCTATTAAGCTACCTGCCAATTTGCCTGAGAAAGCAGTGGAAGATGGCCCAAATATTTAGATCTTTGCCACCTGTATGGGAGACCACGATGGAGTTCCTGGCTTCTAGCTTCAGCATTGTCCAGACATAGCTGTTGTGGCCATTTGGAGAGTGAACCAGTACATGGAAGATCTC
Organism: Oryctolagus cuniculus; assembly: GCF_051225735.1. Lineage (NCBI taxonomy): Eukaryota > Metazoa > Chordata > Mammalia > Lagomorpha > Leporidae > Oryctolagus > Oryctolagus cuniculus. The sequence continues at coordinate 115,026,365 of NC_142888.1, read as the reverse complement.
TCTCTCTCTTTCTTCCCTTCCTCGATCCATCCCTCTCTCTCTTTTTCTTTCTCTGGGTTTCAAATAAATAAATAATTCTTAAATCTTTAAAAAATATGCAGGAGTTCCATATTATTTTGCACCAAAATAAAATTATCATTTCATTCAATTTGCCATGAACTTTCTGAAGTCCTCTTGTATTTATTTTATGTACTACCTTGCTCTTTCTCAGCCCTGCCTGCAGTACAGTCTATATGGGAAAGATAGAAGAGCATTATCTGAGCACTTTAATGGCCAGGAATTGAGTCACCATAATAAATAATAGAATATTTCTTGTTTGGACACCTCCAAGTTCCACAACTCCAGAAATAGCAATTTAAATGACTAAATTTTCTTCTCCATTGACTTTAATGAAGATCTCCTTAGATTCATCCATCTGGCAAACCTAAACTCTCAAATACTGCTGTGTTTGACTTGGGCCAAGAATGTCTGAGAAATGGGCTGTTGTTATGCAACTGAATTTGGATTAAATGTTCTCATGACAAAACCCTAAAAGGTTAGGGGTTCATTTTTAAGTGTTAACATACTCCAACACAACTGCAGTGGCATTTCAAACATTGAAGATGATGGCTCTAAAGCTGTTTTTACTTCTCTTCTTTCTCTTTCTCTTAAGGATATCTTTAGCATCTATCAACCTGGAATGTTTGGATCTTGAATCTTCCCTTTTTCCCTTGCCACTGGAGGCCAAGTCAAACAAATGCAGTCCTGAGTGAATCTTTTACAAGTTTTATATCTGAATGCCAGCACTAAGGGTTGTAAGGTCCTTCCCTGCCAAGTGACCCTCATTTCAGGCTAGAGGTCACCTAAATGCAGAAAAGGTAAACACTGACTTTGAGAAATCTGGAGACTGGACATGAAAGGGTAAAACTAAAATTAGGGTAGGATAAAGGTGAAATGAGGTATCAGAAAGCACAGGGAACATAGAACTTAAAGTTCTCAGCCTAGAAACTGAGCCCAATTTTAGGTTTAAGATTACAATATTTATATATTTGGACTTAAGACATTGATAGTTTAATAATCTAGGTTAATAATCTAAAACTGCCTGGGTGGGCATTATTTTAAGCAATTGTTTTTTCATTTCCTGTACTTTATATAATGGTCCTAAGATGATATTAATAAAGATGTGTCACATATTCATTGAAATGTAATGATAATATTGAATTAATCATTGTTAAACATTCTTCTTTAAATTTTCAAATGAATTATCATTTAATCACAAATTTGTCCTGGGGTTAAACTAATATCGACCACGACTCTGAAAATCTCACGACTCTGAAAATCACATGCAGGCCTTTTCAGTACATTAGGCCACCAGATTCAAAATTAATTTCCCTGAATGCTGTCAAGAAGAGTGATTTAGTTGTTCATGTGGGCAGCACTTCTCAACTTTGCAACATTCAAGACCAAACTCAGAATAGCTCACGTCTTGGCTGGAAGGGAACTATCTGGATCAACTTGAGAGTGGATGAGACTCAACACAGATACCCGTACTTTTGCAGTCTCAAAATAAAAGAGATACAACATCTCTTTTTTGCATTGATCTGATACCTTGACTTCTGGGAGTTTGCCAGCTTTTGATTAGGCAATGCTTGCTCTGCTCTTTTCTCTACCTCTCTCATCAAAGGCACTTGAGTGTATACAGATTGTTTCATTTTTGAAAGATAATAAGATTGAATACTGTGCATAATAGCTTATATTTACTTTTCTAGGTGCTATTCTACACAATTACCCATGTCATCCCATTTGATCCTCACAATAACTCTAAAGAAGGTTGTGATCCTCTTTTACAGCTAAGAGGTTCCAAGGTTGTTAACTGTCTGGGGTCACCCATTTAATAAGGGGAAGTTCCAGGATGTGAATCTGTGTCAAGCTGACCTGAAGACTCCAAGAGTTTATATATAAAAGTGACTTTGACTTGCGTTAAATGAAATAAGTGAGGCACAGAAAGACAAATACTGCATGTTCTCACTGATATGTGGAAGCTAAAAAAGTTGATCTCATGGAAGCGGAGAGTAGAAAACAGTGGTGATCAGAGCCTGGAAAGGCTGTGGGGAGGAGGATGGAAGGACAATGTTTAATGGGTACAGGGGTGCTGTTGGGTAGGAGGATAACTTTCAAAGTTCTACAGCACAGCAGGATAATGATGGTTGGCAACAATTAGTTGACTAGCTCAAAATAGCTATTAGAGAGGACGGATTTTGAATGTTCCCAACACAAAGAAATGATAATTGTCTAAGGCTATGGACATGCCAATGACCCTGATCTGATCATTACACCCTGTATGGAAATGGTGACACTGAAAACCATAAATATGTACAGTGACCATGTGACAACTAAAAAGTTTTAAAAATAAATAAGTTAAATTTAAAAATGTTGCTTTCACAGATTCATACCACCTCCCAAGATAATAGCATTTCTAGTAGTAGGAAGTCACTGGCATGAGCATATTATAAAGCCTAGGGCTTAGACTTTTCCCACTTATTCCCATTTTAGACCATCTACCTAATGCCCCACATATTGTTGTGTCCTATTTTAGGATCTGAAAAATCCAGTCTACTAGTCCTGAGATCTTCCCTTTATGATCTGAGAAATCGGCCTGTGGTTTGGTGTGGAAACAAGAAAGAGATCAAACAGGGTCCAAATTTTGACCTTGAAGAGCTCCTGTTCTGCCTTACTTGGAGTTGATGAAAGTCCAATGGATTGACCAAAGAAGCTGTCATCAACACTGCTACACAGCTGCATATAGCAGTCTACAGAGACAGGGTGGAGAGAAAGTAGTCTGAATTGGAAGCACTGTGGTTCAGAGGTCCAGTGAGAGAGCAGAGTCACTCAGTGGAAGGCACCAAATCCAACTGATTTGCTGAAATTTTTTTTTTTTTTTGACAGGCAGAGTGGACAGTGAGAGAGAGAGACAGAGAGAAAGGTCTTCCTTTGCCGTTGGTTCACCCTCCAATGGCCGCCGCGGCTGGCGCGCTGCGGCCGGTGCACCGCGCTGATCCGATGGCAGGAGCCAGGAGCCAGGAGCCAGGAGCCAGGAGCCAGGTGCTTTTCCTGGTCTCCCATGGGGTGCAGGGCCCAAGCACCTGGGCCATCCTCCACTGCACTCCCTGGCCACAGCAGAGAGCTGGCCTGGAAGAGGGGCAACCGGGACAGAATCCGGTGCCCCGACCGGGACTAGAACCCGGTGTGCCGGCGCCGCTAGGCAGAGGATTAGCCTAGTGAGCCGCGGCGCCGGCCGAAAATTTTTTTAAGATGTGGGGATTTTCTCTTCTCCTTTTAGTCCCTACAAATAGACAATTTAAGCATATGAAAGTCATCCAATAAGTCCTTTGCTAATTGTGATGTTTTTAAGATATGGAGATAAGCTTCAAGAGAAAATATGCATCTTTGAAACTTGGTCCCAAGTCAAAGGCTCCCCCAAAATGTCTGTGGCTAATCAGAGAAATTCAAGTGCAGCCCTTGCTGATTGATAGGCGTGACCAAGCAATTACCCACACTCTATAAAGGAGCGGCCATGCAACCACCCACATATTCGCTGATACCTGGGAGAAGCACAATATAGTTCAAGCTCTGGTGGAAGTGAGAGAAAGCTCTGAAAAGGCTGTTTTTTCCACCCCAGAAATAATATATTGCCCATGACCATCATTTCTCAATCTCCCTAAAGAACCAGCCTTCAAAGATTTAAATAACTACAAGGGGATTTAGAAAGTCAGCCCAGAAAGAGCCACAGGCAAAGATTAGTGTCAGGAAGGCTGACAGGTAAATTGTCATTGTGGTGTGCTAGGTGGAGAGAAATGTGTGCAGCCCGTCACTAATTTCCCTCACTAATTTCCCCTAACAATGGGGTGGCCCAACCCACATGATCTGACTCCACGGATTAGGAAGAAAGCAAAAATAATAATAATGAGTATAAATCAAGCTTACCACATCACTAAACATATTATTATTATTTAACACTTAATGAGTACCCATGGTATGCTGAAAGTTGGTTCATCTCAACAATAGTAGCTTGTTTTTATTCATAACACTTCATGGAAAGTGAGTTGCACAATATAACGGTTCAAGTTCATTTAGGGCTTCCAGTTCTTCAGCAGTGGGGAATAATGATACTGGGACTAGCCCAGATCTGGAAAGCCAATGAGAAATCACTCTTTTTGGTTGCCTTTGCTTCTTTGGAACTAAAAATAAATGAGACAAAGAAAAAAGAAAGAAAAAGCCAGCCTGCCAGCCAGTAAGCAAGAAACCCCACCACAGAAGAGATCCCAGTGTATAGAATGGGCTCAAAGAAGGAGGTACCATTCTCTGAAGGGAGGAGAGAACTTCCACTTCGATTATGGCCTTGTCTAAATAAGGTTGGATTTGGCTAACTCAAGAGGCTTCCATAGCCTTGGCAGCTCATGACAAGAGCCTCAGGTGATTACTAACATCATAAATAAAAGTGTCAATTGTTAAATCAACAATGGGAGTCACTGTGTACTTACTCCCCATGTAGGACCTCTGTTCTTAATGTGTTGTACTATGAGAATTAATGGTAAAACTGGTCTTCAAACAGTACTTTATACTTTGTGTTTCTGTGTGGGTGCAAACTGTTGAAATCTTTACTTAGTATATACTAAGTTGATCTTCTGTATACAAAGATAATTAAAAATGAATCTTAATGAAGAATGGGATGGGAGAGGGAGTAGGAGATGGGAGGGTTTGCTGGTGGGAGGGTGGTTATGGGGGGAAATCCATTATAATCCAAAAGTTGTACTTCTGAAATTTATATTTATTAAATAAAAGTTTTATAATAAAAAAGAAAGGAAAAAAGAAAGTGGATGAGCGGATGAGAGGAAAAGCAGACCAAAGTTGAGTTTGCTCTGATGTAACATGTCCAGCTGCTGATGCCTTATTGATGAATGAACCTTCTACACGCAAGAAAAATGCCTTGGTCTTGTGTATGTAATGTTCATTCAGCAATGAGGCATCAGCAGTTGGACATGTTGCATCAGAACAAATTCAACTTTGTCTGAGTGAAGTGGGTAAGTCATTTTTGCTCCAGGGAAAGCCCTTGCTCTCTCATTTCCAGTGTTCATAAGCCTGGCACAGGGCCTGGCCTGCAGTGGGAGCTCAGGGAATGTTGTTTACATATCTTCTGAGACTACAAGCAGAACTGAAATGTGTTCAGAATCTAAAAACAGGCAATAAGATGGGGTTGGTATCTGGTTTTAACAGGTATAGGAAGGAGCAGCGAGCAGCTTGAAACCAGTGAGTGAAGAGCCAACTCAGAAAATGTAGAAAATGTAAGTCACATGTATTCGCACTCAGCCATAATCACGTTTTTATTTTGTTTATACTAGTTCTTTTAGAATAATCTTCTTTCAGCCTGATTTTGGTGGTCTCTTGGACTCTTCACCTTTCCCTTTCTCATGTGGCAAGTAAAGCAGAAAGAAGTATGCTGTTTGACAGAGGTCAGGGATGTGGCAGATGGGAAGTTATTGGATAAAGTGGACAATATTTCACTTATGCAAAGTGAATTATTTCTGGAGATAGAATGCATGACAAGCTGACAATAGTGAATAGTATCATATTATACACTTGTAATTTGCAAACAGAAGAGATCTTACACTCTATTTTCTCATTACACACACACACACACAATGAGAACTATGTAGAGGTACTGGATATGTTAATTAGATTCATTCCAGTTATTTCACAATGTATAGGTATATCAAAACATCAAGTTGTATACCTTAAACATCATATAAAATTTTTAGGTCAATGATATCTCAATAAAGCTGCTTAAAAAATACTCCACAAGGCCGGAGCCGTGGCTCAATAGGCTAATCCTCCACCTTGCGGCGCCGGCACACCGGGTTCTAGTCCCGGTCGGGGCGCCGGATTCTGTCCCGGTTGCCCCTCTTCCAGGCCAGCTCTCTGCTATGGCCAGGGAGTGCAGTGGAGGATGGCCCAGGTGCTTGGGCCCTGCACCCCATGGGAGACCAGGAAAAGCACCTGGCTCCTGGCTCCTGCCAGGATCAGCGCGGTGCGCCGGCTGCAGCGGCGGCCATTGGAGGGTGAACCAACGGCAAAGGAAGACCTTTCTCTCTCTGTCTCTCTCTCTCACTGTCCACTCTGCCTGTCAAAAATAAAAAAATAAAAAAATAAAATACTCCGCAGCTGTTAAATAGCACTCCTGTTTTCAATACCTTGTAGTATTCCTAAAGTCTTCAAAGTGGGAAATATCTTGAAATATCATATTGTGCAAACCCAGGTGTTGCATGTAGAGTCTGAAGCTCAAGAACTGGGAAGTGACCTCTCAAGGGCACATGACTACTAAGCAACAAAGCCATAATTTCAGCCCAGGCTAACCCTCGTTTAAACTCAGACATTTAGTCGCAATACTATATATATGGAATAGAACTTTTTCTCTTCTCACAGGAAACAATGCTTGTTTATGAAAATATACTCTCCAATAATACACAGTAGCACATTAGTTTACCTGAGACAGAGAGGAAGGCTGGTTGGGGAAAGCCTGGGCCTGGGAAGTTTGGATTGTTTAGCTCTTTCATTTAACAAGCAAATGATTTCTGAACGAGATCCTGCAGCAATGAAGGCCACTGAGCAGAGCGGGGAGAATACACATTTCAGACAGCGGTGAGAGGAAATGCAGCAGTGAATATGAGGCCATGTTTCTCTGTGGCAGAGTGGAGATATCCTAGACTGAGGGAAAATGTAAATTGGTAAGTAGGGGCATTTGTATCCTCACTCCCTCCATCAACCCACATTTATCAAGCAGCTATTATGTACAAGACACTGTCATAGGTAAAGGTAAACACATTCACAGATGATTTCTGCCCTCATAATGCTTACAGTCTTGTGGGGAAGAAAGATTGTAGTCAAGCAAATCGCATTAGCATAAGAATGCCCTGAGACAGGTGATCTAACAAAAAAGCTCATAGTTAAGGCCAGAGGATAAGGGAAGGAAGACTCCTAGAAGGGACAGAAGCCCGAGTTCTGTAAACCAGGCAAAAGAGGCAAGGGAAGGGCATGTCAGAGAGAAGCCATGAAATGTCACATGGTTGGAAAGAGCCTGGTGCCTTTAAGAGAGTGAAAGGAAACCAAAAATGTTGTGATGCAGAGTAACCCGGAGAGATGCAAGATGAAGGTGAAGTGGGAACTAGGGTCATATCAGCTAGGCTGAGCATATATAAACATTACATATTCAGCCCCACACTTGCTGCCAAAGTGTTTTTGAAAACCAAATAGGGAGAAATTGAAGAAGAGTGGAGTAAGTTTTTCAGACAAACTAGCTATGAATCCTGAAAAGAAGACAGCTCTTTGGTTTCTCATTGTCACATAACATGTTCATATATCACTGGGAAAATCTGCCTAGAGGGAAACATAATCGATTATATTTCCTCCTATCCTTGAAACCATTGAGCAGCACCTGTTGGAGAAGGCTGCAGTCAACCGAATCTTATTTTGAAACCGTGATTTCAGTTTATTCTTTTGATTTGCCTGCTGCTCAGGGGTCTGTATTTTCCTCTATAATCCTTAATAGGGAACTGAAGCAAGTCTGTTAGAATTATCTTTGTTTCTAGCTCTTATTTTCTTGCTGGTACAGGTCCTTTATCTTTTATCCTAAGAGCAAAGAGAAACCGTGGAAAGATTTAGGCAGGATGAGATGGGGGTGGGGGTGATGCAATCTAATTCACCTTTGAAAAGAAGCATATAATAATGCAGGCTGAACATTCCTGATCTAAAAATCTGAAATCTAAGTGCCCAGAAATGTGAAACTGTTGACGCATCAACCCGATGCACAAATGTTTTGAATTGCAGAGTATTTCAGATTTCAGATATTTGGATTGGGGATGCTCAAGCAGTAAAGTCTAGGAAAATAATCCCAAATTTGAAAAATTTCCAAATGAGAAACACTTCTGGCTTCAGTATTTTGGATGAGTGATACTCAACCTGTACAGGCTAAGGGGTATTGCACTTTGCTCTGGGCAAGGCACAATGCAAAGCACCGGTCAGTTCCACAGCACAGTGGGGTGACTGCAGTTCCGAATAACGTGCTATATGCTGTGTAAAGAACTGGAAGAGAGGAGCTGCCAGGCTCCAAGCACAAAGAAATAAGAAAATAGAGAGGCTGGTTGTGACCAGCCACGTAGTGGGTAAAGCTGCCGCCTTTGAGGCTGGCATTCCATATTGGCGCTAGTTCGTATCTCAGCTGCTCCACTTCTGATCCAGTTCTCTGCTGATGGCCTAGGAAAAGCAGTGGAATATAACCTAATTGCTTGGGCCTCAGAACCCACATGGGAGAGTTTCATTTGGGGAGTGAACCAGTGAAGGGAAGATTGTTCTCTCCCTTTCCATCTGTAAATTTGACTTTCAAAAATAAATAAATATATTTTTTAAGAAAGTCTGATTGCCTGGTTTTATTTGTTTATGTTGTGTATATATATATATATATGTAAATACTGCATAATATCCCATAAAATGTAAAAATATTGCCTGTTAATCAAACAATTTTAAAGCACTGATCTTGGATTATCCACTTTAGTACTCACAGCACCCCTATGAGGTAAGCTGTGATTATTGTCTCCATTTTACTGCAAGGGATCACACAGCTGGTTAAATAGCAGAGCTGAGATTTGAATACATGTCCTAGTGCTTCCAAAGTCTGTGTTTCTAATAGTTATGCTTTATGTCTACCTTTTTGTTTTTAATTATAGTTAAATATACACAGTATGTATCATTTTAACTGTTGAAACATCTACAATTCAGCTTAAGTAATTTCTTGTATTGTATAGCCATCATCACTCTCTCTACCCAAAGTATTTTTATCACTCCCAACAAAATGTCTTTATCTATTAAACAATGACTCCCCACTTCCTCCTCCTGAATACTATATTAGTAAACTTTTCACTATTATGATTAAATTACCTAAGGGGAGCTGCCTAAGAAGGAAGAATATTTATTTCAGCTTATAATTTTGGAGTTTTACAGTCCAAGATTGGTGGCACCATGAGTCTGGTGTCTGATGAGGGTGGCAGAGAGTATGTGAACAGAGGATCACATGGAGAGCCAGGAAGGAGGGAGAGAATGGATGAATCTGAATCATGATTCTGTAACCAACACTAATGTAAGAAGTATTTCCCAAGTGGATGCTCCAGTGACCTAAAGACCTCCCACTATATCCACTTCCCAGATGCCATTATCAGTTTGTGTCTGCCCTTGATCAATTAATTATTAACATTAATCAATGAACATCAGACTTTAAGGATCAAGTTCTTAACACATAGGCCTCTCGGGACAAAGTATTATCCAAACCATAACAAGTACCTGGAAGCCTCTATCTTACTTCTTGTAGGTAATTCCTATAAGTGCAATCAGATAGTACTTGTTCTTTCATGTTTGGCTTATTTTACTTAGCATATTGTTTGCATGGTCCATCAATGCTATAATACCTATTAAATGTCATTCTTTTTATTGGCTGAATAATATTTCACTGTATAGATATACCACATCTTACTTACCTATTCATTTGTTGTTAGATGCTTGCATTGTTTCTACTTTTTGGCTATTATGAATAATGGTTGCTATGGATATTAGTATACAGATATCTGCTGGCATCTTTGCTTCTGGATATATTCCTAGGAGTGCAATTTCTGGGTCACATAGTACTTCTACATTTTACCTTTTGAGAAACCATCAAACTGTCTTACACAATAACTGTATCGTTTCACAGTTTTACTAGTAATGTACAAGGGTTCCAATTTCTCCACATCCTCATTAATACTTGACATTTTCTCTGTATTTAAATATAGCATCCTAATGGTTATTTTTTAGAGATTTATTTATTTATTTGAAAGGCATAGTTTCAGAGAGGCAGAGGCAGAGAGGAAAAAAGGTCTTCCATCTGCTAGTTCACTTCCCAAATGGCTGCAACAGCTGGAACTGAGCTGATCCGAAGCCAGGAGCCTGGAGCTTCTTCCAGGTCTCCTATGTGGATGCAGGGGCCCAAGCACTTGGACCATCTTCTGCTTTCCCAGGCCATAGCAGAGAGCTGGATTGGAAGAGGAGCAAATTCTGTCGGTTGCCTCTTCACTTTTCTGACTGTTTCTTTTGCAGTACAGAAACTTCTGAATTTGATGTAACCCCAATTGTTAATTTTGGCTTTGACTACCTCTGGGGTCTTTTCCAAGAAGATGTATGCCTAATAATTAATGATGTTGAGTACTTTTTTTATGTGCTTATGGGACATTTAAAAATCTTCTTTTGAGACATGTCTATTCAAATTCTTAGCTCATTTTTGAATTAGCTGGCCTACTTTTGACATATTGTCTTTAAGGAAAAGGCATGGGAAGCTTGGAGATAATTCTCCTCAAATGATAACCATAGACAAGACTGCCTGGAATGGACTGTACTGACTTCTTTGGTTAGAGGACATTTCTTTTCCTGAAGTGATATCCATAATGAAGCCCTTCTACCCCTGGTAGCCTGTAATGCAATAGAGAAATTGGAAGGTCCTCTGCTCTTTGAGGAGGGGAGATCTTGATGACCTTATGCATTTCAGTCAGCTGGATTCCCTCAACAAGACTGACAAATCTGGCTTTGAGAACTATTCCAAGATATGTTAGGTTCCCTTCCCTAATTATTCACAGTTGTCTGTTTTACATCTATTCTAGCACAATGTTACAACTGCCTGTTTACTCCTCTGGCAATCCAGACTGAAAGTTCCACAAGGTGGGTGAGGAAGCATGTCCATCACATTCACTGCTTTATTCGCACTCCCAGTAGTGCCTGGCCCATAGGCAGTGCACAATAAATATTTGTCTAGTTAATTTATGAGTGTATATATATGTGTGTGTAAATACACAACTGTACACACATGTTGGGGGTGGTCATTGGTAAGATCTTGGAGAAAGGGCTCTGGGAGCAGGGGTGACTGGATGGCCATAAGGGTATTTATGCATCCCCACAGACTTAACTCCCCTCCTAAGGTGCCATATGGAATCACAATGATCATAGTTACAATTTGCTCAGCATTCCCTATGGGCCAGGCATTTGGCATATGTACTGTAAAAATCCTTTGAAATAGGCATACTGATAAGAAATAACTATCTTCAAAATCACTTAGCTAACACAGAGCCAAGATAGAAATTTAAACAAAGTCTGTTTGACTACAGAACTGCAGATTATTGTAGACACTGCACCGGAAAATGCTCTTCTTACTTCTAATTGGATTTTCATTGTCTTTTGGTGGCTTTCTTTGTGATGTCCCTGTGCTCTAAGCACTCGCAGCAAGAGGGAGACAAATGAAATTCCCAAAAAGCTGCATTCAGGGGCCAAGGAAGGACAGAGGGACTCCTATCTCCCTGCTTATAGGCCACACTTCATTATCACTAAATCTTGGTGAGTGTCACTTCAGAGTCATTTTTGAAGTCCTGTCAGGTCCACAACACGTTGAGAGTTATGGTTCTCCTGTGGTTTGGTCTCAGAAACCTTTTGTACTCTTAAAAATTACTGAGAATCTCCAGAGTGTTAATCTCTTTTTATAAACATTTATTTATTTATTTGAAAGAGTTACAAAGAGCAAGAGGGAAAGACAAAGAGAGTGAGGTCTTCTATCCACTCGTTCATTCTCCAAATGGCTGCAATAGGCAGAGCTGGGCCAGGCCGAAGCCAGGAGCCAGGAGCCTCATCCAGGTCTCCCACATTGCGGGCAGGGAGCCAAGCACTTAGGTCATCTCCCCCTGCTTTTCTCAGGCACATTAGTAGGCAGCTGGATTGGAATTGGAGCAGCTGGGACACAAACTGGCACCCATATGGGATGCCAGCTTCACAGGTGGCAGCTTTATTCATTATGCCACAGTGTTGGCCCTGGAAGTTGTTTTTATGGTTTCTATCTATTGCTATATACCATATTAGAAATTAAAGCAGTCATTAATATATGTATTAATTCATAAATACCACACATAGCAATACATAGGACCTGCAAAATACTTTTTTATAAAAAAGTTACCATGTTTTCCAAAACAAAAGCTCAGTGAGAAGAATGTCACTGGCTCACGTTTTGCAAATTCCTTTAATGTCTGGCTTAACAGAAGACAGCTGATTTCCCACATCTGCCTGCAAATTCAGCCTGCAACTCTATTGTTTGGGAAGCAGCCTATGAAGGCAACCAGTCACATACAGACATGGAGTTGTGAAAAGGAGGAAGGCAGCTCAGTGAGGCTCACAGTACCTCCTATTCCATTTTTTTTTTTTTTGAGAACCAATACTTTCAGAATCACTGTTCTAAAATCTTCTTGGCACTGGAGAACATTCTATTAGGGCCATACCCATGCCAAAGTTCTGGATCTTCTCAGAAGGAAAGAGCTGCCAGACCAGTACAAAAATACACTTGGCCTAAAAGAATAGCTTCCATGAACTAGATCAGTTTGAGAAGTGAAGCAGCCTGATCGCCAGGGTGCAAAATGGCCACATTTCAAGATTGGCCTGCAGGCACATAATGCTGCCTGGGAGCTGGAGGCACGCTTCCTTCTCTCCCGGTGCCCAGCTGGAGGGAGCCTTCTTAAGCGGTCTTATTTTTATCTCAGATTTTGTGAATGGCAGGGCCAATTAACCACCCACTCCAATGTTCCAAGCTAACCCATTATGTTTCCATTCAAGTATGATTATTATTAAAGATAATTACAGGTGGAGAGCAAAGTCCAAAAGTGCCCAGTGAGCCCCTCACACCTTTAGAAAACAGGAGAGGACATTCTGACAAGGAAGGAACCTTGCTGAGTTCTGCTCTTTTGAAATTGGGGAGCAGAGTAGGTTGTGTTCCTTTATGAGTTGGCAAAGTAGAATTCCTGACTCCAAGGGGGTGAAAGAAGTTTTCTCAACATCGGTTACAAAGGAATACAAACTACACTGCAAGGAAGCCCACACCTGCTTTAAGAGCCTCTATTTTTGGAAGGAGAAGAGCTGGAAGCATGGCGACTGGTGGGCAACTTTCAACTGCCTGGAGGCCCAGGTAGAGGGGGAGTTTAAGACTCGGTGACCCAACCTAGCACAACAAAATCATTCACTTCGAATGTAGTTGTCAGCTGATGGCTAGAGACATGTTTTAAAACAATACAGCATGAAGTACAAGAGGGAATTTCCCATTTCATGGGAAATGCATATTGTGTACAAACTATGCATGGTTCTCATTTTTTGCATTGAAATGAACTTGTCTTTTAATTCCATTTTTCTGTGAACTTTCTGAAGTTCTCCCATATGATCTGAAAAACTGAATGCCATGTAAGAGCTTGTGTGGGATGTCTTTATTTCAATGCTGCCAAATAGTCCAGAAAAAAAACAGGTGGAGGGCTGTTTTGGGTGAGGGGTAGGCTTTGTCTTGTCAGCTCTTTGAGGAATGGGGATCCAGCTGTGGGTCTGCCCTAAACTGGCACAAGCTGCCTTTTCCCCTTGGCAGTGCCTGTTTCCTTCTTTGGCAACATCCTGTCTCCTGCTAATGTCATCTCCAGGAATACCTGCTGACTTGCTGAGATGCAGAGAAGAAAAAACAATGTGGAGTAAATTGCATGTTCCTGTGCTCTTACCCCAGCTGCCAGGGCTCTGTGCAGACAATGCAGGGAGATCATGAGGGGGGAGTTTCGATTATATAAATGGGCATCTTTCCACTTTCTTCCCCTTCTTCTTGCCTTTTATCCTATCACACACACACACACACACACACACACACAGACATGCATGCACACACACATGGTGCAGACGCTTCCACACCAGGTGTTGTATGATGCTATTTTGGAAGATGGCAAAATTAGATAATTGGGTAAACATGAGCTCAGCTAGGAAGTTTTTGTGGTGAGACAAAATTTCATGTTTTATCTCAGCATCTGTAATTTGGAAGCTCATTGTCACAGCTCTTTAGGTTGTCTGGCTACAGATGGTAGAAGGGAAGTCAGAAGCATCTACCTTGGTGATTAGAGCAATTTGGAAACTCTCTAGTGTTATTGTCTGCTATGGGGAAGCAATCCTTACAGTGGGAACTACGGCATTTCTAGGGGTGTTGGTGGATTCTGTGATGCTTATGATGCCCTGGTTGAACTCTCAAAGTGGAGAGCTGGATGTATTCTAGCTAGCTCTCATTGCCTTTGCCTCTCTCTGTCTCCCTCATTTTCCTTCATCTTGGTCTTCCTTTTTCTGTCAGCCCACACATTCACACTGAACACTAGAGAGCTTTACAGATGGTCATGTTTATCTCACTTGGCTGGCCATTTCTGTTCTTAGATCCCCGGTGTCTTAGCTGTCATTCACCCTGTGGAATCACTTACCGTCACTGGATCCCCCGGGGCTTGGAGTCATGCTCTCTCAGCCACTCTGGTTCAGCTTATCTTTACCTCTCCCTATCAAACTGACCTAGTCACCCTCAGGCACTCACAATTTCTAACCCAGGCCCTCTGTGGTGACCTTGACCTTTGAGAACTTCACTGGTGCAGGCCTGGCAGATTTCCTCAGGTGCTCTAAGGTTGTAATGACTTCAGCTCAGACACACTAGAAGTATTACCAGGGTTCAAACTTCAAAATGGCTTCCTCATGTGGCAAGAATGTCCTCAGAAGAATGTAACAGGCTGTTGAAAAGGGAAAGTAGGTTTTCTGGAGGATGTATGGTATAATAATCTTTAAGTATTCTAGAACTTTGTGTCTTTGGTCACTTATAGAAGTGTCATCCTGGTCAGAGTATTTAACCTAATTCACACCTCAGTTTCCTTATCGTATAGTGGGGGAAATAGAAGCCCCTACGTATCAGAGTTAGTAAGAGGATAAAATGAAATACCATGTGTTCAATGCTAGGCACATAATAAGTACTAACAAAGATGCTTGTTGTCTTATTGTAACTGAATGTCCCCAAGGGCTCTCCAGTTTTCTACTTTCTTCCTTCATGTGGAGGCAGTATTTTTTATTTTTCTCATTTATTAATTGCACAACATGAGCTGACTTGCATACAGTGAATACGTGCTCAGGAAATTCAAAATCTGGACATTTCCCAGTTTCTTCATTCACCTTAAACAATAAAAAAATTACCCCAAACAATAAATAAAAGTTATGATGGAGAATGTCTCACTCAACTTTAAGAGCATCTGTAATGCACGCATAACTTTTCCTATACATCCTATGTGAACAGAAACCTCTCTACCCCAAAAGATCTTTTTGTGATATATGTATATTATATATACAGAGAGAGAGTCAGAGACCTCTGTATAGAACTTACTTTGAGAGTGAGCCAAATGTACAGGGGATGGTGGTATTCTAGTCCTGGGATAGATGCTCCAATGAGCATGACATACCACTCCCAGAGCACTATGCAGTTGACACACATTGGGGCAAGGAGTTGAGGGGGAAAGAAGTCACATGATGAAGTCAAAGATCATTCAGCAAATCAAAGGCAGAGACACAGCCAAAACATTCAAGATTTAAGCCCCTGATATTATATCTCAACATTACCTCGAGCACCTTTTATAGGGTCTGCGACAGTCTTAGGAATTCTGCCAGACGAGATAAAAGCAGTAAATAAACAACTCTCTGTGGTCATTGTACATTTATCTCTGAGGATACTTCTAATCGTGCTTCCATTCTCTCAGTGGTAGTAGCTAATTTGTCTTTCTGCTCACTTTTTGTTCCAGGCTTCCTCCTTCTTAAAGCCTCGGAGAGGACCTGTAAAAAGTAATTCAGGGGCCAGCACTGTGGCACAGAGGGTTAACGCCCTGGCCTGAAGCGCCAGCATCTTATATAGGTGCCTGTTCGAGACCTGGCTGCTCCACTTCCCATCCAGCTCTCTGCTATGGCCTGGGAAAGCATTGGGAGATGGCCCAAGTCCTTGGGCCCCTGAACCCACATGGGAAACCTGGAAGAAGCTCCTGGCTCCTGGCTCCTGGCTCCTGGCTCCTGGATCCTGGCTTCGGAACTGCACAGCTCCGGCCGTTGTGACCAACTGGGGAGTGAACCATCAGATGGAAGACCTTTCTTTCTCTCTCTCTCTCTCTCTCTCTCTCTCTCTCTCTTCCTCTTCTCTCTCTTTGTATATCTGACTTTCAAATAAATAAATCTTAAAAAATGTAATTCAAAAAGCAGTTATCCTTACCGCTAAGGGTAAAGCTAAAAATTTGCCATGGGACTACAAATCCCATTAAGTTGGAAAGTACCAGTGCCATCTTACAGTTAAAATGATCAGTTTAAGTTCATAACAGATCATAAAGATAGGATTAAGTGTCAAAGGGATCACATAAATAAGACCAGTGTCTGCTCTTAATAATTGATAGAATTAAAAAGGAGAGAATGATCCAACATGGGAAGCAGGACACACAGCAAAATCATAGAATGACAAATACCCTAAACAGCACTCTGGCCTCAGAATCTGCCCTTAAGGCATTTGGATCTGGCTAAAAAAAAAACATGAGAGCATTTCAGGCATGGGAAGCCAAGACACTGTGACAAAAAAAAGTGACTTAAATGAAAGATCTCTGTGAGTGAGATCACAGTGGAAAGAACAGGTCATCAAAGAAGGAGGTACCTTTCTCTGAAGGGAGGAGAGAATTTCTACTTTGATTATGGCCTTGTCTAAATAAGATCGGAATTGGCAAACTCAAGAAGCTTCCATAGCCTTGGCAACTCATGACTAGAGCCTAGGGAGATTACTGATGCCATAAATAAGAGTGTCAATTGTTAAATCAACAACAGGAGTCACTGCACCTGCTCCCCATGTAGGACCTCTGTCCTTAATGTGTTGCACTGTGTGAAGTAACAGTAAAACTAGTATTCAAACAGTACTTTATACTTTGTGTGTCTTTGTGGGTGCAGTGTGCTGAAATCTTTACTTAGTATATACTAAGCTGATCTTCTGTATATAAAAATAATTGAAAATGAATCTTAATGAAGAATGGGATGGGAGAGGGAGCAGGATGTGGATGGTTTGGGGGTGGGAGGGCGGGTATGGGGGGGAAGAACTGCTACAATCCAAAAGTTGTATGAAATTTATATTTATTAAATAAAAGTTTTCTATTAAAAAAAAAAAGAAAGCAGTCACCTAGCTTGGAGCCTGCTGTTGTATTCCAAAATCTTGGTCTTCAAGTAGAGAAGTCGGCAATTGATATTGTCATTGGCACTGATGTGAGAGTAAGGCCTAAGTTCAGTTTGGTTTTGTGGCAAGAAGTTAAGAAGAAAGAGCAGAACCAATAGGAATGACCTGGAAGACACAGGCTCAGTCCTTAAGAGAAGCTGGCGTAAGTTGGGTCTGTAATCTCAGAAGTACCCAGGGGGAACATTTTTGTGCACCTTAGTGGCACAGAACATGAAAGATTTAGGGATAAAGTCAGGAAAATGACCCAAGTAAAGTGTTAGAGGAAAGAAAAGTAAGGAGGCTGAGATGAATGAAAGGCTGAGAGCCATATATATGAACTTTACACACATCAGTCTTCTTTTCCAAGAATTCATCAGCTACCCACAGTGTGGTATTAGCCTCAACTGTCTCACAATTAAGCACTAATTCTCAGTGAAGCTTATATTATAGAATAATAGCTCAAGTCAGACCTCAGGATGTCTCAATGTAAAGTAAAAGCTATTTAGCACATTAAGGAGGTCAATTAAAAGATAATGTCCACTTCCAATGAATTTGATCCCTGAAGCATTAGCCACATCAGTGGAAGATATCATTTTTAAAATAATTAAGATAATTTCTGCAGTCATGAACACATCAATGACTACATTTCTGATAAATTACAATTCACTTATCT
Source organism: Oryctolagus cuniculus (assembly GCF_051225735.1). Classification (NCBI taxonomy): domain Eukaryota; kingdom Metazoa; phylum Chordata; class Mammalia; order Lagomorpha; family Leporidae; genus Oryctolagus; species Oryctolagus cuniculus. Next base: position 115,008,555 of record NC_142888.1, on the reverse strand, counting down.
ACAAAACCCAAAAAATCTAAGCAAGGAAGACAACCAATGGATTCTATTGTATTTACTTTTTAGGGCCTGAAAGTTAATAGTGTGCTGAGCTACTTTCCAAATTTCTACATGGATTGTTTTTGTTTAGTATGCCTCTCTCTAACTAATAAAGATTTGTACATAACACTGATCCATTTTAACAGAAGTTATAATCATTTATCATGAATTAATTCATTGACCATTAATTTATTACCTGTTTCACAACTTTTTCAATAGCATTTCTAGAAATTATCCTATTATGGAGTGAATGTTTCTATCCAATTCATTGACCATTAATTCATTACCTGTTTCACAAATTTTTCAATAGTATTTCTAGAAATTATCCTATTATAGAGTGAATGTTTCTATCCAGGCAAGTTAAAGCCCTAATCTCAAATGTGACCATACTGGAGCTAAAGTCTTTAAGGAGGAATTAAGGTTGAATGAGATTATTAAGGTATGGTCCTGATACAAGACAGGTATACTTATAGGAGGACGAAGAGACACCAGAGAGTTTTCTCTCTCCATGCACATGCAGAGGAACCGTCATGAAATCACACAAAGAGAAAATGGCCATCTTCAAACTAGAAAGGGAATCCTCACCAGAAATGGACCTTGTTGGCACCTGATATTGGACATACAGTATCCAGAACCGTGAGAAAATAAATTTCTGTTGTTTAAACTATCTAATCTGGGATATTTTATTATGGTGGCCCAAGCAGACTAATACAAGTCTCTAACAGGCATCAAGCATATGATGTAATAAAAGCAAAGGAGGTCTTGGCAAGTTTCCCATGGTGACACCTCCTTAACAAGCTCCTCTTGAGCATAATTTCTGCAGCTGTACTCCTACATGTCCATTGCTTCTTGATCAGAGGTGGAGCTCTTGAGTTTTTGATTCTGTTTCCCTATTCTTACTGCCAAGTACCCCTAAAAATCTTGCACATTGTGTAAAACCATTCTGAAAGGTGAATAAAATAAGGCAGATCAACTACAAACTTCAGGATCCAAGGAACAATACAGTAGTGTCCCCAGATTTGACTTGCATATCCAGGACTGGTTATTACAGAAGCTGGCAACCAAGAAATGCTAATAAATGCAAGTGATGTAAGTCCCAAGAGAAGCCTTTCCTTCTGGCCAAAGGGCAAGAAAAATGGAAACTTAGAAAGACAGAAACCTTTTAGATAATAATCCTCCACTCCAACTAAACATTACAGAAAAAACTGTGAATCCCCACATGAGCAAATACTAAATGGGGAGTCTAGACTTCCATTCTCACCAGATTTCCCAGTTCTCCAACAGGGGTGGCAAAAAAGAAATCCCAATGAGGAGCTAAGACACTATCATGCAGTAGTAGTGAGAGCACCTTCCATCCCCATCCATAATACAAACTCTCAGAAAAAGTTCAAGAGGCCAGCATGGTGGTGTAGCAGGTAGCACCAAAAGCTGCCACTCCAACATCCCATATAGGCACTGATTCATGTCCCAACTGTTCCACTACTGTTCCACCCTGTTAATGGCCTGGGAAAAGCAGCAGAAGGTGACCTAAGTGCTTGGACTTCTATAATACACATGGGAAACCTGGGTGAAGCTCCTGACTTCTGGCTTCATTCTGGCCAATCCCTGGTCATTGTGGCCATCTGGAGAGTAAACTAGCAGATGTAAGAGCCCTCTCTCTCTCTTTCCAGGTCTTGCCTTCTCTCTGACTTTCAAAATCAATATATACTGATTTTTTTCCAAAAAAAGATGTATTTTCTTCTCTGAGGAACAGTGGAGCTTTAGGCATTTCCTTGTCACCTTCAGTGTTTGCTATTTTTTTAAAAAAACTTATTTATGTATTTAAGAGGTTGAGTTACATACAGAGAGAGGGAGAGAAAGAAAGAAAGGTCTTCCATGTAGTGCTTCACTCCCCAAATGGCTGCAAAGGCTGAAGCTATGCCAATCTGAACTCAGCAGTCAGGAGCTTCTTTCAGGTCTCCCATGTGGGTGCAGGGACCCAGGCACTTGGGCCATCTTCTACTGCTTTCCCTGGCCATAGCAGAGATCTGGATCAGAAGTGGAACATCTGGGACTAGAACTGGTGCCCATATGGGATGCCGGCACTGCAGGCAGAGGCTTAGACCACTACGCCACAGTACTGGCCCCATCTTTTTTTTTTTTTTTTTTTTTTTTGACAGGCAGAGTGGATAGTGAGAGAGAGAGACAGAGAGAAAGGTCTTCCTTTGCCGTTGATTCACTCTCCAATGGCCGCCGAGGCCGGTGCGCTGCGGCCAGCACACCGTGTTGATCCGAAGGCAGGAGCCAGGTGCTTCTCCTGGTCTCCCATGGGTTGCAGGGCCCAAGCACTTGGGCCATCCTCCACTGCACTCCCGGGCCATAGCAGAGAGCTGGCCTGGAAGAGGGGCAACCAGGACAGAATCCGGCACCCCGACTGGGACTAGAACCCGGGGTGCCGGAGGATTAGCCTAGTGAGCCGCGGCACCGGCCTCTTTTTGCTTTTTTTTTTTTAAGGAGACATACATACAAGGCACAAAAGAGAGCCAAATAGAATTTCTAGAAAAGAAAACTACACTATCTGAATGCACACACACATATGTATGCATGTGTGTGTATTGCGTTAATATCAGATAAGACATTGAAAAAGAAAGGAAGGGTTAACGAATTGAAAAAGTAACATTAGGAACTAACAATAATGAATCACTCTGAGAAAAAAATTAGTGAAAATAGCATCAGTAAGGTATGAGATAACTTCAAGTTACCTAACATATGTGTAGAGTCCCCAGTGGAGAGGAGGGACAGGAAGAATAACTGAAAAAAATAATGGTTGAAAATTACCAAATCTAATGCAGATTATGAGCCCATAGACTTCAGATGCTCAACGAACCCCAAACATAAAAAAATCAAGGATTACTATAATCAAATTACTCAACAAAAATAAAGCTTCCAGAAATTTTCACATCAAATAGATTACAAGTAAAACAATAGTGGAGCAACAACTTTAAAGTATTAAAAGAAAAATAATGACCTAGAATTGTATAAACAATGAAAAAATAGCTTTTAAAAGAAGGCAAAATAGGGACTTCTTAAGTCATGCAATAGTTTAAGACATGCACCACAGATGCACTATAAGAAATGTCAAATATGGTCCTTTACAGAGTTCCTTGACACATGGACTTTCCATGGGACTGCTCATAACATAGCAGTTGGCCCCCCTCTGAGCAAATAAACTTCAAAGTATAAAGAGGAGGCAACACATGCTTATTGAACATGTGCCCTGTATCAACATATCTAGGTTTGATACATGTTCTGGCTCCATACCCTAGCTTCCTGCTAACGCAGACCCTGGAAAGTAGTGATGGTGCTTCATATTATTGGGTCTCTACTATCCATGTGGAGACCTGGATTGAGTTCCAGACTCCTGGAATCAGCATAGCATAGTCCAGGCCATTGTAAGTACTTGGGGGAGTGAACCAGAAGCTAGGGATTCATTTCTCTTATTCTCTCTTTTTCTTTCTCTCTCCCCCTTCCCTCCCTCTTCCCCTCTCATTTCTGTGTCTCTATGCCTCTAATATAAATATATATATGGATTTTTATAAAGATATAATATAATATACAATAATATAATATAATAATATAGAAGTCCTACGGGGCCAGGATTACCCTGATACTAAAACCAAATAAAGATATTACAAGAAAAAAGCCCCAAAAAACCTATGAGTACATACTAATAACCTCTAGGAATACAGGTACAAAAATTATAAAAATCACTTAGGAATTGAATCCAACAACAAACAAAGAATAATACAATATGATCAAGTAGGGTTTATCACAGGAACAGGAATTTAATTTAAATTTAGAAAAGTAATGTAATTCACCATATTCACAAAATAGAAGAGAAAAAATGGTAATGTCAATAGACACAGAAATAAAAACACTTAAAAGAAAATGCACCATCCATTCCTGATAAAACCTTTCAGCAAACTAGAACTAGAAGGTAACTTACTCAACTTAATAAAAGCCATCTAAATGAAAGATCTCTGCGAGTGAGATCCCAGTAGAAAGAACGGGCCATCAAAGAAGGAGGTACCTTTCTCTGAAGGGAGGAGAGAACTTCCACTTTGACTACGACCTTGTCTAAATAAGATCGAAGTCGGCAAACTCAAAAGGCTTCCATAGCCTTGGGGACTCATGACTAGAGCCTAGGGAGATTACTGACACATAAACAAGAGTGTCAAATTGTTAAGTCAACAACAGGAGTCACTGTGTGCTTACTCCTCATGTGGGATCTCTGTCCTTAATGTGTTGTCCAATGTGAATTAATGCTGTAACTAGTACTGAGACAGTATTTTACACTTTATGTTCTGTGTGGGTGCAAACTGATGAAATCTTTACTAAATATATGCTAAATCGATCTTCTGTATATAAAGATAATTGAAAATGAATCTTGATATGAATGGAATGGGAGAGGGAGTGGGAGATGGGAGGGTTGCGAGTGGGAGGGAAGTTATGGGGGGGGGAGCCATTGTGACCCATAAACTGTACTTTGGAAATTTATATTTACTAAATAAAAGTTTAAAAAAATGAAAAGATAACTACAAACAAATGTGGGCAACTAATTTTTTGAACAAGATACACATTAAATTAATGTAAGAATTTAGAAGCATTTCAACAAATGGTGTTAAAAAAATTGGATATACATATACAAAAAGATAACTTCAATCTTATGTCATATACAAAGTTCTTTCTAAGTGGATCATAGCAGTTTAAGTACATAATTGATCATAAAGACAGGATTACGTGTCAAATGGTTCACATAAATAAGACCATTGTCTGCTAATAATAATTGATAGAGATAAAAATGAGAGAACTTAACAGGGGAAGCGGGATACACAGCAGACTCACAGAATGGCAAATGCCCTACCTGCCCTTAAGGCATTCAGATCTGGCTAAAAAGCCCATGAGAGTTTCTCAGGCTTGGAAAGCCAAGACACTGTGGCAAAAAAAAAAAAAAAAAAAAAAAAAAAAAAAAAAAAAAAAACCTAAATGAAAGATCTCTGTGGGAAAGAACAGGTCATCAAAGAAGGAGGTACCTTTCTCTGAAGGGAGGAGAGAACTTCCACTTTGATTATGGCTTTGCCTAAATAACGTTGGAGTTTGTGAACTGAAGAGGTGTCCATAGCTTTGGCAGTTTATGACAAGAGCCTCGGGTGATTACTGATATAAATAAGAGTGCCAATTGTTAAATCAACAACAGAAGTCACTGTGCACTTATTCCCCATGTAGGATCTCTGTCCTTAATGTGTTGTACTATGTGAAGTGACGGTAAAATTAGTATTCAAACAGTACTTTATACTTTGTGTGTCTGTGTGGGTGAAACTGTTGAAAGCTTTACTTAGTACATACCACGTTGTTCTTCTGTATATATAGATAATTGAAAATGAATCTTGATGAAGAATGGGATTGGAGAGGGAGTGGGAGATGGGATGGTTACGAGTGGGAGGGAGGTTATGGGGGGAAATGCTGCTATAATCCAAAAGTTCTACTTTAAAAATTTATATTTACTAAATAAAAGTTTAAAAAAATAAACAAATAAAAAACCCAAGATTTCATCGATATAACACAAAAAGTGATCTGCAAAAGCAAATTTAATTGATAAATTTAAATCTATTAACACTAACTACTTCTGCCTTCAATATAAACTCATATGAAAATAAAAAGGAAAGCTACAAACTGAAAGTAAATATTTGCCATGCACATATTTGATAAAGGACTTGAATCCAGAATAAATAATTAGCTCTTGGGTTTGTGGTGTGGTGTAGTGGTTTAAGCTGCTGCTTGTAGTGCTGGTAACCCACATGGATGCTGGTTTGTGTTCCGGCTGGTCTGTTTCTGATCCAGCTCCCTACTAATGCACCTGGGAAAGCAGCAGATGATGGCCCAAGTCCTTGGGTCTCTGAATCCAAATGGGAGACCCAGAATAAGTGCTGGCTCTTGGCTTCAGCCTGGCTCATCTGTTGCAGCCATTTGAGGAGTGAATCAGTGGATGGAAGACCTCTCTCTCTCTCTTTCTCTGTAACTCTGCATTTCAAATAAAAAATAGCTCTTAAGACACAATAATAAGGAAAAATCGATTAAAATGGAAGTAATATTACAAAAGACTTCATCAGAGAATATATATGGATGACAAATAAGCAATGGAAAGATGTTCAACCTCATTAATCATTAGGAAAATATAAACTTTATGATAAATGAAACAAGCCATGTGCAGAAACACAAGTACTGCATGATCTCATTCATATAGTGAATCTAAAAAAGTTTATCTCCTAGAAATTGAGAGCAGAATGATGTTCACCAGAGGCTGGGAGAGTGGAGGGGGAGGGAGAGTTGGTGAAAGGTAGATTAATGGGTATATAGTTAGACAAGAGGAAAAAGTTCTACTGTTCTATTGCACAGTAAGATGACTATAGATCACAATGATATACTGTACATTTTTCTTAAAGCTAAGAGAAAGGATTTTGAATGTTTTTACCATAAAGAAACAGTAAATGTTTGAGGAGATAGATATGTTTACCCTGGTTTGAATATTGTGATAAATACATGTATCAAAATATCACATTGATCTATAAAATGCACATTTTTATGTGTAAGTTAAATGTAAAATTTGAAAACTCACAATGAAATACAACTATACAGTATTCAAATGGCTAACATTGGGAAGACTGAACATTTTGAAAATTAGACAGGATAAAGAGGAACTGGAACCCTCTTACATTTCTAATGGGAATATAAAGTGGTGCAACCACTTGGTAAAAGTGCTTAGAAGTTTCCTAAAAATTTAAATGTAAACCTTCCATATGGTCTATTCTTAGGTATTTGCCCAAGATAACAGAATATATATGTATATACAATGACTGGCACATGAATATTCATAAAACTTCTATTTACATCAGCTGAAAGATGGAAAAATCCAAATGTCTGTCAACAGGGGTATGCAGAAACAAATTATGGTACGTGGATGAATAAGTCATAGAATAAGGAAAAAAACAATGAACTATTAATATATGAGACAATATAAAAAAACAAAAGTAATTACACTAAATGAAGGAAGCTAGGAATGAAGGAATTATACTAAATGAAGGAAGCAATAAGTGTATACTGTTTGATTGCATTCATATAAAAGTTTTCTAAAATGCAAATTAATCTTCAATAACAAAAAGAGAGCAGCGGTTGCCTGACTGGGGAAGGGGAAGACAGGGAGGGATGAGAAGGAAGTATTAAAAAGGAGTACAAGGAAAGTTTTGGAGTGATAATGTGTTCATTACCTTGATTATGACAATGTTTTCCTGTATGTATGTACACACATAAATCAATAGCTATGAAAGTGCATAATTTCAAATATGTTCAGTCTATTGAATGTCAGTTAATGAGAGTGAGAGGGACCAGGGCATTGGAGTCAGGAGGTCCCTTCCACCTGGAAATGCAGACCCAAACCCAGCTATAGTTGGGGTCAACACCAGAAATCTATTTCCCACTCAGTTTATAAGCAAATTTCAGGTTCTGGCTTTTTTATCAACCTATGTTTACTTTCACTTTCACTGACACTCCTGAGAATTAGGATCCCTCCGGGAACTGCTCTTGCTAGGTACTGCTTTGGGAAAAAATAGCATTGAGTCTTTAATCTTTCTCACGCCCAAGTCCATCCTCAAAAGAAATTGCTTAAATTTTGGGTATGTAAATGCATTATTATAAATATGAGACTTAGTACCTGTAATAGAGAATATGAGTGCATGTAACATGAACAAGCAAATAAGCATGGCTATGCAATACATGTCTGTAGTGCAACCTCTTCCTCAATGGGAAGAGACATTTGGGTCTTCTGATCCTACCATTCATAGACTGATCCAAGGAAGCTCTGATCCTGGCTGTTGGGATAGCTATATCCTCTTAGGATATTTTGTGGTCCCTTTGGTCCCTTTGGCTCCTCCAGGGAGCAGATTCCCTTAGGTAGGTTTCCTAAGAATGCCCCAAGAACCTATGTTTTTCTGTAATGGGAAGCCCCAGTTAGGTTCTAGTTTTCCTAAACCTCTTGGTGAAGGAAGCTTCCCCTCTCTGCCCATGCCTGTAGCAGAGTAATATTTGTTGACAAAATGAATGAAAGAAAGACAGAAGGTGTCCTATTTCACTTGTACTTTGCCCTATGACAATGATAAGCATTCCTCTGGAGATGTAGGCAGAGTGTATAGAACTCCTCTTCATGTTATTTCACTTGATTGTGGCACGAATCCTTCAGAGAACTGTCCCTGTATGTCCTGTTTTACACATGAAAAAATTTTATTTTTGCACAGCATAAAGTGACTTGCCCAAATGAACCCAGCTAGTCAGCAGTAGAGCTACAACTCACATCTAAATTGACCAAGGCCAACAAAATAGGTTTTGGGACTGAAACATTGGTTACATGATGCTTAGCACAGGGTCTGTTCCAGACGCAGTTTTCAGTTTCTTCCTTTCCAAATTCTAAACATTGCCCTGCTATACCCCACCATTAATTAAAGGAGAAACTATGAATCATTATTACGCTCTATTTTCATATCTATTCTTCTTGATCTCCTCATCCATATCCCCAAATTTGGGTTTGAATTCTCATCTTTTATTTAAGTGGTTCTACAGCACCTACTCTCAGAAGAAATAGGATCTTTACTTTTTTAACTTTTATTTAATAAATATAAATTTCCAAAGTATAACTTTTGGATTATAGCGGCTTTTCCCCCCATAACCCCCTCCCACCCACAACCATCCCATCTCCCACTCCCTCTTTCATCTCATTCTTCATCACGATTCATTTTCAATTATCTTTATATACAGAAGATCAACTTAGTATATACTAAGTAAAGATTTCAACACACTGCACCCACAAAGACACACAAAGTATAGAGTACTGTTTGAGTAATAGTTTTACCATTAATTCGCATAGTACAACACATTCAGCTTACTTCTTCTGTGTCCATAAATCTTTCAATGTAAATCTCTAGTTAGGCTGCACATATGAAATCCCACTTAGTAGATTATCTATAGATTGTACCTTAATGATTGGAGCTTCTGATGTGCCTTTGCACCTTGACATCAAATACCCTAGCAAGGAAATATTTATTGATTCTATTCAAACTTGTATCTGTCATTTCACTAACAACCTAAACAGTATCAGAAATTCATTTCAAAATCACTTCTGATTGGCTATATCTGGGAAGGCTTCATATTAGAATTGCCACTGTGTCGGGTGCTTGGGAAGGTACAGTTGACTAGGCAAACTTGGGGAAGAAAGGCTTTGGAGGCAAGCCAAGTAGGACAAGACAGGGAAACTAGAAAGCAGAGATAAATTGTTGGCAGAGAAAGTAATCCTATTTGGATAGAATTATAGATAGTAGCAGAAGGGAAAGTGATGATGCTAATGGTGGTAGTGGTGAAGGTTCTGAAGGAATGAGCACAAAGACAAATTGCTGAAATAATTTGCCTAGGGCCAGATTATGGGGAAATTGTCATTTCCCCCCCTCTAGGTAATGGAAGATCCATCACTATCAAAATTTTCTCATGGAAAATCAGAACTGAAAATATGGGAGTACTTCAAGCTGTTCATGAAAATATAATTAAAAGGTAAGTTGATTTTGGTGCAAAATAATGAAAGCCATGTATATTAAGGGGTCTTTAAAAGGTCATGGAGGGCAGGCGCCGTAGCTTACTGGGCTAATCCTCCGCCTTGCGGCGCCGGCACACCGGGTTCTAGTCCCAGTCGGGGTGCCGGATTCGTCCTGGTTGCCCCTCTTCCAGGCCAGCTCTCTGCTGTGGCCAGGGAGTGCAGTGGAGGATGGCCCAAGTGCTTGGGCCCTGCACCCCAATGGAGACCAGGATAAGTACCTGGCTCCTGCCATCAGATCAGCGCAATGTGCCGGCTGCAGCGCGCCGGCCGCGGCGGCCATTGGAGGGTGAACCAACGGCAAAGGAAGACCTTTCTCTCTGTCTCTCTCACTGTCCACTCTGCCTGTCTAAATAAATAAATAAATAAATAGGTCATGGAAATACATTTTATAAAAAATTATGCATGGATTTCAAATTTTTGGTACCAAAATCAACTTATTCCCCCAATCCAACAACATCTTGAAGTACCCTCTTACTTCTATAAAAGGTAATCACATTATTATTAAGGATAATCAAGATCACATTTAATAAAGTCATGACCCTACATCCTGCCTGACACCTGTGAATGTGATGTATTTTTTATATGAAGGAATAAGGCATAAAATTTTCCCCAAAACAAGCTTACAGAGTGTGAAGGAGACTGCAAAATAATGATGACAAGGCCATCAATCCAAGAGGATTTTCTGCTGTTAATTTATTTTTTCTAATATTTTCCCCACCCACATGTTGTGCTTTTTTCACTTTGGGTCAGAGAAGAGATTCAAAGTCTTTGATGGTGGGTGAGGGGAGAGTTAAAATGTAGGGTCTTTTCTTATTTCCACTCAAGGTTGGGGACCTGGTGCCTTCCCTTCTTCCCCAAACCCTTTTCTCAACTACACTACATGTGATTAACTGCAAACATCCTTTGCACAGCTTTCCACAAGCTGGCAGTATATTTCTACTTCAGAAATACTGGCTTGTATTATGAGTCAATCTCAGTGTGCAGCAAAGTGACGACAGTCATTGTCTCTGGATAGTGAGATTACAGATGATTCCTTATTTTGTTCTTTTGGCTTATCTGTACTGTCTGGCTTTTTGCTGCAGTGAATATGTATTACCAGTGAATGAAAACATAATAAAATCAGTTTTAAAGATGATTGAATTTAATTATAATATCAAGTAAATAAGGCTAGATACAAAATTGTATAAGCAGAAAGGGCTCAACATAGAGGAATAAATAACTGATTAGGAGAACAGATTGGAAAGAAATGCAGCAAAATGTTAATAGTTATATCTGGGATCAGGAATTTATGTGCAGAGCCTGGACTAGGGTGAGAAAAAAGAGGCACTAAGGGCACAAAACAGAAGAAATACCTCAGGGCCAGCATTGGGGCATAGTGAGCTAAACTGCTACCTGTGACGTCATCATCCCCTATGGGTGCTGGTTCATGTCCCTGCTAATGCCAGGAATCAGCGCCTTATTCCATATATCTCACATTGGTGAAGCAGCCAAAGCAGTTGGGTCATCTTCCACTGCTTTCCTGGGTACATTAGCAGGGAACTGGATTGGAAGTAGAGTAGCTGGGAATTGAAATGGCGGCCATATGGGATGATGGCATCACAGGCGGTGGCTTTATTCACTACAACACAATGCTGGACCTCTGTAGGTTATCTGATAAGAAATCAGCTGTGGGTCTAATTGGAGATCCTCTGAAAGTATTCCGGTATTTCTCTCATACACATTTTGGAATCTTCTATTTAATTTTTACTGTTAAAAGTTTGACCACAATGTGTCGTGGTGAAGATCTTTTCTGGTCATGTCTATTATGAGTTCTATGTGTCTCGTGTACTTGGATGCCCATATCTTTCTCCAAATTAGGGAAGTTTTCTGTAACTATTTCACTGAACAGGCCTTCTGATCAATTCTCTTTCCATGCCTTCAGGATTTCCTAAGTCCTATATGTTGTATTCTTGGATAGTATTCCATAAATCTCAAACATTGTTTTTTTCATTTTTCTAGTTTCTTTTTTTATTGGTCTGAGATCTTTCCAAAGATTTGCTTCTAGCTCAGATATTCTTTATTTTGCCTCACCAGTCTGTTGTTAAGTCTTTTCACTCTTTTTTATTTGGCAGTTCTAATATTTCAGTTTGGTTTCTCTTCAGAATTTGCTACTCATTTCCTCTGAGTAAAACTATGACCATTCTTTTGAATTCCTTTTTTTCTTTTTTTTTTTTGACAAAGTGCTGCCTTTATTTTTTTTAATTTTTAATTTTTTGACAGGCAGAGTGGATAGTGAGAGAGAGAGACAGAGAGAAAGGTCTTCCTTTTGCCGTTGGTTCACCCTCCAATGGCCGCTGCAGCTGGAGCACTGTGGCTGGCGCACCGCGCTATCCGAAGGCAGGAGCCAGGTGCTTCTCCTGGTCTCCCATGGGGTGCAGGGCCCAAGGACTTGAGCATCCTCCACTTCACTCCCAGGCCACAGCAGAGAGCTGGCCTGGAAGAGGGGCAACCAGGAAAGAATCCGGCACGCCGACCGGGACTAGAACACAGTGTGCCGGCGCCGCTAGGTGGAGGATTAGCCTATTGAGCCGCGGCGCCGGCCTTCAATTCCTTCTCAAAGAGTTCATCAGTTTCTGCATTTTCATATTCTAATATTGAAGTGTTATTGTGTTACTTTTATGGAGTCGTGTTATCTTCTTTATTCTTATTTCTTGATTTTCTGACTTTACTTTTAGGAATTTGTGGAAATACTTATTGGTTTTATCTTTGAATTGTGTCTCTGTGGCGTGTCTGTTCTTTTAATGAATACTCAGAAGCATGTTCTGGGTGTGGCCAGGGAGCTCTGGTCAGTGCTCCAGGGTGGAGTGAGTATCCATGATGGCACCCAAATTGGGCATGGTAGATCTCTATTGTCATAAGGAGGGAGGATATGATCACCTCTGTTGATGTAATGATACACTCACCTCCTCTCTTCCAAGACCAAAGTCCTGGGTTAACTCACAGTGGGTACAACTCTCACCCACTCAGCTGCATGAACCACCCAAAGGATATGTGCAGTCCCCAGTGTGAGTATGGATCCCTCTTCAATGACCCACACCATGAAATCAGAGAACTTTGAGTCTCTGGCACCAGGCACAGTAATCTCCCAGAGACCTAGCTACACCCTGTACCCTATCCTGCAGTCACAGAGTGCCCAGAGTCTCAGCACCCAAGGCTCCCACAGTTACTAGGTGCAGAGGATCTGCTCCAGCCCTTTAGCCTGTCCCATCCAGAGAGAGAGAGAGAGAGAGAGAGAGAGCAGACATTTCCCAGAGCCAGCTGAAAAGCCACCTGTGGGTGTTCTACTTTGGCAGTTTGTTCCCAGGAACCTGTGATATGTTGAGAGGATGGGGGCACCTCACAGTACTACATGGGTGCTCAGCCCCTGTCAACTCTTCCAGCCAGACTCAAAGTCAATGAGGATTGCAGATTTTTCCCTCTGGTAAAATCCCCTGGTCAAATGCATGCACAAGAGCCACCACAGGCTCTACTGGTATCAAAATTGCACCCCTGCCAGTTGCCAGACACGCTTGTCAGGGGATGAGGAGAAAGAAATATGTTTTTCTTTTGCTGTATGAGGCAAGTACCTTGCTCTCTACTGGGACTCTAGGCCGAACTCAAAGACATTGTTGTCCAAAAGGCTCTCCCTCAGGTAATATCAACAGTGTCATGAGCTGCTGCATTCTGCTCTCCTCGCTCTCAAAAGCTGGCATCTCCTCCTGTTCCCGGCTGTGGGGGACATATGTAGTTTCTTTGCTTGTTGCTGCATGTCCTCATCTTCCATGATGCTCCTCGACATCCCTCTTTCTTTTGTTTAATTTCCACTGGAAACTTCTCTTCAGCTCTTCCTTGGGAATGCACTTCTGCTATTTTCCCCATCTTCTAAAGTAGTACATAGTTTCCCTATTCATCAATTTTGGAATCCCAGATGGTGGCATTTTGCAGAGATAAGTAAGGTTTCCTGATCAATTAACACAGAGTTAATCCAAAGAAAGATTATCTTGGGTATGATTGATCTAATCAGGCCTATCTCCAGGCCTTCCCTGAAAGAAGAAACTGAAAGAACCCACACTCTCAAGCCTGCTAGCCTTGAAGAAGAAGCTGCCATGAACTCTAGCTGTAAGAAAATGAACTCTTTCAATAACCATATGAATTTGGAAAAGGACCTTCATGCCTTGGTGTCCAACCTTGGCCAATACTTTGATTTTGGCCATGTGAAACTCTGAACACAAAAACTGTGAGATAATTAGCAAATGATGTTTGAAGTCACTAAATCCTTGATAAATTTTACATAGCAAGAGAAAACTAATATAAAGTTCATGAGCCTTGTTTACCTCCTGTAATAAAATGGAAGTCCTAACTAGTGATAGCTCAACAAGTTGCAAGAACAGGGTAGTGACAGCTTCAGCTATTTCAGCAGTATTTATGTAGTAGCTAAGAATTTGGAGTCTGGAGAGAGATTGCCTTGGGTTCTGGGACCAGTTCTGACACCATTAGCTGTTTAATCTTGGATAAGTTACTGGATTTCTCTGAACCCAGGTTTTCCCACTTTTAATACTATATTCCATGGCTGTGTTTCTGTTAGCACTTAACAATTGAAGACATGATGCTACAACGAGATTATTTGATACACAAACTGGGTCTAAATGGGGTTATTCAACATACTTAATTATCCAGGTTGGGGTTTCAAAAGGTGGGGTAAAGATTTCATTAAATGAATCCTTGGGACACTCTTGTTACAGAGAACATAAAAAAGATGAGCTATGGAACTGGTATAGACGCATTTGGGGGAATTCCTTAGTTTCTTAATTTTTAGATTTCTGGAATCTAGAATAAGATTTGCTGGCTACATTTGCTCCCTATTCTGTTCTCCAAGGAAAATTAATAAATCATCAAGTGTAAGCAAGAGGAAGTGGCTCTTTGAAGTCACAGACTCGACTAGTGCCAGAATTCAAGTTTTCTGGCACACCTTGCTCTGTTCATTCATCTACAGCATCTCACCCCTAGAATTTCACCTGATTTACTGTGAGGCCACTAGAAAATCATTTCTACACTGTTTGTTTCTTTGAGGTTTTAACCAAGTTCTTCAACATTTAACTTGATTACCTCTTGTCTCACTGATAGAAAATAATTTCAGCGAGTGTTAAGCTGCAATGGTTGCCTCCCTAGAATGGGTGCAAATTCCACACTGGAATTCATCTCCTTGTTTCTATTTCCTATTTGCCCAAGGAAGTAGACATGATTCACATGTATTTTCATTGATAAAGATAAGAAGATAAAACAGCAAAAAATACACTCATATCAAATTGCTTTTAAATGAAAATTTAGTGGGTCAGGTGTTTTGTGTAGTGGTTAAGCCAGTGTTTAGGATGACCACATCCCATATTAGAGTGCCTAGTTCAAGTCCTGACTACTCCACATTTGATTGAGCTTCCTGCTAACACATATTCTGGGAGGCAGCAGGTGATGAATCAAGTACATGGGTCACTTCCACCCACATGGGAGACCCAGCTGGCTCCTGGCTTTGATCTGATCCAGTCTCAATGGTTGAGGCATTTGTGGAGTGAACTAGCAGATGAGAAATCTTTCTCTCCTACTCTCTCAAATAAAAATTAAAATAAATCATTTTTTAGAAAGTGTAGATTATTTAATTTCCTGGAAGGGCAGTGTTGTTTTTCTTGACAAAATTCTACTCATCTTCCAAGATACAGCCTAATTGACACCTCATCTAAGAATCATCCTCTGCCCCACTGCAGGCAGAACTTATTTGTTTTTTCTTCCTCTTTGTTTTCCACAGTATTTTGACTCAGCTTTGTCTTTAGTATTTATCACAAGTTGCCTTGCACTAAAGTTATTCTCCCCAACACAGAGGCAGTACACTATCAGAGAACAGACTTGTTTTATATTCTTACTTATCTTTGCATCATCCCCCTCCCAGTGCAGTGCTTGGCAAAGAGAAGGCACTTTATCATTGTTTACTGAATTGAATCTAATATCAACATCTTTGAACTTGAAAATTTGCTGCAGCACACTTTTTGATAAAGTTCATTTTATGATTAATGAAACTGTTTACATTTTTGCCGTTAAATTGGGAGTTGGATGGGATGATGCATAGGAATCTTCTACGTCTATTCTTTGACAGAATCTCACACGCAAACACTGAGTTGATGAATGCACTTTGAGTCTTCATCCCCTTTATTTTCGCTCCCTATGGGGGCAGAATATATGTTGGTATACTAATCAGGGTTCAGGGCTAGAAACAGAAAATACACAAAATGTGCAAATCAGACATTATTTAATATAGGAAACCCACGCTGAAAAATTATTTGAAGAAATAAATGAATGGTGTCTGAACATCTAAAAATGATTCTTAGAACATCACAAAACTGACCTGTCTGAAGAACTACTATCTTTAAGGCCACAGTGGAGCCACCAAATTTAAGAATAAATGGCTGTTGCTGTGATCCAGGAATCGGGAGGTGGAATTAGGAAGCTTCTACTGCCACTATTTGTACTCCAACTTCCTCGTGGCCTCTATAAAAATTGTGACTGGCTAATGAAACAAGGACTCTTGTCAGTGTCCCTGTTGCAACTCCTTATCAATAGCCAGGAGGCTAGAGAATGGACACGGGCCCCCAGTGCAGAAAAATGTCATGTTTTTGCGACCTATATTGCCAGCATATAAGATTGAAATGACAGATAAATGGCTTACATTTCACTTCTACCTTTTTTTTTAACTTTTATTTAATGAATATAGATTTCCAAAGTACAGCTTATGGATTACAATGGCTTCCCCCCACCCCATAACGTCCCTCCCACCTGCAACCCTCCCCTTTCCCACTCCCTCTCCCCTTCCATTCACATCAAGATTCATTTTCATTTCTCTTCATATACAGAAGATCAGTTTAGCATACATTAAGTAAAGATTTCAACAGTTTGCTCCCACACAGAAACATAAAGTGAAAAATACTGTTTGAGTACTAGTTATAGCATTAAATCTCAATGTACAGCACACTAAGGACAGAGATCCTACATGAGGAGTAAGTGCACAGTGACTCCTGTTGTTGACTTAACAAATTGACACTCTTGTTTATGGCATCAGTAATCACCCTAGGCTCTTGTCATGAGCTGCCAAGGCTATGGAAGACCCCTGAGTTCACTGACTCTGATAATTTTTAGACAAGGCCATGGATGGCAGATGTCCTAAACAGCACTCTGGTCTCAGAATCAGCCCTTAAGGCATGCGGATCTGGCTGAAAAGCCCATGAGAGTATTTCAGGCATGGAAAGCCAAGACACTCTGGAAAGAAAAAAAAAACCTAAATGAAAGATCTTCGTGAGTGAGATCCCAGTGGAAAGAACGGGTCATCAAAGAAGGAGGTACCTTTCTCTGAAGGGAGGAAAGAACTTCCACTTCTACCTTTAAAAATCTGTGCAAGTGTATTCAATTGAAGCAATCCATTTGGCATCCCAAACCCCAACTATAAGAGATATTGGGAAATGTAATTTCTAGCTTTCCATCCTCTATAGTGTAGACTGGTACATAAAACAGAGTGGACTGGAGAGTGAGTGCGTTAATACACAATATGCCCACAAGCTAATTCTGGGCTAGTCTACTGCTCTTGCATGGCTGGGGACACTGGGGATCTTTCTACACTGTAATTAAATAGACTTACTGTCATAACACATCATTATCTTAATATTTCTTTTTTTTTTCATTATCCTAATATTTCAATCATTGTCATGTCTATAGCAGGGGAAGCTTCAAGAGAACCTGTTCCATATCCTTGTCAAATGGTCAGTGGGTTATGAGATCCAGCCTCCTGGGGGTATCCAATGTGACCAGTGGTGAGCTGTTGACCCAATATTAATCCATATGTAGTCTTGCTAGGAAGCTAAGTGGCTTGGATGGCTTGGTTTGAAAAAAGCAGTTAAACCAATAGACTTATGCCCTCAGGAACGTAGTATGGAAAATTGACAAACTATTCCAGGGCAGCTGAGCTGAAAATTCATCATGGAGACTCAGAACCAGGGAGGTCATAGTAGGCTATGTATAAGATGGAATTGTTATAAAATCGAACTGACTGAGAAACAAATGGAACAAATACTCAGGTGAAACAGATACTCCCAGGAGAAGAGATGGCAGCCCCAGAGTGAGCCCCAGAGAAAGTAATTGTTTGCATTCTTAGTGTCTGTTGAGTCAACTCCAATTCAGTTGTACCTTTGCAGTAATCAATTCATTTGCCTTAGAGAGAATGTGATTGGGCCTACCATACAGCAAAAGAGCCTGACTACATCTAGTCCACAAGGAAAGATGGGAGACTTACTTCCTCCTATGGGACATGTGGCAAAGATGATGTTATTTTTACGCTATCTCTTCTTCCTAATAACCAAGGAAGAGTACATTTCTCTATCTTGGAGGGCTACTGCAAGTTCCAATCAATGCTAATGTGAGCTGAAGTGATGTGTTGTTTCCAGGAAAGGGCAGTTTAAAGTGGTGTGATTCTTCCTCTTGCTCTCTTCCACATGTGACTGGTAACTAAACTGTCTGAAATAGAGCCATTACTCTGTAGAAACAGCCAGGATCTCTGAGTCACTTGGAGGAATGTTGTCAAGGAGATCTGCTTAACCTTTGTTAGACTGTAACATCATCTTTGTTGTATTACCACACTAAGGATGAAGGAGCATATATCTGATGCAGCAGCTAATATTAATCATTCCAGTTAATACAGACTGGTAATCTGTGCCACTGGCCCATGGTGCTTCTCACTGTGTAAGTGTATCCTGTCTGTACAACTCCAGAGATGCTGTTTTTCACATATGGCTCTGACCCGAATTTTTCTATCAGTTGTCAAGAGCATCCTTAATATGAGCTTGATGTGGCACAATTTAATATCAGCAAAGGAGAAGAATTTTTTTTTTAACTGGGATACTTCAAAAGCATTCCCTCATACTTTTCTGGAAAAAAATGTGAAAACACAGAAAAAATTTAATGTCCTTTGACCCAGGAATGTTCCTTCCTTCTATCAGATTGAAGTTATCTACCTAAGGGAATCAGGGAGGAAAGCATGCAGATTCCTTCATATAAGTCAATGGCAGTGTGTCTGTGTAATTCAGTGAATGACTGAGCCATGTAAACTCCATAAGGAAGGGATCGTGATTGTTGTGTCTACCACTGGATCACTAGAGCTGACAACCATGTCCATTGGAGATGTTTAATAAATATTTGTTGAATGAGATGAGATGAAGTCAAACCTCCACACTTTTGGTTAGGACACTATTTGACTTTAAAATCACTTAAAAGTGCTTTTACTTACCCAGAACTCTAAGTGCCCTCATGAACATTTCCAGGCATTCATTAGAAGCTTAGCAGAAGCATTCCAAAGTAATTATTACAGACAGCTTCTGTAGACATGGAAGATCTACTCCCCTCAGCAATTCTGATTTGCTGTATAAACTTAGGCCTATAACTTCATTCAGCCTCAGTTTCCTCATTTATAAATGAAGATATGAATATTCTCCCTGTTTGCTTCACAGAGTTGGAAGGCTCAAATAACTCAATAGATGCAGAAGAGATTGTGAACTGTAAAGTGTGTGTGTCACATGTGTACATGCATATGTACATGTTGTGTGTGTATATATGTATAAAAGAAATCCTTAGCAGGCACATGTTTCCCACAGAACACAAGGCCGTATTTCTCCTGCAGCATCTTTGAACACCTATCTCCAAATTCTGTTTCACTGTGATAAGAACTAACTGCCACATCTGTATAAGACAAGGTGGTACAGGTAATCTGCATGTCTCAGGATAATCAGTGAAGGATAAGGACAACTAAATCCATTATGAAGAAGCTTGCTTGGATTATGCCAACCTTCCATAATCCAAGGTAACCCAAGTGATTTTAAGAGGCATATGGAGCAGACAGGCCATCAAAGACTTGGGTACTGTTAAGACTTTGTAATTCAAGCATAGTTACAGATCACCTCATTATGCACAACGGTTGAGATCTTATGACTATGTATAAAGCATTCACTCATTTTAAGTGCAAGAATTCCTCACTAATTCCCTCACTTGATCATTTATTTCCAGGAAGCACTCTTCTGAAGTTTGATAAGGCAAGAATTACTTTTTGAAAAGAATGTTTACTCTTTGATATCTTTAGTCAGTCAACTTTCATCTAATGAATGCCTTTCATTGTGCCAAACCCTGCATAAAACATGGCGAGGGACATTGCTAATATAAGTCATGGTAGCTTCTATAAGGGGACCATAGTTATGCTAGAATTAGGGAAAGCTATGAGAAAATTTAATATATTCATTTTCTATCACTGCATTACAAATTACCACAAATATGGTGGTTTAAAACTTAAAATTATTTATTATCTCACAATTTTATAGATCATAGATCAGCTGGCTTTTTTTTTTTTTTTGTCAGAGCATCACAGAGCTGAGTTTAAGGTATCAGCCAGGCTGAATTCTCCTGTGGAGATCCTGAGGTAAATCTGTTTCCAAATTCATTTGGATTGTAGACTGAATTCACCCCAGTAAGGCTATAGAACTAAAATCCCTTTTTCCTTATTGTCTGTCAGCCAGAGGTCACCTTCAGCTCCTAGTGCTGCCCACAAATCTTTTCCAGGTAGTCCCTTCCATCTTCAAACAAGTAATGATGTATCAAGTCTTTCTTGGGCCTCAAATCTCTAACTCCCTCCTCTCCAGCAAGCTGGAGAAAACTCTCTCTCTTTTAAAGGGTTCACTTTGTTAGGTCCGTTTATCTGGGATAATATGCCTTTACCATATAATGTAATATTATCATGATTATGATACCTCATTGTATTCACAGGTCCCACTCACAGTAAGGGAGGTTATGCAGGGCATGCACATCAGGGGAGCAGAAATCCTGGGACCATCTTCAGATATTTTCTATTACAAGTGGATGTCAAGATACTCCTTGACTGTGGTAAGCTATGGATGCTGTGTAACTGTGTTGGAGAAATCTGAAAGTCACATTTTTCCAGTTCCTGGTCCCCTGTATCTGCTTCTTCCATTGTTTTCTCATGGGTTCCATTCTTCCTTTTATTATTGAATACCAAAGAAGATCCACTGGGCCAGTTAGTGTCAATAAGATCTCAAATGACATCTTGTCAAGGAATGCTTTTCTTTTTTTTTTTCTTTTTTTTTTTTTATCTTTTATTTAATGAATATAAATTTCCAAAGTACGACTCATGGGTTACAATGGCTTCCCCCCCCCATACCGTCCCTCCCACCAACAACCCTCCCCTTTCCCACTCCCTCTCCCCTTCCATTCACATCAAGATTCATTTTCGATTATCTTAATATACAGAAGATCAGCTTAGTATACCTTAAGTAAGTATTTCAACAGTTTGCTCCCACACAGAAACATAAAGTGAAAAATAATAGATGATTTTTTTAAAATGATGATGAAATCAGATCAGACCTATTGTCATGTTTAATCCCAGTGAGAGTCAAGTTGGGAATTGAAAATTTCTTTCTTTTTTTTTTTTTTTTTTTTTTTTTTTTACAGAAGATCAGTTTAGTGTACATTAAGTAAAGGTAAAGATTTCAGTCGTTTGCACCCCCATAAAAACACAAAGTGAAATATACTGTTTGAGTACTCGTTATAGCATTAAGCCTCAGTGTACAGCACGTTAAGGACCGAGATCCTACATGAGGAGTAAGTGCACAGTGACTCCTGTTGTTGACTTTACAAATTGACACTCCTGTTTATGGCATCAGTAATCTCCCTATGCACCAGTTATGAGTTTCCAAGGCTATGGAAGCCCCTTGAGTTCTCCGACTCTTATCTTGTTTAGACACGGTCATAGTCAAAGTGGAGGTTCTCTCCTCCCTTCAGAGAAAGGCACCTCCCTCTTTGAAGACCTGTTCTTTCCACTGGGATCTCACTCACAGAGATCTTTTTGCCAGAGTGTCTTGGCTTTCCATGCCTGAAATACTCTCATGGGCTTTTCAGCCAGATCCGAGTGCCTTTAGGGCTGATTCTGAGGCCAGAGTGCTATTTAGGACATCCGCCATTCTATGAGTCTGCTGAGTATCTCACTTCCCATGTTGGATCACTCTCCCCTTTATTTATTCTATCGGTTGGTGTTAGCAGATACTAGACTTGTTTATGTGCTCCCTTTGACTCTTAGTCCTTTCATTATGATCAATTGTGAACTGAAATTGATCACTTGGAGTAGTGAGATGGCATTGGCACATGCCACCTTGATGGGATTGAATTGGAATCCCCTGGTATGTTTCCAACTCTACCATTTGGGGCAAGTCAGCTTGAGCATGTCCCAAATTATACATCTCTTCCCTCTCTTATTCCCACTCTTATGTTTAACAGGGATCACATTTCGGTTAATTTTCAACACTTAAGAATAACTGTGTGATAATTACAGAATTAAACCAGTCATATTAAGTAGAACAGACAAAAAAAATACTATGAGGGATAATGTATTAAGTTGTCCATTAGCAGTCAGAGCTATGCTGATCAAGTCACCATTTCTCATAGTGTCCATTTCACTTCAGGAGGTTTCCTTTTTGGTGTTGAGTCAGTTGTCACCGATCAGGGAGAACATATGGTATTTGTCCCTTTGGGACTGGCTTACTTCACTCAGCATGATGTGTTCCAGATTCCTCCATTTTGTTGCAAATGACTGGATTTCGTTGTTTCTTACTGCGGTATAGTACTCTAAAGAATACATATCCCATAATTTCTTTATCCAGTCTACCGTTGATGGGCATTTAGGTTGGTTCCAGGTCTTGGCTATTGTGAATTGTGCTGCAATAAACATTAGGGTGCAGACCGCTTTTTTGTTTATCAACTTAAACTCCTTTGGGTAAATTCCAAGGAGTGGGATGGCTGGGTCGAATGGTAGGGTTATCTTCAGGTTTCTGAGGAATCTCCAGACTGATTTCCAAAGTGGCTTGACGAGTTTGCATTCCCACCAACAGTGGGTTAGTGTCCCTTTTTCCCCACATCCTCGCCAGCATCTGTTGTTGGTAGATTTCTGTATGTGAGCCATTCTAACCGGGGTGAGGTGAAACCTCATTGTGGTTTTGATTTGCATTTCCCTGAATGCTAGTGACCTTGAACATTTTTTCATGTGCCTGTTGGCCATTTGGATTTCCTCTTTTGAAAAATGTCTATTGAAGTCCTTGGCCCATCTCTTAAGTGGGTTGTTGGTTTTGTTTTTGTGGAGTTTCTTGATCTCTTTGTAGATTCTGGTTATTAACCCTTTATCTGTTGCATAGTTTGCAAATATTTTTTCCCATTCTGTCGGTTGTCTCTTCACTCTCCTGACTGTTTCTTTTGCAGTACAGAAACTTCTCAATTTGATGCAATCCCAATAGTTGATTTTGGCTTTGACTGTCTGTGCCTCCCGGGTCTTTTCCAGAAATTCTTTGCCTGTGCCAATATCTTGAAGGGTTTCTCCAATGTTCTCTAATAACTTAATGGTGTCAGGACGAAGATTTAGGTCTTTAATCCACGTTGAGTGGATTTTTGTGTAAGGTGTAAGGTAGGGGTCTTGCTTCATGATTCTGCACGTGGAAATCCAGTTTTCCCAGCACCATTTATTGAATAGACTGTCCTTGCTCCAGGAATTAGTTTTAGATCCTTGATCAAATATAAGTTGGCTGTAGATGTTTGGGTTGATTTCTGGTGTTTCAATTCTGTTCCATTGGTCTATCCATCTGTTTCTGTACCAGTACCATGCTGTTTTGATTACAACTGCCCTGTAGTATGTCCTGAAGTCTGGTATTGTGATGCCTCCGGCTTTGTTTTTGTTGTACAAGATTGCTTTAGCTATTCGAGGTCTCTTGTGCCTCCGTATGAATTTCAGCATCATTTTTTCTAGATCAGCGAAGAATGTCTTTGGTATCTTGATTGGGATTGCATTGAATCTATAAATTGCTTTTGGGAGAATGGACATTTTGATGATGTTGATTCTTCCAATCCATGAGCATGGAAGATTTTTCCATTTTTTGGTATCCTCTTCTATTTCTTTCTTTAAGGTTTTGTAATTTTCATCGTAGAGATCTTTAACGTCCTTGGTTAAGTTTATTCCAAGGTATTTGATTGTTTTTGTAGCTATTGTGAATGGGATTGACCTTAGCAGCTCTTTCTCAGTCATGGCATTGCTTGTGTATACAAAGGCTGTTGATTTTTGTGCATTGATTTTATATCCTGCCACTTTGCCAAACTCCTCTATGAGTTCCAATAGTCTCTTAGTAGAGTTCTTTGGATCCTCTAAGTACAGAATCATATCGTCTGCAAAGAGGGATAGTTTGACTTCTTCCTTCTTGATTTGTATTCCTTTGATTTCTTTTTCTTGTCTGATGGCTCTGGCTAAAACTTCCAGAACTATGTTAAATAGCAGTGGTGAGAGTGGGCATCCCTGCCTGGTGCCAGATTTCAGTGGAAATGCTTCCAACTTTTCCCCATTCAATAGGATGCTGGCTGTGGGTTTTTTATAAATTGCTTTGATTATATTGAGGAATGTTCCTTCTATACCCAATTTGCTTAGAGTTTTCATCATGAAAGGGTGTTGAATTTTATCAAATGCTTTCTCTGCATCAATTGAGATAATCATATGGTTTTTCTTCTGCAGTCTGTTAATGTGGTGAATCACATTGATTGATTTGCGAATGTTGAACCATCCCTGCATACCAGGGATGAATCCCACTTGGTCTGGGTGGATGATTTTCCTGATGTGTTGTTGTATTCTATTGGCCAGAATTTTATTGAGGATTTTTGCGTCTATGTTCATCAGGGATATTGGTCTGTAATTTTCTTTCAGTGCTGCATCTTTCTCTGGCTTAGGGATTAAGGTGATGCTGGCTTCATAGAAAGAATTTGGGAGGATTCCCTCTTTTTCAATTGTTCTGACTAGTTTGAGAAGAAATGGGATTAGTTCTTCTTTAAATGTCTGGTAGAATTCAGCGGTGAATCCATCTGGTCCTGGGCTTTTCTTTGTTGGGAGGGCCTTTATTACTGTTTCAATTTCTGTTTCAGTTATGGGTCTATTTAGGTTTTCGATGTCTTCATGGTTCAATTTAGGTAGGTTGCATGTGTCCAGGAATCTATCCATTTCTGATAGGTTTAAGGAATGCTTTTCTGTATGGCATATTTGAGGAGTACTTCTCTCCGTAAATTCCTGAAGGAATGTGTTTTTCCATCATTTCCAACCCCACTCAAAACAAGCCAGATGAGCAAATTTTTCCTGGTCTTTATATTTCTGAAACATTTTTCTCCCAATTTTATAGCCAGGATTCAGAAGGAGTGATTTCTGTTCCCCTGATCTATTTCCTTGTTTACCAATGACTCCTACACCCAGTGAAATATATTTGTTACTCCCACCATTCCATTTAGTTTGACCGAAAAGAATAAACTGACCTGGATTCAAATATTGGCTGTAAAGGAACATGGACATAAGCCTCAGCCATTTTAGGTTTTTGTAGCCCCTGCCTTCTTTCAAGAGACCAGTTCAGTTCACACCCTGTATTGTTCTCCACCCCACCCCTTGCATTGTTCCCCAGGTTTGGTGGCCTGTGCACCAAACTTGAAGATCTAGTATGGAGAAGCTCATCTCTGCCTACTGCCCCCAATCCTCAGCACAGCTAAGATATAAAAAGGCCCAGCTTACTGGGGTCTAGGCTCAGTCTGACTGAGCTCTAGGCTCAGTCTGTGAGCATGATGGCAGTTGGTCGACCTCTGCTAGTTTATTTTCTTTGAATGAGTTCGGTCTGGCTGCGAGTTCCTACACTGTCTCCTCTCTGTTCTGCGCTACCTTTTTCCTCACATTCGGTGCCCCATGTGAGGAGGTACCAATCGGTGCCCTTTTTCCTTACAGGCTGTGATGGCTAATTTCATGTGTCAATTTCACTAGGAGATGGGATACCATTAGAGCTGGTAAAACATTATTCTGGGTGTGTCTGTGAGAACACTTCTGGAATAAATTAGCATTTGAATCAGTAGACTGAGTAAAGAAGATGGCCCTTATCAATGTGGGTGGCTATCATCCAATTTTCTGAGCACCAAGATAGAACAAAAAGGCAGAGGAATAGGGAATTCATTCTTTCTTCTTGATTTGGAACATCTATATTTTCCTGCCTTCAGTCAGTGGAGCTTCTGGTTCTCAGGTCTTTGGCGTCCAGAACTTATACTAGCAGCAGCATATAATGGGACTTCTCAAGCTCCATAATCATGTTAGCCAAATCCCATAGTAAAGCCCTTTACATATCTTTAGATAGCCTACTGGTCCTGTCTCTCTGGAGAACTGAAAAATAGTCACCTGTTATGTAACTCTCTGTCTCAGTTTTCTCTCCTATAAAAAGGAGAAGATAGGGGCCAGTGCCGTGGTGCACTATGTTAATCCTCTACCTGCGGCGCCGGCATACCATATGGGTACGGGTTTGTGGCTCCTCTTCCAGTCCAGCTCTCTGCTGTGGCCTGGGATAGCAGTGAAGGATGGCCCAAGTGCTTGGGCCCCTGCACCCACGTGGGAGACCCGGAGGAAGCTCTTGTCTCCTGGCTTTGGATTGGTGCAGTTCTGGCCGTTGCGGCCATTTGGAGAGTGAACCAGAGGAAGGAAGACCTTTCTCTCTGTCTCTCCCTCTCACTGTCTGTAACTCTACCTGTCAAATAAATAAATAAATAAATAGAAATTAAAAAAAAAAAGAGAAGATAATCACACTGAAGTTTTGTTGTGAAGATCAATGATAATGCATGTAAAGCAGTTACACATAGGCACTATTATTCTTTCACAGCTCTAACCTTCTTGATAGCAGCAATCATAAATTAAAAGCGCAGAATAGTCTGATGGATCTGCTTTGACATTGGCATTTTGATAAAATAGCAGCAAAATTTCTCCATGTCCAAATAAGCCTGTGAAAACATCCTTATTGAGAATTATGCATTTGTATCTCCCATATTTCCTTGCACAGTGCTTGACACATGTTAACTCCATTAACATTTATTAATGGTAGAAATTACGAATTATTTTATCTCTTATCTTCATTGGAATTGCATGCTCATGAGGGCAGATTTTTTTTTTCTTACTAAAATTCCACATTTGATCTTTCATAATGAATTATCAATTTTATCAAGGAATAAGCAATATTTGGTTATGGATAATCCCTTCATTTATCCAAATTCTGACATAGATTAAACCCAAGGGAAAGTTGAACTTGAGTGTCCTATTAGAAAATTAGCACTTCAATGTTTAAGAATCATCAGGGAAAAGGAATTCAACAGTCTTTGCCAACAACTTGCTTCAGAGTTAGATTAAGCAGAAGAAAGACAACAAGGATTATTAAAATCCCTCTTGTTTATGTAAGTCTATTTCCAAATGGTAATCTCTCTCTCCTATGTGTGTGTGTGTATGTGTGTGCATGCATATGTGTGTGTGTGTATGTGTGAACATCTAATAGGCAAGAGAAGTGAGAAGAGGTTGTTTGACCTGTCTGAGGCAAGGACAGAATATGGGCTCCTCCACAGAGCCTGAATCAAAGCCTTCCTACAGCAAGGTGCTTCTGGAAATAGAGCTTAGGGTTTCATGAAAATATATTCTATTACAGACAAGCTCCACTGTCTGATTTGGGGTAGAAAGTTATTAACCACTCTGAGTCTAAGTTTCCTTATCTAGAAAATGGGGATTAAAATGATACCTCCTGGGGCCGGCGCCGTGGCTCACTTGGTTAATCCTCCGCCTGCGGCTCTGGCATCCCATATGGGCTCTGAGTTCTAGTCCCGGCTGCTCTTCTTCCAGTCCAGCTCTCTGCTGTGGACCGGGAGTGAAGTGGAGGATGGCCAAGTGCTTGGGCCCTGCACCCACATGGGAGACCAAGAGGAAGCACCTGGCTCCTGGTTTTGGATCGGCGCAGTGCGCCATCCATAACAGCCATTTGGGAGGTGAACCAACGGAAGGAAGACCTTTCTCTCTGTCTCTTTCTCTCACTAACTCTACCTATCTAATAAAAAAAATGATACCTCCCTCAATGATGGTCATAAAGATTAAATGAGTCTATATGAAATGCTTAGCACATGCTTTTAGCAGGTAGTAATATGGTAGCTGTTTAAATCACAAGTGTGAATGCCTAACTTGGCACAATGATCATCATGATGCCAATCCCATGTCTTAGTAAATAATTCATATAGCACTGCTTTGCTGATGAGAATGAATCCCATGAGAACCACACTCCAAATACCCTCTTTATTTAGCAGTTATTTGGAAACAATTATCTTTCTGTGAAACCAAAGGTAGGTATGTCTGTGTTAGGACTTTATTTAGATATAGATGATATGTTAAATTCTATGTTAGACACAAAACTACGTGATGTGTTTCTCTAAGGGTTAGTGATATTTTGGTTGGATTCTTTGGGGAAAAACTGTAGGTGTTGTTTTTGTTTTTGTTTTAGGAATGAATTCTTCCTTAAAGTACTATAAGATACTTGTTCCTAATGGAGATCCTATTTGGGGGCCTGAGTATAGCAAAAATGTCCCTTCTTCCTTTGTGAGAAAGGCAAAATCCAAGGCTGATCAGTTGATTACCTATCTTGGTTATTTAGTGGGTTTGGAACAGTGGTTTCTGATTCAGTTGATCTGGCATGCATTTCATACAAGTTCCAAGGTTAGGCTAATACTTTTGGTCCAGACTACACTTGGAGAACCACTGCATTAAAATGAAGTGAAGGAACAATGGTCTTTTCCACTTGTGTGGTATTGTTACCTTTGCCAATCCTGTATCCTCCATTATTACACTGGAGTCTACTGATATCAGTTTTAGACAAAAAGAACTGTGGACATCAATTATTCATGAGAAATAAGTAGGAACTCAAAAAGTTTGGATTCTGCAGGGTTTGGTGACATATCTTGTAAATTATCTGGTGGGGGGAGACAGCTTTGGGGATAAACTCTAAGAAAGTGATGGAAAGTGCCTATATTCTCCCCACTGTATTTATAAAAGGATATCAATCAGTATCAGTAGTCTTTTCCCATTGGGCCAGGATTTGGTTTTGGAACCCTCCAATCAACCCTTCCAGGCAGCTGTGTCAATCAAGGTTAATACCTACTGCAGGTTTCCATTCATTCTCCAAAAGAAAATGAAGATGAAGTAAATAGAATGGAACTGGCGTTGATTAGCAACCAAAATTCAAACTAAAAGTGTAATCAGAAAACACAGTGTCCTTTTTGACACTTCATCGACTTTTAAAGTTCTTTATAATAAAACAGAGGAATTCTGGTCAAAGGCCTCCTCCAATAACTGATATAATCCGTTTCTAATAACTGATCAATGTCAAAATAGCATTCATTCACTCATTCAGTCAACTACTATTTATTGGAGACACCTCTGGTGTCAGGTATTGTGCTTGATACTTTTGGTTATAGAAATGGGTCAGACAAGGATCCGACATGGTCTAGGACAGAAGATAAAATATGTGTAAAACTTACTACACATTAGGGATGAATGCAGCAAAAGGCAGCATGAGGCCAGGTGAAGATTTCAGTTCATGTCCACTATATTGGATACTATATTGGCAAAACCGCCATGTTCTGCTCTTAGGTTGGCTAGGTTTGAAACATTCACAAAGATAATCAACAACACTGTACTTTAACCCTACCTTCTGGTAGCCCAACTGCCCCTGAAACTTCATATGGGGATCTTACATGCACAAGTGAAACTATGAAAAAACTCACACAAGGCTGTCATCTGATATCTTTCAACTGCACTTGTAGAAGAAAGACAAATAATGGCAAGTCTTCCCCACCCCAACACACACCTGTTGAATTTCTACTTTGGGGGCAACAAGGCTATTCCTTTTTGGATAACATCTCCCACCACTCTGAAAACACGGAGCACAACTAGTTTGTACTTATGATTCAACTAGGTTGAAAAAACCCTCATCATTTCAATGCTCTGATATCTCCACAAGCTTCTTCAAACAAGGTTTTTCTGGTGTGTATAGTGCTTATTTTTGTTGAAGCAGAGAAGCAGTAATTTGTAGATGAACGTTAGCTCAAATCCGCCATTTAACGTTAGCTAATGGTGAGACTAAATGGATAGTTCTTTGCTGTGAAGTTCACAATATTTCTGCAATCATCTTGGTTTTTAGTTAATGGCATTCATAGTCTTAATATTTCGACAATTTCTGTTTGAAACAGAATTTGAATCCAGTTGAAGGTTTTTCTGCAGACATGGAGGAAAATGTGACCTAAAAAGGAAAGTGGCTTTGGAAGAAATGATCATTAATTGTTTTTGAAGGCCAAAGGTTAAAATTTTCTTGTTGACAACCTGAAAAATGGTTACCTGCAGTTATACAGAAGCACTGGGGCACATAAAACAAATGGTAAAAGCTTCAGAAGTGTTGGCAACAATTCAGTTATTGATAAAGTCAAGCTCAACTCTCCCCCCAACACACACACTACTTTTGTTTGAACATGCTCATATATTTAAATATCTTTTTGTGCTGTATAATGTGGAGAGAGATGCTCGCATTGCTCCTAGAACCATACCAAACAACATGAAGAATCAAGAAGCCATGGAAACAGTCTGCTGGGTTATGTGAAACTATAAAAAGCAATTGGATTTTGAAAAACTGAACGACAACATCAAAAAGCCAACTAGAGTTTTCCTGTGAACTGTATCACAACTATATCATTGATTTGTTGATTTGTACCTCATTCCTTAGTAATACATAAGTACAGGTTTACTTCAAAAAATTTGTAGAAATGGAATTAGAAGATGTTTATTTTGGTGCCAAAAACATTTGAGATCAATGTGTAGTTTTCCATATTGTGCACTTCCTTGAACTTGTTAAGATCCCTCATACAGGTATAAATCTATCTATCAAATCATCCTGGTAGAATCCCTAGTAACCTTTACCTTGATCCTGAAATTTTGTTTTTCTGTTAACCTTGTTCGTTTTTACATGCTGATAATCTCATACACATATACAGGTAGGTTCTTTCACGTTTATCATCTCCCTGTGTCCTCTTAAAACCTTTGTGAGACAGGTGAAATCTCAAGTTTCAGATAAGGAAATACGGCTCTGAAAGATGAAGTGGTCATACAAAGTCGAACAGCTACTAAGTGTTGAAGCCTCTTTGTTGATTCCTATCTTCTGCCTCTTGAAGGAACGTTCTTTCCACTCTACCATCGGCATGTATAACTGTATCTGTCCCACTGAATGAAGGAGACACCACTGGCCATTCAAATTTGTTCTGTGAGATTCGTGCTTTGTCTCCCCCGGATGAAAACGAAGGCTAGTCTTAAAACATTTTTGATAATGTTTAGAAAATTGAAAGTTCTCTGGTCACTTCAGTACATTTCATTTTCAGTACCATTTATGAGCCAAAACTCCTATCTTCACTTAAAGCTAAAGCTTCTGCTTTTCCTCAACCAGGACCTTCAATACAAGAGGGTGATGGTGGCTACTTTATTCTCAAGTTCTATACTTTGCACTTCTATTCTTCCACACCTAGCTAACCATAGTTTCTGACTTCCTCAGGAGTCAAAGAAGGGAGAGAGAAAAGAAACAAGGTGGTAGGAAAGACCTTCGTTGACGAGCACTGCAGGTATAATCCAGCACTGGTACTCTTTGGGTTTAGCAAGTGTTGAAAGCCAGCTCTCACTGTGTCACCTGCTTTATGGGTTCCTTCTTTATATCCTCGATGTTGGAGAGGGATTCATAACCAAAAGCCAGTTTTTAAAATATCTATTTATTTATTTGAAAATCAGAGTTACAGAGAGGCAGAGGCAGAGAAAGAGACCTTCCATCCTCTGGTTCACTCCCCAACTGGCCACAACGGCGGGAGCTGTGCCAATCTGAAGCCGTGAGTCAGGAGCTTCTTCCATGTCTTCCATGAGGATGCAGGGGCCCAAAGACTTGTGCCATCTTCTACTGTTTTCCCAGGCCATAGCAGAGAGCTGGATCAGAAGTGGAGCAGCCAGGACTTGAACCAGCACCCATATGGGATACCGGCACTGCAGGCAGAGGCTTTACCTGCTAAGCCATAGTGCCGGCCCCCGAAAGTCAGTTTTTAAAACCTCATTAATCTTGATGTCTCAGCTGTAACTGAGATAAAACTGGTTTCATTGTAATATCCTGTTACACAAACAGGATATTATAATATTTAATATTGTATCAAATATGTACTATTTAATAATATTTATTAATATTGTATTAAATATGTAATATTTAATAATATATTATTTATTCATTCATAATGGGATAGAATAATATGCTTTGGTGTGAAAGAGATCTGATTTTCAATCCAGATTTTGTCTACCTATTAGCTATGTGACCCTGGGAAAGCTTTCCTATCTTCTCTGAACCTAAGTCTTTTCAATCTGTAAAAATGTTGGTTTAACTGTAGGCTAATGTAAAATTGGGGAATCAAGCTAATACTCTACTGCTAATTACTACAATCTGCTTCAAAACCAATTATTGGGATAGGGGTTTAGTGTGGTGGTTAAGACACTGTTTAATATGCCTGCATCCCAAATCAGAGTGCCTAGGTTCGTTTCCAAGCTCTGCTCTGAACTCTTGCTTCCTGCTAATGTGCACCCTGGTAAGCAGCAGTGATAGGTCAGGTTGTTGGTTCCCTGTAATCCATGTGAGAGACCCAGACTGAGTTCCCAGCCTGTGGCTTCTAACTGAGCCTGCCCCAGCTACTGTAGGCATTTGGGAAATGAACTACCAGAAGAGGGTGCATGATTCTCCCCCCCCCTTCCTCTTTCTTCCTTTCTGCCTCCCTCCCCTCAAATAAAAACATTACCAATATTCACACCAATAAAATTCTATTTTAAGAATCTCAAGGGAATATCAAACCATCGAATTAAGAACATAATAGATGTGCTCTGTATGTTCAGAGGGGTGGAAGGGTAAAAGGTATTGCCTTTTTGGCCCCAAAGTAGAAACTCATGTGGGTGAAACTTGCCTTTACTACGTTTTCTTTCTTCTAAGGGTGCAAGGCAATTGAAAGCATTTCACAGGTGTCATACATTAATTGAAGTAATAAAATGCACACTCAATAATTGGTGGTAGTAATAGTTGTTGCTTTTGTTGTATAGGGAAAGCTGACACCAATGAGCATTTCAAAGTAGATGACTTTGTCTTGAGTATATCTCCTTCACTTTCTCCTGCTTCCTAGTATCTTAAAGTCTGAAGAGTTCTTCTCAATTTCTCGCTGTCAATGGAAACTTTCACTAGATTTTCTTACCTCAGCTTTCCAACCTTGTCAGAGAATTCTTGTTCACATTGTGAGGATTAAATGTTGTCATGCATTTAAGATGATTACTTGGCGTCTGGCATTGGTCAGTGCTCCAGAAATTGGAGCTGCTATTATTACTGGTTGTATTATTGCTATGTTCTTCTCATGAGTTTGCTTTTTAAAAAATGCTGCTCTTACACACTCTCTATTTCCTCATTGTCAACAAACCAGCTCACTGAGAGTGACCAAATACAGATAATTTCTTGTCTAATAAATTGCTTGTGGTCTTCAAAGTAGCAATGTATGTTGGTTTGAGAATATAGGTTCCAGAATCAAACTAGTTTGATTTCAAGTCACAACTCTCTTCCTTACTTGCTGTGTCACTCAACCCCATTGATCCTCAATTTTATCATCTGTAAATGGGTATAATGATGTCTGTTTTGAAGGCTGATTGTGAAGAATAAAAATGATTACATAAAGTACTTGACATTAGTCCTGGAACACAAAACATAGCAAATGTTACCTATTACTGCTTTATCATTATTAGTGTAATAATCATTTATCAGCTCCCTACTATGAGGACCTCATTGTGCTGGAATTAGAAATAGAGAGATAAAAGGTAAAGACACAATTTCAGAACTCAAGGAACTCACAATCTATAGTAGTGGTTCTCAAACTTGCACATTATATTCTTGTGAGGGGCTTTTGCACTTGATCTTAGCTAAACCTCTCAATGCTGCATCTAGAGCAGTTAAGTCAGAATAGGTGTGTGTGTGTGTGTGTGTGTGTGTGTGTCTGAGAGAGAGAGAGAGAGAGAGAGAGAGAGAGATGAACATTAGAATGTTTTCAGGTTGGTTGAAAATGCAGCCAGATTTGATAACCATTGATCTAGAGCAGGAGTTCTCATATATACTCTGTAAAGAGCCAGGAAGTAAATACTTGAGACTTTGTGGGCCATGAATTCTCAGTCACAATTACTCAAATCTGTGACTAGAATTCAAAATCAGCAGTAGACAATACAAAAATGAATGGGCATGGTTGCGTTCCAATAAAAATGTATTTACAAAACAAGAGAAACCATTACTCTTTCTGTAAAATATTGAAGTAAGCAAATATTATAATACAGTATGATGGGTGCAATGATATGTCCAGAAGTGCATTTGAGAAGTGGTAAAATTTAAGCCCTAATGAACATGTAAGGGTTAATCAGGATAAACAGAACAATGCAGAGAGATGAGTGGAGGAAAGATCTTCCAAAGAAAATACAAGTAATAGCAGTGAACATGGAGAGCTGATGGTCCTGAAAACAGTTGGTATAGCTTAAGTTTACAGTAGGTATTAAGGGAGACATAGCAGCTTGGAAAGACCGGAACAAATACACAGGATACAGACCATGATGAAGTTTATGTGGCAGGCTAAGGATTCTATACTTTTTCTTGAAGACCATGGGGAACACTGATATTATCAGAGTCACATTTTCAAAAGGATACTCTGGCAGGTAGGAATGAGGGATGGGGTCAGGGTGCAGTAGACGTATAATAGTTGGGAAAAATTACAGTGATCATGTAAGAAGTAATAAGTGTATGAGCTGGCATTACTGATGAGGAACACTGAAGGAATACAAAACACGCAAAGTAGAATGGACTCAATTCATTCAGGTGGGCTGACTGAATTGAGAGGGGACATCTAGGAAGAGGAAGGCATCAAGAGTAGACCCCAGGATTCTGGCTTGTGCAACTCAGAGCATTTGTTCATTAAGATAAAGAACACGGAAAAGAAGCAATGATGAAAAGATTGCAGGAAGGCCATGAGTTTCATTTCAGATATGTAGAGTTTACACTGCTGATGTTACATCCATGTGGAGATATCCAGTCAGAATATCTTGAACACAGAAGTGAGGTTTGGATATAGAAGGGCTGTCAACTGCTTGGAGACGGTAGTGAAAGTAGAGATTTTTATGAGTTTACCCCTGCAGTGTGGACAAAGAGAAAGGCTAATAAAAAAGCATGATCATGGGAACACAGAGATGTGTTTTTCATTTATGGAATATTTGCATTGTGTCAGAAACTGTGCTAAATACTTTACACAGATCATCTTATTTCCAACCATCCCCTGTAGTAGGTAATATGACCATCACAATTTTAAACTGCAGGAAACTAATTTCCAGAATGCTTAAGTACTTTGCTCAAGGTCATAAAATTGGGTTGACCTTATATTTCTCTAACTCCAAAGGACATTTTGTTAACTACCACACTTTACTGCCCTCTGTAGGAAACCAAGGCAGAGGAGAGGTTCTAGAAAAAGGAAGTAGCAGTTTCAAATGCTTCCAAGGCTACTTAAAAATAACACAAAAATAAGTGTCAGGAGCCAGTCTACAGTTGGTTAATGGGAGAGTGGGTGATACGAAGAGAACCCCATCAAGAGTAGAAGATTCTGGAGATCCAAGATGGCAAAGTAGGAAAAGGGTGGACTGCTCTAGGCTAAGGGAAAACAGTAAAAAAAGTGGAGAATAAAGTGCATTCTCAGGAGTAGAGTTGGAGGGAAAACTGCAGTGGAGATTCTGCAGAAGGAGAATTGCCATGGATCTGTGTGTAAGGTGCAGGTGTACAGCAAGGAGCACAGACACAAAACATGACTCAAGCAGCCTAGAGCCAGAGAAGGTGCCAGCTGTGGAGAGCAAGATGAGATCAGACTGCAGCAGCCCATGCCACTGGTGATATAGCTGGAGGGAGAGCCTAGGGGACTACACTGTTGTTGAGTACAGCCCAGAGACCTGAGGGGAACAGGGTGTCTGCCCACCCAGTGAAAAACAGAGACACATTTGTCTCTCCCCAACCTCCACACAATGGTGCCTGGCAACTGGCTGAGGATGGGTGCCATTTTGGTTATAAATAGGTAGCAGCTGTGGCATTTCTTGTGCACACATCCAACAACTGGAGGGGACAAGATGCCATCTTGTCAGCAGAGGCACCTGCAGCAGCTTCGGTGCACACCCCAAGAATGGGTGGGGAGAAAGAGCCATTCTAATATCAGTAACAGCTATAGAGATGATTGTACATGCCTGGCAACTGGCGGGGAGAAGGCAAGATTTTGAAATGAGTAGGGCTGTGGCTGGCAGCTATTGGGCACATAATGTGATCCAGGGATTTTACCATAGGGAAAAAATCTGCATCCATCACTAACTTTGAGTCTGGCTGGCAGGATTTACAGGGGGATGAAAACCCATCCACGACTGTGGGTGCCCCCAGCCTCTCAACATATCACAGGCTCTGGAGCTCAAACTTCCTAGGTGGAGCGCTGATAGGCAGCTGGCTCTAGGAACATCTTTGCCTCTCTGTGAGACAGGCTAGTGGAGTGGAGTGGGTCCTCTGCACCTCATGACTGTAGGAGCCCTGTGTTGTGAGACTGTGGGAACCCTGGGACTGCATGAAAGGGTGCAGGGTGTAATCACTCTGTGTGGTTCAACATTCCAGAGCTCCCTGACTGCCTAGCGTGGGTCACTGCAGTGGGCTCTGTGCTCACACTGAGGACTGCACAGATCCTTTGTGCAGTGCATGTGGAAGCATGAATGAGTATTGCCCCTACTGAGGTCTAACACCTGGACATTGATCACCTTGGAAGAGAGGAGATAATGATGTGATTACGAGAACAGAGGTGACCATATTCCCCCCCCCCCAGTAACAAGAGGAGATCTATCATAACTAACTTGGGTGTCATCCTGGATACTCACCCTGCCCTGGAGCATTAACCATAGCTCTCTGGCCACATCCAGCATACATCTCTGGGTATTCACTGAAAGAGCAGACATACCAATAAGCCACAGAAGTATATAGTTCAAAGATAGAAGCCATTGGAGGAAAAAAACTAACAAGTATCTTCACAAATGCCTAAAAATAAACATAAAAATTCAAGAAACAAGAATAAGGAAGACAACATGACCCCTCCCCCACAAAGGAACACAGCAACACTTCAATATTACAATGTGAAGATGAAGCGGCTGGTGATGTAGCTCAGTAGGTTAAAGCCCCAGGCTGCAGTGCTGGCAGGTGCCAGTTCAAGTTCTGGCTACTCCACTTCCTATCTAGCTCTCTGCTAATGCACCTGGGAAAGAAGTGGAGGATGGCCCAAGTCCTTGGGCCACTGCACCCACATGGGAGACCTGGAAGAAGCTCCTGGCTCCTGGCTTTGGCCTGCCCCAACCGTGGTCATTGTGGCAATTTGGGGAGTGAACAAACCGATGAAAGACCACACTCTCCCTGTCTCTACCTCTCTCTGTAACTCTGCTGTTCAAATAAATGAAATTAATCTTTTTAAAAAAGAAATAAGAATGTGAAGATGAAGAGATACATGAAATGACTGAATGGAATTCAAAAGATTAATCATAGGATTACTCAGAAGCAATGAGAAGTAAAATTATGAATTAAAGAAATACATACATAGCATGAACAAAAAATTTTCCATGAAATTAAGATTTTTAAGAGAATTAAAAATGAAATATTAGAAATAAATAATTCAATATCTCAAATAAAAACGCCGTGGAAAGCCTTAACAACGGACGTGGTGAGGCAGAAGAAAGACTATCTGAACTAGAAGACAAACCTTTGGAAATTTTTCAGTCAGACCAAAAACAAAGAAGAAATTAGAAAAATTAAAAACAGTGTTGGAGATCTATGAGATACTATGAAATGACCCAATATAAAGTTCTTATAAGTTCATGAAGGTGTGGAAAGAGTGAATAGATTAGAAGGCCTATTTAGTGAAATAATTACAGAAAACTTCCCCAATTTGGAGAAAGAAAGGGATGTACAAGTAAAGGAAACACATAAGCTCATAACAGATGTGACCAGAAAAGATCTTCACCACAACACACTGTAATCAAACTTTCCACAGTAAAGCATTAAAAAATCTTTATTTTTTAATTTCTTAAAGATTTATTTTATTTATTTGAAAGAGTTATAGAGAGAGGTAGAGACGAGAGAGAGAGAGAGAGAAAGAAAGAGAGAGAGAGAAAGAAAGAGAGAGTGAGGGAGGAAGGGTCTTCAGTCAGCTGGTTCACTCCTCAAATGGCCACAATGACTAGAGCTGAGCCTATCCAAAGCCAGGAGCCAGGAGCTTCTTCTGAGGCTCCCAAATGGGTACAGGAGCCCAAGGACTTGGGCCATCCTCTGCTGCTTTCCCAGGTGCATTAGCAAGGAGCTGGATCAGAAGTGGAACAGCCAGGACTCAAACCAGCACCTGTATGGGTTTCCAGTGCTGTAGGTCAGGGCTTTAACCCACTGTGCCACAACACCAGTTCCTAAAGAAAAGAATCTAAAATATGCATGAGAAACACCATACTACTTTCAGAGAATCTTCAATTAGAATCACAGCTGACTTCTCATCAGAAACCCTACAGGCTAGGATAGAATGGAAAGACCTTGTCAACCCAGAAAACTATATCCTGCAAAGCTCTCATTTATGAATGAAGGTGAAATAAAGACCTTCCATAACAAACAGAAATTGAAAATAAATGATAAGAATATTTACAGAAAAATGGCAGCACCAAGTAATTACTTATCAACAGTCACCTTGAATCTAAATGGCCTAAATTTTCCAATCCGAAGATACAGACTGGCAGAATGGATTAAAAACAAGACCCATCTATTTGCTGCCTAAAAGAAACACATCTCACCAACAAAGATACACATAGACTGAAAGTGAAAGGATGGAAGAAGATATTCCATGTCAAAGGAAAGCAAGAAAGAACTTGTTTAACCATCCTAATTTCAGAAAAAATACAGAGTTTAACACAAAAACTGTAAAACAGAAAAAGAAGGACACTATATAATGATTAAGGGATCAATTCAACAGGAAGATGTGACTATAATAAATGTATATGCACCCAATTCCAGGGTGCCTGGCTATTTAAAAGAAATATTAATGAATTTAAAGGGAGACACAGACACCAATACCATAGTAATGGGGACCTTCAACACTCTACTTTCTTTCTTTTTTTTTTAAAGATTTATTTATTTTTTATTTGAAAGGCAGAGTTACACAGAGGCTGAGGGAGAGAGAGAGAGAGAGAGAGAGTTCTTCCATTTGCTGGTTCATTTCCCAGATGGCTGCAACAGCAGGAGCTGTGACAATCCAAAGCCAGGAGCCAGGAGCCTCCTCGTGATCTCTTACACGGGTGCAGGGGCCCAAAGACTTAGGGCATCCTCCACTGCTTTCCCAGGCCACAGCAGAGAGCTGGATCAGAAGTGGAGCAGCTAGGACACAAACCGGTGCCCATATGGGATGCTGGCACTGCAGGCAGTGGCCTTACCACAGCATCTGCCCCAACACCCCACTTTCATCTATGGTGAAAGTGAAATTCACATTTTTTTTTTAACATTTATAGAGTAAATATAAATTTCCAACGTACAGTTTATGGATTACAATGGCTTCCCCCCACATAACTTCCCTCCCACCCGCACCCCTCCCATCTCCTACTCCCGCTCCCATTCCATTCACATCAAGATTCATTTTCAATTATCTTTATATACAAAAGATCAATTTAGTATATATTAAGTAAAGATTTCATCAGTTTGCACCCACACAGAACATAAAGTGTAAAATACTGTTTCAGTATTAGTTATAGCATTAATTCACATTGAACAACACATTAAGGAGAGATCCTACATGAGGAGTATGTACACAGTGACTCCTGTTGTTGACTTAACAATTTGACACTCTTGTTTATGCGTCAGTAATCTCCCAAGGCTCTTGTCAAGAGTTTTCAAGGCTATGGAAGCCTTTTGAATACGCCAACTTTGATCCTATTTAGACAAGGTCATAGTCAAAGTGGAAGTTCTCTCCTCCCTTCAGAGAAAGGTACCTCCTTCTTTGATGGCCCATTCTTTCCGCTGGGATCTCACTCACAGAGATCTTTCATTTAGGCCATTTTTTTTCTCTTTTGCCACAGTGACTTGGCTTTCGATGCCTGAAATACTCTCATGGGCTTTTTAGCCACAATTGAATGCCTTAAGGGCTGATTCTGAGGCCAGAGTGCTGTTTAGGATATCTGCCATTCTATGAGTCTGCTGTGTATCCCACTTCCCATGTTGGATCGTTCTCCCCTTTTTAATTCTATCAGTTAGTATTAGCAGACACTAGTCTTGTTTATGTGATCCCTTTGACTCTTAGACCTATCATTATGATCTATTGTGAAATGAAATTGATCACTTGGACTAGTGAGATGGCATTGGTACACACAACCTTGATGGGATTATATTGGAATCCCCTGGCACGTTTCTAGCTCCACCATTTGGGGCAAGTCCGATTGAGCATGTCCCAAATTGTACATCTCCTTCCTCTCTTATTCCCACTCTTATATTTAACAGGGATCACTTTTCAGTTAAATTTAAGCACCTAAAAATAATCATGTGTTAATTACAGAGTTCAACCAATAGTATTAAGTAGAACAAAAAGATACTAAAAGGGCTAAAACATTAAATTGTACATCAACAGTCAGGACAAGGGCTGATAAAGTCACTGTTTCTCATAGTGTCCATTTCACTTCAACAGGTTTCCTTTTTGGTGCCCAGTTAGTTGTCACTGATCAGGGAGAACATATAATATTTGTCCCTTTGGGACTGGCTTAATTCACTCAGCATGATGTTTTCCAGATTCCTCCATCTTGTTGCAAATGACCGGATTTCATTGTTTTTACTGTTGTATAATATTCTGTAGAGTACATGTCCCATAATTTCTTTATCCAGTCTACTCTTGATGGGCATTTGGGTTGATTCCAGGTCTTAGCTATTGTGAATTGAGCTGCAATAAACATGAAGGTGCAGACAGCTTTTTTGTTGGCCAATTTAATTTCCTTTGGGTAAATTCCAAGGAGTGGGATGGCTGGGTTGTATGGTAGGGTTATATTCAGGTTTCTGAGGATTCTCCAGATTGACTTCCATAGTGGCTTTACCAGTTTTCATTCCCACCAACAGTGGGTTAGTGTCCCACCTGCTCCATTTCTAATGTTGCTCTCTGTTAACGCATCTTGGAAAGCAGAAGAAGATATCCTGAGTCTTTGGGCCTCTGTACACATGTGAGAGAGCTGAAAGAAGCTCCTGGCTCCTGGCTTTGGCCTGGCCCGGCAGCAGCCATTATAACCATTTGGCGAGTATACCAGCAGATAGAAGATCACTCTATCTCTCTTCCTCTCTCGCTCTTTCTGTAATTCTGCATCGCAAATAAATAAAATAAATCTTTTTAATAAAGTATTTTGCGTATCACAAAGTCCAATCAACTTTTCCAATTGAAGTTTTCTACATTTTTATGAAAGGAACCTAAAGTATTTAATATCCTTGGAGTCATAATCACGATTACTGTTTTTGATAAAAGCAATAACTTTGTTTTGTTACTAATGAACAATTTCAGACATGCAATTACAAATGCAAATGCTAACAAAACTACTACCTACCTTTCTGGGTTGCTGAGAGAATTACATTAAATTCAATAAAATATGTGAAAAATCTGTCAAATATTATTATACATAAATTAGTTGCTTAAGGAATATTGGCTATGGTATGAAATATGGGAAAGGCTTATTTTGCTGCTGGAGACCTCTTAGGTCTCTGGAAAAAGCCATTAGCAAGCGCCCTTTCACTATATTCTTTGACCTACAAATACAAGGGGAATTGGTATGTGAGTCAAAGTTCTGCTTGTGTAATA
The DNA here is from genome assembly GCF_051225735.1 of Oryctolagus cuniculus. Classification (NCBI taxonomy): domain Eukaryota; kingdom Metazoa; phylum Chordata; class Mammalia; order Lagomorpha; family Leporidae; genus Oryctolagus; species Oryctolagus cuniculus. Next base: position 114,966,896 of record NC_142888.1, on the reverse strand, counting down.
AACAGTAAGAAAAACTCTAAAAAACCCTTTAGAATGATATTCTAAATAGTAAATATTAAAATAACACATCATCCCTTTGAAGGCAAGGTGTGAGATAAATGTTAGTTGCTTCTGTCAGATGATTTAAATATTAAAAAGTATGTTTTGTTCCTGAGTCATGAGTTTATCTTCTTTGAAGTGAATAAAGCAGAAAATAAGATCCTTTTTGTTTGCATAATAAAAGCTATCATGTCATTTCTTGTGTGTGTATGTATTTGTGTGTGTATTTTAGTGAAGACTAATAGAATGACCCAAAGGTTTTTACATATTTCTATATATTCTTTCCGTGTTTTTACTCTTATTTTTCTTTTGTTACATGCATGGTCACTTTCCATCCCTATATTATTTGTCCTAAAAGAGGTGTGCAAATGCGTGACAAATGCATCCATTAACAAAAAGAACTTGGAAGAAGCATGTTGTCATCCTTTGCTGTGTTATATATTCAATCACTCTAACTGCAGAGGAGAAAGTAATTCCAGAAGAGGATGCAAACCATGAGCAGCCTAGTAAGTTTCTATTTTATGAATAAACACCATCAAAATCAAATTTAATCAGATGAGTTTTAGGCAGCTTTTTTCTTTATTTGTCTGCTTATGCTTTGAATAAAGCACACACCAAATTAATTACCATTCTTACTTCTACAAGTTTTTCTGTATAGTACGATTAATGGCTTGATGTTATCACACCACATAAAGCAATGACACTTTCCATTAATCCTGGTTTGTAGTAGTTCTTGTTCCATCCTGGTCTGTACCAATCATAAGGGCCTGACCCAAGTGCTCACATTTCTTGATACTATCAAGCTCAATTATGTGAAATTGCTGCATGTTCTCTCAGTTTAACCCATAGTGCTTGACAACTGGGTCAACTTCCACAAAAGTACAGCCAGTCCTTAGGTAGTGAGCTCCAGGGTACAAAGTAATATAAAGGTTGATTAATTCCATCAATGTCAAGAGGCAGTGTATGTAATTCAGATATTGCAGAGTTTACTTCAAGGATACAGGGACTTTAAAAAAAGACTTATATTTCACTTATTTGAAAGGGAAAATGACAGAGAGAGATGGAGAGACAGAAAAGGAGATCTTTCACTCTCTGGTTCCCTCAGCAAATGGCTGCAGCAGCTGGGGTTGGGCCAGGTTGAAGCCTGGAACTCCATTTAAGTCTCCCACGTGGATGACAGGGGTCCAAGCACTCGGGCCATCATCCACTGCCTTTCCAGGTACATTAGCAGACAGATGGATCAGAAGTGAAGCAACTGGGACTCAAATCAGCACCCCAGTATGGGATGCTGGCTGTAGCTTAATCTGCTGCATCAAAATGCCAGCCCCAAGGATCCAGCTATTAAGTCACTCAAAAATGTTTTTCAAGAGCCAGAATTACCCAATTTCAATGCTTATGTTGGTGCAATTTGACATAACACTTGTCTACTTCTATTCTCCCTAGATCATAGCAGACATAACCCTCACAGTCATGGATGGCTTTCAGCTTCCTGTTCTAAACCAAGCTAGGATGACAGCGAAGAATCTGTCTCAAAAGAGGTATCTTCCATCAACTAGTTCACATCACCAGACTGAAGCCAGGAACCAGGAACTCCATATGGGTCTCCCACATGGGTGGCAGGAGCCTAACAGCTCTCTTTGTGTAACAAAGTAGACTTTAATTGTATTGTTTGCTAGTGTCTTCCAGAAGATGACCAATAAACTGAAAAGAAATATTTTTCTACTTGCAATTAATCTGTCATCCTGGAGGGATATTAACAGTGACTATCTTCTGAGCTGTTTGGGAATAGCCCTTTCAAGAGAAAAAAGCTCTGGTATGGGTAGGTTCATCTTTGTGTGGATGTATACTTGTATCTATGGATGTTTTCCTCAGAGGAGGCCCTGATTTCTGGTCTCCTCCTGAAGTCTAAGAACACAAGATGAAAAGGAATGGACACAGAGAATTCAGGAAGTTGTGAAGCAAACCATGGAGGAAAGAAACGAGTAGAAGGTACTATCATAGAAATCTCCCTAACTTATGCTCATTGTCCAGGATACATGATTGTCAATACTTTCTTTTACTACTACCTAGTAGGCCAGGGAAGTTTCACAGTGTAAGATAAAAGATAAAGTTTTGTTAAATCATTGCCTTGTACAGTAGGAGAACTGTGAACACCTGAGAGGCCATATGTCCAAATCCTGACATTTGACAGATAATAAAATAGAGGTATAAGCATTGCATGATGTCATAGAGCAAATTAGAGGCAGAGCTGGAACTTGAACTAGATTGAAGGCTCATGAGGCAAGAATGTAGGTTCCTGTTCTCTGTAGTCTCTACTGGGCCACGTGCGGTCCTTTGCCCATGAAGGTCAGTAAACAGTTGTTGAGTTTCACTGATTTCAGATTTCTTGACTCTGTTACTCCTATAGCACTCCCCTTCAACATTGATTTTATGAACCACACACAGAAAATGATGACCAAGATGTAACATGAGCTCAAAATATGTGAAGGGAAGAAGGAAGCTGATAGTCTAGATAGATGACCATAGTTCTCAGCAAAGCAATTTTAAAGGAAAAAAGGAGAAAAAATGTATAGGAATAAGGTAGTGATAATCTACTGAAGAGGGTTCTGGAAGGAAGAGGCATATGCCTTTAATGTAAAATGCCTCCAACTCATGTTATTTTTTTTGAAATGCCCAAAGGTCATTCTGACTCACCATCCCTCTTACTACTACAATCTGAACCACAGGAATAGAGTATTAAAAGTTAATCTTACAGCCATGAGTTGCCAGGTTCAAAAAGAAAAGTTTGGTTCAGTAAATACTTGAATAGAAGTAGTTATTTCAGAGCCATTATTGAGTGATTTCCTTGGACAAAGAGAGCACTGACAGAGAAATGTCACCATGCTGGCCTGAGCCCACGAGGAAAAATTGAGCCAAAAGTATGTTGATGAAATTAATTTAGCAGTACACAGATTCCATCAAGGGACTGTGTGATCCTAGAAAAAGCAATACTACCTCCAGAGAAAACTGAATGCAGACCAATGCACAGAATTTAAAAGTGAAAGTTTCCATATTTTGGGGGAATGTGAAGTCAGACATCAAGATTGCTGAGAAACCTGCACGGAAATTATCAGGTTTCAAGAGCTGTCCAAGGTCTCCTCCAAAAAACTGCCACCTTTATTGAGACAGGCTCTTCTTCATCTTTGTCAGGAAACCTCCCCTAGACTGGGAAGGCCTTACTGGAAGGTATTCTTGCTTTACTTTTGGGATACAACATTAGCACACAGAAGAGACACAAGATATGTTCACTAAATAAATGGTTCTGCTGAATAATAATAATAAATGGTTCTACTAAATAAATGGGACTGCTGAAACCCCTTAAAGTAGCTTCTTATCCTGTAATTAAAAAATACCTGCTAGTGCAAGCTTGATAGCCTAGGAGAAAAGAAAGGGAGTTAGAGATCAAGACACAAAGGGCCTTGCATACTAAAGAGTTGGGATTCAATTCTAGTTATAAAAAGAAGCCATTAGAGGGTAAAGTTTAAATGATCAGATTTATGTTTTCAAAGCTTATTCTAGCTGAAAATGGACTCCAAGGAGCAAGAGTGGAAGCTAGGACAGCAATGAAGAGACTACTGCAACCAGTCAAGCATGAGATACTGCTGGCCTGGATTGTGGCAATTTTACTAAATGAGCTGGTGAACAGAAGGAAAGGAGGCAGTGGAGGTAGACAGAGGCCAGATCTTGTAGTGCCCTGTAGGCCACGGGAAGGACTTGAGATTTTATACTAAGTGCTGCAGGAAGCTCCTGGGAGATTGAGAGCCAGTGACAAACATGTTCTGATTTATGTTCTTGAAGATTCTCTTGGCTGCCATGTAGGGACTATAAGGTGGGAAGAATGGATATGGAGAAAAAAATGATGAAGTGGAAGGCAGTTGCTCACTGACTTAGGAAAAGCAGCAGATTGATTTGGTCATTCCATATTATATTTAAAAATCATAACATTATTTTATATTCCATACATATATGTAGCCATAATTTTAAAATATGTAATAAAAAAGAAAAGAAGCTGAAAAATACAACTCCTTTATGATATATGAGTTGTAAGGCATATTTTCTCAATTGATTTGAACATAAACTTCCATGGTCTAATAAGTGTGTTTTGTTGTTGCGGTGATTGATACACCTTGAAAAATGATGTTTGGGGGAAGCTGTTACCACCTTGCATCATTTTGAGAGATTCCTTCACAAAAATCTAGGTCCAGAAAAATAACCTTGCTCTTTTTCTGTTCATTTGCTCCCACTCTCTCCAAAAGGTGGCAACACACTTCCTCATCAGAGAGCTGCTTGTTTGAATTTATTGAGAAAACACCCAGTTGTGAATTAAGACAGCCTACATTTCCTTCTTCTGGGGCATGATGGAGCCCCAATCTCTGTATGTGTTTTTTTTTTTTTTTTTTTTTTTTTTTTTTTTTTTTTGACAGGCAGAGTGGACAGTGAGAGAGAGAGACAGAGAGAAAGGTCTTCCTTTGCCGTTGGTTCACCCTCCAATGGCCGCCGCGGCCGGCGCGCTGCGGCCGGCACACCGCGCTGATCCGATGGCAGGAGCCAGGAGCCAGGTGCTTTTCCTGGTCTCCCATGTGGGTGCAGGGCCCAAGCACCTGGGCCATCCTCCACTGCACTCCCTGGCCACAGCAGAGGGCTGGCCTGGAAGAGGGGCAACCGGGACAGAATCCGGTGCCCCGACCGGGACTAGAACCCGGTGTGCCGGCGCCGCTAGGCGGAGGATTAGCCTAGTGAGCCGCGGCGCCGGCCTGTATGTGTTTTAAACACATGGCTTTCCATCTACCTACCATTTTCCAGGTGGTGGGATTCTGAAGAAGAAAGAGAGGGTCAGTTGTGCAAAGGTTAGAGATGTAACCAAGTATGCCTAGCTGATGAGTATCCTCCTTGCCCTAGAATTTCAGGACTTTATTGACAACTCTTCAGCCTGGAAATAACAGGAGAGTAGAGATTACATACCAACTGTTTGGAAGATTTTGGATAAATTGGGTTGTCTTATCGGAAATATAGACAGAAGGGTTTCTAGAATCCTGATCAGTGGAGCTGATATGTCTGAAGCCAACATCAGTATGATCCATTGTTCAAAGAAGAGGGTGTAAAGGGAACCAGTGGAGATGGATGGGAGGGAAGGATATTAACCAAGAGAAGCTTCATGGACAGAGGGAGGAAGACAAGAGAGGATCATGAGTGACCAGGGAGGAATTGCGGAGTTTGAGATGATGAAGGTGGTGGGAGCAGTTCCAAGAGGCTTTTGGTATGGTGACATGGTTCAAGTGAGGGGAGGGCAAATGCCAGTGAATCTGAAATGGTCAAAGAAGTCAGAAATCCAGACATTTGCAGAGTCATCCCAAGTCATCCCCAAATATTCTAAACAAAGGACGAGAGTAGAAATACTAAAAGCCAGAAGCCAAGACCTAGAGATTGGAGGCAGTGTGCATGTTCCAGAAACGTTTTAAAGTTGACAGAACACTGGGCAGTGAGGGTCAGGATTAAGTACACCTCAGTAGCAAGGAAGCACTAGCTCTTTCCAGTAGCAGTGAAAGAGACAAAGAAAGTCAGACTGACATTTAGGACTTCCCTTTGTCTCTGGGAGACATCTACCTGGAGGGCTTGTGAGATATTGGGTAGGCAGGTTTGAAGCCACCCACGCACATGTCTCCAGCTCAGAGTCTGAACCACTATGCACCCTAGATTTTACACGCCAAGATTCTAGGGAAATTTGTCCTGTGACTCCACATTTGTCTCCCCAGGTGAATGCCTGAGAACCAGCAGTGCTAAGAGTAGAAAACCAATCGCCCAGCTCAAGCGGTCAGGCAGAGAGGGGGGAATCCTCCCTTTTACACCTTTTTGTTCTATTTAGGCCCTCAATGGATTGGATGAGGTCCACCTACATTGGGGAGGGTGATCTTTATTCAGTCTACCAAATGATATGTTGATATCTCCAATAAGCACAGTCATACATAACCAGAAGCCATGATTAATCACATAATTAGGCATTCTGTGGTCTACTGAAGTTGACACATAAAATTCATCATCGCAGGGACTTTGCAAAAAAGTGTCTGTTGCAGGTGCCTTTGTGATGGACTGCAGAGTGGAAGCAAGATTAAGCAATATATAAATTAGTCTTCACAACAACCCCAGAAAGCCAGGTACTACCTTTAGTTTTCATCCCATTTCACAGATGAGGAAATGCTGGCAGAGATGTTAAATGACTTGCATAAGGCCCCCCAGTTAGTATGTGGCTGAGCTAGTATTCAAATGCAAGTGTGACTAATGCAGATCCGCATGCTTTTCACTAAAATTTCCTTCTTGTCTATAAGGAGCTAGGTTGGACTCCATGATTGGTGTTGGAGATCCACCATCTATTCCTCTTGGTTTCTGGGAACACAGAGGCTGATCTGGATGGTAACTGGTGTTTGGAAGGTCCAAAATTGTAGTAGGGATTGCTAACCTGAGACAACAGAGGAAGGGTTGCTTCTATTATCTGAATGTTTGTGTGCCACAACATTCATATTTTGGAGCCCTAACACCCAACATGGTGGTATTAAGCCGTGGGTTCTTTACAAAGTGATTAGGTATTGAATGAATTTTGCGCCTTTATGAAAAAGAACCAAGGAAGTTCTTTGACATTTTCTGCCATGTGAAGACACAGGAAGAAAGCTCCATCTTTGAAGCACAGAGACAGATAGAGTCCTCACCAGACCGCGAATCTACTAGCTCCTTGATCTTGGACTTCTCAGTCTATGGAATTGGGAGAAATACATTTCTGATGTGTATAGGCTACCCAGCCTTAAGTATTTTGTTATAGAAGGCCAAATGGACAAAGAAAGACACTGAGGCTGAAAGTATAACCAAAACTGAAAAAGAACACAGGAGAACGAAGAGTCAAAGTGACAGGAACAGAAAGTATTGCATGCTAAGTTATTGGTGGATATGGAAATTGGAGAAATAGGGCCAGGAGATGAGATGTAGCATAAGTTAGATGTGAGCAGGAGAGGGAGGTACTTGAGCCCAGAATCCCAGCTAGTGGCTGTGTCACTTGTGGGATGCTGATCATTTGCTCATCAGCTCATTAAGGCCTTTGCAGCCTGATCTCATTTCACCATGACAACTTGAAAAAGGAACTGCATAAGCTTCCCAGCTTTTGTAGATGGAAAATAAGGCTCACAGAGATTAAAAGACTCAGCCAAGGCCACACAACAAGGGAATAGTAGAGCTGGTCTCCAACTCATATTTGGTTGGCTCCATGGCCCAGGACTCTAATGGCTGATGTTTTACTAACAAAGATTTCTTTATTTATTTGAAAGGCAGAGAAACACAAATATACACACACATACATACACACACATGAGAGAAAGAGAGAGAGAGAGAGAGAGAGAGAGAGAGAGAGAGAGAGAAATCTTCCTTTCATTATTTCAGTCCCCAAATGCCTGCAACAGCCAGTTATGGGCCAGAGAAAAGCCAGGAGCCCAGAACTCCATCCTGGTTCTCCTACCTGGGTGGCAAAGGCCAATACACACAGGTTATCATTTGTTGCTTTCCCAGGTGCATTAGCAGGGATCTGGACTGGAAGTAGAGCAACTGGGACTGGAACTGGCACTCTGATATGGGATGCTGGTGTCACAAGTGATGGCTTAACCCACCAGGCCACAGTGCCAGCTCCCAAAAGCCAACTTTTTGATCCATGTATAGCAAGTGTGTATTTGGGAGTGGTCACTTTGAAAGCCCAGAGGCAGAATACCTAGAACTTTCCATTCCTGCCAACCAAGGATTTGATGTATGAAATTCCAACAGAAGACATGTCAGGATTCTCCTGTCCTCTTCAAACATTTCTTCAGGCAATTAAATTCTACTATCCAACAAAAATTTTTCTAATTTTAATTCATAATCAACCAAAACTTACAGAAAATCTGTGGAGTTTAGTTCTAATTTTTTATGAGTGTGTAAGTATAGCCTGCGGGAAAACTACAGAGATTTTATTCATTTATTTCATGTATTAACTCATTTATGACCTGCAGGAAGTATAATTAAAAATGAAGTCTCAAAAAAATTAAAATAATTGAGCAATTGAGAAATGTTAAGGAGATTTTACTTTTCAAATCCCCCTGACAATGGAAGGGGACAAAAAACTGAGCCAGAATTTCTAAGAATAAATGAGGATAAAAGGTAGCTGGGCAATCATTAAATATACCAACAGAATATGTTACTTAGAAGCATGAATTTAAGAGATTGAGTCTAGACTCATTAGAAGTTCTATTTTAACTTAGAACTGGTCTTGATGGGGGACCTTTGAACCGTCACCATACTGGATAGTCTCCCTTTGTCCCTCCAGATAAGCTTTCCACTATTTCCACCCTATTGTGTGTCCCAAGAGGCTGTACCATGTGAACTGTATTACCTGCCCTCCCTCGACCTCTGGCTTCCAGTTGAGTTCAATAACCGAGAAGCCCAGGCAGAAGACTGAAGTGTGGAAGGAGAATGAGGTTGTTGTATTGATTCACTTTACCGCCTGGGACACAGGTTGGCAGTGCCTGAATTCCATTACCAAAGCCACATCTACTATTCAAGTCCCTCCCCAATAGGAACATGTTTTGGTAGGTTCTGTATCTGCTGTCTCTCCTTGCTCCTTTAGGCTAGGAGTGGTAACTTCTCCCTACTGTGGCTAATCCCAGGATCTTTCACTATCCCTTGTTGGTTTGGTTTACCCAATCAAAAAATCACTTCTGTAAGCAGTCATTTCATTAAACTCTCTTTGAATTACCCATCTCTATCCTGCCAATGTCATGATGGACTCATTCACTTAACCTCTGTGGATCTCAAAACCTCTATTTGGGTAATGTCATTTTATCTTCTACCAATCCCAGGGAGATCAATAACTCACCAGATATTTATGAATGTTTATATTGGCATATGCTCAGAGAAGGAATGAGAAATCTGGTGATGTCTTTGGTCCTATTAATAGGAGGAGATGGGGTCGGCATTGTGGCATAGCAGATTAAGCTTATGCCTGAAATGTTAGCATCCCATATGGCTGCTGGTTCCAGACACCTGGCAGATCTACTTCCAATACTGCTAATATACCTGGGAAAGCAACAGAAGATGGCCCAAGTGCTTGGGCCCCTGTACCCACAAGACAGACCTGGATGAAGCTCCTGGCTCCTGGCTCCTGGCTTTGGCCTGGCCCAGCCATGGCTGTTGCAGCCTGTTGGGGAGTGAACCAGTGGATGAAAGATTGATCTTTGTCTCTCCTCCTCTCTCTCTGTAACTCTGCCTTTCACAGAAATAAAAAATAACTCTTTTGAAAAATAGGAGGAGATGATTTTTCTATGCCCAGATGGGATAGGGTCCATTCATCCTGCTCAATTCCAGCACTCCAAGTAGGGATTTTGGTATGGACTGCACTGACTCAGCAAGAAACAACTGCCTTTGGAATATAGGTGTGTTACAAAAGGAGGAAATAAACTTCTTTTATTGGACATTTATGTAATAATAGTAACTGTAATTAAATATAAAACATAAATCAAGAAAACTTAAGCTACATGTTTCAGTACTTTCATTTGCATGACCTAAAGATCTAAGCATGTGACCAGACATATAGTACACATTCTGTTAATAACAACAATCACAACAATAATAACAATGAAAACAATGCCAATACTTATATCATGTGTACAACATGGCAGGCATTGTTTGTAAGATCTTCCACTGAAGCCTCACATCTACTTTGCAAAAAAAACTTTATCATCAGCCCTATGTTTCTAGTGATGAAACTGAGGCACTGAGAGTGTATTCATTTCCTAGGGCTGCTGCAACAAATTATCACAAAATTGTTGATGTCAAACATGAAAAAATTATTCTTTCCTGGTTCTAGAGAACGGAAGTCCAAAATCAGTATCACTGGATGGAAATCAAGGAGTCAGCAGAGCTGCACTCCCTCAGAAGACTCTAGGGAAGAATGCCTTCCTTGCCACTTCCAGGTTTAGTGGCTGCCAGAATTCCTTAAGTGGAGGCCACATCACTCAAACCTGTGATCACTCTATGATCACATGGTGTTCTCTTTTGGCTGTGTCTAATCTCCAATCTCCACCTGCTTCTGTTTTACAAGGGTATATGTGATTGCACTTAGGGCCTAGCAAGTATAAACTTCCCATTTTTAGAGCCTTAACTTATTCATGTCTGCAAAGTCCCTTTTCCCACATTAGGTAGCATTTATACTCCTAGGGATTAGAAGTTAGATATTTGGAGGGCCATTATCCAGCCTAACATGGAGAGGTTAATTAACTTGCCCAAGATCACTTAAATACCCATGGTTAGTAATTCTGTCTTACCATATGATTTGGGAAAATTTAACTAACCTTATCTGAAAAGTGGTGGTGAAAATTCATGCCCTGTGGTTCACAAAAAATAATTATTAGGATCTTCAGAGAGATGTGAAGTTAAAAAGTCAGGACCTATTTCTTTTCTGCTTTGTGTCTATTCAACTCATAATGATCATTCAGGAAAAGTCTGCTGAAGGAACAAATACATGCATTAATGTTTCTGCAGTATGTTCACACTGACATTTTTAGCTTGCAAAATCCTTTGTATTCATCATCTCATTTGACCCCACAATGGGCTTGTGAGGTAGGTAGTGTATGCTCTAGTATCCCAATGTTATTTAGGTGAAATGAGCTCAGGAAGGCCAAAAACAATAATATCAACTGACATTGCGGTATATCAGTTACTGACAAATTGTGAAATAAATGATAGAGCTGAATGGGTAAAGAACTGGGTCTCCTGGTGCTCAGGGCCCAGGATGCTTGGGTTTTCCTCCTAGAGATGTTGGTGAATCCTGTCTTTGTAGAATGTGAGGTTGTGTGTTCTGCTTTGGGTTCAGGAATTTTCTATCAGAGAGAGTTCAGTTCAAATGTAGAGTCCATTGTTTGACATAAGCTACTTTACCTCTCTGAATCTGTTTACTCATCTGTAAAATAAAAATGGTAATGATTCCTACTTCACAGAGCTTTAGAGAGGACGAAGCAAAGTAGCTTGTATAGCCACTTAGTGCAGGATAAGGTTCAGCTATTGCTAATTGTTACTGTTATTGTCGCCACTTTTATTAGCATTGTTATTAACGATTGAAATATAGAGCCAACTTGAATTTGAAGATTTCCACTACCTGAGTGACCTTGATTAAAGGGTGTAACATTCAGGGCAAAACCTAAAAAGGCTGGTACTTGGTGCCCCAAGTTATTCTCCCCTCTTTTATTGCATTTTATGCTTGCTCTTGTGGCTATTTATTTGAGCCATTTCCCTTTGGTTTAGATATCTTCAGGAATGGGCAGCAAAATGATACTCCACAGAAGTGCTGCAGTGCTACACTGTCTCTTCTCTCTGTCCTTGGCTTCTTCTAGGCCAAACACACTCCTGTTATTTATCCAGTTCCCCATCTAGACACCACTTTGGGTACCTGAAGGCCCTGGACCATGCCTTCCTTTGGGAAAGAGTTGCTTTGGAAGCCTGGATTATCCAATAGGAATTAAATTATCTCTGATGCCTGTGTGCCTTCTGCCAGAGAACAAACCTGCAGCCAATGCAATGACCTCTACAGTACTAGGGCATTTGGCATGGGCATGGCTCTTGGGGGTTATATGTATATGTTTTTCAGCACTACCACCCCTGCTGTTTCACAGGAGATGAAGCCTCCACTGGGACAAGTGAATCACCTTATTCATCACCTTACATTGTCAGTGTGCTGACTAGAGATGTGACAAGCTGTACAATCTGGGCAGCTTTCCAATTCTATCTTTTTTCTTAAAGATTTATTTATTTATCTGAAAGGCAGAGTTACAGAGAGGTAAAGCAGAGGCAGAAGCAGAAAGAGAGAGGGAATCTTCTATGTGCTGGTTCTCTCCCCAAATGGCAGCAATACCAGGAGATGAGCCATTCTAAAGCCAGGAGCCCAGAGGTTCTTTCAGGTGTCCCACGTGAGTGCAGGGACCCAAGGACTTGGGCCATCTTCTACTGCTTTCCCAGGCCATAGAAGAGAGCTGGATCAGAAGTGGAGCAGCCAGTTCTCAAACCGGTGCCTATATGGGATGCTGGCGCTTCAGGCCAGGGTGTTAACCCACTGCACCACAGCGCCGGCCCCTCCAATTCTATCTTTTAATAAAAACCCAAGGTACAAACTCAAAGCTGGTCGACAGGGGAACAGGATGCCAGTTCAAAGCTATCTTTGAAGCCTATTCTGACTTCCTATTCTGAGTAGTTTAATATTTTGTATAATATATCTAATATAAATATTAGCTATCAACAATATAATGACCATTTAAGATCTGATATGTAGAAAACACTGTAGGAGTTGGTGCTGTGGCATAGCAGGTAAGGGTGCCACCTGTGATGCTAGCATCCCATATGGATGCTTGTTCGAGTCCCCGCTGCTTCACTTCTAAACCAGCTCTCTGCTAATGAGCCTGGGAAAGCAGTAGAAGATGGCCCAAGTACTTGGGTCTCTGCTCCCACATGGGACACCTGCATGAAACTCCTGGATCCTCGCTTCACATCTGCTCAGCTCCAGCCATTGTGGCCATTTGGGAGGTTTACCAGCAGATAGAAGTTCTCTCTTTCTCTCTCTCTCTTTCTCTCTCTCTGTTAATCTGCTTCTCAAATAAATAAGTAAATGTTTTAAAAATAGAAAACATGTCAATAATCATATATTATACACATTAGTTTATTTACTGTTCAAAATTACCTCTGAGACATTTTATAGATGAGAAGACAGAGGCACTTCTCCAAGGTCAAACAGCTAGCAAAACACAGAGCCAGAACACTAGCCAAGGCTTTGGGATTATAGAGCATGCTTTCTTCATACTTAACCATTGGCATGAGTTGAATGGACTCATTACTTTTCCTCATATGGCTTTTTAAAAGTTACTTGACAAAGAGCCCAGGATCCACTTGAGGCAGGCATTGCACGTTATGGAACTTTGGGGTTCTTTCTTATCACTATCCATTTTGCCTGGCTTACAAATTTCCCCACAGAATCAGGGCCATGGCTTCAAGTTGTGCATTCTCTGGCCTGCTCAAGGCCACATGGCTAGAGATTGGGGCAAAAGAGCCCTGTGATGCAGGCTGGGCACTGCTTACCAAGCAATTCTCCTTCAGGACTGTACCACAATTTTCCGAGTTCACACAAAGACATTGGCTGGACCTGCTCATCTCAGGATTTTTCTACAAACACTTTGCCACGGGACTTACTGGGTTCAACTTATAGTGGTATAGAATTCATTAATCCATTCAACAAGTATTTACTGGTTGCTAGGAATACATGAATGGTAGATACATGCACTGAAAAAATAAATGAGCATATCTAAAATTCTAAATTAGTAAAAGGCTATGCATGGGCCAGTGCTGTGTTGTAGTTAATTAAGCCTCTGCCTATGGCGATGGCATCTCAAATGGATTCATGTTCCAGCTATTCCTCTTCTGATCCAGCTCTCTGCTTATGGTCTGGGAAAGCAGCAGAGGATGGCCCAAGTGCTTGGTCCCCTCCACCCAAGTGGGAGACCCGGATGAAACTCCTGGTTCTGGCCTAGCTCTGACCATTGCGGCCATTTGAGGAGTGAACCAGTGGATGAAAGACCCCTCTCTGTCTCTCACTCTCTGCCTCTCTGTAACTCTCCCTGTCAAATAAATGAACAAATATTTTTTAAAAAGAGCTGTGCAAAGGGAAATATTAGAGAATTATGGTAAAGCACACACACACACGCACACACTCAAGGAAGCTCTACTACAAATTATGTGGCCCGGGAAATCTTCTCTAAAAGAGGAATTTTTTTTTAAACTTTTATTTAATGAATATAAATTTCCAAAGTACGATTTATGGATTACAATGATTTCCCCACATACCGTCCCTCCCACCCACTACCCTCCCCTTTCCCACTCCCTCTCCCCTTCCATTCACATCAAGATTCATTTTCGATTATCTTAATATACAGAAGATCAGCTTAGTATACATTAAGTAAAGATTTCAACAGTTTGCTCCCACACAGAAACATAAAGTGAAAAATAATAGATGATTTTTTTAAATGATGATGAAATCAGATCAGACCTATTGTCATGTTTAATCCCAGTGAGAGTCAAGTTGGGAGTTGATAATTTCTTTTCTTTTTTTTTTTTTTTACAGAGGATCAGTTTAGTATACATTAAGTAAAGATTTCAACAGTTTGCACCCCCATAGAAACACAAAGTGAAATATATTGTTTGAGTACTCGTTATAGCATTAAATCTCAATACACAGCACATTAAGGACAGAGATCCTACATGAGGAGTAAGTGCACAGTGACTCCTGTTGTTGACTTTACCAATTGACACTCCTGTCTATGGCATCAGTATTCTCCCTATGCTCCAGTCATGAGTCTCCAAGGCTATGGAAGCCCTCTGAGTTCTCCGATTCTTATCTTGTTTAGACAAGGTCATAGTCGAAGTGGAGGTTCTCTCCTCCCTTCAGAGAAAGGTACCTCCTTCTTTGAAGACCTGTTCTTTCCACTGGGATCTCACTCGCAGAGATCTTTTGCCAGAGTGTCTTGGCTTTCCATGCCTGAAATACTTTCATGGGCTTTTCAGCCAGATCCGAATGCCTTTAGGGCTGATTCTGAGGCCAGAGTGCTATTTAGGACATCTGCCATTCTATGAGTCTGCTGAGTATCTCACTTCCCATGTTGGATCACTCTCCCCTTTATTCCATCGGTTAGTGTTAGCAGGTACTAGACTTGTTTATGTGCTCCCTTTGACTCTTAGTCCTTTCATTATGATCAATTGTGAACTGAAATTGATCACTTGGAATAGTGAGATGGCATTGGTACATGCCACCTTGATGGGATTGAATTGGAATCCCCTGGTATGTTTTTAACTCTATCATTTGGGGCAAGTCAGCTTGAGCATGTCCCAAATTATACATTAAAAGAGGAATTTTTAAAAAATTTTATTTAATAAATATAAATCCAAAGTACAATTTTTGGATTATAGCGGCTTTTTCCCACCATAACCACCCTCCCACCCACAACCATCCCATCTCCCACTCCCTCTCCCGTCCTATTCACATCAAGATTCATTTTTAATTATCTTTATATACAGAAGATCAAGTCTATACTGAGTAAAGATTTCAATAGTTTGCATCCACACAGACACAGAAAGTATAAAGTATTGTTTGAAGATTAGTTTTACCGTTAATTCTCATAATACAACACATTAAGGGCGGAGATCCTACATGGGGAACAAGTGCATAGTGACTCCTGTTGTTGATTTAACAATTGACACTCTTATTTATGATGTCAGTAATCACCTGAGGCTCTTGTCATGGGCTGTCAAGGCTGTGGAAGGCTGTTGAGTTCACAAACTTTGGCCTTATTTAGACAAGGCCATATTCAAAGTGGAAGTTCTCTCCTCCCTTCAGAGAAAGGTACCTCCTTCTTTGATGGCCCGTTCTTTCCACTGGGATCTCACTCACAGAGATCTTTCATTTAGGTCATTTTTTGCCACAGTGTCCTGGCTTTCCATGCCTGATATGCTCTCATGTGCTTTTTAGCCAGATCTGAATGCCTTAAGGGCTGATTCTGAGTCCAGAGTGCTGTTTAGGACATTTGCCATTCTATGAGTCTGCTGTGTATCTCGCTTCCCTTGTTGGATCGTTCTCCCCTTTTCAATTCTATCAGTTGGTATTAGCAGACACTAGTCTTGTTTATGTGATCCCTTTAACTCTTTTTCCTATCATTATGATCAATTATGAACTGAAACTTATCACTTGGACTAGTGAGATGGCCATTGGTACATGCCACCTTGATGGGATTGAATTGGAATCCCTTGGCACGTTTCTAACTCTACCATTAGGGGTAAGTCCAATTGAGCATGTGCTTAACTGTACATCGAGGAATATTTAAAACGAGATCAATAGATAAGTAGGGTATTTATAAGTGAAAATGGAGGGAACAGTATTTTAACTAGAGGTCACTGTGTGTATAAAGTAGGACAACCAATTCGGGTGTGCCTTGAAGGATTCCTGAGACATGGGACTTTTAGTGATAACACCGGGAAGTCCAGGGAATACTGGGATGAGCTAGTAACCATAGTAAAAAGGCTCTGATAGAAAAGGGGTTTATATATTCAAGCAATTGAAAGAAATCAACAAGGTTATTAGTTTAGGATGAAATAAGGAAAAAGCATAAGTTGAAGGTAATGGTCCAGCAGGGGCCACAAGCAAGAGAAAGAGAGAGAGACATCTTCCATCTGCTGGTTTATTTCTCAAATAGCTGCAACAGGTAGGGAGGGTTGGGCCAGGCCAAAGCCAGGACTCTGGAGCTTCTTCTGGGTCTCCCAATTGGGTAAAGAGGCCCAAGCACTTGGGACATTTCCCAGGTACATTAGCAGGGAGCTGTATTGGAAGTGGAGCAGCTGGTTCTCAAAACAGCGCCCATATGGGATGCCAGCAATACAATTGGAGGTTTAACCTACTGTATCACAATGCCAGCCCTAAATTTGTGAAAAAAGAAAAGCCACCAAAGAGCTTAAATGTGGCATAACTTAATTTGAGGGGCATTTTTTTTTTCAAAAAAAGATCTACCATGTGGAAAACAGATTATAAAAAGTTCAGAATAAGGGAGAATAAAAGAGATTATGTCATGTTTCCTCCCCTACTAGACTAGAAACTCTCCCAGAGAAGGGACTCAGCATTAATCTTCTCTGTATGCATTATGTCTAGCAAACATGGTGCATGGCAAATGTTGGCTGAATGCCCACATTGTCAAGTGGAGACCCTTCTGAGCAGTGATGGCACCCACTCTATCCGAACCTAGCCTCATGCTTCATCTCCCGTGGATTCATGGCATTCTGATGACTGCTGGCAGAAGGGTGTTCAGCTTGTTCACATCCCTTTACTTTCTGCCAATGGTGTTATTTTCTTGGTGGAGATGGAGGAGAAACTAATTTTATTTTTAACTTGCAAGGTCCTAATTCTCTGAAATCTGTTCTTCAGCCAGAAAGGACAAAGCTACCTTAAATAGAAAGTCAGCCTGGTATAGCCAAGTGTCATTATATTAATATGCAAAGCTACCAGCCAGCTAATCATCACAAATCATTTGTTTCCTTAATTACCCTCTTAGGGCAAAAAGGAAAAAAATAAGAATGATGAATAACTATTTTATTTAATTTGCCCTTCCCATTCTCCGCAACTCTACTTACTGATAACAGTCATGAATCTGGCCATTTTTAACTTAAGCTACTGAACAGCCTCCCACCCAGATTCCTCCTCCAAGATTTCCCACCTGCATCAGCATCTGTTTCTCTGAATCCTTGTTTTCTATCCACTAGGCCCACTCAGAGCCATCTCTTATGGGTTTGAGCTTCAAAAAGGACCCCATAAGGGGAGGAAGCAATTACAAAATGGCAGCTGGGAACCCAGTTTAAGTCCTGCATTCCCTGTGCAACAGGAGAGTGCCAGATTCAGAGCACTGGTTCTGGAGTAGCATGTGGCATTTGAATCCTGGCTGTACCAATGATTAGCTCTGTGGCCTTGAGCACATCTTTGACTGTTCTGGACCTCAAGTGATTCATTGGTAAAAACAGAGTAGGGTAAATCCATGGGTATAATAGTACATGCTGCATGAGGCTGTTGTGATGATTGAAGCAGATTGTGCTCAAGCATGGAAGGTCATGAAACAAAGAAAGTGCTGCTCAGAGACGTGAGCTGCTACTGCAGCTTATATTTTCTTGTACAGCTATATGAGGTACCTGAATTGAGCCTGCTTTCCCAGTGACTACAGAACCAGACATAGTGAACAGGCAATTCAGATGGCAATTTGTATGGCCAGGATGAGGGGAAGAATGAACCTGGTGATTTCCATGAATAAGTCATCTATTTTTTAATAGACCCACCTTCAGTTTTAGGAATGTCTCCTTTTTGATCCCAGCCTTGACCTCTCAGCAGCCAGGAGATTGGCAAAGTAGTAAGTGCAACACAAACTACCCCAGAAAGGTATATAAACCAAGAATTCAACTACAGGAAAGAAGACCTGAAGTCTAGACTCATTCCTGAAATCATTCTACAGAGGACAATGGATTTCCAAGGATGTAGCCTGATATTTCTCCCCAAGATGTAGAAAACATAAGTTCGGCACAAACTCCCTCAGACTTACCCCTAAGAGTAAAGCTAAAACCTTGCCATGGGACTCCATATCCCATTAAGTTGGCAGGTACCAATGCCACGTTACTAGCTAAAGTGATCAGCTTAAGTTCATAACTGATCATAAAGATAGGATTTAGTGTCAAAGGGATCACATAAACAAGACTAGTGTCTGCTAATAATAAATGATAGAATTAAAAATGAGGGAATGATCCAACATGGGAAGCGAGATACACAGCAGACTCATAGAATGGCAAATGTCCTAAACAGCACTCTGGACTCAGAATCAGCCCTTAAGGCATTCAGATCTGGCTAAAAAGCACATGAGAGCATATCAGGCATGGAAAGCCAGGACACTGTGGCAAAAAATGACCTAAATGAAAGATCTCTGTGAGTGAGAGCTCAGTGGAAAGAAGGGGCCATCAAAAAAGGAGGTACCTTTCTCTGAAGGGAGGAGAGAACTTCCACTTTGAATATGGCCTTGTCTAAATAAGGCCAAAGTTTGTGAACTCAACAGCCTTCCACAGCCTTGACAGCCCATGACAAGAGCCTCAGGTGATTACTGACGTCATAAATAAGAGTGTCAATTGTTAAATCAACAACAGGAGTCACTATGCACTTGTTCCCCATGTAGGATCTCCGCCCTTAATGTGTTGTATTATGAGAATTAACGGTAAAACTAATCTTCAAACAATACTTTATACTTTCTGTGTCTGTGTGGATGCAAACTATTGAAATCTTTACTCAGTATAGAGTTGATCTTCTGTATATAAAGATAATTAAAAATGAATCTTGATGTGAATAGGACGGGAGAGGGAGTGGGAGATGGGATGGTTGTGGGTGGGAGGGTAGTTATGGGGGGAAAATCACTATAATCCAAAAGTTGTAATTTTGAAATGTATATTTCTTAAATAAAAGTTTTCTATTAAAAATAAAATAAAATACATGTAGCATCAAAAAAAAAAAAAAAAAGGAAACTTCACCCTGATCAACAGCCCCGCCTATGAGGCCCGGCCATGATGGACACAACAGCTTCTTCCTCAAATGGCAGCAGTAGTGCTCATGCTGCCAAGGTTCTTGGAGGATTAAATGACATGAATTATGTGAATTATGCCAGCAGTAAAAGTTGATTTCCCATTATTTTCCCCTACTCATCTCTACCATGGCCCTAAGATCTTAGGACAAGTTACCACTTATCTTCACTGGAGACAGCAGTTCTGAACTTGATTACTGAGTCTATAATTTATGAGCTGTGGAACCATGAGCAGATAAATTACTGTTCAGAGTCTCAGTTTTCTCATTTTTAAATTTGAGCTAATACTAACACTTACCTTAGAGTATCATAAGAATTAAACAACGTAACTCCCGTAAGGATCTAAGGATAGTATTGGCACTTGGTAAATTGTCAATGAAAAGTTTGCTTACATTAAAATATCAGTAAACACTATCATTTATTTTTGTATTCTTTGAAAATTAGTTCTACAACCTCCAAATGCATTTGTTTAAGGGCAAAGCATCTGGCTCCCTTTTAATAACTTATCAAGAATTTCACATAATTTTTATGTTTCACTGTGCCTACTCTTGCCAACTCCTTGGTGGAGACAATTGAATCCCATGGTCAACAGATCTCCTGGCCCTTGCTATTACAAGAGCTACGGTCAATGTCAGAGCCTTGACTGCCATTGCAGATGCTGACACAGATCTCATTACAATGTGGAACTGTAACCAAATCCTCCTGTAAATGACTTTATTGGGTTTCATTATTGGTACTCAGGGAGTTTGCTTGATAGCAATTTTAATGACACACATGTGCATACAACTTCTGTATTAGATGCCATCTCCTTGAGTGTTCCTTAGTATGTAATAAACATTATCCTTCACTGAAGCAGAGATCTGATTTCTCATCTTCAGCACATTAGGATCACATATAAGCCTTTGATTCCACTGATACAAGGAGGCTCAGCTGAGACCTTGTAGTTGCCGACAGGATGTCCTCTATCCAGCTTCCTAGGGTGGGAAACAAGCCCAAGAAAACGAACTTCAAAATGAGTGGCAAAGGGAATCTTCTGATAGGGGCAACCTCAAATCCTAAAAGCTGTTCTCAGAAGACTGAGATAGGTACTACGCTATGCTAAGTACAGGTACCTGTGATATATGGGTCTAGAGGAGATACAAGTGCACCCTGAGTGTGACATATCCCCATTTGGATGATTCAGCACCATCATTTATGTGCCCAGAGCATTGGCAATTGAATGTTGTTTCTGGATCAAAGAAATCTGCTAGCTAGAATCTCTCAGCTCATAAAGAAAATACTAAGCCCATTCACAAAATAGGAAAATCCAGGGGAGCAAAAATGCTGTGTATGACCTATGCTGGACTACCACAGTCCTTGGTGCTGGGAGAAAGGTCCTCTTGCTGCATAGGATGAGAGGAGGACGTTTTTGATAAAATAAAATTCATATAACATAATTAATTACTTTAAAGTGGCAATTCAGTAGCATTCAGTATTTTGACAATGGCGTATAACCATCACTTCTATCTAGCTTCAAAACATTTCACCATGGGGACTGGGGTTGTGGTATACGAGGTAAAGCTGCTGCCTGCGATGCCAGCATCTAATATGGGCACTGGTTCAAGTTCCAGCTGCTCCATTTCTGATCCTGCTCACCATTAATGGCCTTGGAAAAGCTGCAGAAGATGGCCTAAATGATTGGGTCCCTGCCACCCATGTAGGAGACCAGGATGAAGCTCCTAGCTTTGGCTTAGCCAAGCACTGGCCTTTGCAGCCATCTAGGGAGTGAACCAGCTGATGGAAAATCTCTCTCTTGTCTCTCTGTCTCTACCTCCTCCTATAACTCTGATTTTCAAATACATAAATACACCTTTAAAAACATTTCATCATGCCAAAAGGAAACCCCCCAAACATTAACTAGCCAGATGCCTGCCCATGCCTATCTTTAGCAAACACTATTCTGCTTTCCATCTCTATGGATTTTCCTGTTCTGGATATTCTATTTAAGTAGAATCATGCAAAACATGGCATTTTGTGTCTGGTTTCTTTCATATTTTTGAGGTTCTTTCATGTTGCACCATGTATCGGTATTTCAATCTTTGTATTCACTGAGTAATATTCCGTTGTATGGACACAATAAATTTTACCTATTCATCAGTCAATTGGTGCTTATATTGTTTCCACATTTTGAATATTGTGAATAGTGTTGCTGTGAACCTCTGTGTGCAGGTATTTGACTCCCTGTTCTAAACACTTTTGGGTATATACCTAGGAGTGGAGTCCTTGTTTAACTTTTTGAGGAACCAGGTTCTCTGATATGGAAACATGAGTGTCTCCAAGCAGCATCTTAACCACTAAGCCAAATATCTATGCCAGGAAGTTGGATGTGCATGCTAAATTCCACACAGGGACTTTAGTGTAGCTATGTTGAAGTGAGCCGGAGAAGAACCAGTTGGGTTGGGATTGGCCCCTTCTTGGAGCAACACAGGCTGTGTTTAGTATATGCTGCCAACATGAGTGAATAGGAATGAACTTAGGGATGTTGATAATGTTGGAATTTTTCAAACTGGAGAAAAAAATCCCCAGGAATGGAAGGGGGTGGTTGGCATTCAGCAGATACTAACTGCGCTCTGTGGTCTGTAATGATCTCAGACTGGAGTTTGATCCAGTAATGCTGGTCTCAGTTAAGATTCATGGTGAGAACATAAGCAAATTTCCACCTGGGGGATCTTTCCTAATTATAGAGAATGAACAAACTGGACAGTGTCCAAAAGAGATCTAATGAAGAATGAAACTATTTTTCCAACTTAGCCATTCCTATGAGGTATCAGGGGCAGCAAATTGTATTTGTGGTTGGAGGAGAGATTCTTGCCAAGATTTTCTGTCCCCCCCCAACATGCCTTCTGTATTAGACATCCAAAAACCCAAGCTTGAATCCCAGTTCTGTTACTTAACTTGCTGTGTGATCTTGGGCAAATCATTAAAATTCCTGAAGATTTGCTGAAACTTAGAATTATTGCAATATACTCCTAACTCAAACAGATATTAAGGGGTGGGCATTGTGGCATAGCAGGTTAAGCTACTGCCTTTAAAGGGTGCTTGATTCGAGTCCTGGCTACACTGCTTCTGACACAGCTTCCCACTAATGCACCTGAAAGACAGTAGATGATGGCTCCAGTATTTGAGATCCTGACATGCACGTGGGAGACAACGATGGAGTTCCTGGCTCCTGGCTTCAGTTTGGCCCAACCCCAGCTATCGCAGGCATTTAGGGAATAAATCAGAAGATCGAGGAGCTTTCTCTATCTATCTATCTATCTATCTATCATCTCTCTGTCCCTCTGTCACTCTGCCTTTCAGATAAATAAGTCTTTAAATCCACCAGAAATGTTAGGTGTCATTGCTGACCCCACTTGGGAGGTCCCACCTCTGAGAGGGCTTTACCCTCAGGGGACATTGTTGATGTTAAAGAACAAATCTCTGTATTTAGAGCTCAGACTACTGGAATCAGATGGGAAGACAGTGATAAAGAGAGAAATTGCTATTGTTTCTGAATCCCAAAGAGAGTAGATATTGTACAAAAGAATGAAAGAACAAGTGAATGAGCAAGGGCTAAACCAAAGGGAAAAGTCTATTGTTTTTCTATAAAGAAGACCAAGATACAGTAAACTGAATGCCTATTGCATGCCAAGCACTGCTGGAACTCTGGGTACTGTCTGATGGGATGCATAAAGCTCCATGGAGAATGGAGAATTTAGTCTAGATTGAAAGTCAAAGGTTACTGAGGAGAGTACAGGATGAATAAGACTTGGCCCATATCCTCACATCCTTTAAGAGTTTCAGATGAATATGTGATATATGCAACAGAATGTTGCATTTAAAATAAACCATACTCAATCTCATGGAAGACATAGGGAGCATAATATAGCTCACCATGGTTAGAAAGTGCCATCCAGAGAAATCAGTCCTCCTGATTTTTCTTTTGTTTCCATGTTACAACTGGCAGAGAGGTTAGAAACACAATGGGGAAGAATATTTGCTTTTTTTTTAACTTTTATTTAATGAATATAAATTTCCAAAGTACAATTTATGGATTACAATGGCTTCCCCCACATACCGTCCCTCCCACCCACTACCCTCCCCTTTCCCACTCCCTCTCCCCTTCCATTCACATCAAGATTCATTTTCGATTATCTTAATATACAGAAGATCAGCTTAGTATACATTAAGTAAGGATTTCAACAGTTTGCTCTCACACAAAAACATAAAGTGAAAAATAATAGATGATTTTTTTTAAATGATGATGAAATCAGATCAGACCTATTGTCATGTTTAATCCCAGTATCCCAGTGAGAGTCAAGTTGGGAGTTGACAATTTCTTTTTTTTTTTTCTTTTTTTTTTTTTTTACAGAGGATCAGTTTAGTATACATTAGGTAAAGATTTCAACAGTTTGCACCCCCATAAAAACACAAAGTGAAATATATTGTTTGAGTACTCGTTATAGCATTAAATCTCAATACACAGCACATTAAGGACCGAGATCCTACATGAGGAGTAAGTGCACAGTGACTCCTGTTGTTGACTTTACCAATTGACACTCCTGTCTATGGCATCAGTATTCTCCCTATGCTCCAGTCATGAGTCTCCAAGGCTATGGAAGCCCTCTGAGTTCTCCGATTCTTATCTTGTTTAGACAAGGTCATAGTCGAAGTGGAGGTTCTCTCCTCCCTTCAGAGAAAGGTACCTCCTTCTTTGAAGACCTGTTCTTTCCACTGGGATCTCACTCGCAGAGATCTTTTGCCAGAGTGTCTTGGCTTTCCATGCCTGAAATACTCTCATGGGCTTTTCAGCCAGATCCGAATGCCTTTAGGGCTGATTCTGAGGCCAGAGTGCTATTTAGGACATCTGCCATTCTATGAATCTGCTGAGTATCTCACTTCCCATGTTGGATCACTCTCCCCTTTATTTATTCCATCGGTTAGTGTTAGCAGGTACTAGACTTGTTTATGTGCTCCCTTTGACTCTTAGTCCTTTCATTATGATCAATTGTGAACTGAAATTGATCACTTGGAATAGTGAGATGGCATTGGTACATGCCACCTTGATGGGATTGAATTGGAATCCCCTGGTATGTTTTTAACTCTACCATTTGGGGCAAGTCAGCTTGAGCATGTCCCAAATTATACATCTCTTCCCTCTCTTATTCCCACTCTTATGTTTAACAGGGATCACATTTCAGTTAATTTTTAACACTTAAGAATAACTGTGTATTAATTACAGAATTAAACCAGTCATATTAAGTAGAACAGACAAAAAAACTACTAAGAGGGATAATGTATTAAGTTGTTCATTAACAGTCAGGGCTATGCTGATCAAGTCACCGTTTCCCATAGTGTCCGTTTCACTTCAGGAGGTTTCCTTTTTGGTGTTCAGTCAGTTGTCACCGATCAGGGAGAACATACAGTATTTGTCCCTTTGGGACTGGCTTATTTCACTCAGCATGATGTGTTCCAGATTCCTCCATTTTGTTGCAAATGACTGGATTTCGTTGTTTCTTACTGCGGTATAGTATTCTAAAGAGTACATATCCCATAATTTCTTTATCCAGTCTACCGTTGATGGGCATTTAGGTCGGTTCCAGGTCTTAGCTATTGTGAATTGAGCTGCAATAAACATTAATGTGCAGACCGCTTTTTTGTTTGCCAATTTAAATTCCTTTGGGTAAATTCCAAGGAGTGGGATGGCTGGGTCGAACGGTAGGGTTATCTTCAGGTTTCTGAGGAATCTCCAGACTGACTTCCATAGTGGCTTGACCAGTTTGCATTCCCACCAACAGTGCGTTAGCATCCCTTTTTCCCCACATCCTCACCAGCATCTGTTGTTGGTTGATTTCTGAATGTGAGCCATTCTAACCAGGGTGAGGTGAAACCTCATTGTGGTTTTGATTTGCATTTCCCTGATTACTAATGACCTTGAACTTTTTTTCATGTGCCTGTTGGCCATTTGGATTTGCTCTTTTGAAAAATGTCTATTGAGGTCCTTGGCCCATCTCTTTTTTTTTTTATCTTTTATTTAATGAATATAAATTTCCAAAGTACGACTCATGGGTTACAATGGCTTTCCCCCCCATACCGTCCCTCCCACCCACAACCCTCCCCTTTCCCACTCCCTCTCACCTTCCATTCACATCAAGATTCATTTTCGATTATCTTAATATACAGAAGATCAGCTTAGTATACCTTAAGTAAGGTAAGTAAGTAAGTGGGTTAGTGTCCCTTTTTCCCCACATCCTCGCCAGCATCTGTTGTTGGTAGATTTCTGTATGTAAGCCATTCTAACAGGGGTGAGGTGAAACCTCATTGTGGTTTTGATTTGCATTTCCCTGATTGCTAATGACCTTGAACATTTTTTCATGTGCCTGTTGGCCATTTGGATTTCCTCTTTTGAAAAATGTCTATTGAAGTCCTTGGCCCATCTCTTAAGTGGGTTGTTGGTTTTGTTTTTGTGGAGTTTCTTAATCTCTTTGTAGATTCTGGTTATTAACCCTTTATCTGTTGCATAGTTTGCAAATATTTTTTCCCATTCTGTCGGTTGTCTCTTCACTCTCCTGACTGTTTCTTTTGCAGTACAGAAACTTCTCAATTTGAGGCAATCCCAATAGTTGATTTTGGCTTTGACTGCCTGTGCCTCCCGGGTGTTTTCCAGAAACTCTTTGCCTGTGCCAATATCTTGAAGGGTTTCTCCAATGTTCTCTAGTAACTTGATGGTGTCAGGTCGTAGATTTAGGTCTTTAATCCATGTTGAGTGGATTTTTGTGTAAGGCGTAATGTAGGGGTCTTGCTTCATGCTTCTGCACGTGGAAATCCAGTTTTCCCAGCACCATTTATTGAATAGACTGTCCTTGCTCCAGGAATTGCTTTTAGATCCTTGATCAAATATAAGTTGGCTGTAGATGTTTGGGTTGATTTCTGGTGTTTCAATTCTGTTCCATTGGTCTATCCATCTGTTTCTGTACCAGTACCATGCTGTTTTGATTACAACTGCCCTGTAGTATGTCCTGAAATCTGGTGTTGTGATGCCTCCGGCTTTGTTTTTGTTGTACAAGATTGCTTTAGCTATTCGAGGTCTCCTGTGCCTCCATATAAATTTCAGCACCAATTTTTCCAGATCTGAGAAGAAGGTCTTCGGTATCTTGATTGGTATTGCATTGAATTTATAAATTGCTTTTGGGAGAATGGACATTTTGATGATATTGATTCTTCCAATCCATGAGCATGGAAGATTTTTCCATTTTTTTGTATCCTCTTCAACTTCTTTCTTTAAGATTTTGTAATTCTCATTGTAGAGATCGTTAACATCTTTGGTTAAGTTTATTCCAAGGTATTTGATTGTTTTTGTAGCTATTGTGAATGGGATTGATCTTAGAAGTTCTTCCTCAGCCATGGCATTGTCTGTGTATACAAAGGCTGTTGATTTTTGTGCATTGATTTTATACCCTGCTACTTTGCCAAACTCTTCTATGAGTTCCAATAGTCTCTTAGTCGAGTTCTTTGGGTCCCCTAAATAAAGAATCATGTCATCTGCAAAGAGGGATAGTTTGAGTTCTTCCTTCCCAATTTGTATCCCTTTAATTTCTTTTTCTTGCCTAATAGCTCTGGCTAGAACCTCCAGAACTATATTGAATAGCAGTGGTGAGAGTGGACATCCCTGTCTGGTCCCAGATCTCAGTGGAAATGCTTCCAACTTTTCCCCATTCAATAGGATGTTGGCTGTGGGTTTTTCATAGATTGCTTTGATTGTATTGAGGAATGTTCCTTCCAAACCCAGTTTGCTTAGAGTTTTCATCATGAAAGTGTGTTGTATTTTATCAAATGCTTTCTCGGCATCTATTGAGATAATCATATGGTTTTTCTTCTGCAGGCTGTTAATGTGGTGTATCACATTGATTGTCTTGCGCACATTAAACCATCCCTGCATACCAGGGATAAATCCCACTTGGTCTGGGTGGATGATCTTTCTGATGTGTTGTTGCATTCTATTGGCGAGAATTTTATTGAGGATTTTTGCATCTATGTTCATCAGGGATATTGGTCTGTAATTCTCTTTCAGTGCTGCATCTTTTTCCGGCTTAGGAATTAAGGTGATGCTGGCTTCATAGAAAGAATTTGGGAGGATTCCCTCTTCTTCGATTGTTCTGAATAGTTTGAGAAGAATTGGAGTTAGTTCTTCTTTAAATGTCTGGTAGAATTCAGCAGTGAATCCATCTGGTCCTGGGCTTTTCTTTGTTGGGAGGGCCTTTATTACTGTTTCAATTTCTGTCTCAGTTATGGGTCTGTTTAGGTTTTCGATGTCTTCCTGGTTCAATTTAGGTAGGTTGCATGTGTCCAGGAATCTATCCATTTCTGATAGGTTTCCCTGTTTGCTGGCATACAAGTCCTTGTAGTAATTTCTGATGATTCTTTTTATTTCTGTGGTGTCTGTTGTTACGTTTCCTTTTTCATCTCTGATTTTATTGATTTGGGTCTTTTCTCTTCTTTTTTTAGTTAGTTGGGCCAATGGGGTGTCAATTTTGTTTATTTTTTCAAAAAACCAGCTCCTCGTTTGGCTGATTTTTTGTAATGTTTTTCTTGATTCAATCCTGTTGATTTCTTCTCTGATTTTAATTATTTCTCTTCTCCTACTAGATTTGGGTCTGGTTTGCTGTAGGTTTTCTAGATCCTTGAGGTGAATTGAAAGCTCATCTATTTGGTGCCTTTCCACTTTCTTGATGTAGGCACCTATTGATATAAACTTTCCTCTTAACACTGCTTTTGCTGCGTCCCATAAGTTTTGGTATGTTGTGCTGTCATCCTCATTTACTTCCAGAACGTTTTTGATTTCTCTTTTGATTTGTTCTATGACCCATTGTTCATTCAGGAGCATGTTGTTCAATCTCCATGTGTTTGCATATGCTCTAGGGATTCCTGAGTTGCTAATTTCCAACTTCATTCCTTTATGGTCTGAGAAGCTGCATGGTATGATTCTAATTCTTTTGAATTTGCTGAGACTTGCTTTATGGCCTAGTATGTGGTCAATCCTAGAGAAGGTTCCATGTACTGCTGAGAAGAATGTAAAATCTTTAGCTGTGGGATTGAAAGTTCTGTATATATCTGTTAGATCCATTTGGGCTATAGTGTCGTTTAAATCTACCGTATCCTTGTTGATCTTCTGTCCTATTGATCTGTCTATTTCTGAGAGTGGAGTATTGAAGTCCCCCAGTACTATTGTATTGGGGTCTAAGTCTCCCTTTAAGTCTGTTAACAAATCTTTTAGATAAACCGGTGCCCTGTAGTCAGGTGCATATACATTGATAATTGTTATATCTTCCTGTTGAATTGATCCCTTAATCATTATGTAGTGTCCCTCTTTGTCTCTCTTAACGGTTTTTGTGGTAAAGTTTATGTTGTCTGAAATTAAGATGGCTACGCCTGCTCTTTTTTCATTTCTGTTGTCATGGTATATCTTTTTCCAGCCTTTCACTTTCAGTCTGTATGGATCTTTGTTGGAAAGATGAGTTTCTTGTAAGCAGCAAATAGATGGGTTTTGTTCCTTAACCCAATCAGCCAATTGGTGTCTTTTAACTGGACAGTTCAGGCCATTCACGTTCAATGTGACTAATGATAGGTGGTAACTTTGCCCTGCCATTTGCCAAAGATAAGTTCTAATATATGCTTTGAATTCCCTGTGATCTTTTGCTGTGAGCTTTCCTTCCTTGGTTTCCTTCCTTTACCTTCTTTCATATTGATGACCGTGTTTCTTTGTTTCTGTGTGTAACACATCTTTAAGCATCTTTTGCAGGGCTGGACGAGTGGCAACAAATTCTTTCAATTTCTGTTTGCAATGAAAAGTCTTTATTTCACCTTCATTCACAAATGATAGCTTTGCAGGATATAATATTCTGGGCTGGCAGTTGTTCTCTCTTAGTACCTGGGCTATATCTCGCCATTCCCTCCTAGCTTGTAGAGTTTCTGTTGAGAAGTCAGCTGTGAGTCTGATTGGAGATCCTCTGAGAGTAATCTGACGTTTCTCTCTTGCACATTTTAGGATCTTTTCTTTATGTTTCACTGTGGAGAGTTTAATTACAACGTGTCGTGGTGAGGATCTCTTTTGGTCGTGTTTATTAGGGGTTCTGTGGGCTTCCTGTACTAGGATTTCTCTGTCCTTCTCCAAACCTGGGAAATTTTCTGCTAATATCTCACTAAAAAGGCCTTCTAATCCTTTCTCCGTCTCCATGCCTTCAGGAACTCCTAGAACCCGAATGTTGGGTTTTTTAATAGTATCCTGAAGATTCCCGACAATATGTTTTAGATTCCTAATTTCCTCTTCTTTTCTTTGGTCTGACTGTATCCTTTCCTGTTCTCTGTCTTCTAAGTCCGATATTCTCTCTTCTGCTTCACCCATTCTGTTTGTAAGGCTCTCTATTGTGTTTTTCATTTGATCTATTGAATTTTTCACTTCAGTCACTATCACAGTTTCCTGTTGTACTAGCTGTTTCATTTCATTTTGATTCCTCCTTAATATTTCATTTTCACGAGAGAGATTTTCTATCTTGTCCATTAAGGATTTCTGTAGTTCCAGAATTTGTTTTTGAGAACTTCTTAATGTTCTTATCAATTTTTTGAGATCTGCTTCTTGCATTTCTTCTATGTCATCATCCTCATAATCTTGAATTGGGGTGTCTTTTTCATTTGAGGGCTTCGTGGTGACTTCCTTGTTTTTATTACCTTGGTTTTTGCGTTTGTTATTTGGCATATTGGAGATATTTGGTTTCTTCACTGTGGTGCTTTTTCTTGTTATACTATGACTCTAGATTAAGTGGACTATCTGTTTTTGATGGAGCCTTAGGGCTTGAGATGGGTGTGGCCTGAGAGCTCTGTTTGGTGTGCCAAAGGTGACACTCCCAGGTTAGGCGTGGTAAACCTCTCTCTCTCTCTCTCTTTCTTTTTTTTTTTTTTGATTCAAAAGGGAAGTTATTCTGCACAGCTGAATGAAGTTGGAGGTAGTTAGCAGGCAAATGATATACCCACAGGAGCCAGAGATCAGAAGCTCTTTCCCAAGGACCACACAGGGAATCTGTTCGGCCCTCAGAGTGGGCTCAAATTCTCCTTCAGTCTCCCACTGGGTTGCCAAAGTTACGGAATTATAGCGTCTCTGGAGAGTGCTCACGTGAATTCCGTGAGTTCTCTCCCCCACCGTCTCTTTTTTCACAGTCTCAGTTCAGTAGCACCACCAATTTACTAGGTCCTAATCTGTTAATTTGCCCCGCCCAGAGTCAGGTTTTTCTGCTAGGCTCAGGGCCGGTGCAGACCTGAGGTTGCTCTGCTTATGACGTATGTCCAAGATGGCGCCTGCTCTTTGTCTTGCTCGCCCTTGAGAGGTGAGCGGAGAGAGAGAAACCCGTGTCCGTACCAGTCACCTTTTTTTTTTTCCCTCTCTCTCTTTCAGTTAGCCTGGTGAAGTCCCCCCCCCCGGGGGGGCCTTCCCTGTAGTCTCCTCTCTCCGCTTGCCTGCCGGTGTCTCGGGCTATTGAGGTTCGGCTCACCTCGCGTTCCAGCGGCTCGGTCCCGCGGCTCGGCTTGCACAGCTCGGTCCCGCGGCTCGGCTTCTGCGGCTCGGTCCCGCGCCTCGGCTTCCGCGCATTGGGCGACCTTGTTCTCCCAGTAGGTCCTCCGATTCACGACCACTCAATCCAGAAGGGTTTCCTCTGCAATATTTTCCTGGTTCTTTTTTCTGAGGCTACCGTAACTCCCCTTTTATTAAACTAAATTTTCCCGGACTATCGGTGCGCGCCTTCACTATTCCGCCATCTTGGCTCCGCCCCCCGAATATTTGCTTTTGAATCCATGGGTGGCCTTGGTTAAGGCTGGGTAGGTATAAATTTGGCTGATATTTCTGTGGGATTGACTATTCAAAGTATCTCTGTGGAGGTGTCAGATTGGATATCAACTCCCACTCTAGACCTGGGTTAACAGAGGGATTAGGGGTCTGAATGTCTCTTAATTACTCACAGCCTTGTGACTTACAGGATGGTATAATACAAAAATTACAATCTCTGTCACTGACCATGGCCTCTGTGATTTATCACTGACCATGAGATCTGTGATTTTGGACAAATGAAGCAAGGGATGTGAGCTATATGAGAGTGCTCCTCTGCAACATGGTGATGATAATCATACCTACTTTATAGGGTAGATGTGAGACCATAGTACTATATATGGCATGTAACAATTGTCCAATAAATGGGGTAGGTCTTACTGTGATTATTTAATCAGCAGTAAGCCTGATAATTATGCTGTCATCCTGGGATCAAAGGCAAAACCTGGATTTGTTAATAAACTCTTTTGGTATTTGAATAAAATCCCAAAGGAGCAGGAACTAGATGTCCAGCAATATTAAGTCTATAATCTGTTAAGATTGCAGGATTTCTGGTCACCTGGACAGCTGGTCAGAGTCATAGAAATATACAGGGGCAAGGAGCCATTCTGGGAGACTATGTCTTTTTTGGGTTTTCAATATTTTTTCATCTTTTTAAAAATTTGTATGTATCTCATAAATACAGAATTAGGAACATTGTAATTCTTCCCACCGTACCCACCTTCCCACTCACTTTGCCACACTTTTTCCTCCTCCCTCTCCTGTTTAGTCCAAGAAAGAAAAAGAAAAAGAAGGAAAGAAAAAAAAGAAAAAAGAAAAAAAAACTAAGAAAGTGAGAGAGCAAATAAAGAAGCCAAAGGCATCTGTTAGAAAACATCAACTACTATTTTTTTTATTTAGTAAATATAAATTTCCAAAGTACAGTTTATGGATTACAATGACTTCCCCCCCATAATTTCCCTCCCACTCGCACCCCTCCCATCTCCCGCTCCCTCTCCCATTCCATTCACATCAAGATTCATTTTAAATTATCTTCATATACAGAAGATCTATTTAGTGTATATTAAGTAAAGATTTCATCTATTTTGACTTATGATCTTCATGATTAAAGTTGAAAGTAACCCTTTCCCAAATGTTTTTACTCCCATATTCTCTGGATCCTCTCACAGCCCACTGGGATAAAGGATTTAAGATTTTCTCATTTTCACACAGGACACCAAGTGGTGATCTCTCAGGAGTACCCGGATCAAATAGTATCCAGGTCAGTTACACTTTGGTACATCTGTTCTTTAATTCATTTGACAAATTTTTACTAAGTGAGCATTGTGTGCAGACCACTGCTCTAATATTCTATTTGGGGGGTAGGGTAGGTGAGAAAACAAAAAATAAACAAATAGCAATATAAACATGTAATGTCAAATGGTAATAAGGCTATAAGGAAGAGACAGGTCAAGAAGAATATAGTTTGTTGGTGAAGGAGTTCCATTTTACTTTAGGATATTCAGGGGATATTACAGTTAAGGGAGATGATATTTAAGCAGAAACTTGAAGAAAGCAAGGGATCTAGCAATGTGGTTACCCGAAGGAAGACTGCTCTAGGAAGAGGTTGCTGTAAGCTGCTATTCAACAGTCATTCTGCTCCTGTATTGATCCAACCTCTGACCTTTCATCTTTCTTATTTCCTCTCAACCAATTGTCTCTATTACCAAATAATAGATTATGTTTCTCTTGACCCTCTGCTGCTTTCTCCTGTATACAATTTGCATTCACACCCCTGGTTTCTCTATTCCTTGCCACTCTGGGTAGTCCATCCCTTCCCCTCATAGAGTCCCCGTCCTTGGGATCAATTCCCCTATATTGCCTGACACCCTCATCTTCCACATAATGGATCATAATCCAGCATGCAAACTTGTTTAGTTTGCTAAACTACTAAGTAAGTTAGAGAGGTACCTAAGACCATGTGGACAATATTTAGCCTGTTTACTTCAAATGCTGATATGTAAATGCTTTCTCTTGGTGGGAATAAAAGGAATATGTAAATATCCTCATTGGCATGAAGAAGTAATTGGCTGGTTGGCAGTATGGCTGCCTTTGGATGCTTTGGTACCCACTCATAATACAAATCAGATAGAGCAGGCATTGTGCCACAATAGGTTAGGCCACTGCTTGGGATGCCCACATTCTACAATGGAGTACAAGTTTTGGACCTGGCTACATCTCTTCCAATCCAGCTACCAGATAATGCACCTGGTAAGCAGCAGATAGACACAAAACAATCAAATACCTTGAAATAAACTTAACCAAAGATGTTAAAGATCTCTACAATGAGAATTACAAAATCTTAAAGAAAGAAGTTGAAGAGGATACAAAAAAATGGAAAAATCTTCCATGCTCATGGATTGGAAGAATCAATATCATCAAAATATCCATTCTCCCAAAAGCAATTTATAGATTCAATGCAATACCAATCAAAATATCAAAGACAGTCTTCTCAGATCTGGAAAAAATGATGCTGAAATTCATATGGAGACACAGGAGACCTCGAATAGCTAAAGCAATCTTGTACAACAAAAACAAAGCCGGAGGCATCACAATACCAGATTTCAGGACATACTACAGGGCAGTTGTAATCAAAACATCATGGTACTGGTACAGAAACAGATGGATAGACCAATGGAACAGAATTGAAACACCAGAAATCAATCCAAACATCTACAGCCAACTTATATTTGATCAAGGATCTAAAACTAATTCCTGGAGCAAGGACAGTCTATTCAAGAAATGGTGCTGGGAAAACTGGATTTCCACATGCAGAAGCATGAAGACCCCTACCTTACACCTTACACAAAAATCCACTCAACATGGATTAAAGATCTAAATCTATGACCCGACATCATCAAATTATTGGAGAACATCAGAGAAACTGATGCACCGGCAAAGAATTCTTGGAAAAGACCTCGGGGGCACAGGCAGTCAAAGCCAAAATTAACTATTGGGATTGCATCAAATTGAGAAGTTTCTGTACTGCAAAAGAAACAGTCAGGAGAGTGAAGAGACAATCGACAGAATGGGAAAAAATATTTGCAAACTATGTAACAGATAAAGGGTTAATAACCAGAATCTACAAAGAGATTAAGAAACTCCACAAAAACAAAACCAACAACCCAATTAAGAGATGGGCCAAGGACCTCAATAGACAATTTTCAAAAGAGGAAATCCAAATGGCCAACAGACACATGAAAAAAAGTTCAAGGTCATTAGCAATCAGGGAAATGCAAATCAAAACCACAATGAAGTTTCACCTCACCCCAGTTAGAATGGCTTACATACAGAAATCTACCAACAACAGATGCTGGCGAGGATGAGGGGAAAAAGGGACACTAACCCACTGTTGGTGGGAATGCAAACTGGTCAAGCCACTATGGAAGTCAGTCTGGAGATTCCTCAGAAACCTGAAGATAACCCTACCGTTCGACCCAGCCATCCCACTCCTTGGGATTTACCCAAAGGAAATTAAATTGGCAAGTAAAAGAGCTGTCTACTCCACAGTGTTTATTGCAGTTCAATTCACAATAGCTAAGACATAGAATCAACCTACATGCCCATCAACAGAAGACGGGGTAAAGAAATTATGGGATATGCACTCTGTAGAATACTATACAACAGTAAAAATATGAAATCTGGTCATTTGCAATAAAATGGAGGAATCTAAGAAACATCATACTGAGTGAAATAAGCTAGTCCCAAAGGGACAAATATCATATGTTCTCCCTGATCTGTGACAACTAACTGAGCACCTAAAAGGAAACCTGTAGAAAAGAAACGAATGTTATGAGAATCAATGACTTGATCACCCCTTGTCCTGAACGTCGAGGAACAACTTACTATTTTATTCTTTTTAGTATTTTTTGATCTACTTAATACAATTGGTTGAACTCTTTAATTAACACACAATTATTCTTAGGTGTTTAGATTTAACTGAAGAGTGATCCCTGTTAATTATAAAGGTGGGAATAGGAGACAGAGGAGATGTACAGTACAGAACATGCTCAATTGGACTTACCCCTAATGGTAGAATTAGAAATGTGCCAGAGAATTCCAATTCAATCCCATCAAGGTTTCATCTACCAAACCCATATCACTAGTCAAAGTGATCAATTTCCGTTCATAATTGATCATAATGATAGTATTAACTGTCAAAGGGATCACATAAAGAAGACTAGTGTCTGCTAATACTAACTGACCGAATTAAAAAGGAGAGAACAATCCAACATGGGAAGCGAGATACACAGCAGACTCATAGAATGGCAGATGTCCTAAACAGCACTCTGAGGCCGGCGCCGCGGCTCACTAGGCTAATCCTCCGCCTAGCGGCGCCGGCACACCGGGTTCTAGTCCCGGTCGGGGCGCCGGATTCTGTCCCGGTTGACCCTCTTCCAGGCCAGCCCTCTGCTGTGGCCAGGGAGGGCAGTGGAGGATGGCCCAGGTGCTTGGGCCCTGCACCCCATGGGAGACCAGGAAAAGCACCTGGCTCCTGGCTCCTGCCATCGGATCAGCGCGGTGCGCCGGCCGCAGCGCGCCGGCCGTGGCGGCCATTGGAGGGTGAACCAACGGCAAAAGGAAGACCTTTCTCTCTCTGTCTCTCTCTCACTGTCCACTCTGCCTGTCAAAAAAAACAAAAAAAAAAAAACAAAAAAACAAAAAAAAACAGCACTCTGGCCTCAGAATCTGCCCTTAAGGCATTCGGATCCAGCTAAAAAGCCCATGAGAGTATTTCAGGCATGGAAAGCCAAGACACTCTGGCAAAAAAAAAAAAAAAAAAAAAAAAAAAAAAAAAAAAAATATGACCTAAATGAAAGATCTCTGTGAGTGATATCCCAGCGGAAAGAATGCACCATCAAAGAAGGAGGTGCGTTTCTCTGAAGGGAGGAGAGAACTTCCACTTTGAATATGGCCTTGTCTAAATAAGATCGGAGTTTTCAAACTCAAGAGGCTTCCACAGCCTTGGCAGCTCATGGCAAGAGCCTCGGGTGACGTCATAAATAAGAGTGTAAATTGTTAAATCAACAACAGGAGTCACTGTGCACTTACTCCCCATGTAGGATCTCTTTCCTTAATGTGTTGTACTATGTGAAGTAACAGTATATCTAGTACTCAAACAGTACTCTATACTTCGTGTTTCTGTGTGGGTGCAAACTGTTGAAATCTTTACTTAGTATATACTAAATTGATCTTTTGTATATAAAGATATTGAAAATGAATCTTGATGTGAATGGGATTGGAGAGGGTGTGGGAGATGGGATGGTTGCAGGTGGGAGGGAGGTTATGCGGGAAAAAGCTGCTATAATCTACAAGTTGTACTTTGGAAATTTATATTTATTAAATAAAAGTTTAAAAAAGGTACCAATTACCCCTAAATGGGAATTAAGAAAATGTGAGTGGGAATTTTTCACTTCATACTTATCCCATGATTGGTAGACCCTACTTGGAGAAGGGAGGAGGATGTGGCAAGAAAGATCTTACTTCATTTTGTTTAGAACTTTATCAAGACATGTTTAGAGGGGGGCTGCATTGTCGTGCAGTGGGTTAAGCTGCTGCCTGTGACACCAGAATCTGATATGAGCACTTGTTGAAATCTCAGATGCTCTGCTTCTGATGCATTTACCTTCTAATGCACCTGGGAAGGCAGAGGATGAAGACTCAAGGACTTGCACCTCTACCACTCACATACAAGACTTGGATAGAGATCTTGGCTTCTGGCTTTGGTTTGGTTGGTCCCTGGATCTTGCAGCCATTTGGGGAGTGATCCAGCACATGGGAAATCTCTCTGTGCTATCCTCCTGTCCTTCTGCCTTTCAAATAAATAAATAAATAAATAAATCCTTAAAAAGAAATGTGATTTGATCAGCCCTTGTCCTGACTGTTGATGTACAATTTAATACTTTATCCCTTTTAGCATTTTTTTTGTTCTAGTTAATACTATTGGTTGAACTCTGCAATTAAAACACATTTATTCTTAGGTGTTGAAATTTAACTGAAAAGTGATACCTGTTAAATATAAGAGTGGGAATAAGAGAGGGAGGAGATGTACAATTTGGGACATGCTCAATCAGACTTGCCCCAAATGGTGGAGTTAGAAACGTGCCAGGGGATTCCAATACAATCCCATCAAGGTGGCATGTACCAATGCCATCTCACTAGTCCAAGTGATCAATTTCTGTTCACAATTGGTCACTCTGATAGATCTAAGAGTCAAAGGGATCACACAAACAAGACTAGTGTCTGCTAATACTAACTGATAGAATAAAAAAGGGAGAGAATGATCCAACATGGGAAGTGAGATGTCCTAAACAGCACTCTGGCCTCAGAATCAGCCCTTTAGGCATTTGGATCTGGCTGAAGAGCCCATGAGAGTATTTTAGGCATGGAAAGCCAATTAAAAAAAATGATCTAAATGAAAGATCTCTGAGTGAGATCCAAGCAGAAAGAACGGGCCATCAAAGAAGGAGGTACCTTTCTCTGAAGGGAGGAGAGAACTTCCACTTTGACTATGACCTTGTCTAAATAAGATCAAAGTCAGCGAACTCAAAAGGCTTCCATAGCCTTGGCAACTCATGACTAGAGCCTAGGGAGATTACTGACGCATAAACAAGAGTGTCAAATTGTTAAGTCAACAACAGGAGTCACTGTGTACTTACTCCTCATGTGGGATCTCTGTCCTTAATGTGTTGTCCAATGTGAATTAATTCTATAACTAGTACTGAAACAGTATTTTTCACTTTATGTTCTGTGTGGGTGCAAACTGATGAAATCTTTACTTAATATATACTAAATTGATCTTCAGTATATAAAGAGTATTGAAAATGAATCTTGATGTGAATGGAATGGGACAGGGACAGGGAGCGGGAGATGGGAGGGGTGAAAGTGGGAGGGAAGCTATTGTAATCCATAAACTGTACTTTGGAAAATTATATTTACTAAATAAAAGTTATTTTAAAAAGCTAATGTATAAAGGGTATAGAAAAAAGATAATCCTTAAAAACTGTTGGTGAGAATGTAAACTAGAACAGCCATTATGGAAAATAGAAAGTTCCTCAGAAAACTGAAATTAGGATTATTATGTGGTCCAGTGATCTCACTACTGGGTATAGAACCAAAGGAATTGAAATCAGTTTGTCTAGGAGATAGCTGCACTCCCAAGTCCATTAAAGCACCACTCACAAGAGTTGAGGTAAAAAGCAACGTAGTGTGCATTAATGTATTAATAAATATAGAAAATGTGGTAAATATGCATAATACTACTGTATTCATCTTTTAAAAAGAAGGAAATACTGTAATTTGCAGCAAACTGGATGGACTTGAAGGACATTATACCAAGCCAAATAAACCAGCCACAGAAACACAAACACTATACGACTTCACTTAAATGTAGAATCTAAAAAAATCAAACTCATAGCAGTAGAGAGTAGAATGGTGGTTAGCAGAGTCTGAGGGAATGGGGTAGATGGAGAAAAGGGAGATGTTCATCACAGTGTGCAAACCTTCAAGCAGACAGATAGAATGAGCTTTGATAATCTACTGCCTAGGAAATTGTAACAAGTAATACACAATATATTTCAAAATTACAAAGCAGAGAAATCTTCAGCATTTCAGAAAAAAAAAATCACATCATTGACATCATTGATAGCACTGAAGTTCTGTGTATCTGAATAACCCCCATAATATGTTTGTAACAATCCACATTCGGAGGTGGCACTTTCACTATGATTTTTAATTATGGGTACAAAGATTCTTTATTTTTATTTTATTTTATTTATTTATTTATTTTTACAAACCCTGTGTCAAGGGCTAACTTTCAGTAGATCACAGAGAGGGAGATGCTCTGCTATGTGTGAAACCCCAACCCAGACAAAGCTTCTTACTGCTTCATTATATCTTCATATATAGCTGAGTCTTAGAATTTATGTCTTAAAATACATGTTAATTTATTGTAAATCATTCCCTTTTATTTATTTTTGCTATTTCAGGGCACTGTATTGATCTCTAAAAATTATGTGCTTGGGAAAATTATATTATTAGCATATTTCATTTCAGAATAATTAAAGGGGTATTAAAAGGTTTGATATCAAAAGATGTAAGAACTAGTAGGGCTGAGATTCTCTGAGATAGAGTAATGTAAATGAAGAAAAGAGTAGTGAGATGTAAGGTCAGAAAAGTAACACAAGGATTAGAACATATGAAGCCTTGTAGGTCATGGTAAGAACTTTGGCTTTGACTCTGAGTGAGATGGGGAACTTATGGAACATTCTGAGCAGATAACTGATATAATATTAGAATAGACTTTGAGGTACAGAGATATAGAGAGGTTGGAGGCTCTTCCAAGTAGTCCTGGGAAGGGATGATAGTGAATTGAAGCATAGTGGGAGCAGTAAAAGTGGTGAAAGTGCTTGGACATGGGCTGCTTGTTTAAAAAAAAAAGATTTATATATATATATATATATTTATTTGAAAGGCAGAGTGACAGAGAGGCAGAGAGAGAGAAAGAGAGAGGTCTTCCATCCACTGTTCATACCCCAAATGGCTAAGCCAGACCAAAGCCAGGAGCCTGGACCTCCATCCAGGTCTCCCAAAAGAGTGCAGGGGACCAAGGACTTGGGTCAACTTCTACTGCCTTCCCAGGGGCATTAGCAGGGAGCTGGATTGGAAGTGGAGCAGTCAGGACACAAACCGGTGCCCATACGGGATGCCTGTGTTTCAGGCAGCACCACAACTCTTATCCCAAGGGCTAGATGTTTTGCAAGTAAAGCAAAGAAGATACTGAAATTAGGAGGTAAACTTTGAGCTAGGACTTGAGAGGATGGGAAATGACCACAAGTGGGATGACAGGAAAGTGGGGCTGTACATGGTATTTCTGTGTGACATCAAGAAAGTCTTACCAATGGAAGACTGGTGCAGAGCCTGGAAGAAGGAAAGGAAAAATCATCTTCAGAGCTAAAGACCCACTAAACCCCAAGCAGAAGTGTTTTGATCCTGAATCCCTTGCAGGCTTTAGAGCAGGATTATGAACTTCCAGGGAGCAGGATCCCTGCTTCTTTCAGTTGTGA
The DNA here is from genome assembly GCF_051225735.1 of Oryctolagus cuniculus. Classification (NCBI taxonomy): domain Eukaryota; kingdom Metazoa; phylum Chordata; class Mammalia; order Lagomorpha; family Leporidae; genus Oryctolagus; species Oryctolagus cuniculus. Next base: position 114,926,631 of record NC_142888.1, on the reverse strand, counting down.
CTATGCTCCTTGTACAGGTTTACATATGATAGGATGTTGCATGGATAAATTAATATAGCATAGATCTTAATCTGTGTAGAAAAGCTTGGAAGTTCAATTATTTTCAAGATTTACAGGACTTTCAAGATTTACATACTTCTATACTTGGTTAGAAACTTGAAAACAAGAGAAGAAATGAATTATACATCCATTCGGATCTGGCTGAAAAGCCCATGAGAGTATTTCAGGCATGGAAAGCCAAGACACTCTGGCAAAAACAAAACAAAACAAAACAAAACAACAAAAACCAAAACCTAAATGAAAGATCTCTGTGAGTGAGATCCCAGTGGAAAGAACAGGTCTTCAAAGAAGGAGGTACCTTTCTCTGAAGGGAGGAGAGAACCTCCACTTTGACTATGCCCTTGTCTAAACAAGATAAGAATCAGAAAACTCAGAGGGCTTCCATAGCCTTGGAAACTCATGACTGGAGCATAGGGAGACTACTGATGCCATAGACAGGAGTGTCAATTGGTAAAGTCAACAACAGGAGTCACTGTGCACTTACTCCTCATGTAGGATCTCTGTCCTTAATGTGCTGTGTATTGAGATTTAATGCTATAACAAGTACTCAAACAGTATATTTCACTTTGTTTTTCTATGGGGGTGCAAACTGTTGAAATCTTTACTTAATGTATACTAAACTGATCTTCTGTAAAAAAAAAAAAAAAAAGAAAGAAATTATCAATTCCCAACTTGACTCTTACTGGGATTAAACATGACAATAGGTCTGATCTGATTTCATCATCATTTAAAAAATCATCTATTATTTTTCACTTTATGTTTCTGTGTGGGAGCAAACTGTTGAAATCTTTACTTAATGTATACTAAGCTGATCTTCTGTATATTAAGAGAATCGAAAATGAATCTTAAGCCAAAATTAACATTTGGGATTGCATCAAATTGAGAAGTTTCTGCAGAACAAAAGAAACAGTCAGGAAAGTGAAGAGACAACCGACAGAATGGGAAAAAATATTTGCAGCTATGCAACTGATAAAGGATTAATAACCAGAATCTACAAAGAGATCAAGAAACTCCACAACAACAAAACAAACAACCCACTTAAGAGATGGGCCAAGGACTTCAATAGACATTTTTCCAAAGAGGAAATCCAAATGGCCAACAGGCACATGAAAAAATGTTCAAGATCACTAGCAATCAGGGAAATGCAAATCAAAACCACAATGAGGTTTCACCTCACCCTGGTTAGAATGGCTCACATTCAGAAATCTACCAACAACAGATGCTGGCGAGGATGTGGGGAAAAAGGGACACTAACCCACTGTTGGTGGGAATGCAAACTGGTTAAGCCACTATGGAAGTCAGTTTGGAGATTCCTCAGAAACCTGAAGATAACCCTACCGTTCGACCCAGCCATCCCACTCCTTGGAATTTACCCAAAGGAAATTAAATTGGCAAACAAAAAAGCAGTCTGCACATTAATGTTTATTGCAGCTCAATTCACGATAGCTAAGACCTGGAACCGACCTAAATGCCCATCAACAGTAGACTGGATAAAGAAATTATGGGACATGTACTCTATAGAATACTATACAGCAGTCAAAAACAACGAAATCCAGTCATTTGCAACAAGATGGAGGAATTTGGAAAACATCATGCTGAGTGAATTAAGCCAGTCCCAAAGGGACAAATATCATATGTTCTCCCTGATCAGCGACAACTAACTGAGCACCAAAGGGGAAACTTGTTGAAGTGAAATGGACACTATGAGAAACAGTGACTTGATCAGCTCTTGTCCTGACGGTTGATGTACAATGTAATACTTTATCCATGTTAGTATTTTTTTGTTCTAGTACCATTGGTTGAACTCTGTAATTAACACACAATTATTCTTAGGCATTTAAATTTTATCTGAAAAGTGATCCCTGTTAGGAATTTGGAAAACATTATGTTGAGTGAAATAAGCCAATCCTAAAGGGACAAACACCACTTGTTCTCCTTGATAGGTGACACCTAACTGAGCACCAAAAAGGAAACCTGTTAAAGTGAAATGAACACTATGAGAAATGGTGACTTGATCAGCCGTCACCCTGACTGTTGATGAACAGCTTAATATGTTATCCCTCTTAGTATTTTTTTTTTGTTTGTTCTACTTAATACTTTTGGTTGAATACTGTAATCAATACGCAAGTCTTCTAAAGTGCTGAAACTAAACTGAAAAGTGATTGCTGTTAAATATAAGAGTGGGAATAAGAGAGGGAAGAGATGTGCAATTCGGGACATGCTCAAGCTGACTTACCTCAAACGGTAGAGTTAGAAACATACCAGGGGATTCGAATTCAATCCCATCGAGGTGGCATGTACCAATGCCATCTCACTAGTCCCAGTGATCAATTTATGTTCACAACTGATCATAATGATAGGACTAAGAACCAAAGGGATCACATAAACAAGAATAGTGTCTGCAAACACTAGCTGATAGAATCAAAAAGGGAGAGAACGATCCAACATGGGAAGTGAGATACACAGCAGACCCATAGAATGGCAAATGTCCTAACAGCACTCTGGCCTCATAGTCAGCCCTTAAGGAATTCGGATCCGGCTGAAATGCCCATGAGAGTATTTCAGGCATGGAAAGCCAAGACACTCTGGGGAAAAAAAAACCTAAATGAAAGATCTCCACGAGTGAGATCCCAGTGGAAAGAATGGGTCATCAAAGAAGGAGGTACCTTTCTCTGAAGGGAGGAGAGAACTTCCACTTTGACCATGGCCTTGTCTAAAAATGATCAGAGTCAGTGAACTCAGGGGGCTTCCATAGCCTTGGCAACTCATGACAAGAGCCTAGGGTGATTACTGATGCCATAAACAAGAGTGTCAATTTGTTAAGTCAACAACAGGAGTCACTGTGCACTTACTCCTCATGTAGGATCTTTGTCCTTAGTGTGCTGTACATTGAGATCTAATGCTATAACTAGTACTCAAACAGTATTTTTCACTTTATGTTTCTGTGTGGGAGCAAACTGTTGAAATCTTTACTTAATGTATGCTCAACTGATCTTCTGTATATAAAGAGAATCGAAAATGAATCTTGATATGAATGGAAGGGGAGAGGGAGTGGATAAGGGGAGGGTTGCGGGTTGGAGGGATGTTATGGGGGGGAAGCCATTGTAATCAATATTCTGTACTTTGGAAATTTATATTCATTGAAAATGTTAAAAAACAAGAAAAAAAAGAAAATGAATCTTGATGTGAATGGAAGGGGAGAGGGAGTGGGAAAGGGGAGGGTTGCGGGTGGGAGGGACGGTATGGGGGGGGAAGCCATTGTAATCCATAAGCTGTACTTTGAAATTTATATTCATTAAATAAAAGTTAAAAAAAAGAAATGTACAAGAAACATATAATCCTTGGAGACTGAATGTACTTGGCCACTTCTGCAGATTTTTGGTCTTCTGATACCAGAGTAGAGTCTTCTCTGGTGATCATACACTTAGGAATTCCACTCTACAATTCTTTCTCTTCCAAAGATTTTGATAAGGATTCTTTGCTTGACTAACTAGCCAGGCCCATTGAGCACTTCCTTGTGGAATTCAGTTTTAGTAAAGAAACCTGCTAGGTCAGCTTAGCACGAATCCTCTATCCTCAATGTCTGATCAACCTCTATCTGATGAGATTCCTCATCACCTACCATCTCCCTGGTGATGTCTGATTATCCGGCCCTGTCTTCAACAAGAATTTCATTAGATCGGTTTAGCCAGAATACTCCTTCCTCCTGATGTTTTCTCTTAGTAATTTTCTATTCACTGACTCCACACTGATCCTGATTATAACCACCATCCACCCCTTGCCACTTAAAATCACTGCATGGGGAGTTAAGCCCATTGTCTCTTTTCCAATGAAATATTCTATTGTACATATTCCTCTTGTCACCATGGTTCTGAATAAAGTCTTCCTTACCATGCTTTAAGAAGTATCATCAGATCATTTTTTTCTACAAATATCAAGACAATAATTTTTTCTTACTTCATTGATATAGGAACAATACCAATAACAGAATGGACTTCCTGAGACTCTATCAGATTTACAGAGCAGCACTGCTATTATCAGAGATCTGGGTCAGGCAGTCTTCCTTCCATTAATAGACTAAAACCCTCCTTTATGTACTTTGCTAGAGTACCAGCAAGTGTTTTGGCCACTGAGGTGGTCTTCTCACTATTTGGACCCCTTCTCTAAGGATGCATATAGAAGCTCCTTATCTTGGAGCTTCAAGTCCCAAAGAATGTTCTATGGCAGCAATTCAATGTTGGAGCCCAGCCTACCAAATGAATTTGTTGTCCATGTTCCCTGCTAATTTTCACTCTTGCTACCCTCTCTACTGCTACTCCCATCAATTCCAACACCTAAGAGGATGCGAGGGAAAATAAAAGCACTGCTGTAGTACTCTGGACCACCATGCTTCAGGAATATTATCCCCACAGGGCAGGTTTGAGAGGCAATGGGGAAAAAGGTGACTTGGCTACAAGCTCAAGAGCCTTCAGGCCGGCGCCACGCCTCAATAGGCTAATCCTCCGCCATGCGGCGCCAGCACACCGGGTTCTAGTCTAGGTCGGGGCACCGGATTCTGTCCCGGTTGCCCCCCTTCCAGGCCAGCTCTCTGCTGTGGCCAGGGAGTGCAGTGGAGGATGGCCCAAGTCCTTGGGCCCTGCACCCCATGGGAGACCAGGAGAAGCACCTGGCTCCTGCCTTCGGATCAGCGTGGCGTGCCGGCCGCAGCAGCCTTGGAGGGTGAACCAACTGCAAAGGAAGACCTTTCTCTCTGTCTCTCTCTCTCACTGTCCACTCTGCCTGTAAAAAAAAAAAGCCTTCAGCATTCAGACCATATTGAGATGGAGTGAGCTGTGAGTATCCACCTTTTAAGTGACGCCAGCATGGCATGGAGAAACCATCCATTCATTGCGCTCTCTGGTATCAGTGTTGCTACAGCCTAGGTTTCAAGTCTGTATTTCATGATCCATTCATGTTGGCCCTAAGTTACAAGTCTACCAATTAGAAATCAAAAATGTTCTCATTCATGAATTTAACAAATTGTTTTTTGAGTTTGTGCCTACTATAGGCCAAGCTCTGATCTAGAATGATCAAAACAAACTTGAACTCTCACAGAATCAACAAGAAATGTGCTAATGTATGAGTGCTGTGAAATGTCAAGAATATGGTGCCATGCAAGCCCAGAGAATGCAGATCATACCTCGTATAGCATTCAGGGGAATTTTCTATGAGTGAATAAGGCTTAGGTCAAATCTTTAGTGATGAATAGGATTCAGAAAGATGAAGAGAACAATCAAAACATGTTATATTATGTGTCTGTTGGGGGAAGGGGGTAAAAACAGGTTGTAAAGCATACTGATCTGAAATTTATAAAAACTCTGCAAGTGAACATCAAAAAGTTTGTGGAAAATGAAATTAAAAATAAGTTTGTTTTGGAGCAAAATTTTGAGATCCATACAAAGGTGGAGTCTTCAAAAATTTTATGGAAAATATATATTATTATAAAAAGTATGCATAGATTTCAAGGGATTTTGCATCTAAATAGACTTATCTTTTAATTTTGTTTTCCATGAACATTCATTTTTGAGAAAAAAAGCAAGATTTATTTAAGTCAGAGACCTCCTGCTGAAGTGGCCAAGGGATTCCAAGAGAGGCAAAACCCAAAAGGGGTTGATGGTACTGTGGTTTTTAAGCTCCGTAGCCTCAATACTGGCATAGAGTAGAAGTTACAGAAGGACATACTTCAAATATATCCTGTCTGTGAGTCGTAGGGTCATGAGTCAATTTTAGCTTCTGAATAAGATTTCCTAGTTTCCAAAATTCCTACTACTAGAATGTTTACATCTATGGACAGAGAGGAAAATCTCATCTTATGCAAAGCAATCTTGTCTCTGCCTTGGCTACTGTAGCCCTGATCCAGTGGCTATGTCCTCTGAATTATTTCCAAAGAGCTCTTTCCTGGGCCCTGGTGGCCAGCCAGAGAATTATCCCCTCACAATTGCTCCTTGACTTCAAGCTGTTGATAGCTGACTCACCCATGGTCAGTTAATGGAATCCTCTCTTGGGAGCCCTTATATAGCTCCACATGCTGCATCCATCATTCTGTCGCCTCTATCACACTCCTACATTTTCTGAGCCCCAATTTCTTTCAATAGCTCTATTTTTCTTTCCTCCTTGTAGAATTGCCATCACATTTCATCAGCAGGATTGTCATGGAGATTGCCTGCAAAATAATTCTTGAGTGCTACAAACATTGTTAAAGTCTGTTTTTCATTAATAACACTTTCAGACCAGCTGAAGATGGCTGCTCTCAAGGCTATGCACATGATTTTGAATTTTTTTCTCTATAATCTGGGGCCCACTAAGGATATTTGCTCATTTCATCATTATCTCCTCCAGCTAATATGTTAGTTTCGAGACAGTAACAGATTTGAAGCCTCATTCCTGGACCTATGTGATGCCAGCTACAGACAGGGGTGAGACCAATCTCAGGTCTCATAGGCTAACAAATTAGGATGTACAGAAGGTGGGCGCCCTCTCTCCCTTTCCTTTGGAAGGCTAGGATTATTGACATTTAATCATTCCACTTCTCTGGTTTCAAGCTGCACTGGAGTGTCTGGGAAAGCTGCCTGAACCCTGGAGGGAATAGGTAAAGGCAAGGTAGAAGCGACCACATCGCTCTCACTGGCACAACTTCTTCCATATGTTCACTCCCTGGTGCCAATCCCTAATGCTCTCCAAATCCTGTGTTTGATAGCTTCACAGCTACTATTTAAGCATCCTCATCTGGGAGAATCTGCAAAGGTATTGAGAGAAAGACTCTCACCTTCAGTTCAGGTCAGAGGGAAGTTATTATATGGAAAGCCAGAAGGCACAAAAATGACATAATACTAAGTGAGTTCTAGAAGCTGTTCTCCAGGAGTTTATCATGGAATCAAAGAGTCTTAAGTTTGGAAAAAGAAATTCATAAATATTTCAACATGAATTATGATGCCAATTTGCTGTCTCTGAAAGATAGGGACAGAGTTACGGTCTGTTGGGCCTTCACTTGATGAATAGAGGTGCTTATTTCTCAACCTTAAAGCTAGGCAGTAGGATGCTGCTTCAGAGGCCTTGAGACAGATAGCTTATACTGATATCTATAAAAAAATCAACTACAGCTAAGTCAGGCAAATAAAGGCTTATTACCCTTCAGTTGGTTACCATGAGCACACAATCTCAGTTCTTAGTAGTGTTCAACCCAATTGACCTTTACCACTTTCCAAAGCACTCCCCTCCCACAGTGGTCTTGTTTACTCTTAACTTCATTACCTTCTACGGTAACTCTTGGAGACCATGTGGAGAAGAAATAAGAATGAACAGTTTTGTTTATAACAGGAATGGGCAGTTCCAATGGAAACTTCATAAATTCATACCCAAGTAGTTTGTGTTGGGATATATCTCACCATGTACACCATGGAATACTACTCAGCAGTTAAAAAAGAAAGGAATCCTGTCATTTGCAATAAAATGGAAGAAACTGGAAAATATCATACTTAGTGAAATAAGGCAGTCCCCAAAGGACAAATGCCATATGTTCTCCCTGATCTGTGATAACTAATAGAGCACCTAAAAGACAATCTGTAGAAGTGAAATTGACATTTCGAGAAGCAATGACTTTGAACAGCCCTTGTCTCCACTGTTGAGGAACAGGTTTTTTTTTTTGCATACTATTTTTTGAACACTTTATATAACATAGAGTTAACCATATGTGTATAAAGTTAATTGAAAATAGATCTTAGTGAAAAATAAGAATGGGAATAGCAGAGGGAGGAGGCAGAGGTGTGGGAGGGTGGGTAGGGTAGGAAGAATCACTATGTTTCTAAAGTTGTATTTATGAAATGCATGAAGTTTGTATTCCTTAAAAGTTTTCTAGGAAAAAAAGAAATGCTAATGAATAAATATTTGGATTCACTGATAAATAATTTTATTGGCTTGGCCAAAAAAATAAATTAAATACAGACTGATTCATACAGAAAATTCATTCTAGACCTGGAGAAAGCTGTTAAAGCCAAAATTGAAAAGTGGATATTTGGGTGCTCTGTTATCCATACACTGGTTTTCCCAGTGAGTCTCAGTCTTTGGTGGGGGTGGAGAAGGAAGGTTGTATCTCTGAACAAAGGGACAGACATAATGTGTGAAATAAAATACCAATTTTCCATCATTAAAAAATACCAACTAGAGATATACAGCTCTGAAAAAAGTCTCCTGACTGGAAATTCTGGAGAGCAGACACAATGAAAAATATTTCAGGAGAGCTGAGGAACATCACCTACCCCAGATTCTTACTCTTTATACATAGAGAACTAGGTGAGAGGCCATTGATGGGCCAAAGCAAGTCAATGCACAGTACTGGAAACTCTCTCCAAAATACACTCTTTTATGAAAGGACACAAGCTGGGCAGACTTCCAAGTCAAAGTGAACTTTGAAACCTTGGCTATACCATGTTATCTTCAAGGGCCAAGGCTAAGTCTTGCCCACAACTTAATCTCTAATGGCTAGAGTTCTGTCTGGCATATAACAGCTTCTCAGAAAAGAAATCTTTCATATACATATGCACTACTAAAGAAATATATCAGCAACATCTCAAACTTGTGATTAATCCACTTTACACATATTATTTCCTTCTCTTCCTTTATGTGCAACAAAATAACTCATTTGAAGAAGAACAGAAAATATGGTAGGAATACACAAAATTTATACAGATAGTATAACTTCGTGTCCAGTTTCACCTGAACCCAGTGCTCTGAACAGCAGTAGTATAGTAAGTACTCAGTAACTATTTTGTATGAATGAATGTAGTTGTGACTTCAAAGGAAATATTTACTGAGAAAATATAAATAGTAGACACAGCTCAGTTCTTCATTTTTTATTTGGTTTGCAGATTCTTGTTCAGAAATGTAGCAGGTCAAATTAAGAAAAATCAAGTCAGTTAAAAATAATTCTGAATAACATTCAACAAGAAAAAGCAGGCTGTATTTTTAATGTCCGCATAAAGTTGAATATGCTCTTTTTTCCTGTCTGCAATCCATTGAGGAGCATTGCAAAATCATTCTGGGAGCCATATTATATCCAAAGAGCAAATGGGGAAAAATAGCTGTTGGGAGTGAAAGGAAAACATCAATGTCTGTTTGTATTTTCATGCACAATAATACTATTTTCTCAGTATGAAGTCCAGTTTATATTACTTTCATTATCAAACCAAACAGACTTTTAAAGAAACAATCAAGTGAAAGGTGATTTGTTTTCTTCCAATGCAGGTATTTACATATAACCATTTGCTCAATCTGAAGAGCTTCCTCATTTCTCCTCTGTACTGTGAGGCCATCACAGAGACGGTTTGCATAAGTAATGCATTTATTTACTAATCTTCAAAGAGTCTCTATTTTTTCTGCCTTCCCACTGTAGTCATTAGGGGTCACAACCCTGCAGGAAATATGGGCTGCCATGGTAACACAAAATGTCTGCTGCTGGGCTTAGCGTAATTCCTTCCTAATAGAAAAACAACGAGCAGTAAATCCCATCTTTGATAAACTGGCTTATTGTTGTATGTAGCCTCTACCTGGGAGGTGGAGATCCCCCAGAGCAGTTTTAAATGATACAAATGCAACCCACATCTGGACTGATTTCTCATTTTGCACAAGGAATTGGGTAAAATTGTACCAGGTCAAGTTAAATTCCTTGTCACATTTAAAAATCATCGGTATTGCACTCAGTCATCTGTTGGGCACGTTTATCAGATGTTATGTGGTACAGAGTAAGGGACTGGAACAAAGAAAACCATTCCCCAAATCACTTTTAATCCCCATAGAGAGCTACAAATAAAATGCACCAACTCCATCATTTTCAGCCATTTAGTAATGGTAGCTATTTTATTGGTATACAATCTTTTGTAGTAAAAGTGAGGTGAGTCTGCTCAGGGTTAAGCTACTAGACATGAGAGAAAGATATTCTAGTACTGACCTCAAAGAGAAATCATATGCAACAAAGAAAAGGCTCTCTTGCTTGTATTTGGAAACAAAAGACATGTAAAGTAAGGAAAAAGAGAGCTGGTAGTCAATTATTTTTGCCTCAAGGGTTGTGTTCAGAAAAACATCCTTAAAGGAGCAATGATTGCTTACATAAAATCACACTGCAAATGTTAAAAATCACAATCATTGTCAATGTATGTGCTCATTAACCTGTATGCCTTTGCACAATCACTCACATTATCACTCTCTTGGACATTAATAGGAACATTGATTGAAGAAGATGATAATCCTTCTCTCACCCAACTGAGTCTCTCTTAAATCTCTAAGGCAGAGTTGGAATCTCATGTTTGGTTCTACTGCTTTTTATTACACACCAAACTGATGCTCTACTCCATCCATACCATTGTTCTCACTGTTCTCTGAACATACCACCTTGTGCTGCCTCCACATCGCTGCACACACCATACCCTTATCTAGAATGCCTTCCCCCTCCCTGTGTCATTAACCTTCAGCATAAAAATTCTGTGAATCCTATTATGGCCTATTTTCATACTCTTGTGCACTTAATTACAGTTTGTCATATACATAGGGTCTTCAAAAAGGTCATGCTAAGTGTATATTATGAAAAAACTATGCATGGGTTTAAAATTTTGCACTAAAATTAATGTTTAATTCCATTTTGCAAAAACTTTTTAAAGTCTCCTCATACCTTGCTTGTCGGCTTTTTCCTACATATCGATTTTGCCTGGGCAAGCACCAAGAGTCTCTAGCTTTATTGTCTGCCATACTCTGATGAAGCAAGCTCCCATAATGGAGGGCCCACAAGGCAAGGAACTGATTGTGGCTTCCAGCCAACAAACAGCAAGGAACTGAGGCCTTCAATCCAATTGCCCTTGAAGAAGTGGATTCTGCCAGCAATGGTGGAAGTAGATCCTTGAAATGTCCAACCTTTTTTTTTTTTAAGGTTTTTTTTTTAACTTTTATTTAATGAATATAAATTTCCAAAGTACAGCTTATGGATTACAATGGCTCCCCCCCCCCCATAACTTCCCTCCCACCCGCAACCCTCCCATCTCCCGCTCCCTGTCCCATTCCATTCACATCAAGATTCATTTTCAATTATCTTTATATACAGAAGATCAATTTAGCATATATTAAGTAAAGCTTGTTGAATGTCTTTAGATGTGGAGAACTTTAAGACTTCATTAGACATTGCGAAATGGCTTTTCCAGAATGGTGGCCCCCATGTGTACACCCCTAGAAATGAATGTGATTCCTTGGAAGTGTCCAACCTTAAAATGAACTCCCAGACCTGGCTGATAACCTTGATTGTAGTCTGTGAGAGAGTCCGAGCCAGATGACCAGCTAAGTCATGCCTGAATGTCTTTCTGACCCACAGAAACTGTGAGATTATAGATGTTCTTTTATGTAAGCTAAGTTTGGGAGTCATCTCTTACAGAGCATTTAAAAATCACCACTATGAACCTAGCTGTTAGGTTTAGAACACGCAACAGAGAATTCTATGTGGTGTTAATTCTTTAGTCATTCCAATGTTTGGGGGGAATAACATCACTTTCTCTGTTAGATGAAGGCCAAAATCTTTAGGTGATTATTTGGATCAACTGCCAATTTCAGAATATGGAGAAGGCAGACAAGGGCCTTCATTTCTCATTTAAGCCTTCATGGTATCTGCCAAATATTTGTAGTATTTATTGAATTCGCACAGGACTCTCTTGCACCCAGTATCTTGAGTGGATCCAGTCTGCCACCTTCAGCTTTTGGGTGGTTCCCACTACCAGAGGAACTGAATCAAAGTCCTTACTCCATTGGATCTCAAGCCCCTTCACAGCTAGGTGAAAACAATTTTCCCAGCCTCATTACTCATCACGTCTCCTTCTCAGCCCCGAAGTATCCAGAGTAAAATCACAACCCTAACTATGTCCTCCCTGTGCTTATAACCCTTCAATGACTTGGTATTGCTGTTGGGACAAAGACCCTTCACAACCAGGCTCCTGCCCACAATTGTAGCCTTATCTTGTACTTCCCATATATGTTTTAAAGATTTGTTTTTTATTTATTTACTTGAAGGTCAGAGTTACACAGATAGAGGAGATGCAGAGAGAGAGAGAGAGCTCTTCCATCCGATAGTTTACTCCCCAATTGGCCGCAATGGCCGGAGCTGTGCTGATCCGAAGCCAGGAGCCAGGAGCTTCCTCCGGGTCTCCCACACTGGTGCAGGAGTCCAAGGACCTGGGCCATCCTCTACTGCTTTCCCAGGCCATAGCAGAGAGCTGGATGGGAAGTGGAGCAGCCGGGTTTTGAACCAGCGTTCATATGGGATGCTGGCGCCTTAGGCCAGAGTGTTAACTCACTGGGCCACAGTGCCAGCCCCCCTTCCCGTATTTGAATGCTCTCCTTTCTAGTCACAATGGCCCACTTTTAGGTCCTTAGATTATGTTCTTTCTTGCCATAGAGCCTTCCAATATGCAGTCACCTTGTCACCTGGCTAGCTTCTATTTCTTCATTATCTCTCACCATAGCAATCCTCCCCTACAAGGCATTTGCTGATTTTTTCCAACCAAAGTCAAGTACTGCATTCCACACTTCCATGGCACTATATGCCTCTCTTTGGTAGGTTTTGTTATCTGTGTGCCTTTAATGTTATACTCAGTCACTGTAACTTTATAAGGCCTGTCTTGTTGATGACTATATCTTGTATCCACAGAATCTGGTACATAGACACACAAACAGAATAATTATTTTTGAATTTTAGAAATTTGACAGCTGTGGGGGCAGTTAGCCTAGAAGTAGAGACACCCACATCACACTTCGGAGTGTCTCGGTTTGATTCTCAGATCTGGCTCCTCATTCCAGCTTCCTGCTAATGGAGACCCTGACAGGTAGCAGGTGATAGCTCTGTTAACTGTGTTTCTGCTATCCACATGAGAGACCTCGGTGCACTACTGTACTATTGCCTTCTGGCTCTAGACTCAGTACATGGGAACTCTCCCTCTTTATCCCTTTCTACTAAAAACAAATAATAATACATACAATTTTAACTGCTAATTTTTATCATGTACGGATGATGTTTCGAAGCATATATACATTTTAAGTGATTAAATTAGCATTGTGTCTCATAGCTATCATTTTATTTATTTAATTTGTTTAACTTTTATTTAGTAAATATAAATTTCCAAAGTACAGTCTATGGATTACAACGGCTTCCCCCACCATAAATTCCCTCCCACTTTCACCCCTCCCATCTCCCGCTCCCTGTCCCTGTCCCATTCCATTCACATCAAGATTCATTTTCAATACTCTTTATATACTGAAGATCAATTTAGTATATATTAAGTAAAGATTTCATCAGTTTGCACCCACACAGAACATAAAGCGTAAAATACTGTTTCAGTACTAGTTGTAGCATTAATTCACATTGGACAACACATTAAGGACAGAGATCCCACATGAGGAGTAAGTACACAGTGACTCCTGTTGTTGACTTAACAATTTGACACTCTTGTTTATGCGTCAGTAATCACCCTAGGCTCTAGTCATGAGTCCCCAAGGCTATGGAAGCCTTTTGAGTTCGCTGACTTTGATCTTATTTAGACAAGGTCATAGTCAAAGTGGAAGTTCTCTCCTCCCTTCAGAGAAAGGTACCTCCTTCTTTGATGGCCCGTTCTTTCTGCTGGGATCTCACTCACAGAGATCTTTCATTTAGGTCCTCTTTTTTTGCCAGAGTGTCTTGGCTTTCCATGCCTAAAATACTCTCACGGGCTCTTCAGCCAGATCCGAATACCTTAAGGGCTGATTCTGAGGCCAGAGTGCTGTTTAGGACATCCGCTATTCTATGAGTCTGATGTGTATCTCGCTTCCCATGTTGGATCGTTCTCTCCCTTTTTTATTCTGTAAGTTAGTATTCGCAGACACTAGTCTTGTTTGTGTGATCCCTTTGACTCTTAGACCTATCAGTGTGATCTATTGTGAACTGAAATTGATCACTTGGACTAGTGAGATGGCATTGGTACATGCCACCTTGATGGGATTGTATTGGAATAACCCTGGCACGTTTCTAACTCCACCATTTGGGGCAAGTCCGATTGAGCATGTCCTAAATTGTACATATCCTCTCTCTCTTATTCCCACTCTTACATTTAACAGGGATCACTTTTCAGTTAAATTTCAACACCTAAGAATAAATGTGTGTTAATTGCAGAGTTCAACCAATAGTATTAACTAGAACAAAAAAGAAACTAAACGCTATCATTTTATTTTTTTTAACTTTTATTTAATGAATATAAATTTCCAAAGTACAGCTTATGGATTACAATGGCTTCCCTCCCCCATAACTTCCCTCTCACCTGCAACCCTCCCCTTTCCCGCTCCCTCTCCCCTTCCATTCACATCAAGATTCATTTTCAATTCTCTTTATATACAGAAGATCAGTTTAGCATATATTAAGTAAATATTTCAACAGTTTGCACCCACATAGAAACACAAAGTGAAAAATACTGTTTGAATACTAGTTATAGCATTAAATCACAATGTACAGCACATTAAGGACAGAGATCCCACATGAGGAGTAAGTACACAGTGACTCCTGCTGTTGACTTAACAATTTGACACTCTTGTGTATGACATCAGTAATCACCCTAGGCTCTTGTCATGAGTCCCCAAGGCTATGAAAGCCTTTTGAGTTCACCGACTCTGATCATATTTAGACAAGGTCATAGTCAAAGTGGCTTTCCATGCCTGAAATACTCTCATGGGCTTTTCAGCCAGATCCGCATGCCTTAAGGGCTGATTGTGAGGCCAGAGTGCTGTTTAGGACATCTGCCATTCTATGGGTCTGCTGTGTATCTCACTTCCCATGTTGGATCGTTCTCTCCCTTTTTGATTCTATAAGTTAGTATTTGCAGACACTAGTCTTGTTTATGTGATCCATTTGGCTCTTAGTCCTATCATTATGATCAATTGTGAACAGAAATTGATCACTGGGACTAGTGAGATGGCATTGGTACATGCCACCTTGATGGGATTGAATTCGAATCCCCTGGTATGTTTCTAACTCTACCGTTTGGGGCAAGTCAGCTTGAGCATGTCCGAAATTGCACATCTCTTCCGTCTCTTATTCCCACTCTTATATTTAACAGGGATCACTTTTCAGTTCAGTTTCAACACTTGAGAATAACTGTGTATTGATTACAGTATTCAACCAAAAGTATTAAGTAGAACAAACAAAAAAAATACTAAGAGGGATAACGTATTAAGTTGTTCATCAACAGTCAGGGCAAGGGCTGATCAAGTCACCATTTCTCATAGTGTTCATTTCACTTTAACGGGTTTCCTTTTTGGTGCTCGGTTAGTTGTCACCAATCAGGGAGAACATATGATATTTGCTATCATTTTAAAAGATTTATTTATTTGAGAGAGAGAGAGAGAGAGAAATATTACATCCACTGCTTTACTCTCAAAATGACCACAGCAGCCAGGGCTCCCAGAATGCCATCCAGGTCTCCACATGAGTAGCAGGGACACAGGTACCTAGGCCATCCCCAACTGCTTTCCCAGACACATCAGAGGAAGCTGGCTTATAAATATAGCAGCCAAGACTCAAATTGGAACTCTGAGATAGGATACTGGTGTCGCAAGCAGCAGCTTAACCTGTAGCACCACAATTCTCGCCCCTAGTTATCATTTTTGTATTAATATCTACCCTCTTAACATTTTTAAAGGATATGCTATATTGTTATTAATTATACTCATCTTATTATATAATAGAACTATTGAGTGGATTCTTCCTACCTGAAGGATTTTTTTTTTTTATCCTTTGACTAATATCACCTTATTCCCTACCCTCTAACCACCTAGCTTCTGGGAAGCATCATTTTGCTCTCTACTTCCATGAGTTCAAGTTTTCTTAGATTCCATATATCAGCAAGGTCATGGGCATTTGTGTTTCTGTGTTTGGCTTATTCCACTTACTATAATGTGAAATATTATTCATATTCTTCTATGCTGTCATAATGTCAGGATTTCATCACGCTATCACAAATGCAGGGATTTTTTCCTTTTAATGGCTGAACAGCATTCCATTGTGTTTCAATATATTTTTAAAATAAATGTTGAAGTCATTTCTTTAAGCTTCAATTTCATTCTTCTAGTAAGAGATAATGTTTTATTCTGTCTGCCAGTACTGGCTATTTTGTGATTCCAACTTAGACTGCACCCTGACCTGTCACCTCGAAGTCCTGAGGCAGCAACTTTTCTGGGTGACTGAATTCCATTCACTGAAACTCCTGAAATAAAGGAAGATCATCAGCCTACCTTTCTAGTTCCAGGAACTAACATTAAAATTCGGTAGAAATATCACAGAGTGCAAAAATCTTTCTCTTTTGCAGTCAAAAGAAAACCATAAGAATTGAAAAAGACTAAATGAATGAAAATGTATGTTCTTTATCCATTTGGTTTCTTTGTTATTTAACTCTGATTGTGTTCTAGGAATTTCCTATAATTTTTCCAGGGTAAAAAACTACTTGTTAGGGTAACCTCATGTTCTGATGGTTTTAGCTCAATGGCTACTCAGTAATGACATTTATAAATCTCTTTTGGAGGGCATCACTGAGAATACAGCTTGAAATCAAAACAGCAATTCAGCTTCAGATCATAAATTCTTATAATGTCATATCTGGTGTCACCTAAGAAACAATCTACTCCAATCTCTTCACTTTACCAGTAGGAAAACTGAGGACTAGAGAAGGAAAGTGATCTCCCTAAACTCAAAAGTTAGTTAATTTATCTATCAAAAATATTTCAGTACAGAACTGAGGTTAAAAACAACACTTCATTCAGTGTCATACCCTCTCTCTCTCTAATCATTTTTTCTGAATATGCATTCAGGAAAGATTTAACAGAATGAATGCTAAAGAGAAGCAAATAGCCAATGACTAAATCTTTGACTATTGTGAAGAAATTGAAGTACAATTAACCCTTGACATTCAGGAAGGCATCCAGAAAATTTTCAATCCCTCTCAAATTCAAAAATCCTACAATGATATAATTGGCATATAATTTTCTCCATAAAACTTCTATTTTCCTCCTAAGAACCATCACATTCTTACTAAGTCAATCACTCCATTATACCAGCCTTGAAAAATATGCAATTCAAAATATATGCCCTGGCAAAATTACAAATTACTACATGTCATGGGCCTTTAAGACCACTCATAAATTGTTGAAGCTGTGAATATTTGATAAAAACACTCCAAGAGCTTGATTCTTTTAGTATTTAGGTTACTGGTCTGAATTCAAGAGAGAGAGCATGCTATTTCGGTGTGAAATTTGGAAAACTACAGACTCTGAAGTTACCTGTGGAAGCAGAGAATATATTAAACCTAGACATGGGACAATAAGAAAAATTAAATCAATTGTGGTCACTAAGGAGCCTTCCCTCTCTGTCCTATCTGATTATTAGTATCTAGTTTTGCCTGCAATTATGAACAGAGCTTTTGTATCTAACCCTGTATCACATTATACTACGGACATTCACAAAATATCTAAATTGAGATCTTTGTTGTTTTAGGAGCTTAAAGTACAGCTCAGAAGTTGGGGAAAATTCACTGGGGATTAGTAACTATCAGTGCAGGGACAGAGAGGATATTTAACACCACTTAGTAGAAAAGGAAGCACTTGACCAAGACAAAATGAGTTAGATTGAAGTAGGCTTGGAAAAGTCTGGGAAGGAACCCCCAAATGGGCCAGGTTTTGTCTGCTGTCACCCTATCAAGGTGAAATCCAAAAAGCCCCTTTTCTGTTTCAGATTTTAGTTTTCAATCTCTTTGAAAGGGAAAAGCATTCTAACGTCATCCAGCATGGAAGTTTAGTAAGAGCTTCATTGCTTTTATGAAGATAATTTAATTTAAGCTTAACCTAAATACAGAAATGTGCGTGAATGATAAGTGCTCCTCTTGATAAACTTTCAAAAATTGAATACACTTTTGTAAACAGCATCCAGATCAAAAAGCAGAACACAGGGGTATATGATTAGTGGTTGAAACATCTGTGACCCACATCCGAGTGCCCATATTCCAGTCCCAGCTCCAGTTCTTCATTCCAGCTTCCTGTTATTGCAAACCCTGGGAGTCAGTGGTGATGGCTCAAATACTTGGGTTCCTGCCACCCACTTGGGATACGTGGATTGAGTTTCTGGCTCTTGGCTTCAGCCTGGCCTACTGCTAGCTGTTTGCTCCTCCTCTCCCCTCCCCTCCCCTCCCCACCTCTCTCCTTCCCTCCCCCCATCCCTCTCCTCTCCTCCCCTCCTCTCTCCTCCCCTCTCCTTCCCCCTCTCCTCTCCCCTCCCCCTTCCCTCCCCCTTCCCTCCCCATCCCCTCCCCTCTCCTCCCCTCCCCTCTCCTCCCCTATCCTCCCCCCTCTCCCTCTCCTCTCCTCTCCTCCTCTCTCCTCTCCTCTCCTCTCCTCCCCTTTCCCCTCCTTCCCCTCCCCTCTCCTCTCCTCCCCTCCCCTCCCCTCCCTTTTCTCCCCTCTCCTCCCCTTTCCTCTCCTCCCCTCCCCTCTCCTCTCTCCTCCCCTCCCCTCCCATCCCCTCCTCTCTTCTCCTCTCTTCTCTTCTCTCCTCTCTCTCATAAAAATAAGAAAAAAAGATACACAATATGACCAGCATTCCAGAAGCACTTCTGATCATCCTTCACTGTCACTGCATCCTCCCTCACTTGAAGTTAATCAGATTAATTTTGCCTGATTTGGGACATTATATAAATGAAATCTAACAGTATGGGTGTATGTTCTCTTTTGTGTAGGGTTTCTTCCACTAAACATTGTGCTTGTGAGATTTGTCCTTGTTATTGCATGTAACTGTGTATAAAGACCATTTTGGAAATATCAGGCAGTTTCAAGTGGTTGCATGCAGTTATGTGTAAGGAACACATTAAATCTCCCACTCTATTTCTATGAAACAATCAAATGGAATAGACGTTCAACAGTGAAGGAATTAATGAAGGAAAGAGAAAAAGGTATCAACAGGGCCTTCACAGCCTGGCCTTTGAGGGAATTTGGCAATTAGGTGAAAGGTAAAAGGAATAAGAGATCTGAGTGGCAGACCTGATTGAGATTAACATAAAACATTAGATTAACCAAGAGACAAATAGGAGTGGCACTTGAAATTTACATAAATGTTATATCCAGCTACAATCAAATTTCTGTAGGAAGAAGCAAATTGACCAAAAAAATATTGTAAACTGAATTGACAAAAAACATGGGCTTTAATTATCACCGCCTGACCAAAAAAGCTGAAGAAAGAAGGGTGATTTTAGAAAATTTTTTTTGGTCTTAGTTGCATTAAGGTAGCCAGTGGATGATAAGACTTAATGCCCCCCTCCTTTTGGGGAAGGATAAATAGGTGTGCCCTAATAGTATTTCTGGAAGCCATGCCTTCCTCCCAGGTTCCCCAGCTGTTGTGAGCAAGAACATGCTGTTCATTCAGGAAGCATTTCTTATTTTTGTGCCAATCTATGGGCTAGATGTATGTGGTGAGCAGATTCAGATTCTGTTCTCACGGAAGTCACAGTCACTCCAGGAGGATAGCCAGCCTTACCCAGAATTGTGCAAGAGCAATCTGGTATAGCAATGAATCACACAGATCTGGAAGGCTTCTTCACCTGAATGCAAAGCTGTCCCTGTCATTCTCAGCCCTCCTCTTCATGCCACTCCAAAGCAGGGAATCCAGTCGGGGGTGGATATTTCACATCCCTTGTACTATTCTGTGCTGCCCACTCTGGCCTTTGGAGAAAGGAACCACATCCCAGGACCTGTAGCAGGTTGGAGAGGAAGGAGACAAGTGCTGGGGAGCTAAAACAGCTTCATTTCTGGAAACCCTGTGCGTGGGCAGCCGTAATCTTACAGAGTGCTCTTGCAGGGTGACTTTGAATGTCTTCCCTAGTCCCTCAGCCCCAGTGAAAACCCAGGGGACCTAAATTCTTATTCTCTCTTCTGCTTCCTCCCTCTGCCTGGGCATAATGACATGGATTAACTGGGCGTATACCCATGATCCCATACTTGGAAAAAGATACATAAAATTGCTTGGGACTTAAAACATAAGCTCAGCTTCTATTTAAGGAATTCCAAAAACTCTATAGGCTGGAGTGATTCCTGAAGGCAAGTGGGACTGGTAGTCAACACTGTAACAAAAAGAGCTGCCATTTTCTTGGTGCCAAATATCTTGCATAATAGCAGTGATAGAATATTTCTTATTGGGTAGGCCAAATCTATAAGCTTTATCCATGTTAATCCATTTAGTCTTCACAGAAGCATCAATGAAGCAGGTATTATTATTACAGATGAGATGATGAAAGATTAAGTAAACTGCCTCAAGCACACAATTGGCAAGTCACAGAAACTACAATTCCAACTCATGCTGTTGAGCTCTAAACAGTACCCCACACTCTCTGGTGTGTGTAGTGTCATTGAAAGCTCATATTTGGGGGAGGCACTGTGGTGTATGTAGTAAGTTAAGCCTCCACCTGCGGCACCCATATCTCATACGGGCACTGGTTTGAGTCCCAGCTGCTCTACTTCCAATCCAGCTCCCTGATGATGGCCTGAGAAAGAGCAGAAGATGGCCCAGGTCTTAGGCTTCTGCACCTGCATTGGATATCTGGAAGAAGCTCCTGGCTCCTGGCTTCACATTGGCTCAGCTCTGGCTGTTGTGGCTGTTGAGGGAGTAAACCAGTGGATGGAATACCTCTTTCTCTGTTTCTCCCTCTATTTTTCTTGTAACTCTGCCTATCAAATAAATAAATATATACATCTTTTAAAAAAGAAATTCACATATCAGTCCTATTGAATAAGAGTTATCCTCTTTTACAGAAGAAGACATTAAGGTCAGAGACTTGATTAGGTTTCCATAGATAACAAATAGCAAAGCAGGTTTTGAAGCTAAATTTTTTTTTAAACTTTTATTTAATGAATATAAATTTCCAAAGTACAGCTTATGGATTACAATGGCTTCCCCCCCATAACGTCTCTCCCACCCGCAACCCTCCCCTTTCCCACTCCCTCTCCCCTTCCATTCACATCAAGATTCATTTTCAATTCTCTTTATATACAGAAGATCAGTTTAGCATACATTAAGTAAAGATTTCAACAGTTTGCTCCCACACAGAAACATAAAGTGAAAAATACTGTTTGAGTTCTAGTTATAGCATTAAATCTCAATGTACAGCACACTAAGGACAGAGATCCTACATGAGGAGTAAGTGCACAGTGACTCCTGTTGTTGACTTAACAAATTGACACTCTTGTTTATGGCATCAGTAATCACCCTAGGCTCTTGTCATGAGTTGCCAAGGCTATGGAAGCCTTTTGAGTTCACCGACTCTGATCATATTTAGACAAGGTTGTAGTCAAAGTGGAAGTTCTCTCCTCCCTTCAGAGAAAGGTACCTCCTTCTTTGATGACCCATTCTTTCCACTGGGATCTCACTTGTGGAGATCTTTCATTTAGTTTTTTTTTTTCCCCAGAGTGTCTTGGCTTTCCATGCCTGAAATACTCTCATGGGCTTTTCAGCCAGATCCGCATGCCTTACGGGCTGATTCTGAGGCCAGAGTGCTGTTTAGGACATCTGCCATTCTATGGGCCTGCTGTGTATCTCACTTCCCATGTTGGATCGTTCTCTCCCTTTTTGATTCTATCAGCTAGTATTTGCAGACACTAGTCTTATTTATGTGATCCCTTTGGTTCTTAGTCCTATCATTATGATCAATTGTGAACAGAAATTGATCACTTGGACTAGTGAGATGGCATTGATACATGCCACCTTGATGGGATTGAATTGGAATCCCCTGGTATGTTTCTAACTTTACCGTTTGAGGTAAGTCAGAAGCTAAATATTTTCCAATGTAAAAAACCTCCTATTAGACCTCGAATAGCTAAAGCAATCCTATACAACAAAAACAAACCTGGAGGCATCACAATACCAGATTTTAAGACATACTACAAAGCAGTTATAATCAAAAGAGCCTGATAATACAACAAAAACAGAAGGATAGACCAATGGAGCAGAATAGAAAAGCCAGAAATCAATCCAAGCATTTATAACCAACTTATATTTGACCAAGGAGCTAAAACCAATCCTTGGAGCAGGGACAGTCTCTTCAACAAATGGTTCTGGGAAAACTGGATTTCCACATGCAGAAATATGAAGCAGGACCTCTACCTTACACTGTACACAAAAAATCCATTCAAAATGGATTGAAGACATAAACCTGTGACCTGATACCATAAAATTATTAGAGAGCATTAGGGAAACCCTGCAAGACATTGTCACAGGCAAAGAATTCCTGGAAAAGACCCTACAGGCACAAGCAGTCAAAGCCAAAATTAACAATTGGTAAATTGAGAAGCTTCTGTACTGAAAAAAAAAAACAGGAAACCGAAGAGGCAATTGACAAAATGGGAGAAATTATTTGGAAAAAAAAAACTATGCAATGGATAAAAGATTAATAATCAGAATCTACAAGATATCAATAAATTCCACAACAACACAATAAACAATTCAGTGAAGAAATGGGAAAAGGGCTTAAACAGACATTTTTCAAAAGAGGAAATCCAAATGGCCAACAGACACATGAAAAAATGCTCAGGATCACTGGCCATCAGGCAAATGCACAGCAAAACCACAATGAAGTTCTACCTCACCCCAGTTAGAATGGTTTTCATACAGAAATTAACAAACAACAAATGCTGGTGAGGATGTGGGGAAAAAGGTACTCTAATCCACTGTTGGTGGGAATGTAAGCTGGTAAAACCACAATGGAAGACAGTTTGGAGATACCTCAGAAATGTGAATGTAGTCCTACCATACAACCTAGCCATCACACACCTGGGAATTTACTTAAGGGAAATGAAATCAGGAAATAAAAGTTATATGCACCCCCCATGTTTATTGCTGTTCAATTCAAAATAACAAAAACTTGGAACCAACCTAAATGCCTTTCAACTAAAGACTGGATAAAGAATTATGGGATAAGTATTCTGTGCAATACTACACAGCAGTAAAAAATAT